>NC_140953.1:29929285-30566785 GCF_014529385.1 Adiantum capillus-veneris | reverse complement strand
CAATTTTCTAGCTAGCAGCATTGTAATAACTATCTAATAGTTATTAAATCATTGGATGTAGATGCTTGTTTGATAGCTTATGATCAACAAGAGTTTTGTAATAACAAAATGATAGGTCCATAATTGAGACTAGAAACAACATAATTAGTATGCTCTTTGATATCCATTTATAAATTATAAATGTGTGAATCTTACTATCAGTTATCTAACAACTGCTTAAAATCTATTGAGGAGCTAGTGGAACCATCTGGTAGCTATAGCTGGCTAATATCTATCTAGAAAAAATCATAAGAGATCTAGGTACCTTATTCCTACATGATTTTTTGGTTTAGATAACTTTCTATGTTGTGGATCATAGGTTGATCTCTACCAATATTTCAAAGATGTCAATCCTCATGTTGCAATCTAGCTTTGTGTCTTCGTAATAGAGAAACCTTACTTTGTGCAAAAGCTAAAGGACGGGATAACATGTTGTTGTATCTACCATGTGCAAATTTCATATTTGAAGGAGGCTACCAGTCACATGCGTACTCAGCCATTTGGAATGCATGGTGGGTTGTGCAAATGTACATGCGTGGTGTGCATGGATTCATCACTTCTAGTAACATGTTCTGCTACAAAGCACACTGTGAAGAGCATTTCACAGCTTATAGATTGTATTTTGTGTCCCAAGCAAGTTGGTTCTACTTATCATGGTCTAAAATGCCACATGGGTGAATGTACTAGTTGTGGGGTGAAATTTTTTTGTTGTTGTCCACCAAACTATTGCAAGATGCCAGAACCATTAAAGTGAGATTATTGAAGGATGTGGAAATGGGCACTTTTGAAGGTGAAAAGAAGAAGAAAAGAACGGAACTTATATGCGAGGATATGAGTTTTGCTGATTTATTGCAGCACATCTTCAAAATTTCATCAAACGTGACTTTATATATAGATGGTAGGCTGAATAGTTCAAATTGTGCATCACAAACTTCCCACATAATGTTATTGTATCTGTGGTTGGCTTTGCTGAAAATTACTCATTCAAGGAGCAGAATGAAATCCAATCCATGCATTGATATTCTACCCAAGTCACCATTTTTGTACACATTACCTACTACAATGTCAAAGATGAGGTGAGCAATATTGTACACTTTTTCATTTTTTATGATAAGAAGTATAACACAATATCTACATTGACGATGGATGAAGGACAATGGCTTAGATATCAACCAACATTGGGTTTGTTTTGATGGAGCAACGTCCCAATTTAAGGCAAAGAGGCCCTTCTATTTTGTTGGTAGATATGCTAAAATGACTGGAAAAATCATGGTGTGGAATTTCTTTGGAAGCGGTCACGAAAAGGGAGAACATGATGGGGCACGATCAGTCTTGAAGAGGGCTCTAACACATTATAAATTAAATTGCAATGGATCTCAACTTGAGTGTGTTGTTGATGTTGTGCAATTCCTTCGTCAACACCTATCTAATGGATACATTGATCACTACCCTTATAATCATAGGCATGCAGAACGTCTATTTTGGGAGAGCAAGCTGGGAGATGTGGATCGAGAGAATAGGGGGGATTGCAAAGTTTTCCGTGACGCACGCTCGATGCATTCTATTCGTGGCTATTCAAAACAAGATGGCTCCTCCATTGCACAGAGGAAGCTATCTTGCTATTATAGTGCATGCATGCAACATTAGTGGAGGAAATGTAGTAAAAAAACACATGTGTCAAGGTGAAGCTTCCATAAAATCACTCCAAGTGATGGTGGAAATAGTGATGATGAATTGGAAGAGCTTACCTACTACGAAGGGCAATATGAAGCTTTGAGTGAGGCAATCCAAGTAGGTGATAACTTTGTTGTCAATGCTGAGGAGGGAAATGAAGAAGGTGTGAACTTCTACCTCATCAAGTGCACAAGTACAAAGCAACAGCTCAAAGCACTTGAAGTGGACAATTGGGGTAACAAAATTGAAAGAGGGTCATACATTTGAATGGATTCTATTATAAGCAAGTTGATGATTAGGTCTAGAAGCTGCTGGGCAGAAAACCTGTCTTCATGTACTCCCATCTTGTTAGATGTATAAAAATTCCAATGACACCTATGCTAGGTGCTAGGAGATTGTATAAGATCTCACCCGAGGTCTTTGAATCTTTATACAATAGCATGCCATGGGAAATGTAATTTCAAAAGTTTCTTTTGGATATTTCTAAGAGCAATCATGATCCTTTCTTTAAATATGTGCTAGTCTACCAATTCACTATTAGTCATTCTTGTCAGTCTCTCGAATATCATAAGATAAATGTTAATGAGTCATAGCTATTAGTACTGATGGCCGATTTTTGAAAATCAAACGAAAAAAAAAAACTTATTTTTCCTCTGTCGGAGCCTTGGCGACACTGTTGGAAGGCTCGACAACGCCTGGTCAACCTCACGACGCTTTTACGGGCATAGGGTTACTCCCCCCCTTCGATTGGCCGGCCTTATCACCCTCATTCCCCCGCTCTTCTATGCCCCAACCCAGCAGGCCACCCTCGGCTTCAGATACCCCTTCTCTCTCTCTCTCCCTGTAGTTTTATTCCCCCGGCGGGCATCGACTGAGATATCTCTCTCTCTCTCTCATTTTCCCTATTTACCTCTCTCTAATATCCTCTCTCGCCCTTCTCGGCACCCACTCTCTCCCTCATCCACTCCTCCTCTCTCGCTGACAACCCGCTTTCCCGCAGGTGGTTCGGCCAATCCTCTCTTTCTATCTCCCTCGTTGCCTACCAATGGCCGATCACGCACTCTCTCTCTCTCTAATATCCTCTCCCTCTTACCGACACCTTGTTGACCCCAATAACCCCCTCACTGGCCACCCTCGGCCAGGCGCAAGCCTCGAGCACCCATCCCCCTTTCTCTCGCTTTCTCTCTCGCACTCCCGCTACACCGAGCCCATAGCCGCATGCAAACTCTCTCTCTCCCGTATTCTTATCCACACCCACACGCCCCCTCTCACACTCCCTCCCTCGCTCTCCATGCAAGCCAATAGACAAATTATTCCCTCTCTCTCCCCCACCCGCTCGCCTCACCCTTCCCTGGGCCTCATTCTCCCTCCCTTGGCCCGCTATCCCCACCCTCTCTCCCCCCCCACACCATTGACTCGCTCCCCTCTGCTCGTCCTTGAGACACCATGCAAGACAGAGGATAATATCCCCCCCCCCATCCCCCACAGTGGGCACCCGCCATATGAGATTCCCATCTCTCTCTTATCCACACACACACACACACACACACACCCCCGCCTCATCCTCTCCCTCCCTCACACTCTCTCTCACGCCTCACCCCATCTCTCTCACTCTCTGGCATGCTCTGCACATGGTGTGCCACCCCCGCAGGCTCTCTCTCTCCCTCTCGGGCCTGTACAGGCGTAGCGAAAACCTCTCTCTCTCTCTCTCTCTCTCTCTCTCTCTCTCTCTCTCTCTCTCTCTCTCTCTCTCTCTCTACACACACACTACACACACACACACCCCACGCTTACACACACACATACACACCATCCCCCCCCCACCCCTCATCCTCGTGTAGCAGGCCGCCAGCCGTAATAGAGCCCGTTCCCATGCACGCTTGCGCACACATACAAATACACATACACACACACTCACGCATGCGCACCCACATCTATATACATACACACATACGTCCGCTCACACACCCATACGTACACACACGCATATATGCACCACAAATACACAAAAACCAAAGGATTCCACGACTACGACGACAACGAAAAGGAAGGAAGACCCAAAGCACGCGCCACCAACAAAAAAAGGAGAAATGAGCCGAAGGCATGCCCCGGCCGACCCCGAAAAGAAGTACACGCTACACCGACGCACCAGCAACACACCATTCGCCGGCATCACGCAACCACGATGCCATTTTCAGTAATTTATAGGTTATGTTCATCATTTCTTCAGTTTTCACCCAAGCCACTATAAAATTCCCACTTTGTAAATTCCCTCTCTCTAGGTGATGGTCACAAAGGCCCACCTAGATATTCTCATCTTTTAATAACCTCCCAAAACAAAGGAAGGGTCAACCACACTGGGCCCACCACTTGCTTTGTCTCCCCGATTAGCTTACCCTAATCACACCAAGATTACCATAATCCAAGAAGCCAACACCTATAAATTGGCACTGAGAGGTCACTATCGGGGGGGGGGGGTAGTTCGCGAGAGCACTTGGTAGAGTGTAGTGGGAAGAGTTGACACTATTGGCATCACGGGGAGGGGGCTTGTGTGTTGGTTTGCCTTGGGAATTGCACCATGAGAAGGAAGCCACGTCCACCTCTTGACTCCAATGGTCGATGCACACACGTATACACGCTCTTGGTAGCAAGCTTCACAATCATTGATTCGTCTTAGAGAACACACCAAGTAGTTTGCACCATCTTTTCTCCCTACCTTTTTATCACCACGGTGTGCCGCCTTGCTAGAAGGAAGGTCATTGTAAATACTGCATAAATAATTCTCCCTCACACCCCCGGGGATTTTCATCATTTGTAAATCTCAATCTCAATCTCTCTCTCTCTTTCTCTCTCTCTCTCTCTCTCTCTCTCTCTCTCTCTCTCTCTCTCTCTCTCTCTCTCGCTCTCTCTTTGTGTGTGTGAGTTTACGGTGTTCATATCATCGTGGTCTGCGTCCTAGCCACTCGAAGCTACGTGGTGCCCCTTTTCGCTTTACCGTGACAGGCTCGAGGCGTGCCATTCGGCCCCTGGCGTTTTAGAGGCCGTCGAGGTTCGGGGTTTGCTTTGCTCCCATCATTTGGTGCCCCCACGGAGGAGGGCTTCTTAGACCCTTTGGTTTACAATGCTAAAAGTGACGCCCACTATCAATCATGGACGAATGGTTGAAGGAATTCTCTAACTGGAGGACGGAAGAAGAGGAGACGAAGGAGGCACTAGCCGCCTTCATTGAAGTACTACAACCAGGCTTCAGTGTCGTCAGTATTCAAGAGGTAAATTCTCCATCTCGTGTTGCTCGTTTTAACCACAAATTGAGAGCATCAGGTGGGAGTTCGGTGAAGTTCCATCACTGTCGTCAACCAAGACACACTGTCAATGAGTGCCAGCAACGAAAGCAGCGAAAGGGCTGAAATCGTCTACATCGACATTCATCACGAAGAAGTCATTCACATCAAAGAATGGAATAAAACGGTGAGGCCTCTTTTCCCTAAAGAAACTGCAGTTAAAGTTATAACCTTTACTCCAAAGTGGCCTAAAGGGGCTGCTCGAGCCAAAGGTAAGGAGAAGTTAAGCCAGTCTGGAAACACATGACCCCGAAGGGAGAAGCATTTGGCCAAGCAAGTGCTTCAAGCTCAGAAAGCAGGGTTGTACCCAGCCTGCCAAAGAGGAAGTCATCCGAAGCTAAGCGGCGGAAGGTCGCCTACCGATTTGCACGACGCATGCGAGTGCTACCAATCCACTTCGACAATCCTGAAGAAGAAGTGATAAGAAGATTCACATGTCCTAGGGAAGAGTGGTTCGGCTACTGCTCTCGCTGTTTTGGAAGACAGGTAGAGGATCTTCCTCCTCTCCCTATACAACTTATCTTGAAGAAGCTCTCTACCACGGGTGAAACCCAGTGGGCTGGGGACGAGTTGCAACTGAATGGAGTAGAATTCATGCAACACGCCAACTATGGAAATTACCTGCAATTGCTACTAGCCAAGAGACTGGGAGTGGTCAGACGCGTCTCCATCACCCCGTACGTGCTGAGCAACGAAGAAAAGGTAGAGCCCATGAAAGGCGACGACCTCCTGTGGATGTGCCGACTCATCAACACTGGCACGGTTAGAGTATAAGTAAGTATTCAACCCTCTGTGCATGATGGAAAACGGGCTGACGACATTCCCGTTCAGATTCTTGCAGCATATGCATGTGAATATCTATGTAGATAGGAAAGTCTTCTACCAATAGAAGATCGTATACCTATTCGGTGCGGCAAAACTAGGAGAAATCCTCAATTCCCCAAACCCTATCATTATCCCCATATTGGATTACCATCATTTCTTTAATGTTTCTATTTTTATCCTGTTTTTAACCTATCCACCCAACCCTGTAAAAAGCCGCTATGAGCCGCTACTGTTGTTAATGTATTAATCTATTAAAGAAAAAAAAGGTTTTAATTTCCTGAGTCACCACCATGGCAAGTGTTTCTTTCCCACATTCAGTGGAAAGAAGGGAGAAGATCTCACCACCGACTTTTTGGATGATTTCGACATTGCTTGTGTCGTCTCCAACAAAGATGACGACGCTTCACGACTTCGAATTTTTCTTCTACTAATGAAAGTCGAGGCCAAGTCCTAGTATAATGCATTGCACCAGGCTACCAAGAATGCATGGGATGTGTTAAGGGTTGCTTTTGTAAAGAGGTTTGGTGGAGGTACAACCTCAGAGAAGCCATGGCAGCTACTAACAGAATTAAAGCAGGGAGGTCTACTAGAGTATGCCACCTACGAGTCCAAATTTGTGGACTTATGGGAGATATGGGTTGCCTCACTGGAGGAAGGCGAAGGAGCGCCTAATTTCCTAAAGAAGGACCGTTTCATTGCTGGTCTATGGTTTTTGCTGTGAGCGGGATGAAAACACACACAGCGCCTCTATAACGACCCGACACACACTCTTGGGAAGATACACACACACACTATGGGGCACCACTCGGCTTAGACAACACACCTGGCCGAGACAGGGAACACACCTCTGGAGTGAGAGGAGAGAGACTATCCACTTGCCCACTCCACACAGACACACACACACACACACCCAAAAAACTCAGCTCAAAAGAGGAGAATTTTTTATGTTTAGATACAATTGAGCTTGGGCCAACACCAATGGGGCAAACAGCTCACACAATATGGGTAAAATAAGCCAGATACAATCACAAACGAGAGCAGAAACTTCGCTCATAGGAGAAACTTACACAGAAAAACAGCAGGAAAAGAGTGAGGAATTTGGCAAATTGGACAGTGCCATCGCGTCCGGAACGGCCCAAAACCCCAGTCTACAATGTCAAAGTGCTCAAATTCGACCTCATATGAGCAGTTTACGGCCAAAACAGGCTCCAAAATGAGCAAAAACATAGTTGCGGCTGTTCCTCCTCTCTTCTCCACGTTTTTTCTGGTCTTCTCTCAGTTTTTTCAGTTCCCACACTTAGCTTTATTACTTGGGCACCCTTGGCCTTTTAGATGACCTCAAACGGACCCCGAACAAGCCAAAAATTGACCTCGCAGTGCATAGTTGTCACCTTTTTGCATCATCCGCACACCTGGCACTCAGCTTTTTTCCAATAATGCATCTCGCCACCACGTGAAGTGGCCCCAAAAAGTGGTCCTAATGATGAACTTTCTGCGTAACTCTCACAAGAAAACACCCACGTTGTGCCCGTCCTCATCTGCGTGCAAATATTGACCTCGTTCGCCCTCCTGACTCCACTAGATGCCATCTGACGCACCTGCTGACCTCATGTCGTCGGCCCGCGGATAGCTTCCTCGAGAATTTTTACGCGCTATAAACTCCTCATTATTGTAGAAAAAACATACTGGTACTGGTGATAGTGAAAATCGATGCACTATGTACATGCTGTCCTACCTGTACACATGTGGGCCCCACGTAACCACCTGGCTACGGAAATTGGGCAATCCTTTATTTGATGCACCATGCATGTATATGTACATATGCACAATCCCTTGCTCCAAAAAACTCCTGACATAATTTGCCCATCCCCTAGCCTGCTAGATCATTCATGATCAGCAGCAGTAAAAAGAGATATGAGACTCGCCGCATCACAGGTCTCCTCATCCCTCACCAACACTCCTTGATCCACATACAGCTCATCCTGCTCGACCATCATCAACCTGGCATGATACAATTTAAGACGCAATCCATTTACCCTTGACTTATGTAGAACACCATCCAGGTTAGCCAGCTGATATGTGCCATTTGGAAAACACTCCACTACCTTGAAAGGGCCTTCCCACTTAATTTGAAACTTCTTTTGGAAGGTGTTGTCCAGCTTACTGTTGTAGCGCAAAACCAAGTCATGTTTCTTGATACCCTTAATTTTAACCTTTTCATTTATCTTTGCCAAAGCCTTATCCTGCATCTGCCCATAATGCTCCAATGCGCTCATCCTATCCAACTGGACCTCTTGTAACTGCAAGAGCCTCTCTTTGAATGCATCACTAGGCGACCCAAGCAACTTCTCTAACATCTTGACCGCAGGCAACTCTACCTCCACAGGCAATAGTGCTTCTTTTCCATACACCAAATGAAATGGAGTAAACCCTGTACCTATCTTCACCGAAGTACGGTAAGCCCATAATGCACTAGGCAATTCCAAATCCCAATTCTTTCCTTGGTGCTCTGTCACTTTCGAAAGAATCTGTACCAACTCACCATTGAATCTTTCATTTAAGCCATTAAACTGTGGGTAATAAGGAGTGGTATGCTGGTGCCTAATCTTCATCTTTGCACATAAAAAATCTAGCAGTTTAGCTCTAAAGCCAGGCCCCTTATCTGAAAGTAGCTCCAGTGGCACCCCAAACTTGCAACATATTTCATCATACACAAATTTTGCCACATCCTTTGCAGTGATCTGTTTTACTGCTATAGCCTCTACCCATCTAGAAAGATAGTCCACTGCCGTCAAAATATAGCTTTTGCCCCTGCTTGTGATAGGTAACGGGCCTATTGCATCAATCCCCCACTTTTCAAACACATCAAACGCCATAATGGTTTTTCGTAGCTCTGGCTTCAACACTCTCTTCCCAAATGCTTGACACCTATTGCAAGACCTACACCAATGGTGAACATCCTTGTGCAAACTAGGCCATACATACCCCTCGTGCAAAATCTTATGCAAGGTGATCTTTAGAGCAAAATGGCCACCACATCCGCCTTCATGATTCTCTTCCAACACTCTGTAAAGCTCCTCCCGCCAAGGTACATGTCTCAACACGAGATCAGCCCCTTTCATGTATAAGACATCACCAATCAATTTGTACCTGTATGCTCTACGCACAAAGCCATACTTCTTAGACTTCTGAATCTCCTTTGGAATGATTCCTGTTAGCAAAAACTCCTCTTCTTGAGCCAAACTTTCCCGGCCATGATAAAGAGGTAAATTGGTCCTCAACACGAATAGCTCCCCAATCATGCCTTGAGCTGCTTCATGTGCCTCTCCATTTAGAGCACGTTCAATGTGTCTGATGCTCCATGCTTCAAACTTTTTTAACAGGCCTTTAATTCTAAAGCACATTTCCTTCAATGAGGTGTTCTTGCTCTTCCACACACCCAGCACTTGCTTCACCACTAACAAGGCATCACCTTTTATGCTCAACCTTCGAACCCCATGCTTCAAAAAAATGTGTAATCCGGCTTCCAATGTAGCATATTCAGCCTCATTGTTACTATGCGCATCCAATTTGAACCCTCTCTTGCATACTAGCTTCCCCTCTGGATCATAAAGTGCTATACCCCCTGAAGCTGCATCATGGCTCTTTCTGTATGAACCATCAAATAACAACACATGTTCATTGCTGATCTGTGGCACTTCTTCAACTACCTTTCTCACCACCTCTTCCTTAACAATAAGGGGATTCTCCTTGTAGGTCAACAAATCAGCTAGGGTAGCCCTTGTACTATCTTCCACTAGAAAAGAGAACTCAAACTCTTGCAGCTCAATTACCCATTTCTTCACCACATTTGACATGTTAGTACCATTAATTAACTGTGGCAAAAAGGCATAACTCGTCAAGAAAACAAAAGGCCGTGGTAGCAAGTAATGACGAAATCGTCGACAAGCAAATATTACACTAGCCATCACTAGCTCTACTTCCGATAACTTTCTCTCCGCTACCAACATCACTCGGCTTGCACAATACACTGGCCTCATATAATGGCTGCCCTTCCCCTTTTGCAATAGCATAGCTCCAATGGCATCATCCCCTACTGATGGATTTACATAAAAAACTTTCTCCCAATCAGGAGCCTGCATGGCTGACAAACCCCCTAACACCTCTTTCACCTCTTGAAACACTTCTTCACACTTGTCATCCCATTGCAATGGATCATGCTTTGCCACTTGTTGTAATGGATAAAGAATCTGAGAAGACAATGGAATAAACCTTGCCATGTACTTCACTTTGTGTATAAAGGTTGCCAATTGCTTCGTACTCGTAGGTGATGGAAGAAGAATAATAGACTTAACCTTGTCTGGATCAGCCTCAATGCCATTTTCTGACACCATGTGGCCCAATAACTTCACCCTTGGCTGTGCTAGATGACATTTCTTTGGATTTAGTTGTCCTCCACATTCATCATATCGAGCCAATACCATCTGCAACTTCTCATGGTGTTCAGCCCTACTGCTATAAACACAGAAGTCATCCATAAAAGCTTTAACACAACTACCAATGAATGGTTCCAACACCCAATTCGCTCTCTCTTGATAGAAGGAAGGTCCATTTGACAACCCAAATGGCAATACTGTGTAGCAATAGCAGCCCCATGGCGTAATAAAAGTTGTCTTTGTGCGGTCTTTAAGAGCAATCTTCAATTGAAAATAGCCTGAAAAACCATCACACACACTGTACCTCTCATAACCTGCCACTGAATCCAAGATCTGATCGATGAATGGAAGAGGATATGGGTTCTTCTTAGTGGCTGCGTTTAAGGGTTTAAAATCCACACAAATTCTCCACTTCCCATCCTTCTTTGGACTGACTACAACTGGACTCACCCATTCTGTGGTCTCCACTGGAACTATGAACCCTGCCTTCATTAACTTGTCCACCTCTACCCGCAAGGCTTCCATTTGCTCTTGACCCATCCTTCTTAGCCTTTGCCGCACTGGCTTAGCACCTTCTTTCAGCTCTATATGCATCTCTTCACCCTTGAACCCTCTGATCTCTTCATATGAAGTAATGAACAAATCAGGAAAACTAGCCAGCATATGCAAATATATACCCTTCTCCATAGTTGAGAGGTCTCCACTAATCATTTGCGTCATTAATTCCTGCTTCTTTGACAACTCAACCTTGGTTTTCATCAGCCCTTCAATCACTTCATAAGGCCCTTCACTTTCATCTTCAACCTCATTCACAAATGCAACTAAACCAATCTCCTGGATTTCTTTGTCCATCAAAAGAAATGCAACATCAGCATCCTCATCACTGCTGGTAGTGTTATCACTGTCCTCATCTGTCACCGTGGAAGAGTCTTCATCACTAGACTCATCCTCATCTTCATAAAGCTCCTCTAATCATTTCCTTGTGTCCATATTATAAAGCTTCTTGGTACCTGTCTTTCCATAGAGGCTAATCGTACCATGTCGCCAATCTTGAACAGCTCCCACTGCACGTAACCATGGTCTGCCCAGTATAATAGGATATGCTCCCAACCCTGCTGGCATCACATGAAAATCAACCACTACCTTTGCATCATATGCCTCCACTTCTAAGCTCTTTACAACACCCAAGCATTTTAATTTTTGATGGTTTGCCAATCTGATCTGAAACCGTGACACCCCAGCCACTTTGAGACCCATCTTCTCAACGCATGAGTGTGTTATGACGCATATTTGGGCTCCGCCATCCACATAACCTTGTCCCAAATTTTTCCTTTTATGCCACACATCTACTATTGGACAAATGTCTGGTAGCTCGTCCATTGCTAACACCTTCACTGAACCTCTCTCTGGCTCTTTCTCCATTGGGTTAACCATCCTCTTCCACTGTCGCTTTAGCTTAGGCACCATCTCTATAAGCTTCCCAAAAGTAACATCTGCCTTCCTGCTCGTCAGATCCTCCTTCAAGTCATAGCTTAATTGCCCATCCCCTAGTGGAAAATCTGAAACATGAAACTTTCGACGAGCTCTCCTTTTCCTCTTGGCCTTGACATCCTCGCCTTCATGGCTCTTTCCTTTCTTCTTACTAGGACCTGGGGCACTTCTTCCTTCCTTATCCTCTGTGGTCCTCTTCCCAATAGGCATCACTAATGTATCCTCTAGCTTTGATGCCTTCTCCAAGGTGACTACACTTAGCACTTTTGTCTTCCCTTTTTCCTCCTGGGTCAGTCCACTGCTTCCTTCGTCTCCCTTAATTTCGATGCCATAATCATTTGACCTAGTTAGCACCTGTCTTGGCAAAGGATACATGTCTCCCCCCATCCTTGGTGGCTTATCACATTGCGGGCTGATGTGACCCAACTCTCCACAATTATAACATGTGGGCGTCTGCCTCCAAAACCTACCATTGCTTTGTCCAACACCATTCCTAGGCCTTTCTTCACCTCCTGGCTGATTTGCAAACCTCCCTCGACCTCGATTATTTCCCACTTGACCTAGCATGTTTAGGCTGAGATTCTTCATCAAATCAACCACTTGCCTCATGTCTTGCCTTAGGCCATCATCTTGCACTGCTGTAGTGACCACTGCTGGCATAACCTGAGTAGTAACAGGAACCACTGGTTCATGATGAACCCCTGACATGCGCCCTTGTAAAGACTCTATATGCTGAAATTCAGACCTCATTGGCAAAGACTCCATCCCTAACTGGCTCATTTTCCTCAGCTTCCACTCTTTGTTCCTTGCTACCTCTAGTGCATCCTCATATGTCCTAGGCTTCTTTAGCTCCACCCTCCAACGTATATTCTCCCAAAGACCAGCCAAGAACCTGTCCTTCTTCATCATGTCAGGCGGGGGTACCTATGGTGCTAAAGCCTTGCACATTCGCTCCCATGCCAATGAAAACTTACGTATGTACGCATCTACTGGCTCACCTTCCTTTTGCACCAAAGCCTGTACTTCTTGCCACACTTTGTCAGGATCTTCTATCTTCACAAACTCCACTTCCAACCCATGTCGTAGATTGTCCCAACTCAACCTTACAGGTGGATCAGCCACACGCAACTCCTCTTCAAATGCTTTAGACCAAACTCGTGCATCACTCTTCAAAGAAATTTGGAGAAGGCGTAACATTTGCGTAGGGTCATGAATCTGGTTGCTAATGCAAGCAACCTCCATCTTTTCCAAAAATTCTTCCACATCTTCATCACTTCTTCCATGAAACTCCGGATAAGAGAAAGCCATGGCTACCCAAATTATGATGCTTTGAGAACCCCTTCGAACACACGTGCAAGAACCCAAAACTTTTCACTACCCAATCCCCAGAAACTTCAATGGAGCTCAACTTTAGATAAGGACAAACACATGCACATCAAATGAGTTTTCATAGTTAATCATCGGAATGACAACAGGCAAAGGACATTCCAGGATCTCTCTCAATCTTCTTGGCCCAAACATAAAGACTATGCGCTGCTGGAAAAAGATCTTCCTGGACACATGAACATTAATCTGAATTCTTTGCGTTAAATGAAAAGGAGTGAACTGAGGGCCATTTTGATCATCCATTAAAGCCAACCATGAAGCTCCCAAGAAGGCACACCTGACTCAACCTCTGATTTTGCCAAAATTTCAGCAGCATAACAGCATAAATGGCTCAAAATACCAAAAAACCAGCCATCATAACTTGGGAAAATTTCGACAGAGTTTCCCCAGAAGTAGAGCAGTAGGAACCCAAAATATAGACTGTCTATGTATGCATAAACTGTCAACAATAGAACCCGAGCATCAAGTAGGACTCACTAGTACATAGCCTATGGCAAGGTCACAAAAAGGGTGCTCCAGCTACCTGTAGCACCGAAAGGATCTCTACATTTGAGAATCCCCCAGCTCAATAAAAACCTCACGCTATCGACCCTCACACGAAGGCTAATGCAAATCGCGTATAGCCAAGTCTCAGAAATGACTATCTTCCAGACCAAGTCTCAGAAATGACTGGGACTGCCAAATACAACCAAGTATGGCTCCACAAATGCGTACAATGGCAGTTTCCACAAGTAACGTACAATCCAGCAGACAATGCGCTCAAATAGGCGCCAAGTGATGCATTCCCACAACAACTGCAAGTGACATCACTGCTAGTATATCACTGTACTCCAGCTACCTGTACCTGTGTGAATCACCTGTACCTGTACCTATCCCTGTCCCTATAACCTGTAACCTGTAATCTGCAACCTGCAACCTGTAATCCCAAAGCTCGAAGCTCGAAGCTCTAAGCTCGAAGCAGAAGGTACTCGAAGAAGATCCTCAGTGGGGGCACCAAAAGAATGTGAGCGGGATGAAAACACACACAGCGCCTCTATAACGACCCGACACACACTCTTGGGAAGATACACACACACACTATGGGGCACCACTCGGCTTAGACAACACACCTGGCCGAGACAGGGAACACACCTCTGGAGTGAGAGGAGAGAGACTATCCACTTGCCCACTCCACACAGACACACACACACACACACACACACACCCAAAAAACTCAGCTCAAAAGAGGAGAATTTCTGATGTTTAGATACAATTGAGCTTGGGCCAACACCAATGGGGCAAACAGCTCACACAATATGGGTAAAATAAGCCAGATACAATCACAAACGAGAGCAGAAACTTCGCTCATAGGAGAAACTTACACAGAAAAACAGCAGGAAAAGAGTGAGGAATTTGGCAAATTGGACAGTGCCATCGCGTCCGGAACGGCCCAAAACCCCAGTCTACAATGTCAAAGTGCTCAAATTCGACCTCATATGAGCAGTTTACGGCCAAAACAGGCTCCAAAATGAGCAAAAACATAGTTGCGGCTGTTCCTCCTCTCTTCTCCACGTTTTTTCTGGTCTTCTCTCAGTTTTTTCAGTTCCCACACTTAGCTTTATTACTTGGGCACCCTTGGCCTTTTAGATGACCTCAAACGGACCCCGAACAAGCCAAAAATTGACCTCGCAGTGCATAGTTGTCACCTTTTTGCATCATCCGCACACCTGGCACTCAGCTTTTTTCCAATAATGCATCTCGCCACCACGTGAAGTGGCCCCAAAAAGTGGTCCTAATGATGACCTTTCTGCGTAACTCTCACAAGAAAACACCCACGTTGTGCCCGTCCTCATCTGCGTGCAAATATTGACCTCGTTCGCCCTCCTGACTCCACTAGATGCCATCTGACGCACCTGCTGACCTCATGTCGTCGGCCCGCGGATAGCTTCCTCGAGAATTTTTACGCGCTATAAACTCCTCATTATTGTAGAAAAAACATACTGGTACTGGTGATAGTGAAAATCGATGCACTATGTACATGTTGTCCTACCTGTACACATGTGGGCCCCACGTAACCACCTGGCTATGGAAATTGGGCAATCCTTTATTTGATGCACCATGCATGTATATGTACATATGCACAATCCCTTGCTCCAAAAAACTCCTGACACCGCTTAGAGAGAAGGTGAAGGGAAGGTTTCCTGCAACATATGAGTTGGCAGTCGAAGTAGCCCGCCTTAAAGACAAGAAGCTGCGCATGCAAGCAAGAGTAAATGAGTCAGAGGAAACAAGCTTGGCCCGACCAACCCCAGTGACAGCAACAGCCAATCATAGAGCCCAACCACAAGAGGCATCAGAAGAGCATCTGAGTCGCATCACCACCCAAGTAGAGAGTTTATATGTGCATCTGGTGCAGCAAGGGCATGCACGTGTCAGGAATCCAGAACAAGGAAGAGGACAACGAAGGCAGAACCAAGAGTACCACTGTTACAACTATGGGGAAGACGGCCATGGAATGTACTACTGCCCACACCCAAGGAGGAAGAATTTTAATAGAGGGGGGAGACAAAATCAGATCTCTCCGCCAAGAGCAAGACCACCACCACCTAGGCAACCAGGACCGATCCCACCGGTCCAAATCCTTCGACCACCTGTACAACAACAACCACCACCCCAACCTCTCATTCCGCCACTACTCCCACCACCTGCTGTGAACCAAGCGGTGAGTGTTATTAGCTTGGAGGCTAAAGGGAAGGAAAAGGTAGAAGAATCAGTTCGAGAGAAACACAAAGGAAAGCGAAGGTAGAAGAAGTGGATGCTATGGGAGTGAAGCGTGCCAGGCACGAGGAAGCCTCTCAAAGAGAAGAGAAGATGAAAGGGAAGGCCGAGTCTAGCAAGCAAGCATCTAAACCGCAACGGAAGATAGACATCGTGGACTTCTCACTAGGTGAGTATGCAAAACCCTATGACTTAGTTCAGGATGTGTTAATGCAAGGCCCGAAGATAACTTGGCCCCAATTACTCCACCTTGCACCAAGGATGAGGAGGCAATGTACAAAAATGGTAAGTACCAAGAAATCAAGACCCAGGATAGCTGGGGCTATCTTTGGAAGGGATCTCGATGACATCCTACCGACCATGGATGCTCACATCAAAGGGCAACGAATCTCAAATGTCTACATAGATGGTGGCGCACAAATATGCGTCATGAATGAGAAGATGATGCACCATCTAGGTCTAGAGGTAAGTAGGCTAGCACCCTACCGAGCCAAGATGGCAAACAATGTAAGAGTGAAATGCGTGGGCATTGTAAATGTGGTCAAAGTAAAAGCATTCAATATAGAAGTGTAGATAGAAATCTTTGTCATGCCACACAAAGGGGAGGGCTACCCCATCATTCTTGGGAGGCCTTGGCTTATGGCTATGGAAGCTAAACAAGACTGGAGCACCTCGATGATTCAGATGAAGGACACTAAAGGGAAGTCCATATTCTACGACATGAGGACTGGAAAGGAGCGCAACATGATCTTGGAGGCTTCAGAAGATGAGTCCACCAGCGACTATTCGTCTACCTCAGGAGAAGAGACAACCACCACCGACGGAAGTGACAATAGCATTGAAGTGATGGGGGTCATTCTTAAAGACCCAAACAGATTGACACAATCTGAAACACCCCTGACAAACGAAGAGGAATCATCATGTACGTAGTCCTTGGAGAATGCAGGTAAGTTACAAAAAATACTCTCAAATGAGTTAACCAATGAAGAAAGGAAGGAGTATGTCTCCATACTAGGTAACTTCACTACTTTGTTCATTGATGGCTATGATAAGATCACAGGAATTACAGTAGCGCAACACCACATAAAACTCAAGGAAGGCAGTAAACCCGTAGTACAAAAGCTCAGAAGACTTGGAGTAATCCAACAAGAGGCACTACTTAAAGAAGTGAGAAGTTTGCTACAAGCAGATTTCATATATCCCGTCGAAGACTCAGAGTGGGTCTCCCCAGTAGTAGTCACACCAAAAAAAATGGTAAGTGGAGAGTCTGTGTGGATTATAAACCTCTCAATGCAGCCATGAAGAGGGATCACTTTCCCCTCCCATTCCAAGATGAAATTCTCAATGAAGTGGCAGGTCACGAACAATACACAGTGTTCGACGGCTACTCAGGATACTTCCAGATTAGCATTGCGGAAGAAGATCAGAAGAAGACAACCTTCATCACACCTTGGGGATGCTTTGCCTACAGAGTGATGCTGTTTGGCCTCACTAACGCCCGTCCACATTTCAACGCTATGTGACCTTTGTTTTCCAACCCTACTTTGGAACATCAATACAGGTTTACATAGATGATTTTTGCATCTATAGTTCACGAGCCCTTCATTTAAGCAAAGTCTATGATGGCTTAACCAGGCTGCAAATTGGGTGGCCAGCTCAACGTGGATAAGTGTCACATTGGTGAAAGCAAAGTCACTCTCCTTGGCCATGTAATTTCAGCAAAAGGGATTGAGGCTGACTCTAGCAAGATCCAGGCCCTGGTATCTTTGTCGTCACCCACCACCGCTAAGCAGCTGGTTTCTTTCCTTCAGAAGGTAAGATACTTAAGCAGGTTCAGTCACTTGCTATCTCAAGTGGTCCTTCCCCTACAACAACTCACCCAGAGGGATGTCTTCTCATGGAGTGAAGATAATGAGCAGCAATTTACTCAGGTAAAGCAAATCCTAGCTAAGCTTCCCACCATTTCACCTCCTAAGTAGGACGAGCCATTTTATGTGAACCCTAGTGTAGGAAGTGATACACTCGGAGCCGTGCTAATGCAAAAGGATCCCCAAAATTCTTTCATGCGTCCTATTTACTTCTCTAGTCGTGTCATGACCTCGTCAGAAAAGGGATTTACCAAAGTAGAACACATGGTTCTTGCACTAATGTTTGCTACCACAAAGTTCCGCTCCTATCTCCTGCCTAGACCCTTTGTAATCCTGACAATGGGAGAGGTTTTCCCATATGTAATGTGACACATGTATGTCTCATCGAGGATCTCAAAGTGGTTAATTAGATTACAAGAGTTTGACTACACCATGCAAGTAGAAAACTCCACCAGGGCTAGTTTAGCAGGAATTCTCACTCATCGCCATTATGAGAAGAAGCTGAAGGTCAACACAGAAGGGAAGGAAGAAACACCAATGGTAGAGAGTCCTAGGCTAGAAAGAGCTCACTCTCTTTTCTTTGACGGAGCATACAAGAGAACAATGGACCAGTCTGCAGCAGGCATAGTCATTTTCAACGAGCAACAAGAAAGAGTATTCTCCATCGGGCAGTTGTTACACTTCCACTCCAACAATGAAGCAGAATATGCAGTCCTAATTCTTGGGTTGGAACAATGTATCTCACAAGGAATTCAGCACCCAAATGTGTTTGGCGATGCTTTGCTTTTGATAAGGCAAATAAATGGCACCAGGGTTTGTAAGAATCAGGTTTTACTTGGTCAACTACACCAAGTTAAGGATCTTCTAAGGAAGCTTGAAGAAGTGAAACTATTTCATGTCCCCAGAGCAGAAAATCAGGAGGCAGATGCTCTAGCCAAATAAAAAATACAAGACTTTCCCGTAGGAGCCATCAAAGTGAAGCTACCCCTCTTCCAAGGTAGTGATTCTATGCCTGATGTCGTCAGCTTTTTAGATACAGGAGAATGTCCGAAAGGATACACCAAAGGTCAGAAACAATGGCTGGTGAGGAAGGCTACTAGGTACCACCTTGTAAACAACCACTTGTATTGTAAGGGCAAGGATCAAATTCTCAGGCGGGTACCAACTTCCAGTGAGATCACAGAGGTAATTACAAGTTGCCATGATGACGTTTGTGGCGGTCATTTTGTTCTAGATATCACCAGTAGGAAGATTCTACAAGCAGGATACTCTTGGCCTAGTTTGAACAGGGATGTACACCATTGGTGTAAGACATGCAAGGCCTGTCAAGTGGCCAGTGATCGCACATTAACCTACGAGCCACAAACTCCTATTATCTCATATGGTCCATTTGAGAAATGGGGAATAGATGCAATCAGTCCTTTCCCAAGGGCCCAATCAGGTAAACTGTATATCATAGTGGCTGTAGACTACATGACTCGATGGGCAGAAGCAACAACCACCACCCGCATTACAGCCCAAGAGGTAGCAAAGTTCATTTTTGAGCATATCTGTTGCCGTTTTGGCACTCCTCTTGAGATAATATCAAATAGAGGACCAGGATTCATAGGTGATTTGGTGGGAGAACTGATGAAGAAGTTGGGCATCACACGCCGACATTCCACACCATACTATCCACAATGCAATGGTCTGGTAGAGAAGGTAAATGGAATGATTTGTAAAATCATCACAAAGCAGGTGAACAATCACACGGGGGACTGGGATAGACATCTCATGGCAGCTCTTTGTGCCTACCGAACAACGTTTTGAACATCACTAGGTTTCACCCCTTTCCATCTAGTTTATGGGAAGGAGGCAATTCTACCCATTGAGGTACAGATAGCCAGCTTAGGAGTTTTGGCTAGCCAGATACATCGTCCAATTGTAAATCTTTGAAACCACATCCTGGATCTGGAAAGACTCCAACTAGATAGGGAAGAAGCAATCAATCACTATGCAGTGCAGGCAGAACAACTCCGGCTCACTTTCAATCAAGGGCTTAAAGAAAAGGGACTGGAAAAAGGTATGTTAGTGCTGAGATACGACAACAGATTCGACACCAGGAAGGACAAGAAATTTCAACCCAGATGGGAAGGTCCATTCATCATCAAGAAACGCTATGACAACGGCAGCTATAAGCTGATGGAAGCAGATGGGAGAATTCACAAGACTAGGGTCAATGGATGGAGACTGAAAAGGTATTTTCTTAGATTTGATCCAGAATTCATGCTAGACATTCCACAGGAGGAAGAACCCTCTAACTCCACAACTAAAGATGTAGAAGAAGGGCTAGAAGCATGAATGCCTCTAGCCAAAAGGAGAGGGCTAATGATGGCCGATTTTTGGAAATCAAAGAAAAAAAAAACTTATTTTTCCTCTGTCGGAGCCTTGGCGACACTGTTGGAAGGCTCGGCAACGCTTGGTCAACCTCACGACGCTTTTACGGGCATAGGGTTACCCCCCCCTTCGATTGGCCGGCCTTATCACCCTCATGCCCCCGCTCATCTATGCCCCAGCCCAGTAGGCCGCCCTCGGCTTCAGATACCCCTTCTCTCTCTCCCTGTAATTTTATTCCTCCGGCGGGCATCGACTGAGATATCTCTCTCTCTCTCTCATTTTCCCTACATACCTCTCTCTAATATCCTCTCTCTCCCTTCTCGGCACCCACTCCCTCCCTCATCCACTCCTCCTCTCTCGCTGACAACCCGCTTTCCCCAGCTCTTGTCGCGGTCGCATGCCCGCAAGTGGTCCGGCCAATCCTCTCTCTCTATCTCCCTCATTGCCTACCAATGGCCGATCACTCTCTCTCTCTCTCTCTCTCTCTCTCTCTCTCTCTCTCTCTCTCTCTCAAATATCCTCTCTCTCTTACCGACACCTTGTTGACCCCAATAACCCCCTCACTAGCCACCCTCAGCCAGGCGCAAGCCTCGAGAACCCACCCCCCCTTCTCTCGCTTTCTCTCTCGCACTCTCGCTACACCGAGCCCATAGCCGCATGCGAACTCTCTCTCTCCCGTATTCTTATCCACACCCACACGCCCCCTCTCACACTCCCTCCCTCGCTCTCCATGCAAGCCAATAGACAGAAAATATTCCCTCTCTCTCCCCCACCCGCTCGCCTCACCCTTCCCTCAGCCTCATTCTCCCTCGCTTAGCCCGCTATCCCCACCCTCTCTCCCCCCACACCATTGACTCGCTCCCCTCCTCTCGTCCTTGAGACACCATGCAAGACAGAGGATAATATCCCCCCACCCCCCACTCACACTCTCTCGCGCCCCCCCCCCACGGTGGGCACCCGCCATATGAGATTCCCATCTCTCTCTTATCCACACACACACACACACCCGCCTCATCCTCTCCCTCCTTCACACTCTCTCTCTCTCTCGCCTCACCCCATCTCTCTCACTCTCTGGCATGCTCTGCACACGGTGTGCCGCCCCCACAGGCTTTCTCTCTCTCTCTCTCTCTCGGGCATGTATAGGCGTAGCAAAAACTTCTCTCTCTCTCTCTCTCTCTCTCTCTCTCTCTCTCTCTCTCTCTCTCTCTCTCTCTCTCTCTCTCTCTCTCTACACACACACCACACACACACACACACCCGACGCTTACACACACACACACACACACACACCATCCCCCCCCCCCCACCCCTCATCCTCGCGTAGCAGGCCGCCAACCGTCAACAGAGCCGAAAAAAGAAAAAAATATATATAATATATATAGTATACACATAATAAGCCCGTTCCCACGCACGCTTGCGCACACATACAAATACACACACACACACTCTCACGCATGCGCACCCACATCTATATACATACACACATACGTCCGCTCACACACCCATACGTACACACACACACATATACGCACCACAAATACACAAAAACCAAAGGATTCCACGACTACGACGACAACGAAAAGGAAGGAGGACCCAAAGCATGCGCCACCAACAAAAAAAAGGAGAAATGAGCCGAAGTCATGCCCCGGCCGACCCCGAAAAGAAGTACACGCTACACCGACGCACCGGCAACACACCATTCGCCGGCATCACGCAACCACGATGCCATTTTCAGTAATTTATAGGTTATGGTCATCATTTCTTCAGTTTTCACCCAAGCCACTGTAAAATTCCCACTTTGTAAATTCCCTCTCTCTAGGTGATGGTGACAAAGGCCCACCTAGATATTCTCATCTTTTAATAACCTCCCAAAACAAAGCAAGGGTCAACCACACCGGGCCCACCACTTGCTTTGTCTCCCCGATTAGCTTACCCTAATCACACCGGGATTACCATAATCCAAGAAGCCAACACCTATAAATTGGCACTAAGAGGTCACTATCGGGGGGGGGGTAGTTCGCGAGAGCACTTGGTAGAGTGTAGTGGGAAGAGTTGACACTATTGGCATCACGGGGAGGGGGCTTGTGTGTTGGTTTGCCTTGGGAATTGCACCATGAGAAGGAAGCCACGTCCACCTCTCGACTCCAATGTTCGATGCACACACGTATACACGCTCTTGGTAGCAAGCTTCACAATCATTGAGTCGTCTTAGAGAACGCACCAAGTAGTTTGCACCATCTTTTCTCCCTACCTTTTTATCACCACGGTGTGCCGCCTCGCTAGAAGGAAGGTCATTGTAAATACTGCATAAATAATTCTCCCTCACACCCCCGAGGGTTTTCATCATTTGTAAATCTCTCTCTCTCTCTCTCTCTCTCTCTCTCTCTCTCTCTCTCTCTCTCTCTCTCTCTCTCTCTCTCTCTCTCTCTCTCTCTCTGTGTGTGTGTGTGTGTGTGTGTGTGTGTGTGTGTGTGTGTGTGTGTGTGTGTGTGTGTGTGAGTGTGCGGTGTTCATGTCATCGTAGTCTGCGTCCTTGCCGCTCGAAGCTAGGTGGTGCCCCTATTCGCTTTACCGTGGACAAGCTCGAGGCGCGCCATTCGGCCCCCGTCGTTTTAGAGGCCGTCGGGGTTCGGGGTTCGCTTTGCTCCCATCAGTACTAGCTTCTTGTAGTTTTCTTTTTGACAAACTTTGATGGTTACATTAGTCTACCAAAACTGTTAGTCATTCTTGTCGGTCTCTCAAATATCATCATATGGAAAACATGCAATAGATGTATAAGATAAATGTTGCCATAATAGTCGAGCACTGGGCATCACGCATCTCACGAACCTTAAAAGGAGCAAGTGGGATTATCCACTCAAGCTCCACCTCAAACCTAAGCGTACTGCTCTCCTGCACAGCACACTGCACTCTTGCACTCACGCTTGCATGCCCTCCCAAGTGGTACCAAAGCACGATTGCTCTCTCAAGTTCGACGACACATGCACGAGCTACGGCTTGGGTTAAAGCTCAAGGCCTTACAGCAGTTGTGTAGATTTGCACAACAGTTCTGGAGGACAGAGGCTTGAGGAGATCAACTCTCTGTAGGACGGGAGTTTTGATAATGCAAGAAGTACCTCAACAATCAGTGAGGTTTGCAAAAGCTTGAAGCAATAAGCACAAAGTGTTAATTTTTTAACACTAAGAATTCAGTCTTTTCTTGTGTGTGCAGGAGAGACAGAGAGAGAGTCTCCTCGTGAAAGGTAAGAGAGAGAGAGAGAGAGAGAGAGAGAGAGAGAGAGAGTGGTTGTGTGAGCATGTGGACATCTTTGCTTTCGACATCGACCTCAACATCACTCTCGGGCATAAAGATATATATATATATATATATATATATATATATATATATATATATATATATATATATATATATATATATATATATATATATATAGAGAGAGAGAGAGAGAGAGAGAGAAGACTCTTTTGACGGCTACTCGACCAGCATATTTGCATCTGACGACAAAAATCAGCATCGACTTTCATAGTCTACACCGACACGTAGGTTTAAAAGTCATTAGGCAAAATTTGGACTCACAAAGGGGCCCTTTAAGGAGTTTGACTTTACCTCTCTCTACCAAAACGGGCGCATGGATAATTTTTTGCAAATAAACTCCAAAGTTGGCGGAGGTTTGACAGTTAGAATGTCCTCTTTAAGCTCTATCTACTGATATATAGCACGCCATGAGATTCCTCATATTTTAGAAGATTCTTTTTTTGATTCACTTAGATTCCGACAGAGTTGTCACATCATAGGTGAATCAAAAAAAGAATCTTCTAAAATATGAGGAATCTCATGGCATGCTATATATCAGTAGATAGAGCTTGAAGAGGACATTCTAACTGTCAAACCTCCGCCAACTTTGGAGTTTATTTACAAAAATTTATCCATGCGCTTGTTTTGGTAGAGAGAGGTAAAGTCAAACTCCTTAAAGGGCCCCTTTGTGAGTCCAAATTTTGCCTAATGTCTTAGACAGCACAGGTATAACACCTTTCAGGCAATTTTGGCTGCTAGCTTGGTAGTAGATTCTCTACGGACGGTTATGCATTGACAGATGCATATTTTTTTGAGCACACATAGTGCCAATTCAGCTCTTTTGGGACATCAATGTGCCTAATCAAGTCTGTCCCACTTGTTTATACATTGGTGTACTACGTACCACCTTGAATGCCTCTTTTCGTTCTAGCTTATTCCCTGCTTTGTCATCTTTCTCCCTCTTGAGGTCTTTTCTACTATGCGATCAAACCTAACACCACCACAGCATTTCAGTTTTTTCAAACCATACTGCTAAATGAGTTTAAGAACCAATCTCCATAAAAAATGGTGAATAACTCCCGAAGGATTTGTCAAGTAAGATGTGTTCTACTTTGATATTTTGTTGACTTCTTTTTGTTTTCTTTTTTATGTCTAATCCAACATATATCTCTAATGTCATCTCCCTCTCTAACCAAATCTATCTCTCTCACTCTTACAAATTCATTCTCTCTACAAATTCTAGGTTCTCCTTGCTATAGGTACATCTCTCCCCACAATATCCTCATTGCCTACGGGCAAGAATAGGGCTTGAGAGGGAAATCCTCTTTCCTTCACTTTTCTCATATCTACATTTTGCAAATACTAGAGTTATCCTAGATGAATAATCCACATGATTTGAATTTCTATTGCTTCCACTCTGTGCGATCTATTGCAATTAAGGTATGGATTAGCCGTAAAATACACTTTCAACAACGTATAGTGTTTCTCTTTGGCCCAGAAAAGCTCAATGAAATACTTCTTTCATCGGATCCCATCATACTACCCCTTATAGACTATAACTTTTCTTTTTAAATAAGTGTAGTTATCTTGCTATGAACCAAGAGGATTTGTATACACAATTAATCCCATTACTAGACAAAACATATATATTATGGTAAGCATAAAATTAAAATTCCAAAGAACAAATCGTAGCCTGTTTGGTCGGCAAAGATTGAACGCCATTAACTCATCTACTAACCCTTTTATATTGCCCATGATACGGTACGACCATAGCCTTGATGCTCTTTCTTTGTGTGTGTGAGTGCTAGAGAGAAAGAGTGGGGCTTCTTTTATTGCACTTCCTTCCAAACCCTAGACTTCATGGCATCTATGGTATAACTCCTTCATATATTTTTTGGAGTTCTCTCACAAACTCTCACAGCCAAAAGCCCCATGCTTCCTTGGCAAGACCACAAACTTCTCGATAGCGCGTCGACACTTGTCTCAAGGTAGTGAGCACTGAGAGAGATAAAGTGCGGGGGATCTTGTGGCTTCGCTTGTTTTGGTAGTGGCGGGGGAACGGAGTCTCTTATTTCAGAGTGTATCGCCCCTGACACAAAGGACGAAGATACTGACACACCCGTGCCAGACACGCATGGGTGCTACTACATGATAAAATATGGCGAGGAGGTGGACTTCGGTATAGTGCAAGGCAGGGTGTTTTGATGCCATCTTCAGATTCTTATACATTCAACGTATAAGAATTGTTTGTAAAGTTTAGAGACCAATTGTCCAATCATGCACGCTACATTGAGGACGTGTTACATGCTAGATTTCTAAATGTCCCTGATCAACCTGTTTCACAACAGTGATTGGAGGGCTACATAAAAACATTATTGAAAAACAAGCAGTCCAATGTACAGCGCGCAGCAGCCAACCAGGTTAGAGATCTAGATAGGAGCTATCACGGTGGCAAAAAGCTCGCGCCAAACAAACTCCCACGCACTATGGCTCGGGAGGCAAAGCAACTTGGAAGGACAAATATGGAAAATTAATTAAATTACAACCTAAATTGGTGATTATAAAGATTATAATTAATGATTTTTTATTGTTATTGCTAACTTAAGAAAATATCACTTTTTTGTAAAGTAGCTTATTGCTAACTTATTGTTATTGCTCACTGTACACATTGAAAAGGTAAAGTAAATTCAATTTCAATCATTTGTTTTTTTTGTATACTCTTTCAAAAAACAATTGATGTTCCATTGTTTTATGCACGTCAAAAACAAAAGTGCTCATTTGGGCCACCCAATTTTGGGTGGCCCAAATGAGCATCTTTATTTTTGAATAGAAGTTTAGCTGTAATTAGTGTGATAATACATGCGACAATTGACGCGGTAATAGCTGCAAGTATATTACTGCAGTTATTATCGTGATTATTGCTTTCAAACTACTACCACAATATGAGCCGTGGTTATTGCCGGGTACTCCTCTTATAGACTCACTATAACATATGCGCGGTATTATCGCTCACATTACCGCAAAAAAAAAAAAAAAACCCTTGAAATATAAAAATTCCCGTACGCGGAAAATACTGCGGCAAAGCTGGCGGTAATGGTCTAGCGGTAACTGATGCGGTAATGGATGCGGCAATATTTCCGCCAATATTACCGCGTGCTTTGCTACAACAGTACCCTCACATATTACCGCGTCAGGCTTATCGCGAGCATTACCGCAAAGGGATTTATTATAAAAAAACAGATGACCGTTTGGATTGTCCTTTGCAGGACCATCCAAAAGGTCATCTATTTTTTTATTTATTTTAGTTATTTTACAAAATTATTATTAATTACAACAAAATATCACAATTGGACAATACATTGAGCCAAAAACAGATTGATAATTTCATTTACATAAGTGGAATTACAATTGGGGGAGGTATTGAACCAAAAAATGATAGGTATTGCATTTACATAAAGGGCAAAAAAAGCCCGCGTGTACAAAATAGAGTATGGTCATGTGGGATAGGGCAAACGGGGCCCGTGTATACAAAATAGAGGATGCTCATGGGGGAGTTGGCGGCATTTCACGTGGAACTCCTTGACTCTGCAAAACCATAAAAAAGAAACAATTAACACTTTGTTATTTAATATTTGATATAAAATCAACAATTTGATTATTTAGATAAGATTAAACTTACATGTTGCAGACTTCTGCACGCATTTTCGAACTCCTCTCGAGAGATCATTTGATTTTCAAACAACCAACACCAAGTTTGATACTCGGTATGGTTCTCTCTATATCTCTGCACTTCTCTGGTCGGGCGACTCATGGTAATGTTATACTGACAAAAAATAGCAACCAATTAATTAAATGAAAAACATTAGATTTTTTACAATAAAACTAATATTTTTACTTACATATTTGTCTTTCCAAGCCGTTTTTCCTCCCGAACCATAATGCGTAGGAGTCTGATGGGATCTGGCCTCAACTTGACGCGTATACATCCTCGCACCGGTTGCCCTTTCGTCCTCTTTCTCGCCCATAGCGGTCTCCCACTCCACATCATGGACATTTCCTGGCCGATAGCTATGCTCTGGAGACTCCATTGTCTTCTTTGCCGCTCTCCTCACACTAGATTTTTTGTTCTTCAGAAATGTTTTGACATGCTCTTGCAACCATTGCCTTGAGAATTGTTGCCCCTCAAGGTTGGGGAAACGCATGTGCATGGTTGTCTCTATATATATGAGGTTGTAGGGATCTTGCTGATCAAATTTGAGAAAACAATTGATATATGTGGAGTGGATTAATTGGTTGACATGTGTGCGAAATCTCCTGCCCTATGCTGTCCCGAGATCCACCATACCTCCTCTATGAACCTGGTAGTATAACCCGCGAGCATCTGGTGAAGGCATGTCATGGTCCTCATCTTCTGCTGGAGCAGGGAGCGGTGATTGTGGAGGAGAATCTGTAGTACTTCCCCCCTCCCCCAAAACAACAACTAGCTTCGCTCCCTCGTCGAGATCGACCGGCGCTAGCGCGCGAGCTGCCCTGACACTAACTGCCAGAAGAGCGCCAACGTGAATTTGGGACAAAAGGTGGGATAGGTGATGGATAGGTGGATGCCCGTGGCGTCGGACCCTGTGGCATCGCACCCAACAGCGTCGGACCCTGGGGCGTTGGACCCTGTGAAGGAAAAGTTGAACCTGGAGCTGTAGCTGGAAAACTCTGCAGATATGGAGTGCCACCAGTCGGAGTAGAGACCTCTGATAATCCAAAAGCTGCTAGCTGCGCCAGTGAATAGCGCTATGTAAGGGTCTGCTGTGAACCTAACCACTCAGCCCGAAGACGCAATGCCCTCCC
This sequence comes from Adiantum capillus-veneris, assembly GCF_014529385.1. Taxonomy (NCBI): domain Eukaryota; kingdom Viridiplantae; phylum Streptophyta; class Polypodiopsida; order Polypodiales; family Pteridaceae; genus Adiantum; species Adiantum capillus-veneris. Next base: position 30,538,455 of record NC_140953.1, on the reverse strand, counting down.
CACATCTGGATCGGTCACAGGTACGACAGTGGACCCACCTAGAGTGTCCCGAAACCAGCCGAACCCTCATGATGACTGTTGAGGCGACGACTGTGAATGATAGGCAGAGAGAGCGTCGGGATATGACATCCCGTCTGACATGAAATCCTCAATGCTGCGAAAGCGTGGTGTGGAAGAAGAAGACATGGTCTACATTTATTACGACAAAGATTAAAGTAGGGTATAAAATTTGAATATATGATTAAAAATTTACACATTGATTTTTTTCAAACATTGGATTCTCTATAGTATCCAATGTGGAAAGAATCCAATGTGTGTCTACAACCTATAAAAGAGTTTTGCAAAGCCTCGAGTGCTAATAATATATTAGTGTGTATATTGACTAATAAGAGATTATTGTGTTTATGATTAGTGTGATCGATTGCGTGATCACTTGGACGGTCATTGGGGCCTAATACGTCACCTACGACTTAATCATGGAGGTATGTTTCTGTTTTTGTGTTGATTGTTGTTTAATTTAACATAATTAGTGTGTGTTTTAGTGTTGGCTTGTGTAATTGGCTTGTGCACACACTAATTAGTGTGTGTTAACATACACTAATTAGTGTGTGCATTGGATTGTGTAATTGGCTTGTGCACACACTAATTAGTGTGTGCATTAGATTGTGCACACACTAATTAGTGTGTGTTAACATACACTAATTAGTGTGTGCATTGGCTTGTGTAATTGGACTAATCACACACTAATTAGTGTGTGCATTGGCCAATTCCATTGGTCAATGCACACACTAATCACACACTAAATAGTGTGTGTATTGACCAATCACATTGGCCAATGCACACACTAATCACATACACTAAATAATGTGTGTATTGGCCAATCCAATTGACCAATGCACACACTAATCCAAAACTAATTAATATGTGCATTGACCAATCACATTGGCCAATGCACACACTAATAGCACACTAATTAGTGTGTACATTGACCAATCACATTGGTCAATGCACACACTAATCACACACAAATTAGTGTGTGTTAATGAGCACTAATTAGTGTGTGCATTGACCAATCACATTGGCCAATGCACACACTAATCACACACTAATTAGTGTGTGCATTGAAATTTCACATTGGCCAATGCACACACTAATAGCACACTAATTAGTGTGTACATTGACCAATCACATTGGTCAATGCACACACTAATTAGTGTGTGAATTGGCCAACCCCATTGGCCAATGCACACACTAATAACACACTAATTAGTGTGTGCATTGGCCAATGCACACACTAATAGCACACTAATTAGTGTGTACATTGACCAATCACATTGGTCAATGCACACACTAATCACACACAAATTAGTGTGTGTTAATGAGCACTAATTAGTGTGTGCATTGATCAATCACATTGGCCAATGTACACACTAATCACACACTAATTAGTGTGTGCATTGACCAATCACATTGGCCAATGCACACACTAATTAGTGTGTGCATTGACCAATCACATTGGCCAATGCACACACTAATAGCACACTAATTAGTGTGTACATTGAACAATCACATTGGTCAATGCACACACTAATCACACACTAATTAGTGTGTGAATTGGCCAACCCCATTGGCCAATGCACACACTAATAACACACTAATTAGTGTGTGCATTGACCAATCACATTGGCCAATGCACACACTAATAGCACACTAATTAGTGTGTACATTGACCAATCACATTGGTCAATGCACACACTAATCACACACAAATTAGTGCGTGTTAATGAACACTAATTAGTGTGTGCATCGACCAATCACATTGACCAATGCACACACTAATAACACACTAATTAGTGTGTGCATTGACCAATCACATTGGCCAATGCACACACTAATTAGTGTGTGCATTGACCAATCACATTGGTCAATGTACACACTAATCACACACTAATTAGTGTGTGTTAACACACACTAATTAGTGTGTGTTAACACACACTAATTAGTGTGTGCATGGCCAATCCCAAATTTAACATATTAGGTTATGCAAGTAATAAAATCTAACAAGTTTAGATTTTGCAAGTAACTAATAATTAACAAATTTAAGTTTTGGTGTATCTTTACTTACACTAATTAGTGTGTGTAAAGAACACATGCACTAATTAGTGTGTGTAATTAGTGTGTAAAGAACGTACACATGCACTAATTAGTGTGTGTAATTAGTGTGTTTGTGTATGCATGTGTATGCATGTGTGTGCATGCGTGTGTATGTGTGTATGCGTGTGTGTGTGTGTGTATGCGTGTGAAAAAATCAAAAAACATAACAACAAAACTTACATGAAATTGAAGCGCTTGTTGGGAGAGGGTAGGAGAGTGGAAGAGTAGAGATGGTGGAGAGTAGAAGAGTAGAGATGGAGGTAGAGCTCAAGGTTGTGAGGTTCGCGCTCTCGGCTTCTGTGGAGAAGACGATGAAATTCGAATTTTAGGGCTTTGAACTTCGCGGGGCACGTGGGTGCCCCTATTTATAAAAAAATTTGAAATTTGATTTTCCGCTCCTATTACCGCGAGCATTACCGCGTCTCTTACCGCAAACATTACCGCGTATATTACCGCGGCGCAAATTCGGGCCAAATAAACAGATGGCCACGTTCTGACATTATTACTAATGATCCTCACAATCTATTGGTACTATGTTTTTTATAAAATATATATAAAATGAAAGTATTTCTAGTACTTTGAAATTGACATTTTTACCTAAATGGTTAATTTTTACTTTTTACTGATATTTTATTAACATTCTTTGGTAATTTGATTTTAATTAGTGTATGTAATTTATTAATGTAGGTTGCTTGGGATGATTTTGGCCCGTCCACTGAACCGGATAGATCACGGTGGTTGGCCGAGCGATTACCATGCCCATGCGTGCGGTGCAAATGCGCCATTGCTCGACTTCGACGGATATGCTTGAGCCATGTAGAAGATTATGGACTATGGGACGATCCTCGCAAGCGTGCACGGATGTAAACAAACGATCCACGAATTGTTGCGGCTATTGACGTCACCCCACATTGGCGTGTGGTTGGTGGAGGAGGGGAAAGGAGGGTGGAAGAGCGCATGTGCCAGGAATCCATTAGAGAGGGAGGAAGCACATCAAATCAGCCAAGTACTGCTGCTCCCTCTTATCCGAGTGACCACATCCCATCTCCTTACGTGGATGCAGAAGACGACCATTTGCATAGAATGGTTGAGGATCTCTTTGCACGAGAGGAGGAGCATGAACCAGAGTGTGCATGCGAAGAAGCTTCCAAGCGAACGAGGAGTGAGCTACTCGATTCGGCACACACCGCACTATATGATAGATGCTCTTACTCCATTTTAAGGGCTTCTCTCGAAGTCCTTAACCTTCAGGCGATGTTTGGATGGAGCAATGCTAGTGTCGACGCACTTTTGAGGTATGTTTACAGATTGTGAAGGATGCTTGTGGAGTGCATAAATTAGCTTCTAGTGTACTTTCTTCTTGTGATATGTTGCTAGGAAAGATGCTGCCAGCTGGCAATCACATGCCAGAGAACAGACGAAAAGCCCGCGAAGTGGTGACTGCATTAGGGATGGATTATGATCGCATTCATGCTTGCGTGAACGATTGTGTGCTCTTTCATAATGAGCATGCCGATTGTGACACATATCCATCGTGCGGGGAGCCTAGGTTCAAAGAAGGAATGCAGAGCAACAGAATTCCACGTAAAGTTTTGAGGCATTTTCCACTCATCCCTCGCATCCAACACATGTTTAGATCGAAGGGTACGAGCGAGCTTTTGAGTTGGCATGCAAAAAACCGCTCCACATATGGTATTATGAGACTGCCAGCTGACTCACTAGCGTGGAAGCACATAGAGGACACATGGCCAGAGTTCAGGGATGAGCCTCATCACTTGAGGATTGGGTTAGCTAGTGATGGAGTGAATCCATTTGGGCACCGCTCTACTTCATGGAGCACTTGGCCGGTGGTTGTTGTAAACTACAATATTCCGCCTTGGGAGGCAACAAAAAAGGGAAACATTTTACTATCACTTCTCATTCCAGGAAAGCACAAGGTAAAAAACATGGATGTATATCTGCAGCCTCTTATTGATGAGCTTCAAGAACTATGGAGAGGCATAGATGTCATTGAAATTTCACGGCCACCACGAGACCGCAATGCCGTCATCAAGTGCATCCTCATGTGGACCATGCATGATTACCCAGGATTTGGAGAGGTATCTGGTAAGTATGCACATGTTAATTGTACTCTTTGCTTTAGGTTTATCGTCTCATGTGTAACGTTTGTTTACCTCTTGGCAGGATTGGCAACATCTGGACATAGTGCGTGTCCCACTTGTGGCCCTTCCCTTGTGACAGAGAGACCTCCTCTTCTTTGGAAGGTGATCTATCCCAACAACCATCGCTTCCTACCTCCTTCACATCATAGATATGCTCCCCCTATCAATGGAGTGCAGTCGTTCCATTGGAACATGGCTGATTGAGCGAAGCATTGGGAGGAGCATCATGGTACCTCACCGCCTCCCAATGGGTTGCCAAAGGGTATGTCGAGGTACTCAATCTTCTTGTCGCTCCCCTATTGGGCTTCGTTGAAAATTCAGCACTTATTGGACCCTATGCATGTATTCAAAAATGTTGGGCAAGCTATATGGGATCACATAATTGGCAAGAAGGATTCATTGGGTGCTAGAGAAGATTTAAGAGCCATTAGACGTCTCCCCCCTTCAGCCACGCCCCGCATGGGGGAGCGGGGAAAGATGATTCTCCCAAAAGCACTGTGGATAATGTCAAAGGTAGACCAAGAGTGGACAAAGCAAGTTATTGCATCCATCAGAACTCCAACGGGATATATGCAATCACTCAAAGGTGCTTTCACAAAAACCAAAAAGGGTGGCTCCACTCAATTGTATGGATTGAAATCCCATGATTGGCATAAAATCCTTCAGGTAAGAGTAGAACAATTTGTGGTGTCTATGTGTCCTTATATATAGGTTGACATTCACTAAGATGTTTTATTGCTTGTAGTTTGTACTTCCCATAACTATTAATGGTTATGGGGACACTAAGGTGAAGGCTGCAATATTCAACGTGGGTGAGATTGTGAGGTAATGGGTTTTTTTCAAGTACTATATCATGTTGTGCATGCATGAACTTTGGAATTTTTTTTCATCTACTATATAACGTTTGCCCTGTAGATTTGTGAGCTCCAAGGAGATAGAAGTAGAAGCCATACCAGTAGCCCATCAGCTAGCAGTAGAGGCAGTGTGTGCTATTGAGGATGCATTCCCACGTACAATCCTTGTTAGCCAAATACACCTATTGCTTCACCTTGTTGAGGAGATTGCCATTTGTGGGGTGGTTCACTCTAGATGGATGTTCTTCTTGGAGAGATTCTTGAAGACTTTAAAGGATTTTGTTAGATTGAGGTCACAACCGGAGGTATGAAAAATAAATACAATATAGATAGCATTTAAACGCTATGGAGTTACTAATAAAAATATGTGTTTTTAATGTTTTCAGGCGAGCATGGCAAAAGGTTGGGTGGTGCAAGAGGCATTTGTGTATGTCTCACGGTATCTCATCACAGTGGATCCATCATTGCCTCATCTGTGGAGTGAAGAAGAGGATCCTAGGAAGCACTCAATCATTCCTAGTGGAAAAGGCTCACTCTTGGTCATGGATAGAGAGTTTCATGCCATAGTAAACAACTACTCTTTACTCAATGCCACTATCATGACCAAATGGGTCAATATGTACTTGGAAGCCCGCGCAGCTAGAGAAAGGGATAGAGATGCATGGAAGAGGTCCCATGGAGGTAGACGTGCACCTCCTTTTCCTAAAGAGCTTGCAAAATATCCTGACTTGATTCAAGTAGAGTGGATCCATAATGCCATGACCAATGCCAAAGCACAAGGAGAACAAATAAGCCCTAAAGAATGGGAGTATGCGCGAGGATGCTTGCGCAAGGTGAGTGTGTATATGTTATGTATGCATGTATGCAAATCACTTAATGAAATGCGATGTAACCTCTTATGCATTGTGATTGTAGGGTCTCATTTTCAACTCCATTCGGTCCGACGGCCGACATTTTCTCACCCGCAAGATAGATGAGCGTCGGACCACTAATGATTGTGGCGTGATGGGAAACTTTGACACAACAACAGATGAGGTCAGATATTGTGGTACTATAGAGAGAATAATCAAAGTGGATTTCATATCTTTTCACAAAATCCTCTTTGAGTGTCGATGGTTTGCGGGTGAGGTCAAAAGACATGAAAATGGGCTCATTATGGTGGATTCCACCCAATTCCATCGGGGAAAAACTGACAACTTGGTGTATCCTAGTAGTTGCGAGCAAGTAATTTAGGCTATGTGCAATTAACTTAAATTAAACATTTAAGTTATGTATATCAGCTTATTCTTAGTGTGTGACGTACAGGTCTTTTATGTGCCATGTATATTTCAAAGAACACTTTGATATGTCATTCCAGTCATGCCGCGGGGTAGATCTATCTTTGCAGAGATGGACATTGAGCCAGTAATTGATCCCATCATACCATCACCACAAGATGCAGAGGAAGATGTAGTAGAAGTTGAAGAAGGTCAGCCAAGCCTTGCAAATAGTCATCTTGAGGAGGAGGAAGAGGGAGAAAGCGATGATGATTCTACAGGAGGTGATGGAGAGGAGGAAGAATCTCTAAATTTGTTTATTGATTTGAATACTATGGGTCTAAATATGGATCCTAGTGCTTGTAGAGATCTTATACAAGATGAGAATTAAAAAAACTCTCCATTCTTTCACTTGGTGTAGTATATGATTAATTTGCAAATGTTTCGTTATGTGCTTATGAATAGTATTTGTAATGGTTTTTTTGTGAGTTCAATGATTTATGTATAGAATTTTTAGAGTGAAAGAGAGATAAAGTGAAGTGAGCAAGCATTCTGGAGAGTGTAGGAGTTGTATTGGATTTAAATGGAAACCCGCGGGAGAGGAAGGGGGAAGGGGGTCCAGCCTGTCTTAGCGGTAATGTTTGCGGCAATAATCGCGGATATTTGCGCGGTAATATGTGCGGTAAAGTGCCGCTTCTGCATCAAAACGATTCTCTCTCCTCATTTTGAATTCCTCTCTCTTGTTTTGTGGTAATGGCCCGCGGTAAACACCACGATCTCTCATAGTGACTACTCCTCTTATAGTGGTCGTGGTAATGCTAGCGGTTATAGACTACTCCTCTTATAGTGGTCGTGCAAGTTTAATCGGTATTCAAACGATTTATTAGGGATTGTCGCTTATACATAACCACTTAGGTATTTAGTCGCTTATTGCTGAGGAAGGACTACTCTGTATTTAGGTCGTTGAAGGCTACACGCTTAGTGTTGGCCGCAAAAGGACTTTGACAAACGAAGTAAAATAATGCAATTGGACTTCAATAACACACACAGACTTCAAAAACGCAAATAGATTTCAAAAACAGACTTATGTCAAACCCTAATATATAGGCATTGACCAATTTTTAAAAACGAGATTATTACCCGGTGGTCCTGATCACCGTGCACCTCTAGACCAAGGTGTGTGGAGATCAGGCATGGCTAGAGAATGTGAAGTTGTTAGAGCTAGCAGAAAATGGTAGAAAAATCGCAAACGGACTTAAAAAATGCAATAGTCTTCAAAAGTGAATTATGTACTTCAAAAATGCAAACAGACTTCGACAAATAAAGTAAAATAACACAATTAGACTTCAATAGTGCACACAGACTTTAAAAACTCATATAGATTTCAAAAAAGACGTATGTCAAACCCTAATATATAGGCATTCACCAATAAAGACGAGATTATTACTCAGTGGTCCTGATCTTTGTGCACCTCTAGACCGAGGTGTGCAAAGATCGAGCATGGCTAGAGAATGTGAGGTTGTTAGAGCTAGCAACAAATGGTAGAAAAACTGCAAATGACTTCAGAAACGCAACAGTCTTCAGAATTGACTTGTGTACTTCAAAAACGCAAAAGGACTTCGATAAACAAAGTAAAATAACGCAATCGAACTTCAACAGCACAAACATACTTAAAAAATGCAAGTCGATTTCAAAAAATACATATGTCAAACCCTAATATATAGGCATTGACCAATAAAGACGAGATTATAACACGGTGGTCCTGATCTTTGTGCACCTCTAGACGGAGGTGTCGGGGATCAAGCATGGCTAGAGAATGTGAAGTTGTTAGAGCTAGCACAAATGGACTTCACAAACGCAACAGTCTTCAAAAATGACTTTACTTCAAAAACGCAAACGAACTTTGACAAACGAAGTAAAATAACACAATCGGAATTCAATAGCATACACAAACTTCAAAAACCCTAATATATAGTCATTGAAAAATAAAGAGGAGATTATTACCCTGTGATCCTGATCTCCGTGCACCTCTAGACCAAGGTGTGCAAGGATCATGCATGGCTAGAGAATGTGAGGTTGTCATGTATTGTCATGTAGTTAGTGGTGTGTACTTATAACAAGAGTGATTTACTTATTTGTTGCATCATTGGTAAATAAAGTATGGACGATAGAATGGCATGTCCTTGTGCGCATTGCAAGCATCAGATCTTTTTAAAACAAAAGAATTATGATCAACACATACGCAATAACGGTCTCTTTCCCATAGAGCAACTACATCACCTGCATTATCAATCTCATGGTCCGAAGGAAGTAGATTCTGCAAGTAGATATTGCTCCAACTTCATCCGAGAGAAGACAATTTTCAAACGAACTGCCATCGACTGAGTCCACCCCACCAATACCCGATTCCACATTTCAAGAAGTAGAGATGGAGCAGATGTTAGACGTGTTCTTTGACATGGATCCCATCATTGAAAACCTAGAAGGCAACAATATTCAAGGCAACACTGCGAACCAACCTCAGTCATCCCGTCCATATATAGCAACAATAAAGAGGGTGAGATGATGCAAACTCTTGCACGTATGCCGCTTTACAATGGTGCAAAAATCTCAATTCTCCATACTGCTTTGGAAATGTTTAATTTGCAGTCTGTCTACGGGTGGTCTGATGTCTCCATCTCATAGAGCTTTTCAAGTAAATACATTGTATCCTAAGCATGCCAAAGTGCAAATTATAGTTCAATAATATGATCATTGTGTTCACTTGTTGATGTAACAACAGGTTTCTCAATGAGAAAATCTTATCGGAAGGCAATCACATGTCCCCTACCTGTCCAACCGCTAAAAAGCTTCTTACTAACTTGGGCTTGGATTATCAAAAAATACATGCATGCCCTAATGATCGTATACTCTTTTGCAATGGGTATGAAAATTTGGAGCAGTGTCCCAATTGTGGATCAAACATGTATAGAGAGGACACGCAAGGAAAATTTATCTCTGCAAAAGTCCTTTGACACTTTCCTATCATTCCAAGAATAAAGAGCATCATGTTCAGGTGCAAGTCTATAGCCTCTTTGATGACATGGCAAATACTAGATCGACAGATGAGGTGACGTGGGTACATGTTGACTCTCGTGCATGGAAGCACATAGGGAAAATATGGCCTACATTTAAGGATGAGCCTCGATCTATCCGCTTTGGTCTGGACAGAGTAAACTCATTAATCTTCCACCATGGCTAGCTATCAAGATGGGCCATCTATTGTTGTCACTGATCGTCCCAGAAAATTACAAAGCAAAGAACATGGACGTCTATTTGGCACCACTTAGAAGAGCTCCAAATCTTGTGGACATGGATCGATATGTTTGATATGTCCCAACCAATGGGATGACAAAATGTACATGTGCAAGGCATTCTCATGTGGACCATGCACAATTGGCCAGGCTTCGGTGAGTATTCAGGTAAGTATCTTTGAAACTCTCACATATATGCTATTCCGGGCAATGAAAACGCTTTTATATTTTAATTTTAATATGATTTTTCAAGCTTGAGTTACTCGGACAATCATGCATGTCTGAAATGTGGTCCTCGACTTGGCTTCCACCGCTCTGATCATTTGAGCAAGATAGTTTACGAGAAGCATGGTAGATTTTTGCATGAAGGATATGAGCTACGTAGACCAAACATATGCAAACATGACATGCATCCAATGAAAGTGATCAATTGGAAGAACATGTGGTTGGAGAGGGGAGATTTCATGCCACCCAGAATGAAAAGACTTACTATTTTCCATGAACTCGCGTATTGGAGTGACTTACTGATTAATCATCTACGTGATCCAATGCACATCTAAGAATGTGGGGGAGATCATATGGAAAATCATTACTAAAAAAAAGAAGAGCAAGGCCCAAAGAGATGACCTACAGGTTGTGGGTTGAATGTCAGAGATGTTGCCTCGACTTAAACCCAATGGAAAGTTTGCTATACCAAAACGTCCATGGATTTTGAGTCGTGCAGAAGAGCAACAAGTGAAGAAAACTATATCTTCATTCAAGACTCCCACTAGGTGCATGCGATGTTTGAAAACATCTTAAGTCCCACAATTGGCACAAATTTTACAGTTTATCTTACCAATGTCCTTAAAGGATTTTCTGACATATGACATTAGAGGAACAATATATAAAATCAGTGAGTTGGTATGCTAGATCAATTCAAAAGAGATAAGAAAAGAAAGCATCGATACAGCACGCTTAAATGCTATAGAAGCAGTCTGTATGGTGGAGAAGTACTTTCCAACAAAAATTTTATCATCCAAATGCATCTACTTGTGCATGTGGTCGATGAAGTTGCAATTGTTGGGGTAGTCCATAGCACGTGGATGCTCTTCTTGGAGAGATTCATGAAGACTCTAAAGGGGTTCGTTCGTCAAAGGGCTTGCCTTGAGGGTAGCATGGCCAAAAGATGGCTTCATCAGTGAATTTTTGGGCTCCATTGATCCAGAGTTGCCCCGAATGTGGACTACTGAGGTCAACGTCAAGGAGACAGGGGACAAGCCTTAGGGATAAGGCATCGTTAGGAAGATGGATATCACAATGTGAGAAAAGGTTATGAGATTTTGCCTTCTCAACTCAGACATCGTGCAAAAGTGGCTAGAGAGGTACGAGGGGAAAAAGCAACAACGCTTGAGAGATTGCTTGTAATTTAAACACAATTGTGCCACTAGAAACCTTCCTTCTCCAGATCATCTTCAAAAATTGCATGACTTTCCAAGTGGGTGGTGGTTAGATGCGACAATCTCAGAGGCAAAGAGGAACGGAGTGTTGATTATTGAAGAGGAAGAGGAGATGTCAAGGGATTGCAATTGGTATGTAAATTTTCACAACCTCCTTTTCGAGCTCCACATGATCACATTACTTTAGTAACTTTAAGTTTATTTCAATTTAATGGCTGCAGTATCACAAATATGGAGCTTTGCGGCCACCTGGGAGACACTTTAGAGTGCAAAGGATAGACGAACAAAGGGTCACCTTCTTCGACAGTGGTGCTAGGCAAGCTTCATCCAAGAAAGTAGTAGTGCAAGGGATGAGAACATAGAGACTAGCCACCTTGAATAGTTTGGCTCCATCCAAGACATCATGAAGATTAGCTTTAGGAAGTTTGATATTTTTATCTTTGATGTCAAGTGGTTCAAAGTTATTACCAGCGCCCTAATGCAACTATGCGCAAAGATAAGAGTGGATTGATTCAAGTGAACTCTAGGTGGGTGTAGATCGATGTGCGGGATACGTTCGTACTTCCGATGTATTGTGAACAAGTTGTGTTCACAATAGATCCACTATGGAGAGAAAATGATGAAAATGATATGTCTAAACTGCAGTGGCTCTATATTGTTCAAACTGCTCCATAGAGCAAGCAAGTGTTTGAAGGATTGGAATTTGAGGTCGAAGAACTTCATGAACAAAGTGCAAGGCCGACAGATGATGTAAGTTTGGACTTTGAGCTGGAGGTCAATGATGAGGAGATTCTTTAACCTGGAAATGAGCTTTCAAATACTGAAGTTGATGCGGAGAGCGATGAAGAAGTAGAGTTTGATGACGGAGATGCAGAAGCACAGATTGAGATAGATATCTTTGGTGCATCAGCTCTCATAGAAGATGAGAAATTGACTACTGATTTTTGCTAGGATCTCTTTTGTAAAACTCTTTTAATTAGTTTACAATACTAAATAGATTTAATGAATTGTGTTGCAGCTTTGTTTTTTTGTTATTTGTATTTCTTAAGCTCTTTTTTTTGTAAACTAGCGTATTATATATGTGTTATTTGGGTATCTCTAGCCATGGCCGATGACGACAATATCCTGTCACTCCGGCCGGCATGTCACCCAAGCAGATGGGCTCCTTTTTGTCACAGTTCACACCAGAGGAGGTTAGTTACGCACAGAACCTTTGGGCAACTGGTTCCTCTAGACCTGCGGTCGTCCCTACGCCTAGGACTAGTGTGCCCCCTACACCGACCGGCCCCACACCTCAGTCAAGTGTGTCCCCTACAACACCGATGGCTAGTTCATCTTTGAGACGAGGTAGGCATTATTTTGGAGGCGGTGGTTATTGTGGTAGCTGTTCTACCGATGTGTGTACACCACCGAGAGAGCGTCCACCACTCTCTTCATTAGATAGTTCACCGATTGGCACACCACGTACACCTTGCAGATCACACAAGCATGATCCTAGCAAGGTGTACAAGAGTAGGGATGGGACTGTTGTGGCGGATAGGGTCAAAAAGGCCATGCGATAGAGGATTTGTCAGCTCTGTACAGTTCAGTTTAGCCAGTCTATGATGGATATTTGTATTAATCAAGATGATGAAAGAAATAATTACATTGTCAAGGCCATTCACGGATAGTACAAACCGGCAGAGGGGTATGGTGTAGTCTTGAATGACTGGATATTGGGCGTGGGGATTGCCACAATGTCACACCGTCGGTCAGAGGTGAGAGACAGGTACAGGGATGACAGTCCAAACTCAGCATGGTTGGACGTAGAGAAGTGGGTGGGGATTGCACAAGAGACACAAGACAATCCTTAATGATTTCAGCAATAGATAGATGTAGCCAGAGCATGTTTGGAGTCTGTTGGAGTGTCACATCTAGGGAGTGGAGGCTACGACACACTTCGGCATGAGTTCATAAGTATTATACGTATGTTTTAAATTATCAAATGTGTATATGTTATTTGAATATTTATCTTATGATTAAACCATAATTATGCAGGAAGTTGCCGTGAAGCGCCCTCCGACACGCCAAGAGGAGAAGTATGGGTACAAGCATGGACTTGTGGCCCTTTTGGCCCAACTGCAGGAGGAGGGAGAGGCCGTCGGCTGGGAGGCATTACCATGAGAGTGACATCCTCCATATATGTTTTTTTTTTGTAGTTGTGATCTTCTTGATACAGTTGTACTCATTTATTGTATACATGCACAATTTCACGCTTATGTTTATGATTTTTTATTTCGTTTACGATTATAATTATGGTATGAAAATCAGGTTATGGTTATGATTTTGCAATTATGTTATGGTAGTCATGGTATGGCACAGCGGTTATGGTTATGGTTTGGGAATCAAGATATGGTTATGGTTTTGCAATGATGGTATGGAAATCATGTTATGGTTAGGATTTGGCAATCAAGTTATCGTTATGGTTTTACAATCATAGTATGGGAATCATGTTATGGTTATGGTTTGGCAATCAGGTTATGGTAATGGTTTTGCAATGATGGTATGGCTGTTATGGTTATGGTATGACAAGCAGGTTATGGTTATGGTTATGGTTATGGTATGGCAAGAAGATTATGTTTATGGTTTTCCAAATACGGTTTGTCAATCATGTTATGGTTATGGTTTGACATTCAGGTTATGGTTATTGTTTTGCAATGATGTTATGGTTATGGTGTGACAAGAAGCTATGGTTATTGAATGACAAGTAGGTTATGGTTATCATTATGGTATGGCAAGTGGGTTATCTTTATGGTTTTGCGGTTTTCAAGTCATGTTTTAATTATGGCCATAAAATCTTCATGCCGTTGTACCTATGGTTTGGGAGTCGACGTTATGGTTATGCTTTTGGAAACTTGTCATGTTTAAGCTTTTGATTTTGTGGCTTTGTTATGCTTACAATTTTGATAATATGTACTTACTCGCTCTTTAGCGTCAAACTGTAGGTGGAGTGCGGTTGCTTGTGCGCTCTTCCTTTGGACAGAGAGGGTTGTTTCCTGCTGCTGCTGCAGTACATGCAGCATCAGCTCTTAGCCCTCTCTGCCCAAAAAGAGTTTGCAGGTTTTGTCGTCTGTATAGGTATATATTGGTATACGCGTCATTATGCACCTCAGAACAGGTGTCGGTATAGCAAAATTAGTTTTCGACGTGTATTGGGATGCAAATATCGATGTGTGTTCCATTTCTTGTTCCGACGGTTAATATATCGGTGCATATACCAACGATATGATGTCGAGGGTTACTCTGACACTTATTCCAAGGCTTTTTACTTTTAAAACAAGATTTGAGTCATCGGTATGATCCGCGTCAGTTTTCGCACGACGTGTTGTAGTGTTGGTTTGACCACAAGCGCCAATAGTTCGTACATTCGTTGTTGATTTGTACATTTAAGAAAAAAACTAACAAGCTATGCGCCTGCTTTGTCCTTGCCTCAGTCTCCTTGCCCCCCCCCCCCCGCCGCGCCCTTCCTTCTTGCGCATCGCTGACCTTTTTTGGATACTTGGCACCCTCGCTTGCACATGACCCGCTTGTTTCATTCCTCATTCAATCACCAAGGGGATCTTCCTCGATTCTCATTAATAAGACATAAAAAATGATTGGGTCTCCATTACTACTTGCAAACATTTTTTATGTAGGCAAGTAGGGTGTACCCAATCTGTTTTAATGTTTAATAGTGAGAATCGGGAAAGATCCCGTCTGGCAAAGCGAAGGGGTGTTGCATGCTCGCAGGCAGGTGGCGACCTCACTTGCTGTTCGCCAGGCAGCATTGCCCTGCCTTCGTCGTCGCGTTTAGCAGCAGCGCGTAGAAGGGTACAGGTGATGGAGCCGGCTATTACGAAATCGGCTTTTTTAAGTCGTGCTTTTTTGTTGCACATGTCACAAGCGGGCCTGGATAGTGGGATGGCTATGAGGAATTCTTTAGGGCGTCGGACTTTCAGGCTAGCCATGTTCGAATACTCCGACCCCCTTTTAGAGGGTTATAGAGTAATTGGATACATGTGTTCCAATGATGAAATTGGAGGAATCTTGCAATGAATCTATACTAATAGATAATGGGGGAGGGGATTCGCCCCCCCCCCCGACACGTGTCGATAAATCCTTCCTCCGGCCAGTGAATTCTGCATTCGGCAACACAGGGAGATTGCATCCGCCACAAGAGCTCTGCGCACAGGCGTGACAGTGAGAGAGAGTCTCAGAGAGAGAGAGAGAGAGATTGCCCCCGGCCGGCGTCCGACTGCGTGATACACACACACACACACACACACACACACACACACACACAGAGTCCAAGAGAGAGAGAGACATCGCGGCTACTCTGCGCACAGGCGTGACAGTGAGAGAGAGTCTCAGAGAGAGAGAGAGATCGCCCCCGGCCGGCTGTGTGATACAGAGAGAGAGAGAGAGAGAGAGAGAGAGAGAGAGAGAGAGAGAGAGAGAGAGAGAGAGAGAGAGAGAGAGAGAGAGAGAGAGAGATCGCGGCTACTTTGCGTGATACACACACACACACACACACACACACACACACACACACACACACACACACACACAGAGACCGTCCCCACCTGTGCACTTTCATTGATAATGGGGGAGGGGATTTTAGAAAATTAAGGTCATTTTTCGGGTTTTTACACTATTTTTCTCTATTTGGGGGCTCCTTTTCCTCCTTTTCCCCTTGCCCTCAACCGGCATTTTTGAAATTGAGAACGGCACAATATTAAGCTGAGACACATTTTTCCCGAACGTTGCGTAGGCGTGATACAGAGAGAGATAGAGTCTCGGAGAGAGAGAGAGAAGCGGCATTTTTTTAATTGAAAACGGCACGATATTAAGCTGAGAAGGAAATTTTAGAAAGTTAAGTTTATTTTTTGGGTTTTTGCACTATTTTTCTCTATTTGGGGGCAGAATATCTCCTTTTCCCCTTGCCCTCAACCGGCATTTTTGAAATTGAAAACGGCACGATATTCGGCTGAGACACATTTTTTCCGAACACTGGGCCTGCGTGATACAGAGAGAGAGAGAGTCTCGGAGAGAGAGAGAGAACCAGCATTTTTGAAATTGAAAATGGCGCGATATTAAGCTGAGAAGGAAATTTTAGAAAATTAAGTTTATTTTTCGGGTTTTTTCACTAGTTTTCTCCCCCCCCCCCCCGACAAGTGTCAGCACAAGACTCATCCGGCATTGCACTGCGCAAGTGACACAGGCGTCAGGTGAGAGCAGTCGACACAGTTGTGACAGTGCATGTGTGCGTGCGTGAGAGAGAGAGAGAGAGAGAGAGAGAGAGAGAGAGAGAGAGAGAGAGAGAGAGAGAGAGAGAGAGAGAGAGAGAGAGAGAGAGAGAGAGAGAGAGAGAGAGAGAGAGAGAGAGAGAGAGAAAGAGAGAGAGAGAGAGAGAGAGCCACTGAGCGTCTGTGTTGGCTAAGCACGTGCGTGAGAGAGAGAGAGAGAGAGAGAGAGAGAGAGAGAGAGAGAGAGAGAGAGAGAGAGAGAGAGCGCGAAAGGTGGCCGTTGGCTCCACTAGGGCAGCGTGTGTCAGCACGTGCACGCGTGAGAGAGAGAGAGAGAGAGAGAGAGAGAGAGAGAGAGAGAGAGAGAGAGAGAGAGAGAGAGAGAGAGAGAGAGAGAGAGAGAGAGAGAGAGAGAGAGAGAGAGAGAGAGCGAAAGGTGGCCGTTGGCTCCACTAGGGCAGCGTGTGTCAACACGTGCACGCGTGAGAGAGAGAGAGAGAGAGAGAGAGAGAGAGAGAGAGAGAGAGAGAGAGAGAGAGAGAGAGAGAGAGAGAGAGAGAGAGAGAGAGAGAGAGAGAGAGAGAGAGAGAGAGAGAGAGAGAGATAGATAGATTTTATTATCGTCCTCGGAGGTCAAATATGACCTATGGGACCAAAGTTACATGTGATGTAGTATGTGTAAGGCTGATGAGTGACTCTCGATGCTCCAAAATTGTAGTGATGAGAGTCGCAATGGAGAGCCCACACTTTGGCTGGGAGAGGAAAGTGTGTAGGTCTAAGTTATGGCTGAAAATGTGAGAGAAGCAAGTTCGGATGTGATCAAAAGCTGAGCACTCTAGTAGTGTGTGGTACTCAGACTCTCGAACTTGCAGTGAGCATAATGTGCACAATCGATTTGACTCTTCTCCATTGCCCCAACGCCCTATCTCGCATCGAAGGAAATGGGAGCTAAGCCGAATTGCTGCGATAGTGCGTATCGCGGACAAGGGAATAGGCTCAAGCATGTAAGTGTGAGTACGGTTTCCTCTCTCAGCGAAGAACATGGTTTTGTAGTTGGGGGCAATATAGGTGGTGTAATGTATGAAGCGTGACCCACCGGATTTCTCCCAAGCCGTAATACATTGGCGTTGTAGAAAAGCTTCATTCACTTGAGAGTCAATTGAAGCATCATGTAGCAAGTGTAATGCATCCCATCTCCCAAACCACTTCTTTATGTCTTGCATCCATCCCGTGCTCAAGATCTTGCTTTTATGCGTCTTTTGAACTTTTTTGCTTGCTTCCCATGCAATTGTAGGAAGTCGATGTGAGGGGTTTTGACGCATCTTTATCATGTACTCCACAACCCTTTCCATGCCCATAACCTCAATTGGAAGAGATCCCAACTCAAGAAGTAGGAGCATATATGGTGTTTGTGTCTTAACTCGGAGAAAGTTTGTAAGAAAACGCTTTTGGACATTCTCAAACTCTTTCCAAGTAGACTTTGAGATGCTCCCACCCCACACTTCGACTCCATAAAGAAGAACCGGTGTCACCAATGCATCAAAAAGATACTTCTTGAGAACCCAACACTTGATGTTTCCCGCATTACACATGTTCTCAAATGCATAATATGCTCTCTTTCCCGCTTCCAAATGACGCATAGCACATTCATGCCACTTGTGATTGGATGGAACCTCAAGGCCAAGGTACTTAAAGCTCTCAACAACTTCAAGTGTCTCGTTGTTGTACACAATGCATGGCTTCTCCTTATGGTTGGTTTTCACAAGCATAACCTTTGTTTTGGATTCATTTACAATCAGCCCACTATGCAAGCAAAAGTTCTCAAGGACAACCATAAGCTTTTGTGCATCTTCTAAAGTGTGTGCTAGAAGCACTACATCATCCGCATACAACAAAAGCATGATTACCGCATTGCAAATAGTGACCTCTTCAATGCCTTCTTCTTGCATAAAGTCAAGTACCATTTGTTCCAATTGATCGATGCATAGACCAAAGAGAGTTGGTGACAATGGACATCCTTGTTTAACCCCAATAGTGCTTACAAAAATTTCTGAAATTTCTCTTCCCATGCGCAATTGACAAATCACCTTCTCATAGATTCGAGAAACCGCAAGCATAAACTCACTTGGCACTTGGAGTTCTTCCATCCTTCTCCACAAATTGTTACGTGGAATCATATCAAAGGCTTTCTTAAAGTCCACAAAACAACAATACAATCGCTTGCCTTTCAACCGACTTTCCTCCATGAGAACACGAAGAGTGACAAGATGATCAATGGTGCTATGGCATCGACGAAAACCCGCTTGTCCCTTTGCACGCTTGTCATTCTCTTCAGTCCAATCACTCAATTTCATCTCCATTATGCACCCAAATAACTTTGCCATAAGAGACCCAATCATTATAGTCCGGTAGTTGCTTACATTCTTTACATCCCCTCCTTTATGCAAAGGCTTAACCCAATTAGTACTCCAATCATAAGGCATACCATGTTGAAGTGCAAGGTTGAACATATCACACATCCACTCATGGGTAAAATCTCCCGTCCATTTGATCATCTCCGGCTTGATACCTTGAAGATCTCCCGCTTTGCGAGTGGCCAACTTTTCAAGCCCACCGCATACATCCTCAATAGTAAAAAAAGACGGCATACATGGGAGTGAATCATAAAATGGCATTTTTTCAGTATTTTCTTGCTAATATAATTGCCTACAATGTGTGTACATATCCACTAGACTCAAGTTACCAAAATTCTCAACCCGCTTGCCTCTCAAGTTTCTCCAAAATCTTCCACATGCATGTGCCTTTTCTTGGACTTGAAATTCTTGTTGCTTTACTTCCCATCTTCTTCTCTTCTTTTGAATCAATGCCTTGTATGTATGCAAATGACTTTGATAGTTGTCTTTGTCCATAGTTGCATCAAGCTTTATCAAGGACTTTCGAGCATCTTGACATTCTTTATCAAACCACCTTTTGCGTGATCTATCTTTGTTGATACCATGGAGATGCTTTATGGCAAAGCATTCTTCCGCACAAGAACAAATAGCTTTCTTGAAAGCTTCCCATTTAGTTTCCAATGGTGCATCACATTGAAGCTTTGTCATCCATAATTTTTGCTCAACCATTTCAATGTACATTGGTGCCCGTTTGAAATCCATACATAGTGATAATTTCTCTTTCCTTTGGCTGAGATTATCATGCTTAGTTGCTTCTCCACATGAAACGTCAATACATAAGGTGCGATGGTCGGATTCCGGGGTCCATTGACCAAACATAAAACTCTTTATGCGATACATGATGGCTTCAGAGAGTAGCATATAGTCAATCGCACTATCCCCATTATGTCTTCTACATGTAAATCCATTGGTTCCACTCCACAAAGATACACCATTGGCAATGAGCATACCCGTGCTATTACACATGTGTAAAAGTAACTTTCCATAGTGATCCGGCTCTTTCTCATCCATTGAAGTACGATCATACAAGTGAACTTCCTCCAACTCCCTTGAAATGTATGGCATATCAAATTGTTGAGTATCATGTTGCAATGTTTTTGTGCGAGCATTCATATCTCCAAATACAATAACATCACCTTCACCTTTGAAATAAGCAATGTCCTCTTCCAAATCAGAAAATGGTTGATCTCTATCCATGCAAGCATAAAAGGGAGAATCATGATGAGGAATGTAGCAACCAGCTACAAAAATGGGTGCTCTTTTTGGTGTCATAATTTTCAGCCATACATAACGTTTGTACTTGTCATCTTTCACAATTGATACAAAATCTTCCAATCCTTTCTTAACCATACATGCTAACCCTCCTTGTCCTCTTCGTTGCTTGAGATTCTTTGACCACATCAATGAATGTACATTGTAATCCTCCAAGCCATTAATCCTTTGTGTATCATGCTCCCAAGTTTCAACAAGAAGTACAACATCGGCTTTGCTTGTTAGTTCATCAATGCCAACCCCCGCATTCCATGGGTATCCATTACAATTCCAAAAGCATATTTTCAATTGTAACTCGGTCTCATAGGTCACGCATCCCTATTTGCTTGAGAGACTTGCCTCCTCCTTGGGCACATTTTCTTCATGAGAGATTTCCTTGTTTTTATTATTCTTTTCCTCATATGCCTTGCGACGCATATTTTGTTGCTTAATAGTGCGATCTTCACATACAAAACATTTTGTATTCCTCAAATAGATCCAACTATTATCAAGGATAATCTTTCGCTTGGTCTCATCCGGCATGGTGCATACAATTGGCCGTTCTCCCGACCGAGGAGCTTCTTGCTTCCCCACTCTATGTGCTCCATAGACCATAACTCCGGACATGCCAAAGTGGGTTTTGAAGAAATCTTCAATAACAATGGCAAGAGAAGGAGGTGTCTCTAACTTCTCTTCGGGAATTCCACGAATAACAATGTTCTTGGAACGTCGCTCCCGTTCCTTCAACTCCTCCACATCTACATTCTCAACATTCTTTGTTTGAACCATAGCTTGCATGAGTGAGGAATTAGAAACCACATTGCTACCACATACATCAGCCCAAGACTTATTTGTGCATACATTTTTCATGTCGCATACATCCCGGCTCATAGTGTCAAATTTCTCCTCTTTCAATACATGGTCATGCTCTACTTTGCTCATCCGCTCCTTCAAAGCATTCAAGTCCACAAGAGAGCGTTTACATTCCTTGACTTCCTCTTCAAGTTGCATCAAACGTGTTGTTTGCATCTCAAGTGTCCTCTTGAGATTCTCATTCTCAACCACAAGTACCCTTAGTGTGCCATTCTCCATTGCAAGTGCTCGTAAGTCTTCGCCTTGTTTGTTTACGGTCTCTTGCAATGATACCAAGTACGCCATGATCATGGTTTCCGATGTCGTTGGTTGGGTGGTTGTGTTGCTATCTCCACACTTAGGAGATTTTGGATCATTTTCCACAATGGTTGTGGACCTTGTTGAAGAAGAAGAACCCTTGCGAGTGCCGGAAGACATTGTATGTACAATAGGAGATGAGAATCAATTTTGTTGAACCTGTTCACTTCGGAAATGCTGCTACAGAAACGCCTTCCATAACTCTGAAAATTTCTGTCTTTACATCAATGCGTAGAGGACTTCGTGCTCTTCGATTGAAGCTATAGAGAGAGAGAGAGAGAGAGGTATTCACTGCAGTGCTCGAAAAAACCTTTTTTTCAAAAACTGAAGGTTTTTACATAGTTGTAGGGTTTCTCACCTTCAACTGTAAAATTTAGAGGTAAATTTCAAAATTTGTAGGTGGGATCACACTAAACCTAGGTTTTTTTTTAGCAATGATTCACTGTTGAATGTTGGCTGGGTGTTTGTGTCGACTCAGCATGTGTGGCGTGAGAGAGAGAGAGAGAGAGAGAGAGAGAGAGAGAGAGAGAGAGATAGCACGCGAGCGCGCGAAAGGTGCCACCGTGCTTGCTGCTCCTGGCCATTGGCTCCAGAGTCCAGTGTATTAGGGCAGTGTGTCAGCACGTGTGTGTGTGTGTGTGTGTGTGTGTGTGTGTGTGTGTGTGTGTGAGAGAGAGAGAGAGAGAGAGAGAGAGAGAGAGTTCACAAGTGCCACCCAGGGCTCGAAGAATACATTTTTCCTAACCGAAGAAATTAAGGGGGAGCTTGAAATTCTCTCGGTTTTTAGGTCAAAATTTAAAGCTTTTGCCGGTAATTACACTAAAATTTGTGAAAACTTACCGGTTTTCTTCAAGGGAAGCTCAAAATCTAAGCGGGATTTTAGGATGAGCGTTTGTGTCGACTCAGCATGTGTGCGCGTGAGAGAGAGAGAGAGAGAGTGCGAAAGGTGCCACCATGCCTGCTCCTGGCCGTTGGCTCCAGAGTCCAGTGTATTAGAGCAGCGTGTGTCAGCACGTAAGAGAGAGAGAGACAGAGAGAGTTTACAGGTGCCACCCAGGGCTAGAAGAATACATTTTTCCTAACCGAAGAAAATTAGGGGGAGCTTGAAATTCTCTCGGTTTTTAGGTCAAAATTTAAAGCTTTTGCCGGTAATTACACTAAAATTTGTGAAAACTTACCGGTTTTCTTCAAGGGAAGCTCAAAATCTAACCGGGATTTTAGGATGGGCGTTTGTGTCGACTCAGCACGTGTGCACGTGAGAGAGAGAGAGAGAGAGAGAGAGAGAGAGAGAGAGAAGAGAGAGAGAGCGCGAAAGGTGCCACCGTGCCTGCTCCTGGCCGTTGGCTCCAGAGTCCAGTGTATTAGGGCAGCGTGTGTCAGCACGAGAGAGAGAGAGAGAGAGAGAGAGAGAGAGAGAGAGAGAGAGAGAGAGAGAGAGAGAGAGAGTTCACAGGTGCCCCCTAGGGCTAGAAGAATACATTTTTCCTAACCGAAGAAAATAAGGGGGAGCTTGAATTTCTCTCGGTTTTTAGGTCAGAATTTAAAGCTTTTGCCAGTAATTACACTAAAATTTGTGAAAACTTACCGGTTTTCTTCAAGGCAAGCTCAAAATCTAACCGGGATTTTAGGATTTCAGTCGGTTAAAATACATTGAACCACGGTTTTTTTCTAACACTAGTGCCACCTTGCCAAGAACTGGAGGAGCATTGCATTTGTTGAGCCTTGCTTGCAGGTCTTCAGTCTCTTGAAACGTGTCAATACCTCTTGAGTCCGGCAACTTTAGGCGGGTGTTATCTGTGCGAAAGAGAGAGAGAGAGATAGAGAGAGAGAGAGAGAGAGAGAGACTCAACCGGTAGAAGGCCGTACTTATGGTGACTGTGTGTGTGCGAGTCATTGTAGACTCTTGGTCGTCAATATATGCTCCTCGAGTCTAGAGAGACAGAGAGCGCGGTTATTGAAAAAAAACATCATGCTTGCCACTACATTGGTCGGGACTTGCCGCCAGAGAGAGAGAGAGAGAGAGAGAGACTCAACCGGTAGAAGGCCGTACTTATGGTGACTGTGTGTGTGCGAGTCATTGTAGACTCTTGGTCGTCAATGCTCCTCAAGTCCAGAGAGACAAAGAGCGCGGTTATTGAAAAAAAACATCATGCTTGCCACTACATTGGTCGGGACTTGCCGCCACAGAGAGAGAGAGAGAGAGAGAGAGAGAGAGAGAGAGAGAGAGAGAGAGAGAGAGAGAGAGAGAGAGAGAGAGAGGGAGGGAGAACGACTCAGCACGTGTGGCGTGAGAGAGAGAGAGAGAGAGAGAGCGCGAAATGTGCCACCGTGCCTGCTCCTGGCCGTTGGCTCCAGAGCCCAGTGTATTAGGGCAGCGTGTGTGTGTGTGTGTGTGTGTGTGTGTGTGTGTGTGTGTGTGTGTGTGTGTGTGTGTGTGTGTGTGTGTGTGTGTGTGTGTGAGAGAGAGAGAGAGAGAGAGAGAGAGAGAGAGTTCACAGGTGCCACCCAAGGCTAGAAGAATACATTTTTCCTAACCGAAGGCAATAAGGGGGAGCTTGAAATTCTCTCGGTTTTTAGGTCAAAATTTAAAGCTTTTGCCGGTAATTACACTAAAATTTGTGAAAACTTACCAGTTTTCTTTAAGGCAAGCTCAAAATCTAACCGGGATTTTAGGATTTCAGTCGGTTAAAATAGATTGGACCACGGTTTTTTTCTAACACTAATGCCACCTTGCCAGGAACTGGAGGAGCATTGCATTTGATAAGCCTTGCTTGCAGGTCTTCAGTGCTCTTGAAACGTGTCAATACCTCTTGAGTCCGGCAACTTTAGGCGGGTGTTATCTATGCGCGAGAGAGAGAGAGAGAGAGAGAGAGAGAGAGAGAGAGAGAGAGAGAGAGAGACTCAACCGGTAGAAGGCCGTACTTATGGTGACTGTGTGTGTGCGAGTCATTGTAGACTCTTGGTCGTCAATGCTCCTCGAGTCTAGAGAGAAAAAGAGTGCAGTTATTAAAAAAAAAATCATGCTTGCCACTACATTGGTCGGGACTTACCGCCAGAGAGAGAGAGAGAGAGAGAGAGAGAGAGAGAGAGAGAGAGAGAGGGGGGGGGGGGGGGGGGGGGGGGGGGGGGGGGAGGGGGGGGGGGGGGGGGGGGTGGGGGGGGGGGGGGGGGGGGGGGGGGGGGGGGGGGGGGGGGGGGGGGGGGGGGTTGGGGGGGGGGGGGGCTCCATGCAGAAGCTGTTTATATTATAACATAGTACGCTTGATCTGCTTCACCATCCTCACCGTGGGCAACTCTGTCGATAATTCGTAGAAAGCTTCGTGGCCATGGTGAGCACCCTTTCAAGCTCTGTACGATAGCACTCATGAAATTTTCGTTGTTTGTGAACAATGTTTTGTCTCATGATCTCATGCAGTGCAGTGCTTTACTTATCGTAACCCTCGCGTTGATCGCTTCAGCGTTTGTTTGTTGCACGTTTTGGATGATGCCGTGTTTTTGCAGCAGCGTCGAGCTATGTACTTTCGACATTGTCGCATTTTCTGTGGAGCTCTTTCTCATGTGCATTCTCGCCTTTGTCAAGCTGTGTACGTGTGTACTTGTGTGCGCTACTTGTGAGGGTTTCTATTGCTAGCTAGATCTCTCTGTGGTTTTGTGAGCCTGCTTCTTCATACATTGCCATTATCAACGATTTTCGAGTCTTCTAGCATACCAAATTGCACAGATTAGTAGCGCATTTTCATACAAGTTCGCGTTTTGCTCATGCAAGATGCAAATTTCTGAAAGTTCGTAAATTGCATTGCTTTTTTAACTGCTTTTGTTGCGCCAAAGCTTGCCCTATTTTCTTTGAAGTGCATCATTTTGTACAGAGATAAGCGAGTTACTGCGAAATGACAATGATTTTGATGATGGTGAATAGGTAAATGCAGCATCAGGAGTCGCTGTAGATGATGAGTACAAGGTGAAGTTTATGGAGCTCAAAAGGAAAAAAGAGTATCGTTACATCATCTTCAAGATGGACCAAGCTGCACCAAAAATTACAGTGGAGAAGACGGGAGCGCCGAATGAGAGCTACGACGAGTTCACGAACTCTCTTCCTGAGGGAGACTGTAGATATGCAGTCTATCATTTTGAGTTTGTCACCAAGGACAATTGCCAGAAAAGCAAGATCTTCTTCATTTCCTGGTGAGTTGTTGTTGGGCATGTTTATCTGCAGCATGTTGTGTCGATATATGCCAAACATAGTGGATCTATTGGCGATGCTTTTTTGAGGTTTAAACTTCTATTGCTTTTACCTCCATAACCAGCGCTAAGATATCAGCCATTCAGTTGAGAAATGTTTCATATGAGATGAGTGACAAACAAAGTGCGTAATGACGCAAAAATATGTATGCACATGAGAGTCTGTACATCCAACTCTTCCCGCACAAATATTCATAGAGATTCAAAAGGCCACTTGTGAGCTACCCAATTGTGCTCATGTGATTGCAGGTCTCCCGATGTGTCACGTGTGAGGTCCAAAATGCTGTACGCAAGCTCCAAGGACAGACTAAAAAGGGAGCTGGATGTTCATCATGAAGTTCAGGCAACAGACACAACTGAGGTGGATGTTGAGAGGCTAAAGGAGCGGTGTCACTGAGAGTCGCTGTGAGTCTATCACCATTCATTATTTGATAAAAGCCTTCCAGATCTCTCTTCTCTGATGAACTAACATCTTCCTTGTCTAACTTTTCATCCTGTAACATGTTAGACCTCGATATATGAGACCTTTAATCTCAGAACTTTTTTGAGAGGGCAGTTCAATGCTCCCTTCTTAAAATTCTTAAAAGGACATTTACCTGTGCGTTGCAATATATCGTCAAATTCTTAAAGGATATTTACCTGTGCATTGCAATATATTTGTAATTTTTCAGATGGCAGTTTTTGCTTCTCTTCCAATGTCAGAACTTGGCAAGACAGCAGGTTGAGAGGAGAGTGAAAAAGGAAAGTTTTAGATTTTGAAATAAAATAGTGTAAATATAGTAAAACATGTTTCTTCAGACCCCGATTGTCTTACGACACACGCATATCCACAAGTGGTTTTTGCTTTCTACTTGGGAGCTCATGTATATCATGGTTGAGCAAGTAGCAACCAATTGTGGCCACTTCAAGCTGTGAGGCCAAGTATAGGTAAGCATTCACAACTACGGTTGAATGGGTTTGGCTCAGAACATTAGCAATTGTGAACCCAATGTTCCATGCTTGCACTAAGCACACTAAGGTGCATTATCACTATGTGAGTAAGACGCTCTTTGCAAGAGATATGTATCTATGCAAGACAACTTTGCGGATCTTTTCACAAAGACATTGTGTCGTGAGAAGTGAGAAGCTTTTTGCAAAGCTTTGGGCTTACTCTCCTTTGTGGATTGATCTTGTGCACCAAGCTTGGCACTATTCTATACATTAAGTGCTAGCTTTTGTTAAGCGAATCACAAGATTTGTTACTATTTTTGGTGGTGATGTGTGTGAACACACTAAGGACCGACGAAGCACTTTCTTCCTCTTTAGAAGGTTTTTCTTCTTGTATATATGCCCGTCGATCATCTAGGTCATTATGTTTGTACTTTGAACACTTGGATATGCCACCTTCCCTGTTGTGTGTTCTCAAGTTTCTTGTTCAAGCTACTTGTGTGCGTATAATTTCTACAACCCTAATTCCTACAAAGAGGGAGAGGTGGCGGAGAGAGAGAGAGAGAGAGAGAGAGAGAGAGAGAGAGAGAGAGGTTAGAGAGGTTGAGTGGAGAGAGAGATCGATAGGGAGGGAAATTCAATGCTCCCTTCTACAGATCCTTGCAGCATCTTGTCATTGTGATTTGTATATATCATCAAGGACATTTACCTGTGCATCGCAATATATTTGTAATTTTTCAAATTGGAGTTTTTGCTTCTCTTCCAATGTTTGGGCAAAGTATATCTCACCTTAGCCTTGTGCCAATTAGAACTTGGCAAGATAGCCGGTTGAGAGGAGAGTGAAAAGGAAAATTTTAGATTTTGAAATAAAAAAGTGTAAATATAGTAATACATGTTTTTTCAGATTTTGGTTGGGCTGTTTGTCTTATGATACACGCATGTCTACAAGTGGTTTTTGCTTCCTACTTGGGAGCTCATGTATATCAAGTAGCAACCAATTGTGGCCACTTCAAGATGCAAGGCTAAGTATAGGTCCAAGGCATCCATGAGAAAATATGTAAGATAAAACGTGCGAACAAAATAAGGGATTTATAATTATGTACATTTACATAAAAATGTGCTTACATAAAGGGTTTTTAATTGAGAAAGTGAAAATTTTCATGTATGATTAAGGGCTAGTTTTCTTACAAAAATGCATACATAAGGGATATATATAATACTCGAAAATATATAGGTAAGGGATTCTTTAAATATCTCTTGTTCACATGTGCAATATATAATTTTTACATAGTGGAATCCGTGGAGTATAGGTGGCATTGGTTGAATAGGTTTGGCTCAGAAGCTAGAAGCACTACAAGAGGTTATATGTGCACTTGTGACCCTTTTAGTGACAGAAATACATTCGGTTTTTATACTCTTCGGCGTCTCGCTAACGTCGCTATGGGAACGTCGCTATTTGCGTCGCTATCTGCATCGCTAGATAGAGATGCATATAGCGACGGCTGCAAGCTTCCGATAGCGACGTTGCAGAGCCTTATATAGCGACGTCCGAGAGTAAAAAAATTTAGGTGGCAAGGCACACCCATCAACCATATTGAATGTTTCAATAATAGAGTAAACCTAAATGAATCCAAGATAAGCCCATATTCACTTTTGAAAGAAAGTACAAGGTATAGATCCAAAGTAGTCACCCACAAGACAATATAACCATTAACTTCATCATGTATAGTATTGTTTACAGAATAAAGATACAAAAGTGATAAAAGTAATTGGACGAAATTAAGTAAATTGAAAAAAGTAAATCAATGATAATTATACACATCATAGGCAAAATCACTTGATTGTTAAGCTTTGCAAATGTAATAGTTACAACACAATTGTCATTATTGAGAAAATACATGGTTTTCCAATAGTTACAAAAAGACGTATACACGTCACTCAATATACAATCTATGACAAAAGGAAACTAATGCTATCTGGCTACGGCTACGGCTAGACTGACATCCTCTAATCAGACGTCTCATCACGTCCAAGCAGCGTATCTGTCGGATTCTGCAGAAAAAAAAACAATAAGACGTACTTTTTGTAAGTACAAACATATAATTACAAAACAATTTATTTTCTTAGTTTATCATTAAAATACAACAAATGTAAAAGAGTAAAGTGAAATACTAACCATGTCACCGTAAGAACGCAGAATGTCCATCAAGGCGTTTAAGCCCTTTCTGCCTGCGTACTCGCGCTCGTACGGTGTGGGGTCACATCCTGTCACATCGACCACTATTCAAAACATACAAAGAATCTATTATGTAAGAATTCAAAAGTACAAATAGATGTTACTATTCAACCTAAAGAGCAATGCAAAAACACTTACAAAATCAATCGCAAATGATGTCCATCCGCCGCCCGCCAAGTGGTGCGAGTTCCTTGTCTCTACTCGCGCTTTGGCTGCCTCCTTTTGTTGCTTTCACTTGTCAGGATTCTTGCACGCTACTCGCTTCGCATTCTTTCAATCTTCTTTGGCTAGTCAATGTAGTCTGTTCCACCCATGCTTTATTGTTTTTTGTACTTCAAAACACTTGTGCTTGCAGTATTTGTGCATTCGAACCTTCATCAGGTCTTCATTGAAGTACTCATCCCAACTTGACACGGAAAACTCATCATGCAGCATGCTAATGACTCTGTCTTTTAATTCACTTGGCACTTCACTCAAGGTGTTTAGTATGTAGTGTCTAAACACCTGAGAGAAAAGACCGCGCATGCACGAGATCACCTTCTTGCCTTCGTCATCCAAAATGATGTTGTCACTTATGTCGACCGAGTATGACAAGCCCTCTCGCCTGTGACACGTAAACCTGGGTGTCTCGGCAGGGGTCTCTAGCAGCGTCTTGATGGGGGTACGGACGTAAGTGTCTCCACTGGAATCTGGGCCCCGAAGCGAGGAGTGTCAACTGGGGTGACTCCCAGAGGAGTAGCTAGTGATGTGTAGCCAGGAACGATCGATAGCCGTGCAAAACCTGGCGTAGATGGCAATGTCGTGGCTGGCGTGGGACGGACAAAGAAGGGGAATATAAGGAGCCTCGTCGAACACGAGGTGGTGTCGAGGCATCGCGGCGGCGGCATCTCCACAGCAACCGCCGCCGCTACCACTAGAGCGTTGGTGCCTAGACGAGTGTGAAGATTGTCTGATTGACACTAAAGCTTCTGAGTGCGCTGAATGTTCCAAAACAGAGGGAGACGCTAAAGGAGTGGAACGACGTGATGATGCTCCAGAGCGATGACGGTCCTTGTACCACCTCCTCTGTTGGGGTGACAAAGAAGAAAGAAACTCATCATCATCCATACTTGCATTAAACACACGAATATTTAATCTTAATATTGAATGGAGAAGAAAACATGGAAAAATTATAATCTATACTATAGATAATAGGGAGAGGGATTCCTGTGTAATGATATTCCTGTGAAGTTCTTGTGAATTTGTCTCCCATGTGCATTCTATGTATCTTGTAAAAGGGTGAAACTCGTACTGCGATGGAGACTGAGGCTGCAATCGCGAAAGAGGTGATCTGCTAGTGGAGGGACGAGCAGCATCTATGAGCATGGATGGATCACCTCCTTCGGCGATTGCAGCCTCAGTCTCCATCGCACTCGGAGCGCAGTGCTACGTCGGTGTATCAAACTTTCACGACACACCGACGAGTGTCCCTGCTTGCGAGAACATACCTTGAGCATACCTGGAGTGGTAGCAATGACGATTAAACACAATTTAATTTATCAAGTATAGCATATAGACAAGAATGGAGAAAAAGGTACGTGAATACAGTATATATTATAAAACGGAGCAAAATTGTTCAAACACAATGTTTATGGCTTTAAGAGGTCTCTCTCTCATCCTCGCATAGCTCAGCATAACTCGCTATGTCTATATAGATCTCTCCGTTTATGCAAATGTCCGCCGTTTCATTTTGTAGATCCTCTGCATGCACCCCTAGAGAGTAGCAGCTCGATGCTCGTCTGGCACCACCTCAGCGGCTTCTGACTGAGCATCTTCTTCGATCTCCTCCATTGATGCCGCTGTGATTGGCACATGGTAGACCTCATACGTCCGTGCACTATGAGGGGCTACCTCTATGACGTACCACCAGTTTGATGCAGACTTTGTAGGATGAAATATCACCTGCCAGAGCCACATAACTTAGATGAGAGCTTCCAAGCACATAACTTCTAAAATTGGATGTTAACTATTTACAGACTTACTTGTTTACAATGCTCGGGTAGTACGAAAGTGTCTCTTAGGTCCGTCCATTTTTTAGTTGAATCCACCTCAAGGAAACCAGACTCTCCTCTGTGCATAGTAGCGTTGCAACCCTCCACGTTTATTTTGAATCATTGTACGTCGAACAAGTCGACAAAAAATCATCTATAATCGATCCTTAAAATCTCTTGTAGCATGCCAAAGTAAGTGAGTTCCACCACCACAGGATCTGCATCAGAGGACCGTCGTCGACTAGACTGTTCAAATTTTGCCATGATTCCACAATCTTGAGTCAAACGCTTTTTGTCGATCCGTTCCATTGTAAAATATCGACCTTTACACCATGCTGCTATGTATGACTTATACTACAACCCACAAAGATTATGAGTGGCCGTTCAAACATCTAGAAAGTCCCTAGTCATACATTGCAAACTTACCTTGGTCGTGCAACCCCGAGAGTACTCCCACTCCTCCTCAGTCACTTCTTCACCGCACTATTGTGCGCTTTTCAATTGGTTTTGCAACCATCTTAAGCTCATGAATGTTGGTAGGCTCTCCAGACCCGCCGGATAATGCATCGGCGGTCGTCTTCCTCGTCTCCACTCGATTCGTACTTTGTCGCTCTTGCTTTGCATCCTCGTATTGTGAAATCCACTTTTGCATCACTAAATTGTGAAGCATGCAAAATCGTTGATTTTAGCCTCTAGATCTTCTTTCATCTTCTTCTCAACACCGAGATTGCACATGACAATCCCAGATGTGTGCTTATCATCTATGGTTCGCCATAGCGTGTCCCGAGCTTTATCAAATCCATCTAGCCACTCTCCAATGTAAACTGGGACTCTGATACCAGCCAACCTTCTACCATGCTACCCTCCGCACGTGCCTTTTGACGCACATATCCCTTGAGCGTCTTCATGAAACGTTCTAAAAAGAACATCCATCTGGAATATAATGTGCCAACTATTTCCACCTCATCAACTATGTGAACAAGAAGATGCACATGAATGGTTAGCATGGTAGTAGGAAAGTGCTTCTCAAAACTGCACACAACCTCCACAGCGTTTAGTTTGATGAATGGTATGGAGTCTACATTGATCTCCTTTTGTGAGATCCATTGCACCAACTTTGCAAGTTTGTAGATTGTGTTACGGACATCAGGAGACAAATATCCCTCAATGGCCACTGGTAAAATAAATTGCAAAACATGTCTAGCAATGATATTAAAGTCCACACACAAATTTGTTACACAATTTGCATTATGATATATTCCACTTCAAACATACCTGACACATTTTATGCCAGTCGTGTGACTTCAAACCGGTAAGCTTCCCTTCTTTAGTGAAACACGTTCGGAGCGAGTGCATTACGCCAGTGGGGGTCCGCACAGATCGAATGGTCTCTTTTACTTTGCATTCTTGTGCTCCTGTCAAAATCCATGGCGCTTTAGGGAGTTTTATCGATCCATCCAATGCTGTCCGTGGCCAATATTGCTCCATGCAATCCACATTTCTAAGGTCAACCCTTCTCCCAAAGTATCTTTCCTACCACGGTCAGATGGTCCCACAGCAGATTACCCACATTCTTGAATATGTGCATTGGATCGAGCAAGTGATTGATCATGAGTCTGGGCCAATATGGTAACTCCTACCATAAAGAGAGTCTCTTCATCCCTGGGGGCAAACCGTCATCACACGTCTCCTTCTGCTCTAACCATGCTTGTGCAGACATCCTCGGTGGCTCTCTTCCAAAAAGTCGTCGCGTAACTCATGATTCTCTGGAAGATACGCTTGATGACCTTCGTAGATTTGCTTCTTCAATGAGGGCGCCCGACGTGCATTAAGTCTAGGTCTGCATGTGACACATACTCTGTATCCGCTTGTTTGAAACCCTGCATGTATACACATATTGACAATAGATAAGCTTAAGAAAAACCAAGATTTACAGTTTTGAGTTTGAGTGTAAATCACCTGAGCATTCTGTTAGTCAGGGATAGTCATGCATGGTCCACATTAGAATGCCCCTGATCAAAGCATTCCATCGACCTGTGTGTCGGCTCATATCCACCACTTCTATGCCACTCCACAATTGTTGTATCTCTTTCAATAGTGGACGAAGATACACATCCATATTCTTCACTTTATACCGCCCCGGCACAATCAAGCTTAGCCACAGGTACCCCTTCTTGGTAGTCAACCACGGGGGAATGTTGTAGTTGACGATGACAACGGGCCATACACTGTAAGATGTTGATCTCTGACCAAATGGATTTACGCCATCCATAGCCAGGCCTATCCGCAAATTTTGAGCTTCCCTGGAAAAATCCGCCATGTATCGTCTATATGTTTCCAAGCTGTGCAATCTGCAGGAATCCATAACACACCATCCGAAGATCTATTATCCTTGTGCCATGATGCTAGGGCGTCCGTGGACTTACATTCAAAGAAATGCTTGATGCGAGGAAGCAGAGGAAAATGTTGCAAAACCTTTTGTGGAATATTTGTTCCGTGGAGATCTACTCGATATCTCTCGGAATCACATTTCGAACACTTCTCCATGTCTATGTATTAGGACAGTCGTTAGGACAAGCGTGAATCGAATTTTAATCTATTCCCAAGTTTCACAAGATCTTTCTTGCTTCCTCTCCGGAATTTTCCATCACATTATCAGCTTGCAGTATGTGCTCTTTGAGCAATCTACACAGCGAAAAAAAATCGATACACTTGTGTAAGTAATCTATCAGATCATTATACATCTAGAGTTTTTTATTGAAGTAAACAAATTGTAATAGATCACCTGAAAAGTGCTGTGACACTAGTGTCACTCCATCCAAACTTTGCCTACATGCTGAGAAGAACCAGGAGTGCATTCAATCTAGACACACGTGCTCCATCATACAATGGCGTATCGGCTTTACTTTTCATATCATCATAGATAAGCCTTTCTGAATCCATGATCATCTCGATCATTTCATCGATCTCGGGCTCAAACATTGCCTCATTGGGAATGTGGTCTGCATTATCATCCTCCAAGCTATCAGAGGCTACATCTTGTGGCCTCACATATGCTGCTTGGCCAAAGCGCCTGCGAACACGTCTATTGGGTTGCAAGATTGTTGTCTGTTGGCCAGCGTCAGAGTTCGACGAGTTATAATTGGCAACAACTCGATCTATAATAGATGGATCAAACTCCCCAAATTTGTGAACATGCTGCAAAGAAACGCGTCTTGCCAGTCGCACAGCATGCTTGCATTGATTACAAGGACATAAGATCCTTGTTGAGAGATAGGTGTTTTGGTTGGATGGCCCCACATCCTCATCACTACTTATAATGAATGTAAAAACCTTACAACTTCAACATAAATTTAATCTTCTATTGGCATCCTCCGTCTTTTATCTCTCTCTCTCTCTCTCTCTCTCTCTCTCTCTCTCTCTCTCTCTCTCTCTCTCTCTCTCTCTCTCTCTCTGTTCACACTGTAAACTACCTCACATTCTCTAGTCATGTCTGATCCCCACACACCTCAGTCTAGAGGTGCACGAAGATAAGAACCACCGGGTTATAATCTCGTCTTTATTGGTCAATGCCTATATTTGTGGTGGATACAAGAAATCTACACACCCACGTCTACATGATAGTGTATGTAGTGGACAAAACCCCTTTGCCTCTTCTCTAGCTGTAGCAATTCACAGCATCTTAACATCTCTTCACAGTAGATCCTTGTTCGAGGGATTACTTTGCACATTACATGTTGGCCTCCAATCTGAGTATCATGCCGTTGAAAGCTTTCCAACTTAAGGTCGCATCCGTAGAGAGCAAGAGAGGGATCACCGTTAGTCTAACTCTAATTTTTTTTGTAATCCCGAAGGTAGACTTTAATATAAAAACTAAATCCAAAATCTAATCTTAAAATTAACCTAATTGAACATATGGTGATTATGAGCTAATTGAATATGGTTAGTAGGTAACTATTGTTGTGTAACTAGTGTTTGCTCTTTAGGCAAAGTCTTCATTGACATGCCCTAAAATCTAACCTAAATTTAATATAATTTTAAATCTAACATAACTAACCTAATTAAATGTAATTTTAAATCTAACATAACCCTAAATCTTAATATAACATTTCATTTCATATTTTCTCTACTTTTTTATCTCTCTCTCTCTCTCTCTTTGTTTTCTCCCCTTACCTCTCTCTTTCCGTCTTCTCCCCCCCTCTTTCTCTTTGGTTTTCTCTCTCTCTCTCTCTCTCTCTCTCTCTCTCTCTCTCTCTCTCACACACACACACACACAGACACACACACATACACAATGTGTGTGTGTGTGTGTGTGTGAGAGAGAGAGAGAGAGAGAAAGAGGGGAAGGGAACGTGAGAGGGAGGAGAGGGAAGGAGCATACCTGGCTCTCCTTCCTCTCCTCGTGTGTGTGTGTGTGTGTGTGTGTGTGTGTGTGTGTGTGTGTGTGTGTGTGTGTGTGTGGAGAACAAAGAGAGAGAGAGGGAGAGCGTGGGTTTATCTCTTTCGCTTAAGCGCCAAAATTCAAATCTGAGATCTGAGTTTTGATGCTCTCGTTTTATTTTTTACCCCTGTTGGCATCGCTATGGGCATCGCTATGAGCGTCACTATGTAACAAAGAAAATAGCAACGCCGTGGATTTTCACTTTTGAGCGTCGCACTGCGAGTGTCGCTAATGTGAAGTACCTCTTGTAGTGAAGCTTGATGGTTGATTTTGGTGTTGCTGGACAGAAGATTGCCACAACTATCTTCATTGACATCTATAGAACATTAGAAATTGCAAACCCAATGTTCCATGCTTGCACTAATCACATTGAGGTGCATTATCACTATGTGAGTAAGACGCTCTTTGCAAGAGAGATCAACTTAGCATATGTATCTATGCAAGACAACTTTGTGGATCTTTCCACAAAGGCATTGTCTCGTGAGAAATACTTTGAACACTTGGATATATCACGTTCCTTGTTGTGTGTTCTCAAGCTTCTTGTTCAAGCTATCTGTTTGTGCATAATTTCTACAACCCTAATTCTAACAAAGAGGGAGGGGTGGCATGAAGAGAGAGAGAGAGAGAGAGAGAGAGAGAGAGAGAGAGAGGGGACAGCAGGGATGGAGGAGGGCCAACTAGGAGAGAGAAAAGGGGTCAGCAGACATTGTGAGAGGGAGAGAGGGGGAGTGCATTTGGTTTTTTCTTTTTAAGAGGGAGAGGGGGAATGGAAGGGAGTTTTATATTTTTTATTTTTTTAACCCTCCCAAAGCACTAGTGATATGCTATTGCTTTGGGAGGGTTTTTTTTTTTAACTTCCTTCCACTCTCCCTCTTTCTCTCTCTCTTTTTTTAAAACCCCAATGCACTCTCCCTCTCACAATTTTTGTCATCGCCTCACCCCCCCCCCCCCCCCTCTCTCTCTCTCTCTCTCTCTCTCTCTCTCTCTCTCTCATACATTTATTTTGTACCCAAACATTGTATTAGGTCCACCAAAATTAAACCAGTTTGGTCTTATATGTCACTTTGGCGGCCTTTTGAATATTTTTTTAATATAACATTTCATTCCAATTATCTCTGGGATTGGAGGGACTTGAGGGGCGGTGTAGCAGGGGGCAAAGAGAGAAAGGAAAGAGGGGGTGGAGAGAGGGGTGAAGGGCGTAGTAGAGAGAGATATATATATATATATATTTGATTATCATCCTCTGAGGTTAGATATGACCTATGGGATCAAAACAAACATTACAAAGTGGCTCCATCCTATGATTGATACAACTCAATTAGGTAGGGTATAGACAAAAATATGGTAAATTCTAGCTTTGGAAAATCATATTTAGGGGCACATAAGCCAATTGACATAAGATGAGAGTAAGGGGGTATAAAGTGAAGAGAAAAATCTAAAGGATATCTTCAATCGAATGCAGTGAGGTCTTCTTCAGAGTTCAAAAATCTTGGATGAGGGAGGGG
This sequence comes from Adiantum capillus-veneris, assembly GCF_014529385.1. Lineage (NCBI taxonomy): Eukaryota > Viridiplantae > Streptophyta > Polypodiopsida > Polypodiales > Pteridaceae > Adiantum > Adiantum capillus-veneris. The sequence goes on along the minus strand of NC_140953.1, from coordinate 30,501,781 downwards.
GTAAAAAAGAAGCACTGGCGATATCGCTAGTGCCTCTTTTTTAGAGAGAGAGAGAGAGAGAGAGAGAGAGAGAGAGAGAGAGAGAGAGAGAGAGAGAGAGAGAGAGAGAGAGAGAAGGGTAAAAAGGGGAAAGGAAAAGGGCAAGAGAGAGGGAAGAGGGAGGGAGGGTGAAGAGAAAGAGGTAGGGGGTGGGTAGAGAGAGAGAGAGAGAGAGAGGTGGGACAGAGAGAGGGAAGAGGGAGGGGCAAGCAGAGAGAGAAGAAGAGAGTTTTAACGTCATAGGAAATTGTCCCAAGAGATCTTAAAGATCTAGCCAACGAAGAGAGAGAGAGAGAGAGATAGGGGGGGGGGGGGGGGGGGGGGGGGGCAAGAGAGGGGATGGATTGGAGGGATCATGAGAGGGAGAGAGCGGGAAGGACGGTGTGGTTTGATAAAACAAAACCCATAGCACTAGCAAAGTTGCTAGTACCTTGGCTTTTTTAGAGAAAGAGAAGAAGAGAATTTTAACGTTGTGGGAAACTATCCACACAAACACACACACACACACAGAGAGAGAGAGAGAGAGAGAGAGAGAGAGAGAGAGAGAGAGAGAGAGAGAGAGAGAGAGAGAGAGAGAGAGAGAGAGAGAGTCTCTGGGAGAGAGGGCAAGATAGATAGTTAGAGAGAGAGTCAACAAGATAGAGAGATAATGAGAGAGAGAGAGAGAGGAGGTCCTTGGCTACTCCATTGGAGGGGGGGTGGCAATGGGTAGTGAATGTACGAGTAAGGGTGGCACATAGTGGTAGTAAGCTAGCACCACTAACCACCAATGGTGGTAAGAAATCTTGAAAGCTTTGTGAGAATGCAATGAGAGCTTGTGAGAACATAATGAAAATCGCTGGGAGCAAGATTTCAGGCGATGGCTTGCTCACTCTTAACGGTGGAGAGATCAAGAAAGCTTTGAAATCTTTGTGAGGATACAATGAGAGCTTGTGAGCTCACTTGAGATTGATGTATGCTCTTTTGGAAGCTCAAAAGACAATGTAGAAGATAGTGTGTAGGTGAAGATGATGCCCCCTAACAATTGTGTGCATTCATTTTTAATTTCGTTTTTCTCATTGTAGATTGCAGATTTAGAAATTTTGCCTAAGAGGTCCCTGCATTTCAACATTGCCTACAACTTTGCAAAAGAAACTTTCTGCAGGTTCCCCACCGATTTGCTGATATTCAACTCAGACTAACTGTATGCAAAAAAATTTAGATTTTTTGTTTTTGCTTAGTGTGCAAGTATGATGCATTTTTTGGAAGCACGGTAGGTGCTCAAAGTGAGTGCGTGCATTTGAGATTGAAGATGAAATTTTAACTTATATACAGCCTGAGGTTTGAGGTTTTTTGGTAGATTTGGGTAAAAAGAAGCGGGTAGATTTGGCCGACGGATACCTATTTTTGTCCAAGGCAAAGTTGCCTGCATTGGCCCTATAGATGGAGCTTCTCTTACGGTTTGGTTCATGGTCTTTGCGGATGGATTTGCATATGGTTATGGCACATAGTTGATGCCCATTCTACATGCATTTTGACAAGCATTTTTGAGTTCCGGTGAGTTCTCTTTAGAATGTTGTTTTTGCATTGATCAGTTTTTCAGATTGCAACTTTTTTGGTGCTTGTTTATGCACATTTACTCTGTTTATATATGTTGAGTCTGGAATGCCATTGTATGTCACATCGTGGAGCCACTTTGGCATTTCTACTTATTGGCATTGAGTAGTGTTATGGTTTATGGTTTAGAGTCCTCTTTCTGTGACTATATTGGTCAAGTTTTACTCCCACTTTTCCATATCCTTTGTTGTCAAATTTTGGTCAGTTTACAGTGGCCAAGAGCTTCTCCCACTTTCGCATCTTTAATGTGGTTCTATATTGAGATTTGCATTGAGATTTTGGTCATTTTACGAGGGAGACTCTGTCCAATTTTCACTAGATTTCTTGCCATAGTTTTGGCTTGATTGGTATACACTCTTTTGATATATTTGCGATCGTTGGATTGAGATGGTGATTTCCTCTTGTTGTGGCTGAATTTTCTCCCACATTGACGGGCATATAGTTGTTTTTGGACATGGTTTGGTGTTTTTATATCCACTCTCGCAAGAGTGATATTTGTGTATGCTTGTACTGGCTACAGGTAGACTTATGGTATGCACTATTTTTTAACAACTAATATTTTGATTGTGAGTCTCTGAGTGCATATAGTTTACAGGTAATTACTAAGGTTACACGTTCCATTACTTTTGGCAATTGAGACTTGCATTAGTGTGACGATTGCAAGCACAGTGTGGTGACACTATTGTGAGAGATTTTATGCATTGATGCACTCGAGCAGTATGAGTGGTATTGAGCTTTTTTAGAGTATTATCTCTTGGCTCAGAGTTCCTTTCATTCCAGGTTTATTGCACTTCTCTTTGACATTAGTTTTAAAATCAAATTGCCCTTGTACATGTTGTAGAGCCATAGCCCTTGAATATCCCATTTTGACATTCACTTATGGAAATTGATATGTGTGACAGTTTTCACACATGGCACATTAGATGTCGTCATTTTAGACGCATAAGGCAACCATACATATGTATGTGAGATACAGATGTAGCTTTGACACATGTTAGAGAGCTTTGACACATGTTAGAGAGTTGATGCTACTTTCCACATCATATCGTGTCATGAGTGTTTTAGTAGTTTTTCTAGTGGGAGACTTGGTTGTGTGTGACTTGTTGATGGTTCAGTGTGTAACATAGGGTGCAAGAGACGTATGTTTATCATTGCCCAATGGTGCATTTACACATTTCATCATGTGTGATATGTTCCTCAGTTGAGACATAGTTTGATTTCGGTGAGATAGTTGAGAGATAGCGGATGGTTGGAGAGCACTCTTTTCAAATACATTATGGTTTGCTAATCATTGTGACAGGAGCCAGGATTGGCTTGGTCTTCCTGTATCGGAGGTGCAAGACAGCATAGTCTCAATTACATTAAGTCATGTCATCAAGAGGCTAGACACATATCTTTCACGGATGAGCTCCAAAGTGTTGTGCATGAGATGTCTATAGATGCAAAGCTAGAGCGGCCATGCTCTAGCGAGACACAGCGGATTGATCCTCTTAGGATAGAGATGCCTCCTACCACGGAGATGAGAAATATGGATTTCTTTTTACTTGCTCATGCTAGAGGCTGATATAGTGATGCCAAGACATGTGGATATAGTCCTTATCTCGATGATAAGAACTGCAAATACATTGGTAGAGGTCACTATATATGGTGTTGATGCGATTACCATGGATATGCTGGCAGAGATTACCCATTTGTCAACAGCCTTGGGACTCTCATGTACGACCTCTTAGTGTCGAGACTTGACTTAGCAGTTGTAACGAGAGGGTTTGTATTTGGGGTGTTCAATCAAGCGATGATTGACACTAGCATGATGCATCATGGATCATTGCAGGTCATTACATGATACTTGCAGGATATGCATGTTGATTTTAGCACGGATATATGATTCCATATATGGATAGAGTCTATATGATATCATGCAACGACTTTGAGAGAACTAGAGGGCATAGGTTGAGATGTGACTCATCCCTATCCCTCTTGTACATACTACTAGATTCTATAGTAGTACCGCTTATTGGCATTCTCCTTTAAGTGGGATATTGCTGGGGTAAAGGCAATGTATCTCTTACCCCGATCAAACATGCCAAAGGCATCTGACTTCCCATCACTTACAGCGTTATTCTTTACTAGATAGAAGACTAAGGGACTCTCTCACACACTGCGATGAGTTGCTCCACCCACATCCGGTGTTATCTCTCTCTCTCTCTCTCTCTCTCTCTCTCTCTCTCTCTCTCTCTCTCTCTCTCTCTCTCTCTCTGTGTGTGTGTGTGTGTGTGTGTGTGTGTGTGTGTGTGTGTGTGTGTGTGTGTGTGTGTGTGTGTGTGTGTGTGTGTGTGTGTGTGTGTGTGTGTGTGTGTGTGTGCGCGTGCATTTGCACACTCTTCACCTTGTACTGAGCTTCACAACTAGAAGTGTCCATAATAGGTTCCTTCTAGCTCAACCATGATGTGCATGAATTGTCAAGCATGAAACAAAAATTACTTGTGGACACTTCCATGTCATAATAACAAGCCCACTCAAGTAGCAAAAGATCCTCTTAATAGTGTGCCAATGCTTAAACCTTGGGCTATGCACAAATGTGTTGACTTGTGAGACTGCAAGCTGAATATCTGCCCGGGGAGGTCACCTAATAAAATTGTAACCTATCAGGTGAGTTCAATAGAGGGTATTTAAAGTTCTTGAAACTTACAGAAGTATATATACAGAAGGACATTATTTTTTCAAATTTAAAAAAAACTTACAAATTTTAAAAGAAAAGGGTACATTATATTCTTTAAAAAATCCACAGATAAGGGGTTTTATAAACATGTCTTGAACGCACGTGATATGGTAGTTTTACACATAGTGAACCCCCCGAGAATATCTGGCCTCGTATTGCATACATAAATAAGGTATCCAAGAGTGACATCAGCAAGATCACCAACATCATGAAGACTTAATTTCAAACATGTTTCCATTGGAGTAGCAATAGGTTTGGAGCCCTCAAGACCAAACTTACATAGTAATGTCTCTATGTAGCTTGTTTGACACAAGACAATACCTCCATCACAATGCTTAAAATGTATGCCTAAGTAATGACGCAAATCCCCAAGTATTCCATCTTGAAAGTAGCATTAAGATTAGTCTTGAATTCAAAAATGTGTGTCTCATTTGAACTAGTAATTAGAAAATCAGTCTTGAATTCAGCAATGTGTGTCTCATTTGAACCAATAATTAGAAAATCATCAACATATAGAACAATGATGAGAAATACATCACCCTCACGCTTGACATACAAAGTGCTTTTAGTTGGACTGCTACAAAAGCCTTGTTTAACCAAATGAGTGTAGCTTTCTCATACTAAGCATGACGAGACTACTTCAACCCATACAAACCTTTCTTACATTTATACACATTATTTTCTTATCCTTTCTTTAAAAAACCGTGAGGCTATATATGTTACATAAACTTCCTCAAAAATCACCGTTCAAGAAAGTAGCAACAATGTCTGATTGATGTTCACTCCATCCAAAATGAGCTACCAATGCACATAGAAAATAAATAGTAGTCATACAACAAGTAGGAGCAAAGGTCTCTTCATAATTAATGCCTTTTTGCTATGCATAACCTTTTGCAATAATTCTAAACTTGTAGGGATCAATCTCATCATTTGGCTTACATTTCAACTTATAAACCCACTTGGTACCAATGGCCTTTTTGCTAGGAGGCAAATCACATAAAGTCCATGTATAATTTTTATAAGTTATCATATTCTAATTGCATGGCAGTCATCCAATTTTTTGAATTATGTGCTTCATCAAAAGAAAGAGGTTCTTCTTCATCACATAAACTAGAGAAAGCGAAAGCATAACAATCTGACGCATAAGCTGCATAGCAAGAGCCTGAACGAGTATGACTAGACATAAGTGCATCCAATTTATTGTCACGTAAAGTATGCACTAGCTATTTTGGCATACCTCTACCCTCCTCATTCTCATCCCTTTTCACATCAAGTATATCATGTACATTTGCATCAATAATAGACTGTTCTGTAACATTTTCAAAAACCCCCATAGGTTATACATGTGCGTCATTGGAATTTACATTCAAGTTTCCACCATTAAAAAGAGGCAACAAAGTGTCATAAATGCCATGTAAACTCACATTATTGTCACATGATAACAAAGTTTGAACAGAATTTTCTACAATACAACATCTCATGCAACCAAGGTATATTTTGTTTATGGATGTTATAACTTGCAACCTTTCTTTTAGTATTGTAACTAATGCATTTAACAACCTTATCATCCAATTTTTTTGTAAGTTGCATTTGTGGCACCAAAGCATAAGCTAAACAGCTAAAACTGTGCATGTGATCAATATATGATTTTTTATCATGCCATGCTTCATAAGGATTGATAGCCTGCAAGGATTTGGTAGGACACATGTTAAGTACATAAGTAGTACACATGATAGCCTCAAGCCAGAATGAATGTGGCAAAGCTTGACTCTTGACCATACATGTACCATCTCTACAAGTGACCTGATTTTCTTTCAGCAACGCCATGTTTTTGAGGTGTATATGGCATTGTACATTGGTGTTGTATCCCACAATTATCCAAATATGCATTAAAGTAATGAGACATATAATCTCCCCCACGATCTCAACGGGTGCACCTAATGCTTTTAGAGACATTTTTAGCAATAGCCAAAAATTACTAGAAGCACATGAGCACTTTGAACTTAGTTTTAAGTGGATACTTGTCATACAAAGTGAGCTTATACAAGACATGACACAAAATTCCAAATGCAACTATACTATCACCAAAATTGAGATCATGGGACAGTACATCTATCATTCACAAATTGGCAACAAGGCCAACTTTAGCAAGTGCAGAAACAAAAATAAGGTTCTTTTTTATCCCAGGTACATAAAGTGTATCAAGAAGTGTGAACTTGCAATAATGGAAATGCATCTTCTTCTTGCCCTTTTCACCAAAATTCACAGAGAATGTGCTTCCAACAAAATCATTAGGAACATGTGATTTGCTACTCACTTAAGAACCATGAGAAGTTGCTACATTGCTATTACCACCTATTCTTTGATAAAAAAATAAAAGCATGTTAAACTGCACCTTGTTTAGCCATGTTCTTTCTTGAAAATGTCTCTTGCAATAGCAATTTTCATATTGGATCACATTTGACAGCTTGAGGGGTCCCTTTGGGTCATACATCTCTCTGCGTACTAGCAAAAATCTGGTAAGAGTCTGGAAATGCATTGAGAAGAGTTTGCACAAGTGAATTGTCAGAAATGACCACCTCCAGAACTAAATTTATCATTAATATCCTTGATACCAGCAAGAAAAGTGTCCATGTCATCTTTCTCTTTCATAATCTTTGACTCTAGCTTTTTACTAAGCAATGTAATTTTAGCCTCATTGCGACTTGCACAAAGATCGGCCAGAGTATCCTAAATCTATTTTTCTGACTTGTTAAGTGAATGTGAGGAGTAATGGTGTGCTTCACACATAATTCAATCAATAAAAGAGCTTGTGCATCTCTAACATCCCAATGAGATTGATCAACCATATGTAAAGCAACTCTAGCAGCAACAAATTTGTCTGCATCTGATGTAAAGACTACCCAGAAAGTGGAAAACAAAGCAGGGCAAACATGTGTTGTATAGCACAAGCCAAAAGGACTATAAGGGACATGTTCTACAAAAAATTTGCATTGACAAAAATTCAACATAAAATGACAAAACTACCTACACAGTAGTGCTTGTAGTGGAAACGGAGGCCGAAATGAGCCCAAACCAAAACTACAAGCAAACTAAGCTCCATGAGCTTACTCAAGTTACTAATCAACCTGCTGACGCTCATCAAAGCTCACCCAAATTGGAGAAAGTGAGGAGATGGGTATTGGAGATGTTGTCGACTATGCCAGGGAGGATGCAACCTGCTTTGATACCAATTGTTGGAATTCGGGTTATAAAGAAACACACCCAGCTTAGAGAAGATGAAGAAGCACAAGGCACACAACATAGAGTATATCACTTAGTGCACATTACAAAGATAAGTTGTCCCTAGAATGATGAACATATATACAATGCACGGGGAAAAACCTCCTAAGTGAGAGAAAAATGCTCCGAAAATCCTAAGTGTGTTCACACACATCATCACCACATATATGGTAACATAGAATGCAATTTATTGCATGAAGACATTTACAAGCACTATAAATACCTGCTAGTGATCTTTGACACAAATAAGCCATGTATTTACATTCTCCATTGATAATGAGAACGAGAACATTCACAACAACATCTTGTAATATACACAACACAATAAAACTTGTAAGTTACGCACAAATAAGGAAAATTTTACGCTTGAACTAACCCCAAACCAACTCACTTGTGATCAGACTTAGCCATGTGATCCATAGAAAAGTGAAGACACAATTGTAATATGCACATTACAACAAAAGTCTAAAATAATATTGCAAAAGTCTTCCATCTATAAAGACAAAGTGTTGTTGTAATAGAGCACATCTAAAAAAACACACCGATAACATGTCAAGACACACACTTAGAGCAAAAAAGAAATGTTTCTATATTCAAGCTATATATGACCCATTTATCATCACCACCATTCTTCCAAATACAAGCTTAGAGACCAAATCCATATCCATACTTGCGACAAAAGAAACACCCAATCAAATCATACTTGAGATGAGGTCTCTCCATAGCTTTACATCACCAAAATGACCACCAAAAGGGAAAACCATAAAACATAAGCACTACCTGACCTAGAATTGAACCATATTGAGACTCAAAACAACAATGGCTACATTAAATGATAGTGGCATTCATCAAACTTCATACAAAGAGAAGGCATTGCATAGGTAAGTTAGCACTTGTAAGGTCCCTCCCTAAACCCTAGAGCCATTCAGAACTTTTTCAACCTAGAAAATAATTTAGAAAAAGCAAGACCGACAAAGAAGTCATGCGGACAACGAGACTTTATTCCAAAATGAAAAGACAAGGATATTTTGGATAAGAAACTACGTCATCCCTATACTTTTCCAAAAAGATTAAGATTATTTTTATTCTTTTTGTGAAGGGAACTGATCTAGATTGGGAACTGGGAGAAAAAGGGACTAACTTGATTGAAAGATAAAGTTAAGAGACAAGAACTAAGAAGAAAATTGGGGTCCGATAGGAATTAAGAAGAGAATTGGGGTCCAATAGCATTTGAGAAGAGAAATGGGGTCCAATAGCAATTGAGAGGAGAATTGGGGTCCAATAGTAATTGAGAAGAAAATTGGGGTCCAATAGGAATTGAGAAAAGAATACCCACCATTTCCTATATAAGCACCCCCTCTCCTTTGTAATTTTTACACACACATATTGCTAAGCTACTTGCATACTTGCCATGCTCAAGATTATGCTTACGTAAATCAAGGTTTCCATTAAACCTTGCTCTTGCTCTCTCCCTCTCTTGAAGGGCAAACCCTTGAGGGTTTTGTGAAGAAGCTCCTCTCTCCTTCCTCTTCATCCTAAATCCCTTTCCTTCCTCCTTGAGCCTCACATCTCTTCAAGAAGGAATTCAACCCCACTTCCCTCTTGTTTAGAGGAGGTAATCTTCATTTCTAGTAGGATTAATTAATCTATGTGTTTTAATACTAGGAAGTTTTATGTGCATTATTTTAGGTTTAAGCTTCAATGGAAACCTTGCAATTAGGGTCAAGTGATAAGAGTATCTATGCATCATAAAGTTAAGCTTCAAAGGTAGATTTGCTATCGTAAGCTAAGCTTTAATGGTAACTTTGCACTTAGATGTAAGCTTTAGTGACTACCTTGTATTTTAGGTTTAAGCTTTAATGGAAACCTCGCAATTAGGGTTAAGTGCTAAGAGTATCTATGCAACATAAAGTTAAGCTTCAAAGGTATATTTGCTCTCGTAAGCTAAGCTTTAATGGTAACTTTGTACTTAGATGTAAGCTTTAGTGACTACCTTGTATTTTAGGTTTAAGCTTTAATGGAAACCTCGAAATTGGGGTTAAGTGTTGTTGGCCGTTAGGATGCCTTGGCCGTATGGTGGGAACCTTACCTAGGAATGGGGGGATGCCAAGAGGCATGAGTCATGAGGAGCAAGGAGTCATTGATAACCTATATGAAGGGCCTCTTGTGACCTTTGTAATCATTCAACAATAACCAATCTAATTAGTTATGGCTGCAGACGTGAACATCTCTCTCTCTCTCTCTCTCTCTCTCTCTCTCTCTCTCTCTCTCTCTCTCTCTCTCTCTCTCTCTCTCTCTCTAATGTTGTGTTGTGATTCTCTCTCTTGCACTTGGCGACCACACAGTTGATCGAATATCCACGACCTTTGGTGATGATGGCCGTGCAAGCAGCAGAGTAAAAATCAGGAGCAGCCGCAATGTATGTGCTGTCAGGGTGGTTCGTGGAATCAAGTCATAGAAGTTTGTTGGCAACCTCAGACTACGTGAGCGGAAAACTTTACAACGCAATGCAGTGCTGCGCCTTGTGGAGCCAAAATGTAAATTCTGCTGGCGGTTATTTGTGGTCAATGGCTGTTGTTTGGCACGATCAAGTGAGCACGATAAGAATGCGCTGGCAGCCAATGGGCAAGCGGCATACACATACATTCAGGCCCCACAACATCAGGCTCGATGCGAGGAGCGGACTCCCCTTTGCTGATGAAGGAGGTGCAGAAGGAGGCAGTGTAGAAGAAGTGAAATATGAGGCCTTGAAGACAGGGATTTTGCAGGTCTTGATGCAAGAGGAGACTGGCAGAGCCTCAGAAGGATGACGGGATAGAGTTACAACACACTATCAAGGACAGTTGTTGAGGAGGATAAGGAAGCAAATCATGGAGGCCATGCAGAAGCAGAGAAAAATAGATTGCATGATGGGATGATAAAGGCAAAGGAGAGAAGGGGTTTTCATTTGAGGCCATACGCAGAGCTAGACGAGAACCACCTGGAAGAGATCGGCTGAAGGGAAGGCACCGGATGAGCCAGACGAACCGGAATAGAGGAAATTAGGGATGTGCATTGTGAGCAAGCTGAGCCCATCGACTTGAGGTGGATGATGGAGAAGCTACTGAAGGTGTACTGCAGAGGATTCGATCTTGGGAAGAGAAGCGGCCTAAGATGCAAACAGATGAGACACAGAACCATGGATACAGAGACAGGGGCGAGCTCATGGCTAAGAAGAAGCTATGGCAAAGATTTTGCATGAAACAGAGAAACCACAGGATGAAACTAAACGGCAAGAGGTCAAGCATGGTGGTGTAGAAGCTCGTAACGTTAGAGTACGCAAACCCAAGTAGCGCATCTCTTGTTGGAATTTGCCTATGGTGCTCTGCGGAGCAGGTTTTCGATGTGCGACACAGAGTTTGTTTTTCTTTTCTCTCTCTCTCTCTCTGACTCCTGCGAATGGGCATGGAGATCCCGATGTACGGCGAGGAGCAGGCAGTTCTAAGAGAGACTAGTCACGCATTCTGCTGGTTGGCCCTCCTAATGTCAGAAAATGAGGTGTCCTCCAGAGAGTTCTTTGAAAGGGAATAGCCAAAGGGAGTACCGCAAAAGGTGATAGAAGTGAGGAGAATTCGGTCCAGAGTTCTGGAACTTTGGTTTTCAACAAACAGATGGAGCAGTCTTCTTGTAGAGAGAGGTGTCTTTGTGCGGCATTCAGAAAGCAATGGGATGCTCATGCGAGCAGGGATGCATGATATATGGCACGAGAGCAAAGTGTTGTGGAAGAAGTAAATTGTGGAGATGTGGATTTTGAGAGGGCGGTGATGTCCAAGAGATGAAGGTTGATGCGGCATAGGGACATATCGACGAAGAGCGAATGGAGCGCCTATGACCGGGCATCAAATTCATGAAGAGACGGCCAAAAGTTTTTGCGGTTATGCGGCAAAGAGGACCATGCAATATGCGATTGCCAGTATGCTGCGGAAAAGACATGTTTGTTGGAAATGTACTTCTTGCACTTGAGGTTCTCTGCCTCGGCTATGCCTAAAAATATTTGTAAAAACAAATTGCACTTGACTTCTAATCAAGGGTCACTTGTGGGTTCGCACAATCCACCGTGCGTGCCAAGTGTTGGCCGTTAGGATGCCTTGGCCGTATGGTGGGAACCTTACCTAGGAATGGGGGGATGCCAAGAGGCATGAGTCAAGAGGAGCGAGGAGTCATTGATAACCTATATGAAGGGCCTCTTGTGACCTTTGTAATCATTCAACAATAACCAATCTAATTAGTTATGGCTGCAGACGTGAACATCTCTCTCTCTCTCTCTCTCTCTCTCTCTCTCTCTCTCTCTCTCTCTCTCTCTCTCTCTCTCTCTCTCTCTCTAATGTTGTGTTGTGCTTCTCTCTCTTGCATTTTTGTGAGCACAGTCTCGTAATAGGCAGCCATGCCTATTACAAGTGTCTAAGAGTATCTATGCAACATTGAGCTAAGCTTCCAAGGTAGATTTGCACTCTTAAGCTAAGCTTTAATGGTAACTTTTCACTTAGGTGTAAGCTTTAGTGACTACCTTGTATTTTAGGTTTAAGCTTTAATGGAAACCTCGCAATTAGGGTTAAGTGCTAAGAGTATCTATGAAACATTAAGCTAAGCTTCCAAGGTAGATTTGCACTCTAGGGCTAAGCTTTAATGGTAACTATTCACTTAGGTGTATTTTAGGTTTAAGCTTTAATGGAAACCTCGCAATTAGGGTTAAGTGCTAAGAGTATCTATGCATCATTAAGTTAAGTTTCAAAGGTAGATTTGCACTCTTAAGCTAAGCACTATTGGTAACTTTGTACTTAGGTGTAAGCTTTAGTGACTACCTTGTATTTTAGGTTTAAACATTAATGGAAAGCTCGAAGACTCATAAACTATAGGACGACCTTCTAGCTTCCTAAAATGGAAAGCTAGGCACCATAAGAAAAGAGTAGTTTTCTAAACTCGATAGAAGTAGTTCAATTTTTGGTATTGAAGAGTATTTCTAAAGTTGTCAATTTCAAGTTTGTTTGCAAATACGGGATGGGGGAGATAGGGGATAACTTCGCGGAATTGACCTCCGTGTTGTTTTGAACCGAAAACTCTACAAGCTTCCATGGAGATGTCCCATGGATGGCAAAGGATTTCAAAAACCTGGGAATCGATAAAACGGGGATTGAACTTAAAAAGTTGGCATTTCTGAAGAGACATTAACCATCAAATGCCTATGACAAAAACTCGCTTGTATTTTCTAAATAAACTTAGCTGGTAGATAATTAATGAAATTAGGAATTAAGGTTGATAAATGAATGAACCTAGAAATTACCAACTAGGAGTTAAAAAGGAATCTCGAGAGGTGACAGGGATAGCCCATTGCAAAACATATATCTAGGAGTTTTGAAGATTGTCTGGAAATGACCGGAAACCAAGATGGATCTTCTTGGGGTCAATTTGATTGAAAGTCCGGCCCATTGAGAGGATTCTCTTGGGGAACTTGATGGAGATTGGCCCTTTTCGACTAGGGCAACGTAACCGGCAAGTTGTTATACCTAGGTCATTCATGCCCGAGGGATAAGGGATGAATTGCCCAGCTGGGTGAAGTACCCGTGGTATCTTATTGGAAATCGGCCATAATCCGGGTATAGCATGATACCAATAGTTGGATGAGAAGTTCATACTCAGGGAGGAGGATGTGAATTTAATTAAGGAAATTTGTTCGACTTGGCTGCTTAAAAAGGAACTGGAAAGGCTAGGAATATAGGGGCTATCCTATGCATCTGTCACCAGATGATTAAAATACTTAGAAAAGAATGATTAAATTACTTGATGAGCCTTTCCCAAATACTTAATTCTGGGAAATATTGTGAAGGTGTTGCCATTTTGATGGCTTGTAACCGATTATCTTGGCCTGAATGGGGAGGAAAGACGAATTGGTTGAAACTAAATGTGTTGCTTAATTAGTTAGGAAACTAGTTACAAGCTAATTATAGCAGATAAAGAAAAGGAAATGAATTAAAAGTTTCTAAATAAAGATCTGGTGGGACAACCAGATAAATTTCCCTGAACGAGGGTATGCAGCAGATTGCATGCTGCTTGTTGTTTGATGATGTCTGATAGACTGTTGTCTTCCTGATTTTGTAGTAGTTAAGTACTACCTCGGGAAGGGATTTTCATGAAATGGTTCGGTGGGAGGGTGGATCCGAGGGTCAAATGGCCGGATGTTGATTAAACAATTTTATGTTAAATGCTAGGACTACGTGGGATAAAAATGGGTAATCGGGGACGAGCGAGACTAGGTAGGATTGCAAGATCCCTCTTCTTAGGGGAAAGTGATAACTGCCTTGCCTGCTTGTCAAGAAAAAGGGGTTAGCGCCATGAACCAAGGGAGAACAAGAAAGCAAGAGCAGATCATCAAGTTAAAGATCAAGAGAATCAAGACTAAGGACCATGATTTTGGGTGTGAAAAGCTGTCAAGGATAGATTGATTATGAGAAGCAGATAGAATCGTTGAATGAAGGGATGTACCCCCTTGGGTTGGCATTTGAGATAGACCGGAGTCCTATCTAAGTGTCAATCCCAAGTGGGAGGGATACCTGCAGATAGATCTACGTCATTCCCTGGAACGGTCTGGAGGACTGAGGAAGGTAAGTAGGGTCGAGTCTGGGTATGGCCCTCACAGCACTATGACCATAGATATGCAAAAAAAAAACCCAAAAAGATCATAATATCCATGTAGCAATGAAGCGGAAATCCATGTAAGTGTCAAGACAACCATAAAGTTGCATAATCTTACATAGCAAATAAAATAGCATAGAGGACCATAGTCTGCAACATGAGACTAGGCTAAGTCAATAAAAGCTGCCCAACAGTTATAACATCAACCGTAATCATAGGCCATAGGGTAAGCCTTATCATCCACCCCTACCACCATAGTTTGCAATAGGAGAGCAGGCTAAGACAAAAAAAGATTCTATCATCAAATGTATCTACCACCTCCATGCCTCATATCCAACATTGCAAGTACCAAAAGAGTGTATCAACCATAATTTTTCATACAACACAAACCATGATTTAGCAACCATAGTAGGCACCACAAGAGCACAACCATACTCACCACACTAGATAGCCAAACTTGTCACTATACAATAAGAAACCATGCACATAAACCATAGCATGCACTAGTAGTGCACATCCATAGGAAACCATAACCATAATGCCATAAGCAAATATCCATAGCATTAAACATAGTACATGTGCCTTGACATATCACCATAAGCATATACAATAGGGTACACAATAAGAACCATGGGAAATCACCCGCTATTACCTAGTCATCATACATAATCAAAAAACAAAATCATGGCATAAAAAAGTGGCATAAACAACTAACACATGGTTGAGGTGTGACATAATCTGACACAACAAACATGTATTAAAACTTGGCACCATCAACATATTGTAAAACATAACACAACATGGTAGGAACACCTAGAAAAATAGTTTGCAAACCAAAATCAAAACTTGGTAATACCAATAGGTAGCAAAACCAAAACCAAAATTTGGTAATACCAACAGGTAGCAAACCTTGGTAATACCAACAGGTAGCAAAACCAAAACCTTGCAAGAACACTTGGCACAACACTTGTAAACCAAAACCTGGCACTGGCAATAACAATAGGTAGCAAAACCAAAACTTGGCAAGAACATTTGGCACAAACCTTGCAAACCAAAACCTAGCATTGGCAATGCAAACTAGTACCAAAACTTGGCACGCAAGAAAACATGGCACAACATAGTAAGAAAACCAAAACCTAGCAAGAACACTTGGCATAATACTTGTAAACCAAAACCTGGCACTGGCAATACCAGCAGGTAGAAAAACCTAGCACAACATTTGGCAAGAAAACCAAAATTGGGCACAACAATAGTTCGCAAGACTTGTAGCAAAACCTTGCACTATAGCAAATAGCAAACTTGGCACTCAGTCGCAAAACTTGACAAAATTTTAAAAACGATTTCTTTTAGTAGAGAGCATAAGTAGGATAGCAAGATTGTTGGACGGATACGCCGCGACGGACGTCAACACAGCGAGAACTCACCTAACAAGTAATGTCAGCTAAGGACGAAGCTCGACCCGCAGGCACATGGAAGCAAGCATAAGGTGTCAACCTACACTCGACCGACTCCTAACTAATTCCTACAGAGGTCCCTACCAATTGTCTAAGTCACAGCCTTCAAGAGTGCAAAAGAGGATACTTCCTACAACGCTTGCTAGAGCCGAACACCCATCAAACACTTTCGAAACACCATAGAACTTGAAGGAGACCTTACTAATACCTATAGGCCGCTCTCCCTAAGGTCTATGAACCAAAATCACGACCCAAAACACCCGGTGCAGAAACATGTAGGATGTCTGGCCGAAATCTGCAGGTCTTCGTTTCCAAAATCTGAAGTGCCTAATGTGTAGCTCTACTCAATGTGAACGCGTGGATATACTGCAATGCGAAATCAGATAACGTATGCTCACCCAAACAATAGATGAAGCTCGTAGAAGGAGCTCCCAAAGCCGGACCGTACGCGCGCAATGTTGGTATCGGCTCGTAGCTCTAGTCGGGGGCAACACGCTGCACTTCTCCGCACTCGATTCCGACCACCGTAGCACATGTAGCGTCAAGACGAAGCTCACACTCTCTCTCACGTACATAGTACACTCACTCACAGACTTAAAACTTGTTTAAAATGACAAAAGGTCTTTCATTAAGGTCAAAAAGTGGTATATATACCTTACAACTTCTCAAACCCTAAAGTTCCAAAATCAACCATCTACTCAATCTAACTATCAAAAATTGGGATACAATCTGGAAACTTCTGTAAGTCCCAATATTTACAAGGTGAAAAATCAGGTTTTCCTCAATGAATGAATAATTACAAAAATAATAGTCTGCCGAGTAGTTAGATGTCGTGGGGTGTGTCCAACTTCTAACATCCCCCCCCCCCCTCCTTGTTCATGTCTCCCCCAACATGGCCTTGATCCTTTGCTTCATCTTATGGTCTCCCGCATCTTTAGCAGTGATTCGTACCTTGCATGTAGATTCAGCATTGTGGGGCCAAAGATATCTGTATGCATGGTGAAGAACCCCGTGTAGAATGCTTCTTCAAAATCCTGGAGGTGATAGGATGGTAGAAACATAATTCTTTGATACAACGCATGTATCACCTCCTTGGAAGGCTGACCTGACATATCATAAGCACATCTGTATGTATCCTGGAAGAAGAATATGCTGTCAGTCACCTGGCCTGGCTTGAAGGTCTCGAACACTGCTAGGATGGTTCTGTAGATCTTTCTCATCATAATGCATGTAAGGTCAGGTGAGCCAGTGAACAACTTTATGGCGCCCGTTAGGGTTTTCACCATGTATTGTACACTTATTCTCTCACCTGCCTTCACGCCCGGCAACTTTGGGTAGTTCAACCAAGTGGGTTTGCTTCTTTGTAAGATTTCTTGTGCCTTCCACGTTCTAACCCTTGGTAGAGGACAGAAGCTAAGGTTGTCCCTGATATGTTTAGGTGCCTCTACCAAGTGGATTAGGTATTGTGGGTACTTGGTAAGCCAAGCCTTCCTCCACTTTGGCTGAGAATCTACTATGAGCTTAACTCCTTCTGGCCTCGAGGTGTCTTCGTTGTAGAGAGGGACCGTTGGCTCTTCTTTGATTCGCCTGTTTATTGTTGTTGCCTCATATTTCAGCAATGGATATGGGAGAGAGGGTTGAAGCCACTCACGCCTGAGATTGCTGGCGTCGATCTTCTGAATGGTCATAGATTTGAAGACCCTCTGCTCCCATTCCAAGGCTTCCTTTGTGCTTTCTCTTAGCTCTGCCTCTATTGCCTTACGCAATTTTTCCTCCTCTTCTTGTGTTAGATCCTGTGGCTCTTGAGAGGATCCTATTGTGCTTTCCTCTGGCATGGGTGTGTCCACAGGATCTGCCACATTGTCGAGGTCGATGCCCTCATTGGCATCTGGCCCTGAGCTTTCTGCTTCTGCTTGTTGCCGGCCTTTCAACTCCTCAATTTGCTTGAGGAGTGTCTGCTTTTCCGCTTCGGCTTCTCCGCCCATAGTCACGAGGAGGTCATTGAGTTCAGCGTTTACTTTTTCAGCCTCCTCGAGCTTTATCTTTATGCTCTCCAATTCTTCTTGTAGGGCTTTTTGGTTGTCCTCCATTCTTGTTTGCATTGCGATAGAACCTTCAGCCATCATTAACCTCTGCTTCTTCTCGAGAGTCAGCTCCTTCTGGAGTTCTTGCATCTGCTCTTCATATATTTGACTCTCGAAAATGATTTGAGTCGAGCTCGTAGCTCTAACTCTAGAAGGTGATGCTCGCAGCCTCTGGATGGTTTGATCTTTGACTTTTAACTGGTCCTTGAGCTCAAGGACTTCATCCAGGCTTACTTCTTGTTCTATCTCTGCCTTTTCCTTGGCATTCCTCATGGCCTCTACTTCTTTAGTTTCCTCTGCTAGCTAGAGTGTCAGATTATCCCGTTCTTTTTCAGCATCTCGCAATGACTTGCTGAGTTGCAGACACTCTTCTTCCGTTGCTTGTAATCTTTTTGCTGCTGCCTCATTTGATTCTTCCTTTGCTTGGCAGTTTTGTAGAGCCGTTGCCAAGCTGGCCTGGAGGTCAGCTTCTCTCTCTTTTTGTCCTTGGCTTTGTGCCTGCAGAGTATCCCTTTCCATCTTGGTCTTTTCTTCGGTGGCCTTTAGAGTTATCAACTCTTCGTCTGATGCCATAGATTGTGCTCTTATTCCAGCTAGCATTGTCATCACCACGTCCCAATCATTAGAGGGCGGGTGCAGGTCTACCGTGTCGGTAGCAATTTCCTTTAGCTCAACTAGCCGGATGCCTGGCATCTGTTCTTTATGCCCTATCCTCGCCAAGTCGAATGCGATTGTGGCGGCTTCTTCCCTTGTGTAGCCTGCAGCTAGCAGGTCCAAAAATGCATAATATGCCTCATCTAGTCCTTTTTGCTCAAACGCAGGCTTGGCCTCTTCTTTGGGCTCAGGTTCTTGCCTTTGCTCTTGCTCCTCAGCCTGGTGTTCTTCTTGATTGTCCTCAGCCTCCTTATCTTCTGGTGGAGGGCTGCTAGGAGGTGGTGATGGTGGTGGTGATGGCTGTGGGCTGGGTTTAGGGCTATCTGGTAAAGCTGCAGGTTTGCCCTTTAAGTCTCTGTCTGCTTTCGTTTTTCTTTCCCTTTCTTGGCTTTCTTGTTCATCTAGCAATGTCTGCCTTATCTGCTCCACTTCGTCCTCGGTGAAAGGGACATGGGGAATGTTTTTCACTGCAGCATCAAGAATCTCGAAATTCTTGATATAGTCTTCAAAGCGGTTCCTCTGCACTCTTCTGGATGATCCGGACATAGACTCGAGAGAGGGCTTCCATAGTTCATTTAAATCACCCTTGATGGCTCTTTCTGCTCGAAAACTCTCCATCAGCCTCTCGAGTCTAGCCGCTTTTTGTGATCTTGTCTCTTTGGCCGGCACTTGAGCAGATTCCTTTTTTCCTTTTTTTTGCTCAGGTTGCTCCTCTGCAACTGGCTCTAGCCATCTCTTCATCCTCGTAGCCACCCTTGGTGCTCGTTGTGGCTCGTCTTCTTTGTCTTCCCTTACCCTTAGCCAATCATTCTGAGATGGGGGGTCAGGCCACCTTCCCTTGGCGTGTAGTGCTGCATAAATTACCTTGGTTATCATTTCTCCTGGCACTATATAGGTTGGCTTTTTGTTGCCCATTTTTACCAAGCTGTCATGTATGTATGCCGCATAGTAGATTATCTTTGGGGTGCCTTTTGTCATTGCCCAAGTAAACGTTGTGGCAATTGCACCTGGCGGCATCCTGTACTTCTGTGGCCTCTTCATGCACATGTGGAAGTACTAGTTGTACAATTGGCTCATGATCGCCACCTTTCGGTTGGCGACGTCTTCAAAGGTGTAATTGGCCTTTTTCTCTTTGTACACCTTGACTTCATCCCTTCGTTTTGTCACACTGTCTCCCTGATTGGAGAGATCTAGTGCATGGGCTACAACCCGCTCCGTGATAATGATCTCTGTATTGGGTCTGCCGTGAAAATCTGTCACCTCGGCCACTCCATCCTCTTTGATGCTTGTTACAAACTCCCATACTCTTTTGACGTCCACCCCTGCTGGTATTGCTTCGAAATAATTATGGAGGTCCATTTTCTCCAAGTATCCGGCCATTTTGCTTCGGACAAATTCATTGAGCTCTCTTGGCAGCATTGGCAGCTCTATTACATTGCCTCCGTTGTCTTTGAACACTCCCTGGTAGATCTTTAGGTCGTTTGACTCTAACAGATCTTCCTGTATCCAGGTGCTGGTGGGCTTTAGTGTTCCCTCTGGAATGACAAAAGGTTCCACCTCGTCCAGATAATCTTTGATTGTCATTCTTTTCTTCTTTGCCGGTGACTTCGAGGCTGCCATAGATCCAGTTGCACTCAGTAATCCAAAGTTAGCGTTTTTTTCATATTAGCTGCGAAACTGAGTTTTACTTATCCAAATGACTTGAAAATTGAAATTATAGCTTGAAAGGAACTTGTGAAGCTGTGCATGTGCTCATAGTGCAAATCTGGCCAAAAATTTCCATCTAGACATCCTACGCGTAGGATGTCTTTTTCTTCAGAATTGGTTCATACTTGACATGCAGGTAGTGTAAGGCTCATGGAACATGGTTATAAGCTTGGATTTGAATTTGGATATCAAAAAGTGGATTTTTGGGCTGATTTAGGCTTTAGGTCACAATTTGGGTAGGTTGTCCATCATGGGTAGCAATTGATGTCCAAATGGGTTGAAACTTGGTATTTGGGCTCAATGCATCATGGTATTGGCTCTTATGATGTCATTTCTTGCACAGAAGGCTAAATATGTGCTGAAGACATCCTACGCGTAGGATGTCTTTTTCATCAGAATTGCATGAAACTTGTTCTGTGGGTTGTCCTTGGCCTATGGAACATGGCCATGTTCTTGGATTTGAATTTGGATAAGATTTGATGCCTGTAGGGCTCTGTGAGGTGTTTTTGGGCTCAAAAAGTGTATCCTAAATGTGTTGGGGGTCAAAAGTGATTAGAATGGCTTCAAACTTGACATATGGGCTCTTGCTGATGAGGTAATTAAATCTGGAATGACAAAACTTCCCTTCCATGCCAAAAAGGTCCATTAGACATCCTACGCGTAGGATGTCTAATTCATCATTTTTACTCCCTGACCACACAGATGGTTTGTTGATGTGTATGTGAATGTGTTGTGCAAGTTTCATGAGATTTGGACAAGATTTGGTAAGTCAATGGCCCATTATTGCCTCTATGCCCTAACTTTGCATTTTTCCATGCATATGAGGTCAAATCTGGTCCAAATGTGATGAAACTTGGTGTAGGGCTTGTAAATGTCATTCAAAACATGTGCATGACAAAAATTGTTGGGTTTTGTGCCAAAAAGTGCCTTTGAGACATCCTACGCGTAGGATGTCTCCTGATGATTTTTTCAGTGTTAGTGCTCCTAGTGCTTGCCCTTTGCCCCCCTAAGTCCCTTTTGAGCCTAATTTCAACAAAAAAGTCAAATGGATAGAGTATAACTCCCTCTGTGGACTTCAGAGACTCTGAGCCATTTTCTGACTTTTGGAGTGCTTTTTGGCAATGAAATTTCTCGATGTTGGTCTCCATAGCTTCCTAATCCCTTGGGGATCCTTGCCGTATGGTTTTTGTAGACTTTTGCTTCACCGGAGCTCCATTTGGCAATTTGTCGCTCTAGAAGCACCCGTGGTTGCGTTTACATACCTTTGATGATTTGTGGTGGTCTACCACCATAGGACTTGGTTGTTGATGGTCTAGGAAAGCCGCTCGTGAAGTTTGGTGGCAAACGGACTTGCAGTTTGGCCGCAAGTGCCTTTTGACGCTTTGTGTGTCTGATGCCGTTTCTGAGGTTTAGTGCCGCTTCGGGTCACGTTTTGGTCATGTGGGTCATATGGACTTGTCGAGCATGTCGAGATGCTCCTACCCATAAATTTTGGTAGCATTTGGTCGTCGTTTCGTCGATTTTCCATTTGGTGGCCTCTTGCAAGTTTCTGGGAATTAGGGTTTTTCCCGATGGTTTCCCACTGCCTTTGGCTATCTAGGACTGGTCTCCTAGACTAGGGTAAACTGCCGATGAAGTCTTGTTGCTTTCGGGTTAGCCGTTAGGCCGTCGTCTCTACTTGTAGGTCTCTACCGCTCGCTTTGTGTGTGACCTCTACACTAGTTTTTGCGACATAATGACAAACATGCGCGAAAAGCTCAAGGTGGTGAGCATACCTCTCATGTCTGGAGCTGGTCGGGTAGACGTGCGCGTTGTAGAAGCTGTTGGAAGGTCGATCCGCTCTAGGTGGCAGAAGCTCTCTCCACAAGGTCAATAGTGAGAATGAACTAAAAATGGAGTGGAAATTTCTTATAATGGAGGTCCCCGAACCATTTTTCATGAAATTTGACATGTGCTCCTATCTTTCTGCGAGATGCAGTTTAGGCTCAAAAATTTCTTGATTTGGACTCCATTTGCCCTGTTTACCAGAAATTTGTCATTTTGGTCAAAACCTGGCCAAAACACGCTTTCCGCTCCAGTCTCATAATTGCACCCCCACTGTACCATAGGTTGTCCTTTAGTCACTGGTCATCCCCATATTTTTTGTTTTTCATTACGACTGTTTTTCACCTGCTTTTTGTATTTTTAAAGTTTTTCTGCCAAAAATTAGCAAAATTAAAAGGAAAATAGAAAATCAAACCTAGAAAATTCCCAAAAATCATAATAGATCACAAACATCACCGCAACACATTATATACACTCACATGCAATTTTTATCGCCGGATTTCTCCGTTTTACCAATATTTTGTCTGAAAAATGGTTATTTCTACTTATATACACACACCTAGGGGCTTGATTTGGCGTTTGGCCCCCTATACTTGTAGCTTCATGCTGTATAAGGGCATATATACTTGGGTTAAAATTTCGCAATCAAACGTCAACCCTTAAAATAGTCGAAAATCATGCCCTTTTTTGTTGTTTTTGTTATTGGTTCCGCATTGAGAATGCCTCCCCCCCTCCTAGTCGGAGTCCGCCCGGATGACAAGGTTTCGCCTCGGAGTATGTGCCGTGCATAGGTTGAAAAAGTTGTGCTAATGCCTGGCCGATTAATGTGGCCCTATTCTATGCATACTCGGTCAATGCATGGAAAAACTAATGATGTGCAAGAGAAGGGAATAAGCAATATGCTTATTGGCATTCGTCGTCGAGGCTTCCTGCTTTCTTTGCAAGTAGCAGCTGTAACTCTACTGCTCTCTGTTTAATTGTCTTTTTGGCAAGAGGCAATTTCTTTACCGACACGGTTGATGGAGTCGTAGTTGTTTCTGAGGATAGAATTGGCTGGGATGTGATAGCTATGGGCCTTATGGCCTTGGCTTTCCATTGGTAGTTTGGTGCTGCCGACTTTTGTAGATGGTTTGGCACTTTCTTGTTTGCCACTGGTTTGTCTGTCATCGGCATCCACATATATCGGTTCTCCTTGTTGACCTGCACATGTCTGCTTTCCATTGTTGCTTGTACCGTAGGGATTTTCTTTGGCTTTTGCTTTGGTATCCAAATGTGAGTGACATTTGGGTTATGGCTAAGCATTTTCTTTGGGATCCATATCTGTTTTATGACCTTGGTTTTGGGTTGCACCGTCTGCTTTGTTGGAATCCGGTTGTTACATTGTTTTTTTTTCGCCGTTGCATTTCTATCCTTCCGCATCCATACTCGTTTACCTTGTTTCGGTAGCCTAGATTTTTGCATTGTAGCCAGTGACTTCAGCTGTCTGTGATTAGCATGGTTGGCTTTTACTTGGTTGTTAATCTCAGGTTTCATGGTGGTCTTTGATGGTATTTGTTCTTTTGTCTCTGTTGCCAGTGATTGCATGGCTTGCAGTTGATCATGATGGTATTTCTGAGCAAAAGCTATCACCTGTTGTTCATGTTCGTACTGAATTTTGACCGCCTTTGCTTTCCAGTCTATCTGGACATTGTATGCTTTTTGCCAAGGTTGCCCTAGCATCATTGGGTGTTGTGTGCTTTCATCTGTCACCACATAGAATTTGTGTGGGTAAATATATTGAGGTAGTTGTACATGCAATATAGTCCATCCTAATGTTTTCAATGGGTGTGATGTGCTATTTTCCAGCACTTGGGGGGTAGGATGAAGTTGATCTGTGACTTTGAGCTGTTGGTATGATCCGTAAGAGATCAAATTTGCTTGAGCACCCGAATCAAGCAAGGCTGTTGATTCAACTTGATTGTTGCCCACTTTGACTGTAATTATTGGCTCTATTGTTTCCTCCTCCAAGTTCATCAGTCGAATGGCATTGATTCTCAATGGTGATTTACTTTGTTGTTGTTGTCGCAGAAGCCGTCTTTTTGCAATGCGTTCTTGTGCTTCGGCTTGAGCTTCCTCCCATACTCTCTCTTTTTCCTTCATTCTTTAATTTCTTTCCTTGATGAATTTGTTGGAGCATCTCCTGTGTGAGGGGTAGAAGATATTTCCTTAACACCCACTAATCCAGTTTGGCATTTCTTCACCTGCTAATGTAGCAAGCTTGACAGCTCCACTTTGTGATAGATCATGAATCACAAATGGTCCCATCCCTCGCTTTTTAAGTTTCTTGGCATGTTGCTTCAAGGTATAAACAAGTACGTAATCACCTGTTTTGAACTTTTTGGTACGCACATGTTTGTCAAAAAATTCCTTTTGTCTTCTCTTTTTAGCATAGATCGAAGCGACAGCTCGTAAGCGGAGTTCATCTAGCTTTTCAAGATCATTAATTCTTGAAGAGAGTTCATGCCTTGTCCATTCCAAGCTTGTTGCTACTCGTAGAGTTAGGATTAAAAACTCTATAGGTAGTATAGCATTTAGCCCAAACACCATGTTGTATGGTGTTGTTCCTATTGATGTTTTGTAAGCTACCCTGTATGCCCATAGTGTTGAGTGTAGCTGTTGATCCCAATCGGTTCTTGATGCTGACACTATTTTAGTGATAACCGTGCATAGTGTTTTATTTGTGGCCTCAGCTTGCCCATTGGCCTGTGGATGGTATGGTGCTGATTTCCTATGTATGACCATGAATTCCTCTAGTAGATATTCAATGACTTCATTGAGGAAGTGTGTTCCATGGTCACTGACAATTTCTATTGGTAACCCGTAACGTACAAAAACATTCTCATACAAAAATTGAGCCATGGTGCGTGCATCAGCTTTTTGTGTTGCTTTGGCTTCGACCCATTTTGTGAGATAGTCCGTAGCCACAATGATATATTGGGTATGGGTGCGATATGCAGGGGGGAGTGATATAGGTCCTACAAAATCAATGCCCCATTTTGCAAATGCCCTTGCCCCCATCATTGGCCTTAATGGCATCTCATCTCTTTTTATTGGTATCTTGGTGCGTTGACACGCATCACAACGCTTTACAAACTCATCGGCATCCATGTGCAATGTAGGCCACCAAATTCCTGCGGTTAAGACAATTTTTGCCGTCTTATCGCCCAAAAAATGGCCTCCACTTACTCCGCTATGTGCATGTTCTAGAATCAGCAGGTATTCGCTTTCACTTGCACAGATTCTAAGTTGATTGTCCTTTCCCCGCTTATAGAGTTGATTTTCAATTAACTGAAAGTCATGAGCTTCCAGCTCTATAGCTTTTTCCCGTGCTCTTGTAATGTTCTCAGGGAATGTTCTAGTGGTTAGGAAGTCAATGATATATTGACTCCATGCAGGTGCTATGTTCACCCGAAACAAAGTTGCGTGATCCACTGGTCGTTTGGCACTACATATTGTACAATTGGTGACATAAGAATGTGTATCCGCATACATAGTTGGCCAATAAACCCCTAACTGTTTCAGTCTCTGGTGTGTTTTCACTGTCGAACAATGAAATGCACAACCCTGGACATGTGCCTCTTCAAGGTAGTACTCGAATTCTTCCGGATTTATACATAATCGTAGGATTAGGTCAGATTCAAGATGATACAGCCGTCCTGCTATCAACTGGAAGTTTTTTGTTTGTCGAATTGTTTGTTGTTAGGATCTGCATCCTGTATTATCAAACTCACTTCCGAAGGAGAGAATGCTAACTATTTCCTGAGACCATTTGGGTACCATTTCAATGTTGAAAAGATAAGCATCTAGTATGTCATCATCTACCCCTTGAGGAGCTTCCCCGTTGTGTATTCTTGAAAGATGATCAGCTCGCAGATGGGTTTTATCCTTTTTGACCACCAGTGTGAAGTCAAATTCTAGCAATATATAAACCAGCATACGATTCTCCCTGTATTGCAAGGTTTATTTACTAGGTACAAAAGAGCTTGATGATCTGTGAAGAACACAAATTTGTTTGCAAGCAAATAATGCCAAAATTTCTTCACAGCATAAATCATTCCTAGCCCTTCCCTCTCGGTGGTTGTGTAGTTCTTTTCTGCACTGTTTAATTGTCGTCTCACATAGCAAACCGGAAAGTTCATTGTTTCGTGTCCAGGTTGAGCTAGAATACTTCCAATGGCATATGTTGAAGCATCAATGTGCACATGGAATATCTTTTTCCAATCTGGTGCCTTTAGTACAGGTGCTGATATAAGGTTTTCCTTCAGCTTTTGGAATGAATTTTCACACTCCTTGGTCCATTCGAAATTGACTAGCAAACGATACAGAGGTTGTGCGATAACCGCATACATGTACATGAATCTTCAATAATATCCGCAGTGCCCCATGAAGGATTGCACTTGTTTCGCATTAGTAGGCCTGGGTAGGTCTACAATGACTTTAACTTTGTCTAGGTCTGTGGTTATGCCGTTTCTTGAGACAATGTGTCCTAAGATTCGTCCTTGCTTAACCATAAATACACACTTTTCCGGGTTTAGACAGATTCGATATGTTCTGCACTTTTCAAAGACCTTTTGCAAATGGTCAATATGTTCCTCTTGCAGAAGAGAGTGTACACACAGGTCATCCATGTAAATTTCTAAGAATATTCTTAGGTATTCCTTGAAAGCGTGAGTCATTAACCTCTAGAAAGTGGTTGGTGCATTTGTTAAGCCAAATGGCATAACTCGATATGCATAAATCCCCCATTCTGTGGCGAATGCTGTTTTGTGTTGATCCTCCCTTGCTATTGCCAGTTGGTTGTATCCTGAAAACCCATCCAGAAAGGAATCAACTCGTTTCCCGGTCACTCGCTCAAGGACATGTTCTATAATTGGCAAGGGATAATTATCCCTTATGGTTGCTGCATTCACCTTTTTGAGGTTTACACACACCCGCAATTTTCCATTCTTCTTGGGAACTACCACAATGGGTGACACCCAATCTATATGTTCAATCTCATAGATGAACTCCGCTTCCATCAGTTTATCAATCTCTTCTTTGATTTGTTTGGAAAATGTGTCATTATATGTATAAGGATGTTGTTTGCTAGGTTTTGCATCTGATTTCAAAGGAATTGTATGTTGGCATATCAATGGATCAACTCCTTTGAGGTCTTTATAGGACCAAGCGAACACATCTTTATACTTCGTGAGAAGTTGTGTTAGCTGTGCTTCCTCCTCAGGCTCTAAATCGTTAGCTATATAGACCGGCTAAGGCTTTTCACCTGGTTCTGCGAGGTCTATTCTTTTTGCGTTTTCAGGCCCATCGTAAGATTCTTGGTTGGTTCTCTCCCTGATTGGTGGTGTCATGATGATTTTTCTATCTTGGATAGTAAATTTCCGATAGTGTGCTGGTACGTTCATGTTGCCCTTTTCTGACTCCCCTTTACCATCACTATCTTCTTCAGTAGTCCATATCTCTCTCAAAGACCGTTTCAGTTCTTGGTATTTCTGTTTACGCTCCAGTTTGGTCCACTCTTGGTCTTTTGTTGGTTCTTTTTTTTATTTTTTAGATTTTTTAGCTTTTTGAGATTTTGTTTCGGTTTTAGCTTTTCTTACCTGTTTTATTTCTTCTCGCGTTCGTTCTTTTCGATTTTCTGAGAATTTCCCTGATATTTGATCTTTCACACAATCCTCTGCTTTTACAAGCATCAAATAGTGAGTTTTACCTTTTATCCTGGGCATCAGGTTCTCTCTCGCTTTCCTTCCTCCTCTTTTCCTCCTATAGCATTCTTGGCGTCTAGGGAGTTGATTAGCAAAATCATAAAACTTGATATTCTCGGCTTCATTCCCACGCTCACTTGAGGTGTCTGAACACTCATTATCTGCCTCATCATTTACTTCCAATTGTTCAGAGGAGTTGTAAAACTCTTCTTGTTCTGGAGGTTCTACCGTCTCTTTTTCTGGTACAACGCTTACCATGTAATAGGGTAGCACGTCGTAGCCATCCTTATCGCAAAATTTTGTTGTTGGACTGTCGGTAATGGTACAGACATCTAATGTTGCCAGTATGTGTTCCCATTCTAGAGGTTCCAAGGCATCTTCAGGGAAAGGTTCCGGAATATACTCCTTGTCCTCAATTGCTCTTTCTAAGACGCATTCCTCTTTTTTTAAGCTTCCACAATGTGAAGCTCCGCACATCCATAGCGCTTTTGGTTGCCCTAACCATGCTGGTAGTTCCGATCCTGCTATTGTAGCCGAATCAAACTCTTCCACTGGTGTTTGGTTTACATCTTTGTAACTATGGTCTTTCAGGTGTATTTTAGTTGTCGTCTCGCCATGTCTGAGGTATATGTGGTCATAACCCCAATCTTGGACCATCTTCAGTTGTCGCATGAATGGTCATCCCAAGATTATCTCATAATTGTTCTTTTTGTTGAAATCGACTATTGCAAATGTATGCTCATACTCGATCCCGCACGAAGTGACAATTACTTTTTCTAAGAGTCCGAGAGGCTTCTCCATGAACCCATCTGCCAACTGCAGCTTCATTCTGGTAGCCCTCAGAGCTGGTTTTCCCCATTTTTTCCAGATTTCCTTGGTGGCAATAGAAACTCCCGCTCCACTGTCAATAATAGCTTTGG
Source organism: Adiantum capillus-veneris (assembly GCF_014529385.1). Taxonomy (NCBI): domain Eukaryota; kingdom Viridiplantae; phylum Streptophyta; class Polypodiopsida; order Polypodiales; family Pteridaceae; genus Adiantum; species Adiantum capillus-veneris. The sequence goes on along the minus strand of NC_140953.1, from coordinate 30,473,092 downwards.
AAACTACTCCTTGGAATTCTACTGGTAGAGTCATGTTTCCATCTTCTCCCTCGTAGTATTCTCCAACCTTATTCAATGGTACAGGTCTAGTGTGCAGGTTAGGTCTGTCCAACTCCCTGATTCCTTCTTGTATCTTCAAGGTGCGGTTTTTCACTCCAAATTTTTCTAGGCATTTTCCTACTGTGGTCCACATGTTTCGCCTTAACCTTAGGAGTTCTGCTAACGTGATTGTGCATGCCACCGGGGTGGATAACAGCTCAATCAATCCTTCTGAATCCATCACCTTGTTAGAAGGAAGTCTTTGAGATGGGAGTGCTCTCACTTCCGACTTAGCTTCATATTCTCCCAGGTAAGAGGATAAAGTTCTTAAAGAGTCTGGTTGGCTGTGCCCCGAACTAAAAGATCCTTGGTCTCCCCCTTGTGAATGTATCTCAAAGTTCATTTGTGATGTTGCCTCAAATTCCTCAATAGGAGGTAAGATCACGTTCTTTTCTTTTTTCGTGCTATTCATGTGGTTACTCATCCTATTAGCCTCGTTGGCCTCTCGGATTTGCTTCCACAAATCATCTAGACCGTTACAGTCCTTTCCCATTTCTGTCAATATTTTAGGATGGACCCCGTCACTTGCCCCATCGGTGGTATTTGGCACTATGATAGGCTCTCCTCTGGATTCATAATCATTAGTGAGTCTTTCCTTTGTTTCTTCATGTTTCTCTAACGTTGGTTGGATAGGGGTTGGAGCTAGTGCATCATGACAATTTGCCGGTTTACCCAACGGGTCTTCCATCAATGATTGAGCCGTCTCGATCATATTTTTACACATATCCAACCTTTGTTTTTCTATTTCTGCATATGGATAAGTCATCCACCTTTGCTCCTGGGTTTGGTTCTTTTTAAGTCGAGCTTCATAGGCCTTTAGAAGCGCATCCAGCTGCTCGTTTACCTTGTCTGCCAGTACAGATCCTCCTGATCCTGCACTTGTGGGCTCTGCTATTTCCTTGGGTGCTATGGCTGCTGTGGTGTGTGAGCTTAAGCTAGCTAGATCTTCTAACCGCTCCAATCTGTTATTTGTATGTTTCAACTCATCGGATAGGGCTCTTTGCTCTTGTTCTTTCCTGGCTTTCCTACGCGCCTTTCTCGCTTTCCAAGTGCTTCTCTGATTTTTCGTTTCTGAACTTTAGGCATCTGTTTTTGGCTCTTCTATTATGGGTTCGTTCGTCCTTCTTTGGGCTTGGGCTCGTGTTACCGCCTGAATAGGTATGATTGTTTTATTTTCCGATCCTCCACTAGAAGGTACTGTTTCCAACAGGTTCAAGGTGGTTTTTGCTCCTTTGCTCGGGTTTTTAGGGCAATCGGGAATCAAATGAGTAATTCCACATTCTGGGCAATACGCATTGACTCTAATGATTTCATCATGAGGACAATCTCTCAGCCAATGGTCTCCACCACACTTGTAATAGGGTCCCTTGGGTTGTTGAGGTGCTCCTTGAGCCCCTCGTTGCTGGTAAGCCTATCTCTGTCCGCCCATGCCTCCATTGGCTATGAACAACAATGTTCGTTCATCTAAGCTATATCTTCCTTCTCCTGTGGCCTTTGCAGCAGTTGGAGGTCCTTGATTCCCTATCATGCTCCATGGTTCTGGTGTCAAGGGTTCTTCCGGTGGATAATAGATAGGGTTTGCCGCATATCCATTGGGATCTTCATAATATGCATGCATAGGCACCAAAGCCTTTTCTTCTGATTCAGTTACCGTTGGTGTGTATCTTATACCAACTGGTCGTAAACCTAGTAGGGGTGGTTGTTGCCCCAACACCGGTTGTGGTCTTTCTACACCTATAGGTCCTGGTAAGTAGCCTGCTTGATATCTAGGCATCGGTGGAACTTGAGGGGAAGCTACGGGAGCTTGGGGAGCGTAAGGTCTCTCCCTCATATATCCCTTGTTATAGTAACATTCCTCGGTCCCATGGTTTGTCCATTTTTGTTCAATAGCACACCACTTGGGCTGTTTAGCCTGAGGTTTGGCGTACAAGTTGATCTTTTTTAGCACTTCATCTACGAGCTGCTCCTAGTTTACCGCTATTTCTCCTTTCAGTGTTGTCCTGGAAGACTTGCTCCCACTTTGCTATGAAGATGAATCGTCATCAAGGTCCTTGAACTCCCCTTCTTTGTAGACCGCACAATTGTCCACAAGGTACAGAGCCTCCTTGGTCAACTCATTCAATGTCGTGCTCCTCTTCATATGTAAGTCTTTCTGGAGATCTGCATTCCTTAGTCCTTGGATGAATATCAGCATAAGTCTGGACTGAGTTGGCAGTTCTTCAACAGGACATAACTTAACATATCTTTTTAGTCTTAGGGCTGCCTTCCGTACAAATTCTCCATCTTTTTGTTTGAATTTATGGATTTGTGAGACGGTATTATGAGCTATTCCCCTTTGAGAGAATTCCTCAATAAACTCGTCAAACACTTCCTCTATCGACTCAAAGTCTCTACGCTCCACAGAGTCAAACCAAGTTGCAGCATCATCCTCTAGGGTTAGTCCAAACCCTGCAAATTGGGTAGGAAAATCTAACACCTCTTCGGCTCTAATTACACGAACAAAGGCTGCCACATGATCTCTTGGGTCTCTGTTTCCTGTGTATTTCTTGTTCACCCATTTTTGCACTTGAGAAGGTCTAATTCTGCGATGGTCTACAAACCTCATCATCGGATCACCCCGTCCAAGTCTATACACCTCCTCAGGCCTTGTGTAATAGGCTGGTTCCTCTCCCAACGGTGCTCCTAAGCCATAATTTCTAACGGTTCTTGTTGGAGGTGGTTCTTCTCTTCGAACTCGTTCGATGGGTGGTCCTCCAAGCTCGGTCGACCCTTGTGTCTTTGGCTTACTCTCTGCTTGATACCTTGAATAGTGTGGTGGTTCTTGTAAATCCCTAAGCCCTCGTGCGGCTTGATAACCATCTCGGTTTTGGTCTGGTTCCATTGTTGCACTCTGTCGAAGCCATGCCTGCAATGATGGCTGGTTTGCTGGTTGGTCTTGGTTGTTGAATACTTGTTGTCTGGTGGAATGTGAGGTACTGTCATACTCATCTGAAAATGGATTTGTTGACTTGCTTGGGGTGTGGGCGGCTCTCGGCATTTCCTCAGGGGCATATGCTGATGCTCCTAGACCTGTTGCTCTTTCTACTTCCTCTGGGAGAATACGTTGGTATTCTTGCCAGTATCTATCAACAAAAACTATGCCCTTCCCTGTAGCAGTTTCATAAGAGAATAAGTAAAGAACCTTGTCTTTGCTTAGTTCGTTTACGTATGGTTCTTTGCTGCCAAAATAAGAGACAATACCCTCGCTCTCGTGTTTGTAGATTCCCACATTCTCGTTATAAGTTGGAATCCTGATTGTTTTCTTATCATACATAAAAATAGCTCCGTGCCGATCAATGTTTGGTGGCGGCTCTTGAGTTTCTGAAACCATTTTCCCTTTAGCCACGTTATCTCCATATCTGTTGTAATCTTCAGGGTTGCTAACTATTAAATAGTGGTTCCCCTTTTCGTCTCGGAATCTATCTCCATCATCATACACGTGGATTATCTCCAATCTTTGTGCTGGCCTCTCTTCGATACAAATGCACTTGCGGCCTCGATAGTCAGAATAGACTAGGGCTCCTCTTGATTTTTTTCCCTCTAAGAAGATCACTGTAAGCCTGGAATCATTCAAAGGATTTTGGGAGGTGCTTCCTCCTTGCATAGGTCCATCATAGGTGAAACCTCCTGGCTGTTGACTACCCATCATGAAGAAAGATTTTTCTGACGAAGTGTCAGTATCACTACCTTCCTCAATAATCAGTGCTAGCGGATCTAGCCTTGCCTGAGTTACACTCTCTTTGGTGGACACTAAGCTACCTTGGTCCCCTGTCACCTTCTGGTCTCTAACAATGTATCTTCCTGATCTTAAATTCATCAAACTTATCAATGCAATTTAGCACAAATTCAACCACTCACCTGGCAGCGGGTCAGTTTCTGCACAACTTCTTGCTTTGTTGCTGAATATACCTGTACACAAGAGTTTTAATTTCGGCAATTGAATCAAAGCATTTATCTGCTAGAGGTTATCTTAGTAATGATTGGTATAACTGGAGAGTTAATCTCAACCACTACTGTATTTTATACACTGCTGATGTTCTGGATTAGGTTGCTAATCTGAAACAGTACTTCCTTCTGGTGTTGGCCAATTTACGCGAAAAAGTCTGAATTCAGTCTTTGCTTTGTCAAATGGGCAACCAAGGTCCAAATTCACTTCTGAAAGAAGTTCTGGAACCCTTAAGCCAAATGGAACCTCACTATCTAGGCCAGGTCAAATTTTCTCTGCAGTATGCCCCAATAGACATCCTACGCGTAGGATGTCTCCTGCTGTATTTTGCCTGGATTTTTGCACTGTTGTTTCCCCTTGTTGTGCTGAGCTTACAGCTACTTTTACTTTTTTGATTTGGACTTCTATAAGCTGGTCAATGAGTCAGGAATCTGTTCCGACGGCCTGTTGATGGTATTGATCAGTCTAATCAACTCCAAATTGGACCAAAATTGACTAGTTGTCTTGCCTTAGGCTATATAACACCTTACAATGCTCTAAGTCAAATTCTGGCTTCATTTTCTTGCATTAGACATCCTACGCGTAGGATGTCTTTTTCATCAGAATGGCTTTAAACTCAAGGCTTAAGCTCCCCTTGAGTTGCTAATCACCTTGGTATACTCAGATTTTAGTTTGGAGTCCCAAATCACTCAGAAGACATCCTATGCGTAGGATGTCTTTTTGTCCTGTTTGACCCCAGATTTGTTCCACAGCTTCCCCTTAATGTCAGTATCCCAGAGGTATGCTTAGATTTTGATTTGGATGTCAAAAGTCTCAAACTTCAGCTGTTTTTGTTTTTTCAGTCAAAAGTGCTAAAGTCCACTTTGAACCCAATTTTCTTACCCATATCATGCAAGACACACTCATGCAGCCATCTTATGGTTTTGGTCTCAAGTTAATGTTTTGGCACTATTTGGATAGGATGTCTTGCAATTTCAGTCTATCTCGTCTTATCCTGTCAAGATATGGCCAAATTTCCACTTTCCAATTGAAATTAGGGTAAATCCTACCTTCTGAACACACTGGTCAACTCAAAATCCCAAAATTCCTCCCAGATTGGCCTGTAGACATCCTATGCGTAGGATGTCTCCTGGCTTAAAATTAAAGTTTTTTCTGACAGGAATGCTCCTGATACTCTGAAGACCTATCAGAAACACTCACAGTAACTTTTGAACTTCAATTAGGCTTTCAACCACACTTTTGCAGCTTTTTGCGTCTTTTACAAACTTGTAATGATTCTACCAAGCAAGTGTACATGCATGAAATGCTCTAGATCTGAATCATGATGTCCTACTTACTCTACTCCTACCTATCATGAAGAAATGGTGATAATGGTGTTTTTGGTTGCTTTTTGGCCTCTCCGGACTCTCAAGCTCTCCTCTCACCGCTTCTACCACCCAACTCCTACTCTAGAACTCGACTATTACCTACAAGTACCTAAGTCTACCTCCTCTACCTAAGTCGAAGGATCTAGGCCAGACACACGCTTCATAGACTCCCTCTAAGACCTAGAGAGTCCTCCACCCTCTGATCCTATCTAAATGTAAGGCAAGACTCTTGGCAAGCCAAAAATCCCAATCCTCAAGAATTAGTCTCGGTCACCTACCTAAGGTTTTCGTCCCCAGCAGCGGCGCCAATGTTGGACGAATACGCCGCAACGGACATCAGCACAGCGAGAACTCACCTAACAAGTAATGTCAGCTAAGAACGAAGCTCGACCCGCAGGCACCGACCCGCAAGCGCGTGGAAGCAAGCATAAGGTGTCAACCTACACTCGACCGACTCCTAACTAATTCCTACAGAGGTCCCTACCAATTGTCTAAGTCACAGCCTTCAAGAGTGCAAAAGAGGATACTTCCTACAACGCTTGCTAGAGCCGAACACCCATCAAACACTTTCGAAACACCATAGAACTTGAAGGAGACCTTACTAATACCTATAGGCCGGTCTCCCTAAGGTCTATGAACCAAAATCAAGACCCAAAACACCCGGTGCAGAAACACATAGGATGTCTGGCCGAAACCTGCAGGTCTTCGTTTCCGAAATCTGAAGTGCCTAATGTGTAGCTCTACTCAATGTGAACGCGTGGATATGCTGCAATGCAAAATCAGATAACGTATGCTCACCCAAACAACAGATGAAGCTCGTAGAAGAAGCTCCCAAAGCCGGACCGTACACGCGCAATGTTGGTATCGGCTCGTAGCTCTAGTCGGGGGCAACACGCTGCACTTCTCCGCACTCGATTCCGACCATCGTAGCACACGTAGCGTCAAGACAAAGCTCACACTCTCTCTCACGTACACAGTACGCTCACTCACAGACTTAAAACTTGTTTAAAATGACAAAAGGTCTTTCATTAAGGTCAAAAAGTGGTATATATACCTTACAACTTCTCAAACCCTAAAGTTCCAAAATCAACCATCTACTCAATCTAACTATCAAAAACTGGGATACAATCTGGAAACTTCTGTAAGTCCCAATATTTACAAGGTGAAAAATCGGGTTTACCTCAATGAATGAATAATTACAAAAATAATAGTCCGCCGAGTAGTTAGATTCCGTGGGGTGTGTCCAGCTTCTAACAAAGATATACCATATAAGACCCGTAGCACCTACAAGAAATCCATAGTAAGCATACTTACCATAGTACAACCATACACTAGTAGCAACCGGCATACACTCACAAAAATATCCATGGTGATTATCCAACAAGTCTCGCATGCACAAGGACACACGACAAGAAGTGTCACAAATAAAGTTATATAATCAAGAGAGAAGCTGATATAAAACTTATTCGGAACATAAGCAAAAGAGAAGCCTAAACCCTAAAACTTACATTATGGTGGAGGATGTCTCCTTGTCACTCTAGAACGACCATTGTAAAAAAAGCCAACCACAACTCTAGCATGGTAATCCTTGAAGCAAGGAGCTACACACATTACCTTCTTGCACTTACCACAACCTCATACGGTGTGAGAAGGTTCAGAGCCCTTCACTTCTTTATGCTCATAGATTAGCTTATTCCTTTTGGCTAAGCACACAACACAATATTTTCTTGCTACATCATGCAAGCACATGAGAAAGTGGCCATTGTATGCATCCTCTACCACATGCTACTTGCATACATAAGGTTTAAAAGCATTGTCTACCATCTTCTCATGCATATGAAGCATAAAATCAAATCATGACACATCTCTCTTTCCATACAAATCTTTCCAAATGATCCAACATTTAGTAAACATCGACGAGTCCATGAGACTCCAAAGCTTGCATGCCGCCACTTTCAACCATGCATTGTACTTTGTAAACTATACCCACTCCAAAGCACCATACTGTCAAACACATCAACTAGCCTTGAAAGCATCATACTTCATAACAATATCAAGACAAAGCACAAGCAACCTCTTGCCATCACCAACCAGACTCTTCACCTCACCTTTTTCCATTCCATAGCAACTAGAAGAAAAATAACTATCTTTCTTATCCATCCATGAGCATGCAAGTAGGCTTTGCTTTGTGCAATATGTAGACCTACATGCACTTCATGCTTGCTTACCCAAATGCATTATTTTATTGGGAGGAAACAAACCTATCAATGGTAGCTACCAATGCTTGCAGTGGGAGCTACCAAGCAATCACTGGCAAATATCAAGCTATCACTAGTAACTCCAAGCTAGCAAATTGGTAGTGCAAGCTTTATCCATGTACTTGTAGATAGAGCAATGGTAGCACCACACAAGCTAAAAATGGTAGATCCTTGAGTAGTAGTAGCTCAAAACCCAGTGATGGTATCTCCTTAGGTAGCAATAATAGTTTCCAATCTATCACATCTAGTTATCAAGCTATCCAAGATCTATCTAGAATCCACCAATAATACTGGTATCCATCATTGTTAATCACCAATAGAGCATAGGTAGGTACTCATACTAGTGCTAGCTACCAACTACTAGCATAGCTACCAAGCAACCAATGGAAGCAACCATGGTACCAATGGTGGCTACTAGGGTATCATCCCCAACTATGAAGCTCCTAGTGATACATAGCATGGTAGTAGTAATATCTACCAAGGTATCAATGGTGACTACAATACTAGCATGACTATCTCTTATGCGAGGTTACTAGGTATCTCTATGTCTGACATTGGTACCTATCAAGCTACACATTGTTGGGGTTAAGGCCTATGTGCCTTGACCGGTCACCCAGGTCATGGGCGCCCGCCCACTGTTACCCTATACTTATAGTGAGTATACTGTATAGGGGGAGCTGCCACTTCACAGTCTCCCCACCCACATCGTGTGTGTGTCTCCTTCTCTCTCTCACTCTCCGTCTGTGGTGCTCCCCAATCCCCTTCAATTGGTATCAGAGTGTCGGTGCAGAGGGAGCGCGTGTGTGCACAGTCACGACGACAACGGAGACGGAGCTTGTGGCCATGGAAGCTTGGAGATCAAATCTATGAGCGTGAGCTTTGTAGGAGCTTGAGGGAGAGTCGGCGGAGTCGGCATGAGATCGCCGTTTCTCCACCTTTTCAAAGAAGCTTTGGAAGGTTGGATTTATAGATTTGTGTGGAGCAAGGAGAGTGGAGCAAGGAGAAGACGTTCAGGTAGAAAACGTGGGCAGCCAATTTTGCATGTTGTTTTTAGTGCTGAATAGCAAATTTTTTGCAAATCAATAGTTTTTGACATTGTCGTTCTGCAACTTTTTGCATCTCACGCGCTAGGGCTAATTCTGCACAGTCTGGAAGATATTTCAGAAATACACGCTGTAAGTCTATTGTGGAGCTAGCTGACAGGTGGTAGTGGTTGAGAGTTTCTCCCACTTTGGCATCTTGGATGCAGGTTATGGTTGCAGAGAAGATCATGTATGGTTGCATTTTAGCATAGGTGTAGCTACAAGAAAGTGTTGCTACGTGAGAAGCTACGCTCCGGGAGTGAGCCTTGTGGCCTTTGCAGTCTCTGTGATCATTGCGGCGTTGTGCGGTTGCCAGGCAACTTGATTTGAGTTTTGACTTGCGTTTTCTCACAGGTAAGAGATTCAGAGATTAGATTCGGGAGAGCCAGAGAGAGATAGAGAGACGGATTCTCTCTGGGCTGATGCATTTGAGGCTATGTGAGCCGTGGGTTATGCATCGATGGATGATACTCGCACAGGATACAGGTACTCTTGCTGCAGGTAGAGATCTCTCGGAGATCTGAGACAGCAGGTTGCTTCATGTACGCTATATGTGGGAGCTTTATGCTTGTTTGAGCATGTTTTCTCTCTTGGATAGGTTTCTTTCGATTGCCAGGATCTTGGATGGATTCTCTTACAAGTTTTTGCATTCTTCTCTGAGTAGATTTTGTGAGCTCAAGACTGAGGCACATGTATGGTCATATGAGGTGATTTACATGAGAGCTTACTTTACTCAAGTTTGTGGAGATTTGAGCATGCAGTGAGTGTGGATGATACGCATTTGGTAGCTCTTGTTGTGAGCTTGGTGTTCACTTTATGGTTATTTGGGTTTATAGCCATTTTACGCTGAAACTCTGGCGAATTTTTTCAAAGAGTTTATGCGCATCATTTATGCGATCTAGGTAGAGATTGCGGGCTGCACTCAACATTTGCGTGTGGTGTTCTTTGCAGGTGGGATATTTGTGCGTGTGTATGCATCGATACCGCACAGTGTGGGCTTGGTGATTAGCTCATAGATATATGCTCTATGACGGCGTGTGTGCAGGTGATCTTCAGACGGAACAAGTCATAACTTCTTGGAGAAGTTTTGGGCTGATTCTTGATGCGCTACGGTTGGTAGTGTGGGGCTGAATTTCAGGGCTGATTCGGTGAAGATTATGCACATGGTTTAGTCGTCATGCATGCATCTTGTAAGTAGTGCGTTTGATTGCAGTGTGATACTAGAGCAGGCGAGGCTTGTATTGACATTGCGAGAGCTCTATTTTGGAGTGTGTCTCACACGTTTTACATTGTGTTTCTAGCCATATTTGTAGACAGTTTCCAGGTGTTGTTGGTGAGGTGGTTTTGCTATCTAGCTTGCTACTTGTGCTCATGGCAGAGACAGGTGATCGATCAGATTGTGACCTCTCACAGATGCGCGTGTTTGATGGGTCAGACTTTGCGGCATGGAGAGATTGTATGCTTGATGCACTGACACAGCGAGGGTTGCATCGACCATTGAGTGGTGATGCAGGTAGACCTTCAAACATGTCTGACGATCAGTGGCAGGAGCTAGAGGAGATGGCACTATCTACGCTCTCTTTGCACCTTGCGGAATTTGTATATGCTCTTGTTATGTATGAGACTACTTCGAGAGCACTTTGGTGCAGATTACATGATATGCATGATAGATCTGAGTCATCAAGGAATCGTGTGAGGCATGTACATTCATGAGTACGCCGATAGGTGACATGTTGGTATTGTGGTCATTCTGGACACGTTAGACGGCGCTGTTTTTGTCATATGAGACATCGTAGGAGACATGGCAGTCTCAGAGATGTATGTAGTGATGCCATGGACTCAGTTGCTTTGACAGTTGAGGCAAATGTAGTGTCGGAGTATACTAGTGACAGGGATGTCACTTTTACCTCGAGCTATGCACGAGATGCTATACATGTGGATAGTGCACTCCCTTCGCAGTGGTTGCTAGACGCAAATGCTATGATTCATGTCACGTCGCATCGTGAATGGTTTTGTAGCTATTCTAGCGGGATGCTTGGCAGTGTACGTTTGACCGATGGATCGATGCATGCGATAGCAGTGCAGAAGATGTGAGACTGTCATTACCGAGTGGTGCATCTTACTTGTTATGACATGTGCGCTATGTACCAGATTTGACAATGAGTTTGATCTCGATTGGTCAGCTTAGAGATTGTGGATGTCAGATTTCGCTGCGAGAGCGAGATTTTGTGATGCATTTGGGTTCGCTAGTGATTGCAAGAGGTTCCAGGAGTGGTCCAGGTTACCCATTGCATGTGGATCACAGGAGAGACGGTGTTGTCTTTATGATCATGCAGCCAGATAGACAGCGAGAGAGCAGGCGAGTCTCTTTTGCTTGTGGGTTGCAGGATGCTTTGCATGGAGTGCAGAGCTGTGACCTTGTTGTGCAGGTTGCATCTACGGATGCACAGGTAGAGCGGAACAGCTCTAGTGAGTCACAGCAGGACGAGTCATCAGAGGTGATGACAGAGATGACTCACATGGATGCTGAGATGTCGGCTATTGTGGAGTCATTTCTTGATATACTTATGCCAGAGCTTGATGCAAATTCAGGACAGATGGATACTCTTGGTACACATTTGATATGCGGTGGGCACGAGGAGTCACTCCACAGCTTGGATTCAGAGTGCCATGGTCTCTATGATAGGGGACAGGATTGCCATGAGTTGAGTTCTGAGTTGGAGGTGGCAGAGGTTGCCAAGGTTGCATCAACGTTCAGTATTCTCATGTACAAGATGCTGATCTCGAGGCCCAACATAGCAGCTGCAGTGGGAGCATTTGCAGCAGGGTTGATTAGTTGTTCGATGAATGATCTCAGCATAGAGCATAGGGGAGGTTTGCATGTATTGGACCAATACTTGCAAGAGTGCATGAGCTCTTGTAGACTCTTTGCAGAGCTTGGAGCTAGCTATGTGTGGCTTCCGCAGCGGGATGTTTGTCTATCAGTAGAGCCGGATGCACTAGCTCATCGAGAGTCAATGGGCATAGGTTGAGAGAATCTCTCACCTTCTATTAGTTGTACACTAGTAGATCTTTCTTAAAGGCACATTGGCATTTAAGTGGGAGGTTGTTGGGGTTAAGACCTATGTGCCTTGACCGGTCGCCCCGGTCATGGGCGCCCGCCCACTATACCCTATACTTATAGTGAGTATACTGTATAGGGGGAGCTACCATTTCATAGTCTCCCCACCCACATCCTGTGTGTGTCTCCTTCTCTCTCTCACTCTCCGTCTGTGGTGCTCCCCGATCCCCAAGGAGTCACTCCACAGCTCAGAGTCAGAGTGCCATGGTCTCTATGATAGAGGACAGAATTGCCATGAGTGAGTTCTGAGTTGGAGGTAGCAGAGGTTTCCAGGGTTGCATCAACGTTCTGTGTCCTCATGTACGAGATGCCAATCTTGAGGCCCTACATAGCAGCTGCAGTGGGAGCGTTTGCAGCAAGGTTGATTAGTTGTTCGATGACTGATCTCGGCATAGAGCATAGGGGAGGTTTGCAGGTATTGGACCGATACTTGCAGGAGTGCATGAGCTCTTGTAGACTCTTTGCAGAGCTTGGAGCTAGCTATGTGTGGCTTCCGCAGCGGGATGTTTGTCTATCAGGAGAGCCGGATGCACGAGCTCATCGAGAGTCAGTGGGCATAGGTTGAGAGAATCTCTCACCTTCTATTAGTTGTACACTAGTAGATCTTGCTTAAAGGCACATGTCCTTTAAGTGGGAGGTTGTTGGGGTTAAGGCCTATGTGCCTTGACCGGTCGCCCAGGTCATGGACACCCGCCCAACTGTTACCCTATACTTATAGTGAGTATACTATATAGGGGGAGCTGCCACTTCACAGTCTCCCCACCCACATCATGTGTGTGTCTCCTTCTCTCTCTCACTCTCCGTTTGTGGTGCTCCCCGATCCCCTTCACACATAAGAGCTACTAGGATGCCATTTGAAGCATAGTTATGACATACAACTAATTAAATAAGGGGTCAACACGATGTTGGTACCATGTTGCATACATCTTCCTACCTTGTCAACATATACCCAATTAACAAACATAAGAAAAAGTTAATGAACATCAGGCTTATAGCATAGAGATATTGTGTTTTGGAGCACAATGTATCAGCAACACATGCGTTGATGTAGTTTGTGACTCCATTTTGTAACTTGGGGTGTTAGCAGCAAGCTAACCCATGTAACAATTTTTAAGAGATTTATTGTAAAAACACTTATTCTTTTGATAAATTAAGAATATGGTAACTCCTATTGAACGATTGGATATTGTAATCTATGAGCCGGAGCTATAAGCTTCCAGATTGTATCAATTTAACCTTAGTTAGAGCTCCTAGATGATTAGTTTTTTACCAAAGAAACTACAGTAATGGTAGAAGGATAGTGGTATAATTCACATCCACCTTCAATAGAAGAACCTGTGACTTATGCTACACTAGAGCTTACACTGATGTACTTTGTAGCTAACCAAGGTGTTAGACCTCCAATAGTAAGACCCATGATTAAGCCAAAGACTAAAAACTGTCATAATTGTGGTGCAGATGATCATTGGAAAAGTGAATGCCCAGAACCTGACAAGTACATTAAGCCAGTTGAAGCTTTTTGTACACAAATTTGCAAGAAGGGTGGACACTTCCCTGAAGACTGTCCTAAAATCCATTAAACAAAGGAAAAACCGTGGTGAATGTAGTCCAAGTGATACCTAGTAGCTCTTTGGAAAGTAAACCTATTGTTCCAGTCAAGGTGATCACTAGAGCCCAAGCTAAGAAAAAGAAACATAAATCCTCTTATGAATCAAAGAATACTAAAAAATCCTCGCAAAAGACGAAGAAAAGAAGACGTCAAAGATATGAGATGAGAAAACAAAAACAAAAGGAGGAAATTGAGAAAAAAGCCAAAAAAACTATTTCAAGAAAAAGTGAAAGAAACTGGGAGTGAAATCAAGGAAACCACAATAAAATCTGGAGAATGAATTCCAGTAGTAGAAAAACTTTTTGAGCCAATCAATGCAGCTTTGGAAGCTTTCCAAGTGGGACTTAAAGCAAGCCAAAATATGGAAAACAAATGGAAAAAAACTATCCTTCTCCAGATATGGAAGCAGTTAAGCTTGAAGCTTATCAAAATTTGGTAAGAATTACTCAAGAAATGCTGGAAAAACAAAAACCCAAGCTTGAGAGTATACCAAAACCCAAGGAGCTTGTGATAGAAACCAATAAAGAGAAATCCAAAGTGGTGGTAAAACCCCACCTTGAAACTAAAGAGCCAGAACTCATAGTGCCTGACAGTGAAGATAATTTAGATGGAATTTTGTTTGTGGAGGAAGACTAGCCACAACATTTATGGGAAAAAGTGAGAGAGATTAATGATGGGAGAGGAAGTCTGGTTAGACAATTTTACCTCCTGATATGGACATGGATATACAATCCTTGTATGGGGATTGCGGTTCTAAAGCATCAGGAATGTCTAAACCATTGATTCTAAAAACACTACCCTCTTACTTAGGAGACAACGAAGATGAGTCCATAGTGTGCAAAACCACTCAAGTAAAAAGAGTGGAACAGACCTTGGAAGTAGAGAACAACCATTCAATCATGTCAACACCCATTCAATGTACTTTACCTTGGGAGAATTGTTAAAGATCAGACCATGTTTATGTAATTATTTACAAAGAACTCTAGAGAAGGTGGGGATAACAGGACTAATCGCAAAAAAAAATGGGTAAATTGAAACATGAATTAGATAACAAGGAGATTATATCCGTCTCTATGAACAAAGTCACGGAGAAAGTGGGACAAGCATAGCCATAGCCACAAAAGCAGTATGGGAATCATGGGCAAAACCAGCCATTAGACAAACTCGAGTGAAATTACAATTGGCCGATGGACACATAGAAAAACCCCTAAGACTGCTTGAAAAAATGATACTGACTTCCTGTGGAACTGATTATCAACATGATTTTGCAATAGTGGACTTTGGAGAAGAATGTATCTTAGAAAGGGATTGCATAAATGAAGCATATATACCCAAATCCTTTCCGGAGCATTTGTTTGAGCCATTTAAATGGACTCAAATTTTTGCAACAATGGATGTGTGTGTGAATATGTCTATGCCTACTCAATTTTGCAATGAGGATGATATGAAATAATTCCCATACAAATGATCTCCACCCTTCAAATTGAAGATGAAGTTCAGGAACCCAAGGACTTATTGAAAGCTCAACAAGTCTTTTAATACCTCTATTATGATGCTACTGATGAGTTTGAAGAACATTCAGCTACATCCGATGATTTTGGAGCAGAAAAAGAACATGTGAGAGCCCAACTACTCCTAAAAGGAGTAGAGGAAAAGTTTTTTGACTTTCCAAACTAAAAACCAAGAAGACAGAAATGGTATAGAAGGAAAAGAGAAACAAAAAACTTAAAATCTAGACCTATGCCATCAGTTTCTAGTAGAACACAGTTTTTTATGCAGAATGATACACATGATTGTGTCAAAGAAAAAATCACGGATAGATATCCTTCAGACAACAAACAAGGAACATCAAAAACATCAAAGAAAATGAGACAAGGAAACTCAATCAAAAACCTAAGCACCAGGATGATGAATCATCCATAACACAGGTTGAACAAATGCAAAAATATCAAGAGTTGAAGAAAACTCTAAAAGAGGTGTATACCATTGAAATGGAAACAACCAAGGAAGAGAATAAAGATGTAATGAGTGTTCCATCCATTACAAGAAATATACTCTCCAAGACCGAAAGATCATAGTGGAACAACCTGTAAGGGAACTAAGAAAGCAAGGTGAGTCATATGAAGGACCTGAAAATGCAAAGAAAATAGATTTAGCCGAACCAAGAGAAGAGCCCAATCCTGCCTACGTTGCAAATGACTTAACTAAAGAAGAAGAAGAGCTTTTGCTAAGCTTACTGAAAGAATACCGAGATGTCTTTGCTTAGTCTTATAAAGATCTCAAGGGTGTTGATCCAAAATTTTTTCAACATATCATACCTATGAGAGATGATGCAAAACCAAGTAGACAATGGCCATATACTTATAATGAAACATTTGCCAAAAAGATCAAAGAAGAGATAGAGAAGCTCAAGGAAGCCGAGTTCATTTATGAAATTGAACACATAGATTGGGTGTCTTTAATTGTGGTGGTACCCAATAAAAAAGGAAAATTAAGAGTATGTGTCAATCTTAAAAAAGTGAATCACCATTAGAGATAACTACCCTCTTCTAATCACCGAGCATGTTTTAGAACAA
Source organism: Adiantum capillus-veneris (assembly GCF_014529385.1). Classification (NCBI taxonomy): domain Eukaryota; kingdom Viridiplantae; phylum Streptophyta; class Polypodiopsida; order Polypodiales; family Pteridaceae; genus Adiantum; species Adiantum capillus-veneris. Next base: position 30,456,995 of record NC_140953.1, on the reverse strand, counting down.
GTTGCAGGAAAAGAAGCTTACAGCTTTTTAGACGGCTTTTTGGGGTACAATCAACTTTTGGTTGATCCAAAAGATCATCATAATATTGCCTTTGCAACTGAATGGAGTATTTGTGCCTATAAGGTTATGCCTTATGGGCTAACTAATGCTCATGCCACCTTTCAAAGATTGATGAGCCATGCTTTCAAATAATATCTTAGGAATATCTTGGAAGTATATATGGATGATTTATGTGTACATTCATCGATCCGGGCTTATCATTTTGAACATCTCAAAAAGGTCTTTGAAAAATGTAGACTTTATAGCATTTGCTTAAATTCTGAAAAGTGCACATTTATGGGCAAACAAGGAGAAATTCTTTGGCATATAGTGTCTAAAAATGGCATAGCAACCAATATGGATAAAATTCATGTTATTCCTGAATTGCCTAGACCGACAACAATCAAAGGGGTTTTTAAGATTTCATGGTACATTGTGGATATTATAGACGATCCATTTATATGTATGCTATAATCGCAAAACCCGTGTATGTCTTGATTACACTCTTTGTATGGACTGATGAGTGTGAATAATCCTTCATGAAGCAACTTGAAAAGGCTCTCACTACAACCCCAATATTGAAAGCACCATATTGGAATAAGATATTCCATGTACATGTTGATACTTCCAATTTTGCCATTGGGTGTATATTAGCTCAACGAGGAGACGAAAAAATTGATTTTTCCATTTCCTATGCTAGTAGACACCTGAATGTATCAGAGAAAAACTATACAAATACCAAAAGAGAAGGATTAGGGATGATCTATGCCATAAAAAAGTATAGATATTTACTTATTAGCCAACAAATTTGTGTTCTTTGTGGACCACCAAGCTTTATTGTATTTGGTCAACAAGCCATGCAATACAGGGAGAATAGTGTGATGGTTCATCATTCTTTTGGAATTTGATTTCACTGTAGTTGGAAAAAAGAGCACCACACACCAAAGAGCATATCATTTATCAAGGATTATTTCATGTTCAAAACCACCAAAAGGGATAGATGATAATCTATTAGATGCATATTTTTTCTCTGTGGAAATGATACCCTGTTGGTCAAAAAATATGGTTTGGCATTGATGACTATAGTTAAAGTGAATTCTCAAATATCACTTCCTATTACACCAGGATTAATTGGGAAATTGGCTATGTATCAGTTACTAGCTGGAAGGCTATACAAAAGAAATTAAGATGGAATATTGCTTTTGTGTATTAATCCTGAGGAGAAAACCCAATACCTAAATCAGACACACATTACCATGTATTTACATCAGAGGGTTTCTTCCATATTTTTGCACTTTTGACTTTACAGGCTTGAATAGTATGTGGTTATGATACTCTGAGTGAAGTGTGAGCTCATTTGAGTGTGGTGGAAATGGTGCCAAATTTAGTCTTCAAATTGTGAAATAGTAGATATGAAGTGATTTTGGGTTTTTGAGATCCAAATGTGATCAAATTTGATTGGTGGGCTTGCCACATCATCTACTTTGGTCCCATGAGGTCAAAAATCAGATTTGGGCTCATTCTGGTAAAAATGTAAATAATCACGATTATTTACATTTTCATCGATTTGAGCATTTTTTCTTTCAAATTGATTATAGACATGCTATAGACCCTCTGTGTGAGATATAGGAGGTTTTGGATAAAAAAATGTGACAAATAACTCAAAGTTTAGATTGAAGAGCTTTTAGTGTGTTTGTTGACAAAATCTATAAAGTACTGGACATTTTGGGCTCATGTTTGACATGTGACATGAGATAGATGTGTACAAGTGATAGGTGAAGCATGATGATGGTTTTCAAGTCAATTTTGCAAAAAGTAAATAATCATAACTATTTACTTTAATTGAATTTTATGCTTGAAAAGAAAATTTTATGACATATACATCTTCATTACATCTAAAACAAGTCCCAAAATGAATTTGGTAAGATTTGATCATGTCGGCATCACTTTGTGCTCTTGTCAACCCTGAAATCATCGGTTTTTGTAACCACTTGGTGTGTAGAGATGCTTGGTCATTGTTGAAGCCATGGACTTGTCCGCTTTATAGTCCTAATGCTGCTCATCCAATTTGGACTCATTCGGAGTCAGTTTGACTCCATATGTCAAAATTGACACTTTGTAGTCTTCGAGCTATTTCCTGCTGTTAGAGAGCTTTCCTTGACTGTTTTCTTGGAACCATCTAGGTACATTGTGTATAGACCTTGTCTATATGCTACCCGTGGAGTCAGAATTCAATTTTGGCATGTGGAAAAAACCTAGATTATTTACTTGGAGACCCCCTCAACCCCTGCCAAATGGTCATCTAATGATATGGAAGTGTTCTACTATCTAGGGGTATGCTACAGTTCAAATCTTGTCCAATTCATTTGAGCTGACAGATCGCTTTGGTCGTTTTTGTGTTCTAGGAGTCCGTACACAGTTCGGATTCTAGGGTTTTTTCCGGGACCTATACATGCTACCCGACTACATAAAAATGTTCTTTGCTGAGTTTTATTGGTCCAACAAAATCTATGTCCCATTTTGCAAAAGCTCTAGTCCCCCATCATTGGTCTTAAAGGCATGCTATCTACCCTTGTTGGCATTTTTGCTCGTTGGCATGCATCACATCTTTGGCATTTGTAAAAAGTGTTGGCCACCATATTCCTGCCATTAAAATTTCTCTAACGATGGTTTCACTAGAAAAGTGACCTCCAGCTAATCCAACATGTGCTTGTTCTAGAGTGGGTATATATTAATTTTCATCTGCAGAGAGATGCAAATGTTGATCCTTTCCTCTCTGATACAATTGGTTTCCAATGAGAGCATAGTCTCTTGCTTCAGTTTCAATAGCTCTTTGGCGGTGTTTACTCATATTCTTTGGAAATATTCTGCTTGATAAAGTAAGTAACTATATAGTTACTCCACTTAGGAACGAGTGAGATTTGAAATAAAGTCACATGAGGTACGGGTATTTGTTTCTGGCATTGAAGAAAATCTTTCACAAATGAGTGAACGTTACTCCTCATAGTAGGCCAAAACACTCCAAGTCTCAGGATCCATTGCATAGTTTGGTCTTTCGCAAAGTGAAGTATTACTTTTCTTGTAATTTTTGCCTAGATTGAATGATTTTGATCTATACATGTTTTGATGCATCTATGCATGCTCCAAAATTGGTTTGACGCAAAACGGACATCATTTGCCAGCAATTCAAACACAGGGTATGATAGAGCGGAATTTGTGGAATTTTCTAACTTTGAAACTATATTTTCCTAATAGGTGCAATGCAAGCTGTTGAGAAAGCAAAGAAGAGAAAGACCCAAAAAGAAAAGTTGCAAGAGTTGTCACCATATCAGTTGGAGCCCAATTCTATGAAAACGGCCAAAGTCACCCACCTGTCTGAAGAATAGCTTGAGGAGCACAACACCATAGTCTTTACCGGCAGATTCAAAAGTGAAGATGAAGCACGTGGAGTTGCAAATGCTACCGAAGGAAGTCTATGATGTAGCAGCTAAGCTAGCTACTACGAAAAAGAAGCTAACAGGAGGTTGGGACTTCGAGAATTTTATGATCAAGAACCATGTGGAGTAGACTTCTAGAGGGCTTACAAACTACTGTCAATGATTAAAGAGGATGGATCTACCCAGATCACAGATCAGCAAGGACAGAAAGTCGAGGTAGTCATCAAAAAAGACATAGTGGCTAAAGCACTAAAAAGCTTCCCATTGAAGGTATGACAATGAGAGCCAGAGACAGGAAAACAGCTAGAACATTCACAAAAAGTATAGATGCCGCCACCTTCTCCGACCTCATGTTAAAGCAAGTAGAGGATCCTGCCCACCTATACCACCAGCACTTCCACTTCCTTGCCAAGAAACCACCAAGGGACACTACCCAAGTCATGTTGTTGCATCCACCTTTTCGCAGGTATTGAAGTCATCAAGTAGACAATCAATAGATCATGCTCAGTATGTGCTTACAACACTCAAAAGCACAAAGAAGAAAGGAAAAGTCACATACTTGGGAGCACTAGAATTCTTAACCCGAGTTGCATACCATGCCATTGGGATGGCTGATAACTTACCGCCATCCCTAGATCAGAACACATGGATAATCACAAAGAAAGCTCAGCCCTCTCCATGAGCCACAAGATCAAAGAAGAAAGGTATTTATAAGTCAGATGAAGAGTCAGCGAAAAGCTCACCTGAAGTCCATAGTAGTGAAGAAAAATTCGGATAATGAAGAAAAAAGTTCAAGAAGGGAAGAGATAAAAAGAAAGGCAGTGGCCGTTCATCAGAAAGAACCTCCACAAAAGAAGGCGAGGTTTGGAAGAGAAAAGGAAGCGTATGAACAAAGTCAACAAGCTGCAAGCCAGAATCCAGACCTATGGAGTCCAAGGGAAGTTAAGGGTCCTAGAACCAAAAACCCTGAGAAGAAGATCCTAAGGACTCTCTCTCACACACACATACACACACACAAGGAGGTGAAGAAGAAGAAGATGGAGATGGAGATGGAGCAAGAGCACTCTTCTATTGCACAAATGAGAGAGTGAATGAATTTTAGGTTTAGTTGGCTTTTATATGAGCTCACCCCATTCACACTTGGGCGCCCATGCTTAGCCAACTAATCCCTTGAATGTCCCAGTTAGAGTGCGCCTCTCATCGGCGATCACTCTTACCCTTTTCCTATTGGTCCGACAAGCCCGGTACCTGACTCTACCAAATACATAATACACGTCCGTCGTAGGTGATGGGGTGTCCGTGAGCCGTGAGGGTTAACATGCCCCCCTTCCTGATGTAGATTCCGTCCTCGAAAGCTATTGAGTTGAAGCTCGTTCGTTGAGGTGGAAGAGCATTTGAGATGAATGTCCTTAGCCTTCTTCAGTCACTGCAAAATCAAACAACATTGGCACAGTAATTGCATTCTCATAAGTGATTAAAAAGCATATGCAGTTTTAGGTAGACAAATTGATTGGTAAAAGAATTTCAAACAATTTGTCAGCAATGAACATTAAATTGCAATGTAATCAAACGCATAAACAGATGTAAAGGTAAAAATTAAACAAGTCTGGGGTCGCTAATTTGACGGTCGAAAGGCACTAGAGATCGAATATTAATACCATGGGTAAGCTTCTTAATTTTCTGTGGTCAATTAAGTTGTTTAATCGCGAGAGCCCAGTATTCATGTTCGAGGGCTGACTAGAGGCTATATCTAGAAGACCTTGTAGTTAAGCTACCATAAAAGGAATTTCTCATGAAATCATCGCCTGACTGATTACTTTTTCTTTGACCCCCCAAAGTCTTTTCACAGTGATTCAATTTTGATGTGTGTGCTTATTTTGTATGCCTTGGGTTTTTTGCTTTTCAAGTAAAAGCGCCCATACTGGGAACCTCTAGGGCTCTAGTACCATAGGCAATACATGTGACTGAAGTACCAAATCAAGCTGAGATTTCTCTTCTAGCTTAAGATTTTACAGTTGGCACTTTGATTTTTTGTTTATTCATTTTCAGCATTTTAATTTTGTAACTTTGGGGGGTCATATAACACTGATACACCTCCCCAGGCTCATCACACTAGTAAACTCCCTTTATAATACTTAAGCTAAAGGTCAATAGGGTCAAGCCCACTAGAAATCCCTAGTACATTTCACACAATGCTGCCTAAATCGGATTAAGAACCTAAGTAACCATTAATTATTAGGAAGGCATTCCCCATGGTATTAAGAGAAGACTCTAACACCTAACTTGGTCAAACTAGTTTGTCGGACTGCTTGATTTTTAAACCTAGACAAGTGATTATGACAAAAAATTACATTGAATTAAATGTTTGATACTAAGCAAATGCGGTGAATATTAGGCTACCAATCACAATTAAAGCTGACAATCATAGATGCAAAAAAGATAAGGGGCAATGCTAATGGACAAGAAACACCTGTTTGTGTCGATGGTCGCGCTTGATTTGAAGAGTGAGTCGAGATAAAGATTCCATGAAGGTTTAAATCCTACCAATAGCAACATGCTCTTGTACACACTAGGAAACAAAAGGAATACCTCCAAGAGGCACATTAGTGGGAAAAAGGTACCAACACTTATTGACACAACAAAACAAAAAACATATAGGAACCCTAACCTAATTATTTCCACTCCCTAGAGATTAAAGGGAATAGGATATTGTAGAGGTTGGGGGGAAACCCTAAGGCTAAACCCCTATCCTCGTCGTCAAGATAAACAAAGTCATCATCCATGAGACCATATGTGCCATCCGTGTAGTCGTGTAAATTTTCTTCTTCATCATAGGTGCCCATGTTTACTAAGAAGGTCACTAGACACCTATAGTCATCTTGGTCAAAAGGGTAGGCTTGTGCAATGGGAGAAACGCTCTCTACTAAGTATGGATCAGACGTGGTCAAGAGACGTATCAGCCATTCTAACTCCTCAAAATTCCTCTCACATGCTAGTGTACCTATCAAATCCCATTCACATGCAAGCACTGGAAAGACCATGTGAAATATTTGTGAAAAGTAACGAGGGTACCTCTCACCCAAGGCAGGAGTGGATGACTCTAGCGTACTAGCCATATTTGTACACGCAAATAGATGATGGTTAGAGTGCAAATATTACAAGGGTCGTGTTCTTGTGCATAATTTGTTTTTATGATTTGTGTTATGGCTCTTGCTCTTTTACTTTTTTATCTTGTTTTTGTGAGTATAAGGCTTTATATATACATTCCCTAAGATCGGAGATTAAGAAGTCGGGGAGAAAGGTTGAGAAGGAAGCAAGTGAATGATGGATGTCCACAAACACTCCCCCCTTCCTTGGGTAGATCATACCGTTTGAAATGATGTCGTCACCCTTTGAAACCAATTGTTCCAGTTGGTAATAGGTGAGGATTTTTGCTAGTAGTTTTCTATTACCCTAGGTGCCTCGTCAAGTTGCAAGGGTGGTAAGGTACTCTCCCAGGATCGAACTTGAAGTGGTTCATCAGGTGATTCTTGAACACTGGGAGGTGTGGATTCTTTTGTAGCTTCATGGAGGTCCACTACTATAGATGGAGGCTGTGTAGAAGCTTTTACCTCTATGGATGTATTACATGAGGATCTAGAAGCTTCAGGGAACTCCCCCCTTCTTGAGCTAGGTGGAATAAATTGGTTTTGCCTTGGAGCCCAAACTAGCTCTGGACTAGGTGTGTAGCATTCTGTGATCTTTCCCTTCCCACGGTCTGCCATTGGCTTTAGCGTTACACTGTTTGACTCATATGGGTTTGTTGTCGATAGGAAAGGACACATTTTACGTTTAGGTACCCAAATTTTCTCATTTCCATCATAGTAGCCTTGGGCTTCTAATAGTCGTTTTGGAATCCATCGTGATTTGGTCTTGAATCTCCTAGAGCGCGCTCTTGGTTCTCCAGGGAAATTTTTTCTTGAAATGGATGGGAGGGTTGAGGTAGTTGGAAGTAAGGCCTTGGGGACCCATTGATATTTACTCTTAGGTCGTGCAGGTTGAGTACTTGCAATATTACTGCTTGCTGCAACTACAAGTGTTGAAGTGCTAGGTTCATGCGTAGCCGGCAAAGACGAGTTAACCACCTTGGCTTGTGAATGTTGGCTATCCTTCAACTTTGCTAGAGTTTGCAACGTAGGTGACTTTGCTTGAATGATAGGGGTAAGAGTCAGTGGTCGCGTCGTGACACTACCAGTATCCCAATCAATAGTGCATTTGGTTGTCAACATCCACGTGCGTCCCAGGTTTACGTTGCCTTGCATAGCTCCCGCGGGCATGACTAGAAACCTCTGCACTATGCTTCCATTGTCATAGACAATAGGGGTCTGAAGGACTCCAAGAATAGCAGTTTTCTTTTTATTAATGCCCTTGACTTGCATCGTACTCGGGGCTAGGGTCGGTTTCCCTAATTGACACCAAACTCCATAGGATAACAAATTGTGTTTAGCTCCCGTATCTAATAAGGCATTGTATAGTACTTTCCCATAGGGGCTATTTAGCTCAATTGGGTATCGTAGGGGTGGCTCAGATTCTAATGAGTCGTCATCTGTGTCCTCGAAAAATGCTTGCGTGATTCCCAGATTAGCCTCTCGTTGGCGTCTAAGACGTTGTTGTCGTTTTCGAGCCTCAACTCTTGCTTGGATTTTTTTAAGCTTTGCTTGTTCCTTGGCAGCCTTCTTTTGATGGATGGGTTGCAACTCTTCCTGGCTTAGAGGATCATAATATCTTTTGAATTTACTCCCATTAAGGAATCCAATGGTTTCAACTCCATCTAGAGTCTCCACACAAATGGTACCTTGCGGGGTAATTTCACACACTCGATATGGTCCCTTACCGGCGTATTTCAATTTCTTCTTTTCATTACGTACCCCGTACATAAGAACTTTATCACCAACCTTGATGTCTTTATCCTTTAAATGGCTATCAAACCACTTCTTTCTCCTATCCTTCTCCACTAGAGCATTTCGCACAGCTAATTGCCTCTCTTCATCTAGCCTTTCTAGGATATATAATCGCTCCACTAAGGGGTTACCATCCCAACCTTCTTGAGAAGCTACTCGAAGACTAGGAATGACAAACTCCCATGGCATAACTGCTTCTTGGCCATACACCATCTTAAACGGTGTGCAATTAATAGCAACTTTATACGCAGTACGATAAGCCCATAAAGCTGATGTAAGCTTTAGGTCCCAATCAGTGCGATGAGCCTCGACTGTCTTTGTCAAAATGGAGATGAGAGTTTTGTTGGTACTCTCAGCTTGGCCATTTGCTTGGGGATAATAGGGTGTAGACTTGTGGTGAGATATCATGAAGTTTGATGTGAGTTCTTTTATTACTTCATTTATAAAATGAGTTTCATTGTCACTCACAAGTTCAAAGGGGCATCCAAAGCGTGTGATAATGTTCTCAAAGAGGAACTTAGCTGTTGTTTTTGCATCCTCCTTTCGTGTTGCTTTTGCTTCAGTCCATTTGGTTACATAGTCGGTAGCGACAATGATATATCGTGATTGCGTGTTACGTGCAGCCGGACTAATTGGTCCTACAAAGTCTAAGCCCCACTTTTCAAATGGTTGGGTTACCTTGATGGGATGTAGAGGCATCCTATCCCTTCTTTGTGGCTTGTTGAAGCGTTGGCATTCATCACATCCCTTTGCAAAAAGTGATGCATCCTTAAACAGAGTGGGCCACCAATAGCCTGACTGTAAGATCTTTCGGGCAGTCAAGTTTCCTGCAAAGTGACCACCAGCTACGCCCATGTGTGCCTCTTGTAGAATATATAAATACTCATCCTCGCGGGCATAGCGTCTAAGAACATCATCTTTTCCTCTCTTATAGAGAGTTCCAGCCAGTAAGCAATAGGGTTCGCATTCCTTGATTAATTTTCAAGCTATATCTTTTCGCAGTTCTTTGGGTGGAAAACCATTAACTAAGAAGTTAACAATCTTTTCACTCCATTCAGGCATTGTCTCAACAATGAACAAAGGAGTATCAGGCAATTCATCATCAACCCCCGTAGGAGCTTCGCCATTAGGGATACGAGATAAATGATCCGCCATGACATGTTTCCTCCCAGGCCTCACAACAACGGTGAAGTCAAACTCCAGAAGAATTAACAACCATCGTGTAATTCGACCTGTGGAACACGGTTTGTTTACCAAATATAGCAATGCTTGATGATCAACATAAAACACAAACTTGGTAGCAAGAAGGTAATAGCGAAATTTCTTTACTACGTAAATCATAGCTAGACCTTCGCGCTCTGTAGTAGTGTAGTTCATCTCGGCATCATTTAATTGGCGACTTGCAAAGCTAATAGGGTAGTCCAATTTATGTTCTCCTGGTTGAGTTAGAACACACCCAATAGCAAAATTTGATGCATCAATATGCACATGAAAAGGTACATTCCAATCAGGTGTTCGCAGGATTGGAGCACTTGTTAGGGCCTTCTTTAATAACTCATAAGATTGATGACATTCTTCCGTCCAATGAAACTTGATAAGAAGCTTGTACAATGGACGCGCTATCTCGACAAAGTTTAAAATAAATCTTCGATAATAACCAACATGGCCCATAAATCTTTGAACTCCTTTATAGTTCGTAGGTGGTGGCAAATCGGCAATGGCTTTAATCTTACTCTCATCTGTGGATATCCCGTTCTTGGACACTATATGCCCTAGAATGACTCCATGCTTAACCCAAAATTGGCATTTGAAAGGGTTCAATGAGATGCGATAAAATCTGCACCTTTCAAATATTTTTCGTAGATATAACAAATGCTTCTCCCAAGAAGAATAAACACAAAGGTCGTCTAGGAAAGCTTCACAAAACTCCCTTAGAAATTCTTTAAACGCAGTGTTTATTAATCGTTGGAATGTAGCAGGGGCATTCGTTAAGCCAAAAGCCATAACACGAAATGCAAACACTCCAAACTCTGTGATAAAAGCAGTTTTAGCTTGGTCCTCTAATGCAATTGTGATTTGATTGTAACCAGATTACCCATCTAAAAAGCTATAAGTTTCCTTGCCCGCAACTCTTTCAAGCACATGTTCTGAATATGGCAAGGGATAATGATCTCTCCTAGTGGCTACATTAACTTTCTTGAGGTCCACGCACACTCTTAGTTTCCCATTCTTTTTTGGCACAATGACTATTGGAGAAACCCATTCTGAGTGCTCAATAGGGTATATGAATCCACATTGGATAAGTTTCTCAATCTCCTCTTGTACAATTTTGGCGTACTTAGGATTCATTGGATAGGGTCGTTGCTGGACGGGTTTAGCAGTGTTGATCATGGGAATTGTATGTTGCACCACAGAAGGTGGAACGCCCTTCATGTCATGATATGTCCAAGCAAAGATATCCTTGTATTCCTTGAGGAGCTCCTTAAGTACAGCCTCTTCAGTTTCGGTAAGGTCTTGAGCAATAAAGACTGGTTTAGACTCCTCACCTGGTTCTGCTAATTCTATCTCTTTAACTATCGCTGGACCATCATAGACTCCACTGCTTTCATTGGTAGGTATTCGTTGGGCCTTGGCATACACCACCTTTCGCTCCCCCGTGGTATAAGATTTAAAATGTTCAGGAGCCGTATGTAAGTCAGCAGGCTCTTGTCCTGACGGAGACCTTTCTTTTAGTTCGGCCTCCTTTTGTTGTTGTTCTAACTCTCGGTTTTGACGTCTTCTTATAGTTCGACTCAATTTCGGCTCTGTAACCTCCAATTGAGCGAGGTCAATGGGTTGCGGGTTGCACCACATGACACTCTGGAGATGTTCACCCCAATTGTCTACTAGCTTTCGATGAGCATCACATGCCCCTAGATAGCTAAGCCATTCTGCAGTAGATCTTTCCTTGTTTATCCTAGCTCTCACATTTGCTCGATATCGTCGTCTCTTATATGACCTTTGTTTCCTGTTAAGGTTTTGATTTTGGTAAATGTTTGAACTCGACTCGCTTGATAGGTCTTCGCTTGTATCTTCTTCACTCTCATATAAATTACCATACATGGTCGTACTAGACCTTGAGTGTTCAGTTTCTACACTTGGCTCACTCGATGTTTCCTCAGGTTCTGAATCCATTTCTTCCTGAGATTCCATTTCCGATGTGTATTGGCCTGAAGCCTTTGAGGAATCATCAGTTTCACTCTCAGGTAGGTGTGCCTCTTTCTTATCATCGAATGTTACATGCGCTACACCTAACATGTTTACTGGTGCAATGTGTGGTATCTCTTACCCATCTGGTGTTACCCAGGTTGTTCCTCTAGCTCCCCATGTATCTATAGTTGCCGCTAGGTGTACCCAATCGACATTGTCTGACTCAGCCATTCCGGGTAGGATATCCATATAAGGAGAGTTCTCCCCAATATCCGTGTCTACGTTACACTTGTAACAATATTGTAATGGAGCTGAGTGAATTGTTGTGTCTGATCGATTATCAATGATGAATTTATTTCCTAGAGGATGCGTTCGACCACTTAAAAGATCAACTCGAATGACAGAGTCTTGGAACTGTAAGTAGACGTGGTTTTTGGACCAGTCATGCACCATTTTTGCTTCCCTCATGAATGGACGCCCTAAGATCATCTCAAATGACATAGGATGCTTGGAAAAATCCATAACAATGAAAGTTTGTCTTACCTTGTGTCCCAAGACCTTGATTCTGAGATCCTTTAGCATTCCAATAGGCGTAACAATAGATCCATTAGCCATTTTTACCACTACTCTTGTGGCTTCAAGGTGAGGTCGCCCCATAGACTCCCAACAACTCTTTGTCACCATGCTGACTCCCGCACCACCGTCAAGGACTCCCTTTACAGTTAATCCTTTAGTAGTGATTGGCAGAGTAGCATTAGATTCATCACCTTCAAAGTATTGCCCCAACTTGTTAACGGGTACTTCAATTACGGATTCATGTCCCGCTAGGTCAGATGGTGGTGCTAAATGTTCCTCATCATTCATTACCGAGTCAGGCTTGTTCATATGTGCAAACTGTGGTAATCCGGCCTGTAATTCTCCATTGAGGAAGGCTCGAAGAGCTGAGACTAGCTCGGGGTCTTTATATAGTTTGGACATGATGGTGGTTCTAACTTCTGAAGACATGAAATCCATCAATTTGGAAACATTTAATGGCATCTTGTGGGACGTAGGACCCTGACAAGAGAATGGTGAAGATGGAATCTCCACTTCCTCAAGGGGGTCGGGAATTCCCTCACCAAACATTCTCTCTAGTAGGAAAGGTGTGTGTTCACTTTCAAATGTCCTACCCTCACTCTCTTCCTGAATGATACTGGGTATAGCTAACGGCCTGTAGTTCTTGTGAGGTTGAACTTGTGTGGGAAACACTGTGTCCGACATCTGGATATGTTTGGGTTCAGGTTCTAATGTTCGTTGAGTTTCTTCCACCAAACCCCTCAGTTGTTGGACTCGTTCAATTTCCACTGTTGGGTTTGGATAGGTTCCAATCTTTCTCTTGCAATCCTCATTTTTTGTCTCTCGTGGCTTATCTTGGGGGTTCGCAACTGGGTGTTTTAACCTTGAATACTCTTTTGGTGTTCGTCGTAATTCCCTCTCGTGATCCTCCTCACTGGCTTTTTCCTTTGTAGTAACAGTTTTGGTCTCCGTGGTCTCTATCGAATCTGAGTCATCCTCAGGGTCATTCATATACACGGAATCCTCTCCTGTCCCTATGTTAGTCTTTGAACTAGGTTTTGAGCTAGAAGCATTAAGGGATTTCTTTCTTCGTGTTTTCTTCTTTCTCGCTCGGCCAATGGATGCAGCATCTCTCTCTTCGAGGATGTAATTTTGCTTTTGGAGCATCGACCGTGTGAGTACATTCACTGGTGCTATGTTTATAGTTAGTGGTATCCCATCAACAATCTCTATTATGTTCAATGGTGTGATTTTCGGTGCGTTTGGATTGTTAGGACACTGTGCGATCAAATGATCTATGCCACAACGATTACAAGTGAGTATTGGCATTGCCAATGCATTCCCTTGACTTGTTTGCATTAGTGCAGCATTCTTTTGCATTCTAATGGGGCACTCAGCTACTCGATGTGGTCCACCACATTCGTAGCACTGAAGAGGTGGTCTCCTGGCAAAACTATTAATGTTCTGGCTTCTTGCTGCTAGCGCAGTAGCTTGATATACCGGTTTGATTTGTCCCCAATGGTCTTCCATATAGTACATGGGACACTCCTCAAGCATGTCGACTCCATAGGTGATACAAGGGTCTATGTCCCCTTCGCAATCTACATAAGTACTAGATGACTCGCAACCTATTTGGTTCATAGGTGTAACTCTTGGATGAGGGGGTTGCGGTCCTAGCACTGGAGGTGGCAACGGTGTGGTTTGGACCACATTTTGGGTTCTAGGGACCATGTGCTGTAATGGCAACTGTTGCTCTATGGGTGGGGTAGGCATCAATGCAGGAACTCGAGGTGAGTCTACCCAAGCTATAGGCGGTCTATTTTCCATGATGCGTTTAAGCATTAGGCAATCCTTTGCTTGATGGCCATACCTACCACACGCGTTACAAGTCCCGTTAAACTTTACTCTGAAAGTAGGGCATTCACTCGTAGTATGTGGGCCCAAGCAAATTGAGCACCATTGTTGCTCCCTTCTTGGATACATATGAGTGTTTTGTGAAGCACAATTACCCCTAAGGCTTTCTTGGATGGCCTTTGTGAGATCTGCCAAAGTCATCTCAGATATCGTTTGCTCTTTCACGATTGGCTTTATCTTCATTGGCTCATGCCCTGATGCTTGCGAGCTACTAGACTTCGGCTCGGCAGACACTCTTTCTCGTGCAATCATTAAATTATCCTCCAATTGGATTGCATTCATGGTGACTGCTTCCCAAGTAGTGATACCTCTAATGACTAGGCCATTATAAATACTTTCATGTCGTAGTCCCCTAATGAATCTATCGAGCAATTGGTTGTTGTTGAATCGCTCGTTTGGATTGCATCGAGAATTCAAATTCTTTAGGCGACTAATGAAGTCTCTCACGGATTCACCTTCTTCTCGTTGGGCTTTCTGGAGCTGAGAGGCTACACCCCAAAGTACTCCCTCTAGTATGTATTCTTTTAAGAACAGTCTCCTAAGAGTAGAGTAGATCGTTTTCTCTTCTACTCTTAAGGTTCTATACCAATCTCCAGCCTTTCCGCTTAGGGTCAAACTCAAAGCCTTACACTTATGTAGCTCATTGTGCTCTTCCAAGGAATCGCACACATGTTCAAAGACTTCCATATGCTTTCTAGCATCTCCGTCTCCACTGAATTTCTGTGTGAGCTTAGCTACTTGAACTGCCTTGCTTCTAGGCTCTCTATCAGGTGCACTACGCATGTTTTCCGCAATAGAGCGACCGATAGTTTGAGCAAATGCTGCCAAATCTCCTATTTGAGCAGGTATAATGGGTGTATGTGATCCTGGAACCACATGTGAGATGGGAGTTGGCCTTGGCCTTGGCATACGTGCGGCTCTTGGGTCCCATATTTCGTATGGTGGTGTACCAGACGGTGGTCCAAAGTTTACACGCGTGGCCCTAGGCATAGGGGGTGCCTGATATGGCATGTTATTATTAAATGGCATGGCTCCACTTGTATAAGATCTTGGATAATGCCATTGTGGATTGTAAGCTCTTGGAATAATCGGAGGTGTAGGAGCTACATGAGGCTGAGGTACGACAGGTGCACATGATTGATACATACATGTAGGTATAGTTGGGGGCACTGTGCTACTAGGAATCGGCGCCGTGTTAACAAATGAACTCCATGTTGTACTTCTTGTCATGCTCACCGTTGGGATATGCATGGTAGCTGTAGTGTCATTAAGAGAAAGATGAGCTAGATCTGAGAAGGTAAAGCTGCCACTTGTGGGCTCAGATTGTACTGAGGCTCCTGGCGAAACACCATATGGAGGATCAATGGGGCTCACTGAGGGAGTCTCCATTTGTGACAGGGTTGGTTGGTTGGCCTTTCCCGTATCCAAGAATCTCATTAGGCCTGTTGAAGGCATGTTGATCCCTGTGTTCTGTCTTTCTAACTCGACAATCCTATGGAGGACATCACAGACTTTCTGTTGTTGCTCATCTATGCTAGTAGCACCCGATGTGGATTGTAGAACATCTAACCAACCCACATGATAGGTGTGTCCTGTGTACCGATCAGTTAAAGCTTCTGCTTGTAGGTCATACTCCCAATTTTCGTTTAGGAATATCCCATCTAGGCCTGGCATGCTGGAGGTTTCCCTCGAAGTGGAAGCATTATTGCTCCCCATCGCTTGCCCCTCCGTGACTGCTACCTTGGGAGCACTCGGTTGCTCGGCTGGCATGATTGTTGTCATAGGAGCCTTTGCTTTCAGGGCTCGACTTTGTTCTAGCCCTCGTAGGTTCTCAATTTCCCTCTCCCTTGTTGCTTGCATATAGCGTTCGATCTCTTGCACTTCGGCAAGACTCCTACCATCGGGTAGTAAAACCTCAGAGGGAGATAGTCCTAAAGGATCAGGAGGTGCAGTGGATGGAACATTCACATGCACACTCTCAAGAAGCATAGGGTCCATTTTAGGCATGAATGACGAATTTACTTCCCCACTCCCTTCATTTATTTCATTAACTGCATGTTCGGAGCGAGTAGCTCTACTAAGGGTCTCTTTTAAGCGGCTAAACACGCTGGACCCGGGCCGTGGGCCCATGGCATGCATGTCTTGACTTGAACTATCAGGGTTTGGTGTAGGATACCCCTCCATGACTTCGTAGTCAGAGGAAGAATCACTAGACACGATATGAGGATCTTGGGTCGCGCTACCTTGAGTCCCGACAGAAGGTCCAGAACCTAGGGTGGAGGAATAATGGGTGCCCGCGTAAATGGAGGCACTACCAATATGCTCGTGCTCTAACACTCGTCCAGAGCGTAGGTTCATATGACTTGGATCCCCTAGAAGTGTCAGTGAGGGCCCGTGAAGGCTGCTCACCTAGTAATTTTGGGTGTTTTGCAACCCAAGTCTTTTCTTATTTATTTATTATTTGATTTTTTGGTCCTTTTTTTTCTGACCCAGCTATAGAATAGAACGTATGATAGCTCAAAACGAGCGTCTCGGTCAGAGGGACATGCCGTGCTTTACAGCCCTCCGTTTGGTCACTTTATGCCCTCGGAATCCCTAAAACCGTCAATTTCTAGTAGCGAACTAGGCCCAAATTAGAAAGTCTAAGGGTGCAAGTGGGAAGAGAAGGGAGGAGAGTGGAGGACTTGCCCCACATGCTCTCATTCCCTCTTGAGGGGGTAGGGTATATATATAAGAGTGAGTCTAGTATATATCATAGGACTGAGGCTTGGGCTTGGGCTTGGGCTTGGGAAAATGATCCCGATCCCGATCAAAATTTTAGTGTAGCCCCCCAGTCACTCACGCTTAAATATTTTCGGTTTTTTTTTTTTTGCTTTTTTTTTTTTTTTTTTTTTGGGCGACGACCGCGCGCGGTTTTGGTGACCCTTTCTTGGCCACATACACTATCACCTACCTAATCTCCTAGTCAACAGCTCACAGCTCACTACCTTATCTACTTCCTAACAGTGCTGCTAACCACTAACTAATCTACTAACTAATCTGTTAACTGCTTACTGACAGTGAGCTAACTATCCACCTACTTCCTCTCTCACTACCTTACTGTGCCAAGACTGTGTGCAGGTAAACCTTGACAGAAAACTGTGTACAGACTGTGTGCAAACAGAAATTGCTAACTGCCTTCCTACTTATTCATTCACTGCAAACAAGCTAATGACTACAAATTGTGCAAAGATTGTGTGCAAACAGAAAACACAACATTATACAGAAATCACAGAACTTGCAAACAACACAGAAATTAACAACTTACAGAACAACAACTCATTCCTCTTCCTCTTCCTCTTCTTTCCTACTACAAACAACTCATAGGAGAAGCACAAAGTGCCTCTTGGGCTTAGTGCAAGGCGATTCCCCGGCAGCGGTGCCAAAAATGTGCGCTCCTTGCCGCACTGTCGAAGCAAGGGACTTGCCGTTACACCGTGTGCGAGCCATAGACGGCTCCAAGCACACAACTAGCTTAACTAGTAAGCTCAAAAGAGGGCAATGGTGTGTCACTCACCGCTCTATGCTCCTGCCGTGGAGGATTCCTCGCCGCGAAGAAGAAGGAGACGCCGCTACGTCGCGCTCAACCGCTTCACCGCCGTCGTGCCGTCGCAATGCTCGATCGCACTCTCTCTCTCTCTCTCTCTCTCTCTCTCTCTCACACACACACACACACACACACACACAAGGAGGTGAAGAAGAAGAAGATGGAGATGGAGATGGAGCAAGAGCACTCTTCTATTGCACAAATGAGAGAATGAATGAATTTTAGGTTTAGTTGGCTTTTATATGAGCTCACCCCATTCACACTTGGGCGCCCATGCTTAGCCAACTAATCCCTTGAATGTCCCAGTTAGAGTGCGCCTCTCATCGGCGATCACTCTTACCCTTTTCCTATTGGTCCAACAAGCCCGGTACCTGACTCTACCAAATACATAATACACGTCCGTCGTAGGTGATGGGGTGTCCGTGAGCCGTGAGGGTTAACAAAGCCAATCAAGAACAGTCAAAAGAAACAACCAGATGAGGCTGGACCTTCCAAAGAGCCTCAAGCAAAATCCAAAGAGTAGGAAACAACGGATGAAGTCATCACTCAAGTCAATGAATATGCAAAGCAGATGTAGTTGATGACTCAAAAAATGCAAATAGCAACTCTTAACCGCAATGCTAAAGCTTAAGAACTTGAACAAGTGATTGATGCGCTCCAAGACGAGCTTGAAGATAGAATGAATTATGATTGAAAATCTTCAAGGCCAGATCAAAGAGCTCAAGAGCAAAGTAGAACAACATCAACACAACAAGGAAAAACAACAAAAGGAAATGGAAGAGCTAGGGGAACTCCTCACAAAGTTAACGAAAGCATGTAAAAGCAAGGATCATTAGCTAACCGAAGTGACAAATGAGCTTATGAGCACTACTCAGTCAGTACAAAAGCTCCATGTACAGTTGAATGTAGCAAATTCCTCTTTGCAATACTCAGAGCAGAGAACAATGACCAAGCGGCATTTCTAAAGCAAATAAGGGAAAACCGAGCATAAGCTTCACTCAAGGGGATTGATGAAGTTTACAAAACTTTAGAAAAGAAAAACAAAGAATTGGAACTTGAGTTGAAGCTGGAACAAGAACAAAAAAGGGACCTCACCCTAATGCGCATGTAAAGGGAAGAGTAATTGGTTAAAGAGATATAAGAATTGAAAAAAGGCAATCAGCTGAGAGAAGGGAATGTGGAAACTCAAGAAGAGGTAGGTACATCTGAACAGCCAAATCTCGAGATAACATCAATCTCCTTTGCAAAAATAGAAACACAACCAACTAAAGAGCAGACATAAAGTTTTCAATTCCAAGTACCAGTCACATACGAGGAACAAGTGCCAATGGTCCAGCTCTCTAAAGCTGAAGAAGTTGCACTTAAAGAGCAGATTGTTCAAGAAGTGGATGTTGAATGGAAAGCGGCTATGGATTGGGATTTGAGAGTCCTTCACTCTATCAATGTAACTCATCTCACTCCCAATCAAATCAATTCTTAGTGGCATCAACAGTCGTTGCCTTATCCTTTGTTAAAGGTGGAGCTATTGCAAGTAAAAGAAAGACTCTACAAGAATATGCAAGAACAAGGGTCAAATGCTTTCCACCCCACATGGAGAAAAATTGGCTCAACAAAACCTCAAGGTATCTCATTTTGTTTACAAGAGCACCGGCATTAATCTAGAAGGACCCAACATTCTTTCATGTACCAAGGGTAAGGACATGGCAAGCACACGAAGCACTAAAAAAGAGAAGGCCAGCTTGGCTTAACTACCCAAAACTGCTAGCTCTAGAGCAAGGACCAACAACTGAAGAATACATGGTGAAAACCCTAATGGGCGGCGCCATGAAGTTCTTTAAGAGCTTCCCTGACCTCTCGTGTGCAATGCTTTTTAAAATCTGAAAAATGCTGCTCACATGTATCCAAGTTTTTCATGAGCGTAAACAAGCAGAAGCCCCATGGATGTCCTTTTTAGAAGGTAACCAAGGCTTATGCTATGATTTAAGTGGGCAACCTTCAAAGGAAGTCCTTTACGGCTTCTATGCCATATGCATGTTCTTGTCATTGAGCAATATGTTGGCATTCAAAGAAGCTTTTTACACTCGGTTCTTCATGGCGTACAAAGACTTTTGGACTAGTGATCAAGAATTTAACTGCAATGTTCGTCGGATATTCAATCATAGAACTAAAGAATAAAGTTATTATTCAATTTTTGCAAGTCCTTGAGAAAGAATGGCTCATAAGATATCAAAAAGCGCTTCAAGTACTTAAAGACCGCCGCCTCGCCAGCCGCCGTCAACCTGAAGACTACTTCAATCCATGAAATTTGGTCAAGGGATGACACAGTCAAGGAGGGGGAGAATGTTAGCAACAAGCTAACCCATGTAACATTTTCTGGAACTTTATTATAAAAGCACTTATTCTTATGATAAATTGGGAATATTGTAACTCCTATTGAACGAGTGGATATTGTAATCTATGAGCCAGAGCTATGAGCTTCTACATTGTATCAATCTATCCTTAGTTAGAGCTCCTAGATGATTAGTTTTTTACCAAAGAAACCTTGGCTAAGGTGTAAAAGCTAATTTTTTAAATTTATTAATAAGGTTTTGGATAATAAATTCACAGTGTGAGCTTACGGTGCACTCTTCTCTCCTTCTCCTGCTTTTATCTCCCTTGTCAGTTGCGACATTGCAGTTCCGTCTGTTGCGTTGCAACCATAGGTAAGAGCTCTACGCATTGACGTAAACATATCATGATAGATCGTAGCTTTTGACGTTGCCGACCTGCAACCTAATTTCATCATAAGTAGGAATTTAAGCTAGGAAATCACAAAGTAAGTATAGGCAAGGTATTGGGGCATCATTGCTAATCATTTAGATGCATTTGGGGTCAGAAACGAGTAGGTCAAAATCTCACTATTGTTAATAATCGCATTTTTGCAACTCATTGAAAGTGAGATTTGAGACCATAAGCATGTGTGCTTAGGTTTTATATACTTGTCCTAGCTAGAAGTTTCATAGCATTCGGATGTCGTTTGATGTTGTAACGATCATGGTTTACTTGCCAATTAGCGACTAGCTTTTGATGACTTAGGTCACTTGAGTGTAGCTTGTGTTAGATGCGAGTTGTCTATTGTTTTCCAAGAGATTGACACCCTCTTGTAGCCTCCATGTGAGTCAGCTTTGTCCCATGGATTGACAATTATGTTCATGGTTATCGTTATGTCTGCAATAACATAAGAGTGAGGATAAGAAACCCATCCACATGGGGAATGAGTATGGCCAAGCATCACCTAAGATCCCATAACAAGTGAGATGATTTATTGCATCCCATAGCCATGTAAGTCTTCTTGCTTGTAGCAAGGTGAGAAAAAATATGCCTATGGTATGCATGAGCACAAGGTAGAAAAAACATGCCAAGACCATCCTCGTCATCACTACATAACCAATCCACAAGCACTAGACGTTCTTCTTGCCCTACCTTTGATTTCTCAATCTTTGAACCCTATCGCAACCTTTAATTATGTGCTACAAAAGACCCATGGAAAAACACCCATCTATTCTTATTTTCCTATGGATTTGATGCAACCATACCAAAAGTAATGTCCTCAATAAATCAAGCCTAATTTAATAGATCCTTAGGGGTTCCTAGTAAAAACAGATGTGAGCAACATGTAGAAACCAGACAAAAACTTTGCGCTCATAGACCTACCTTTGACTTTGGTGCCCTCCTTTGACCTCCTCAAAACACTTAGCCAGTCTATTGCTAAAGTCTAGCTCATCACCCAATCTTTATGCTTCCACATTGGAATCAAAAAGGCTATATACTTCATGTGCCAACACCTTTGTCATGCAAAATATTGATTTCCTTCAAATGACACATACAAAGGCAGAATATTGATTTCCTTCAAATGACACATACAAAGGCACCTTCTTATGCAACATGCATTAAGCATGCCTAGCTCATCACATGCACAAAAAACCATTGCATGCATGAAAGTTTCAAAATAATGGGCCATGGATGATACATCTTGCTTCTGAGGAGAAGTGATTTGTTGAAAAAGAAAAGCAAAGCTACAAGGGAGTCTGGAGGAGAAAAATATTGCTCTGAAATTGCTCATGGCCAAACATTGCACCCTCAAACAAGTAATCACAGAAGAGTACATCAACTAATCCTGGTGGATATAGCTAATCTTGAGGGTAATCTCACTTTAAATATGAAAGATCTGTAAAATCTGGTGGACACCATGAAATCTAACTTAGAGGACGAAGTTGAAGAATATACAAGAACTCTAGTTAATCAAGTACTGGTTGAATACATCGAAAACCAGGAGGTTGAGGGGGATGTAGAAGACAAAGAGAAGGACAAGGACCAAGTGGAGGACACAAGAGTTGTCCAAGATGACAATGATGATGATGAAGAGGATCAACCCCTCCTGAATCTGCAAAACTAGTCTACTCAGGGTGATGGTTCCACTAGCCAAACCAATCGTCCTGATCACCAGACTCAACAGCAAGATCTACACCATTCTGATCAAGGTCAGCAACATGAGCTATCACAGTCACACTCTAAGCAGCATGGTCCATCTGGTTCTCAAGAGTTGGCTACGCAGTAAGCCATCATTATTTACACATCAAGGAATCAGAACAAGGGTAAGAGTATTCAAGTAGAGTCTAGCTCTAGCTCAAACTCAAAACAAAATTGATCCACTGACTACTGGCATTAAGCAAGAAATTGAGGAGGTAAAAGGCTCTCCAGAAGATCAGAGAATTTCTCTATGATGAAACAACTTACTCTGATTTAGAGCGCTTTCAAATGTCGTTTGTGGGAGCCAGACGAATGATCATTGACTCAAAGTCACTCAACTCCCACAATTAACAGCAGTGACAGCTACCACCTCACCCTAGTTGTGTTCAAGTGCTGGACAAGATACATGACTGCTTCCGATTTCTGACAAAGTAGGATATAATGGTCAATCCACATATCAAGAATCCCTCCATAATGGATTTAAAGAGTTTGGGGATACATTTGAAAATGTCACTGGGTTTCAAATGCATGAAGGACATAGGAATGCAAATTAAGGATGTGTTGGTTTAGCTGTAGAGTTTCAAACTGTAAGATCCCCGATTTTTGGGTCCTATTTTAAAATAAGAAAAATAGATTCTAATATTTGTTTTGTCAAAATTTTGGTTTAGAATGTTTGTTTGGCAATGTTGTAAGATTTTAAACTGAAAAACGAGGTCGTTTCCATGTTCCGGTAGGTCAGATAGACGTTTGGTTCAATTTTTTAAAAAGTCCACTTTTTTAGCTTTTTCATGCTTTTTGACGCTTTTTTGCAAAAAGCAGGCTAGATCCTTAATATACGAGTCCCAAGGAAGTTATGGTGCAATTTGTAAAAAAATCTCTTTTCGAACGCTTTTCACACTATTTTTAGCTTTTCATGACCTTTTAGTGAAAAGCGAGTCCGCTTTCGTATTCTGGTGGCGAGGTAAGCATGTGATTCAATTTTAGAAAATTTTACCTTTTTTTGCTTTTTATGCTATTTTTAGCTTTTCGACATTTTTTAAAAGCAATGTGCTTTTTAGAATGACCTAAATATAAAAATATTATCTCTAGTCACTGCCTGGTTTTAAAAAAAACTATCCGATGAAGAAACGAGATTAAACAAGATTTTTATGAGAATGATTTTTATAAACAGTGACACTTTAAATACGCAAGGGTGGTATGAGAAAGTCATAATTATTTCAAGACATTGAAGTGCATCATAGTTTAGTCATGGTCACATTAGTTGTCGAGATACTAGCGAATTAATCAATTTCTATTGTAAAAATTGAATGGTGAGTGGGAGAGTTGACTGCCAAAAGCAATGCCATGTTTTTAGAAAATTTCCAAAAGTTCTGCAACTATTCCTGGTAGAAGAGGTAGCGCTACTTGCTGGCTTGGGGCACACTCCAACCTCAACCCATGCCTATAAATTGGCATAGAGTGCTCAATTTTTAGTGCCGACAGATGCGTCTACTACCGCATAGCAATAGTATTTATTATATGCAGTGGTGCAAGCTTTCCATCACCATCTCCATAAGATCCTCTCTCTTGTTCACGGGAAGAAGAAGAAAAACATTCTCTCTCTAATTGCTTATATCTCCTCTCCCTTTTCATGTGCGCGCTCTTCAACAGCGTCGTGGTGAAAACCTCTACATAGCTCTCATCATCGCTCTCTTGCAGCAAAGCAAGAAGCCTTTGTACAGCCCATAATCAATCCTAAAGCCCTGTAAGAAGCTCTAGACTCCATAGCCATCGTCTCTTTCTCTCTCTACTCCTTTTTCTAGTAACTACCCTCTTGGTAATTTCTTTTTCGTATACGAGGACATCTATGGACTTGCTGGGTGTGTACAAGGATCCTCCATGTTCGTTTCATCATGTTTAGTACGTTGATTTATGTACATGATGTGTTTATGGTCCCGTATGTACATAAAAGCGCTTTTCATTTCACGTCACATACACAGTAGGAACATTATTTTGGTCATATCTCACAAACCGCTATGAATCAGGTCAAACCCTCGCAACCAAAGACTAAGTGCATCATTTAGAAAATTTTCTCTCTTAGGTGTCATGTGAAAATTGCGTACGAGCTAAGAGTTATGCTAAAAAACAGCTTGTTGCCCATTGCACAGTCACATCAGACGAACAAGCCCATGTAGCCAAATCAAAGCCTTGATTAGACTTGCTGATAAATGTATATAGGTCTATAAGAATACTTCATGAGTGTGAGTTATTAACAGTTCCATGTAAGGGTTTGTCTATGCGTGTAGGGGTACTACCTAGGGAGAGTACCATATGACGTCGAGAGTTGGATGAACTATTCATATATGATTTATGGTTTGTTTTGGTGAGTTGATTTCAATTGTTTGATGTCCATAAACTTTTATGGAGGTATATGATCAGCCAACTCAAACCGTACGGGCAGATATGAACAAAGTGGCTTTCTTTTCATATTACCGTTTGTTGCATGAGTCTCATATGAAAAAAGTGATGCGATAATGTGTTAGTCTATATTATGGGGCTGAGCTTGATGTATCGGTTTGAGGTCAAATCTTTCATTTGTGTGTTATACATACACCCAAAAATGGTAAAAAGTTGTTTTTGCATATATGTGATGTTATGGTTTATGGTTGATCAAAGTGATGAAGTTGTTTTGCATCATGTTTGTGTTGATAACTTGATGGAATTGTGAGGTCCCTGCTCCCTTTCAAGAGGAGCGGAGTACCTTTGATAGGTCTCCAATCCTGAGAAAGAAAAACCAACGGACATTGCCTTAGCTACTACGTAGCCACGGGCATGAACTGTTAGTGAAGGATTGGTCCTATCTTGCTATGGCGGAGCGTGACCACCATAACCCTATCTAAACAGTATCTATAATCAATTATACCTAAGAGTATAAACCTTAGAGTGACCAATTTGTGCGCTTTTTTCTCCATGTTTCAAAAGCACAGTCGCCAAGGTTCGTCTCTTTTAAGATTTATGACTAAAAATAAAGAAAACTTTTAGCGTTGGAAAGTTACCCAACTCATCGGGTCCACCCGTCCATATAATGATACCATGAGTATCATTCTCCCACTTTTCACACCACACTCACCATTCTTTTGTTACCTAATTACTACCACATTGTTTAAACATACATGTTCCTTAACTTTATTTATGATACTCATTCGTTAAAACAGCCCTTCAAACAGTATTACAAACAGTAATCAAGCAAGAAATAGTCCATTTTTAAACCAACTACTTTTGGATTAGGTTCACTTAAGAATCTTTACTTATGCCATCAGTTCCGATTGGTATATAAATTATTCATAAAAATCCTTATCATCCTGAGCGTCCCATTCCCCTCGACAAGTACTGATTGTGTCAACCTGGGCGTACTCCCGCCAGCAACAATGATGCCAAACCGAGTGTCATCCTCATGCCATAGCAAAACATAATTGCAGTATCCAATTGGGCCATCCTGGGTGTACTTCCACCACAGCATCAATTGTGCCACCCTGATGTCATCTCACGCCTCGGCAATTGCCACCCAACGCCATTGCTAATAAGTAGAGAGTCTTGAGGGAAACCATACCAAAAGTATTGGACATACATTCTTTCCTATGGAAAACAGCTTAACCAAACATTGTTTTCTACTTGTCATACATATGCCGAATTTCTTAGGGTTAAGCCCTTTGGTTTTGTTCTGTGTTTTCCTTTCCTAAGGTGATTAATATATGTCTATGGTCTTGCATATGCAATGATTCATAGCTTGAAATTGCAATATTAACCTGTAGCTCCGATTGTTCCGAGTGGTGGAGACATAGCATGTTTCACAGGAGTTCCCTCGTTACTTGTATCGGCTTCATGATCATTAGCGCTTGGGTTCGAGCACACTTTGGAGCCATTGCTTTGTACTACACTTAAGTTAGAACTTTAAATTGGTCAATTTCCCTAGTAATTTCCTTGAAATCTAAGGTCGTTTTTACATATAAGTAACCTTGTTATTTTTCTTGAATATTAACTTACTAAAATTTTCCAAAGAGAGTTTGTAATTTGAACCCTTGCCAATTTGGATTCGCACTTAGTGTTACTGCACTACACTTAGTTACTATATATCAAAATCTTTCCTAATCTTAATTAATCAAAAATTAACTATGTAAACTACGAAATTGAAAGTTTAGAAATGCATTACTTTTATGCATGACATTTCTAATCCAATTCTAACTTCAATTCCTACACTTCAACTAAATCAATTTTTAATATTATTCAAAATACTAATAAATCTAATTGATAATAAAATTGGTGAATGAGAATTTCATTATGCATAATAAGAGTGTGATGAGTACTCTTATGTATTCACTTTCAATTATAAGTTAATAGTTAAGATGTACTAACTAAAGAGAGTAAGTAAAATTAGAGAGATTAGAGTAAGAGAGAACACATACACATCTTTTCTAGAGCTAATTGAATCTTACTAATCCATTAGAGAGATTAGAGTAAAACAGAACACACACACATCCTTTCTAAAACTAATTGAATCTTACTAATCCACTAGAGAGATTAGAGTACGAGAGAACATACACACATCCTTTCTAAAACTAATTGAATGTTACTAATGCACTAGAGAAATTAGAGTAAAAAGAACATCCTTTTCTAAAGCTAATTAAACTTTACTAATCCAGTAGAGAGATTAGAGTAAGAGATAACACACACATCCTTCCTAAAGCTAATTGAATCTTATTAATCTGTTAGAGAGATACACACATTCTTTCTAAAGCTAATTGAATCTTACTAATACACTAGAGAGATTAGAGTAAAAGATAACACACACACATCTTTCCTAAAGCTAATTGAATCTTACTAATCCATTAGAGAGATTAGAGTACGAGAGAATACACACATCATTTCTAAAGCTAATTGAATGCTTAATTAATACGTACCTTACTAATCCACTAGAGTTTTACCTCTCTTAGTGGTTTGTGGATGTCTTCTCTCTAAGAGAAGTGGCAGCACTTTGTGAGCATTATAGAGGCAATCTCTATGTCCAAAGTGTGAGTATGGATGCTCTATTTATAGCAAAAAAGAAAAACGTCCAACTTTTTTTTCAAAAAATTAGTTTTTTATTTTTTTATTTTGAAAAATAAATTTTCTTGTTTTCTAAAATTCATACCCATGTATTTGGTCCCCTTGTGGTACCCATCAGCTTGACCAATTTGTCCTCATCATCAAGAGATAAGGCCACACAACCCCCCTCGTTAAGATTAGTCAAGATTAACCTCTCCTTTCCATGTGACTGTGTGTCCCACTTTGTCCCCTCCTATGTGAGTCCAGGTGAGTCCATGTGCCTTCATGTGTCGTTCATGTGTATCTTTTGACTTTATAATTATTTTGTTTATTTTTTTGATGATAAATTACTTTACATTGTTAAGTTAAACTTTACAGTCTTAGAATAACTTTACAGTAGTAAGAGAAAATTATACACTCGGTAAATAAGTCTTGCAATAAGTTAGTTAGTGTTTTCTATAGCTAAACATGTCAGAATTTTGTAATGTAAATTTCAAATTCTAGGTTTTTCCAGCCTGTGGTTCATAATTTGAACTCGAATATTTTAAATAATGAGCGATGGTTGAATAATTCAAATGCGTAATAGAACTTGTGTGAAATTCAAAAGTAGAGACCTTACAAGAATGATGTCATGTGATGTATGGAACCTTATGGAGGATGGAGCGCATGAGCAAAGTGGAGCATGACTATGTATTGAAAAACGAGAAATGTAACATCATGAGCTGGGATGTATGCAATATGAAAAATGTATACACAAACAAGTCTTGGACTGATGTATGTATGTGGTAACAATGTGGTTCCTAATTCCTCCCTCATGCAAGCTATGGCTCGAACAAACAATGTTGAGAATGCGAATGTAGAGAATTTGAAGGAACGAGAGGGAAGTTCCAAGAACATTGTTATTTGTGGAATACTCAAAGAAAAATTAGAGACACCTCCTTCTCTTGCCACCTCCTTCTCTTGCCATTGTTATCAAATATTTCTCCAAAATCCACTTTGGCATGTTAGGAGTCATGGTTTACGAAGCACATAGAGTGGGTAAGCAAGAAGCTCCTCACTCAAGAGAGTAGCCAATTGTATGCACATGCCAAATGAGACAAAACAAAAGATTATCCTTGATAATAGGTGGATTTATTTGAGAGAAGTTGAAGGAACGGGAACGAAGTTCCAAGAACATTGCTATTTGTGGAATTCCCAAAGAAAAATTCGAGACACCTCCTTCTCTTGCCATTGCTATCAAAGATTTCTCCAAAACCCACTTTGGCATGTTAGGAGTTATGGTTAATGAAGCACATATAGTGGGTAAGCAAGGAGCTCCTCACTCAAGAGGGTAGCCAATTGTATGCACCATGCCAAATGAGGCCAAACAAAAGGTTATTTTTTATAATAGGTGGATTTATTTGAGGAATACAAATTTTTTTGTATGTGAAGATCACACTATTAAGCAATAAAATATGCATTGCAAGGCATATGAGGAGAGGAATAAGAAAAACAAGGAGATCTCTCATCAGAAAAAAGCGTCCAAAGGATGAGGCAAGTCCCTTGAGCAAATAGGAATGTGTGACCTATGAGGCCTAGTTACAATTGAAAGTATGCTTATGATGGATACCCATGGAATGTATGGGGTTGGCATTGATGAATTAGCAAGCAAAGCCAATATTGTACTTCTTGTTGAAACTTGAGAGCATAATTCAAGGATTACAATGCAAATTCATTGATCTGGAATGAGCTGAACACTTATGACAACTATTCCAAGTTAGTCATTAGAGTTAGTTCAAATCAGGTTACAACTTTAGGTCAGCAAAACTGGAATGAAATGCAAAGATTAGAAATGAAATATAGACTAAAGACTGGAACTGCATTATACTCAAATTAATATGGGAAAATTACAATGGAATGAGTTAAACACTTTAAGACAGTTGGTTAGTTTAGATCGGTTTGGAATTTTAAATTAGATAATACTAGAAATGAAATGTAAGACTGGAATTAAAAATGACATTGGACACTAAGACTAGAAATGAGAGTAAATACTAGAACTAGAATATATATCTAGATCAATAGAAAAAAGTACAATAGTGATTCAAGTATGCTCTGGGTTTGATTAGAATTACAAGAGCGTAAAAGACCTTTGAGATATAAGATAGAAGGCTCTAGCTAAAGAGTCAATCACTCAAAAATACTAGGGATACCAGGGTCCCAAAAATGAATTTGTGAGCCCTAATTATAGCCTTCCAAGCGGTTCTCTATGACTAATTGTACACTGTACCAGTTATGATAGTAACTGGCTTTGGGAATTACTCGATCAGGCGCTTCTCACTTAGCAATTGTTCCTACCATTTACATTCCATCCCCCTTTTCTTTGAATTTTGGTAGAAACCAAAATTTCCAGCCAGTAGTAGTACTGATAATTTAGGGAGTGTCCATCCAGTGAACCCGCTTCTTTTTATCTGGATCCTTCTTCTTTGATGGTCAATAGAGGAATCTTGGTGGTGCGTTGGGTGCACTGGGACCTCCTTGACTTTCCCTATGAATCAAGTACGTGATAGAGGGCCTCCTGCTCTAGTTGATCCTTTTGGGATGTCTTCATCTCAAACTCGTATGGTGTGAGAGCATTCTAGATTTTATGTCAAGATCATAGAGAGAGTCCTTCGTCCTCTAGTTAGTTTGTGGCAATATGAAGCCGTATGAATCCATCCTTCTAGTAATGGATGACTACACTTAATTTTGGCTTCAAACAAAATTTCAGCCATCTCTCTAATTTGGGGTTCCGAGGTTGCTCGGTTAGTCAAGTCCTTCTCAGGAATCTTTGAGGCTTCCATTGTGATTTGGCAAAGTTGGTTGGTGATCTTGATGAGCCTATGAATCTGGAACTACCACTATCCCATCTTCAAATTGAACTTGTGTATGGTGCATAGCAAGTCATTAGCAACCTGGTCTTTTGTTAGAGCTTCACCTAGAACCTGGTTCTAGGTTGTCCATTCAGTTGTGGCTCCTTCATACCACTCTCTGAGTTCATCCACTATCTTAATCTAGCTTTGTTGGTGGTTGGCTCTGGATATGTTGGATACAATCTTGAAAAAAACTTGGTAGCTCAGCCTCTTTATCCAGTAGGGTATAGATCAGTACTAGAGAATTCAAAAATAATTTAGTAAAGTTCATGACTACTTGATTCTCCTATTGCATCATATTCTTGGTTATGCAAACCAAATATAGAGGCTTTTTAGGGTCCTTTTTGCTCACCCAGAGTCAACTTGGTCCATGGCCCAATAAGTAAATGAATTCTCTTCTAGAACTCGTCTGTGAGAGATAACCATCCCCAGGGATCTATGCACAAAATACACAATTTACACTTTTATACAATTTTTAGTATACAATAGAGGTGCAAAAGCATTTCCATAGGGGAGGAGTTCTCAACGCCAGACCTAGAATGGAGTTTAGGCCATGATCCGGACTACATCGAGAGGCACCTAGCGGCTAGTGCTACATCTGGATGGGTGATATGAATGAAAGCATACTCAAGAAAGATAACACTGTTGAGGGTGAATATATGTGTACACCGCACAAAGACACAAGATAAGGATAAAAGAGAATCATTAAATGCCCCATCTTAATGAAATAGGAAACCATGTATTGGTACAATAACAAAATTGAGGTATACCATAACATCAAAATATAAAATGACTAGCAGAGCAACGAACCCTGTGTAGGGATCAATCGTTCCATCCATCTACTTCCGCTCTACTATGGATAGAGAGAATTTCACTTCATTGGGAACGAGGCAGAACACCCCCAACCTACCTAAGCCACACATAGGTTGAGGTTGCTTTGCCTCCCTCCATAAACCCAAGCTCTAAAAGGATCCCAAATACCATTAGGTGGTAGGGTATCAACACCAACCATACCAATTTAGGCACCTTGCCTCTTCGATGCCCAAGATCTGGTGTTTAGGCAAAGCCAAGGCAAGATCCTCGATGAGTTAGCCGTGTAGTTCATTCAACCCCCGATGCACTAAGCGTGTAGAACATTCAACCCCCGATGCACTAACCATGTAGATGAGCCTAACAAAAAAGAAGACCTAGGCAACACCCCTAATCCAGCAAAGCCCCAGGTCATCAACCCTTTTGTTTAAGGCTAAGTGATGTAGGTGATCATAGTCTTGTAGAAACGGTGCAATGAGAAACATAACACATGAGTCCAATCACAATAGCATCTTCCATATGCACAACCAATCTTTTTTGAGTAGTCAAACTATACAGGGTCTCTGCCCTTACACGTCCACCCTAAACCATCAAAACCACTTCATGCTCCATCCAAACCATAAACCATAATCCAATCACATCACATGGATGAGCACTCTACCCAACTCAGAGTGTTGCACATCCAATCTTGCAAAACACTTTAGCACATAACATGGCTGCAAAAATTTTAGTAGCACCATATCCCAACAAAAGATTCAAAATCCACACCAACTTCAATAATCAAAATCACAACCATAATCCATGAGGGCTCTCAGACCATAAACCATATTTCATACTAAACAGACTCCCACACATGGATTTTGATATATCCATTGCAATTAAACTGAGCCCACATACATGGCCCTTGACATGAACTTTCTATGAGCAAAATAAGTCTGACTAGCAAGTAAACATGATATCAAAATGTAATTTTGCTAATATCCAA
This sequence comes from Adiantum capillus-veneris, assembly GCF_014529385.1. Classification (NCBI taxonomy): domain Eukaryota; kingdom Viridiplantae; phylum Streptophyta; class Polypodiopsida; order Polypodiales; family Pteridaceae; genus Adiantum; species Adiantum capillus-veneris. Next base: position 30,425,082 of record NC_140953.1, on the reverse strand, counting down.
ACATGCATAAGTGATGCACCCTTAGCACATAGAGCTACTTTTGACCTTGAAGGGTGGGAAGCAACATACACATACACATGAGGTGTCAATATCCATCTGTAAGGTTCCATACATCACATGAAATCATTCCATTGACATAAACATGATGCAAAACAACCCTGTCACTTTGATCAACCATAAACCATAACATCACATATATGTGAAAAACAACGTTTTGCCATTTTTGGGTGCATGCATAACATGAAAATGAAAGTATTTGACCTCAAACCAATGCATCAATCTCAGTCCCATAATATAGATTAACACCTTATCACATCACTTTGCCCATATGAGACTCATGCAACAAACGGTAAGACAAAAAGAAAGCCACTTTGTTCATATATGCTCGTACAGTTCGGGTTCGCTAACCATATACCCCCATAAAAGTTTATGGACATCAAACACTTGAAATCAACTCGCCAGAACAAACCATAAATCATATATGAACAGTTCATCCAACTCTCGACGTCATATCGTACTCCCCCTAGGTAGCACCCCTACACACAGGCAAACCGGTACATAAAATTGTTAATAGCTCACACTCACAAAGTGATCTCAGGGACCTAAATATGTTTCCTAACAAGTTTGATCAAGTTTTTCATTTGGCTAAGTGGGTTCTCTCATTCGATGTGTCTATATAGATGTTCTCCAAGGAGCTTGGGGTCCACAGTTTTGACTATGCAATTGGCAACAAGCTACTTTTAAACCATAACTCTTAGCTCGTTCAGAATTTTCACACGATACCCATGATAGAAGATGTTCTAAATGATGTGTTCAATCTTGGATTTAAGGGGTTTTACTTGATTCGTAGCAATCTGTGAGATATGACCAAAATAGTGTTCGTAGCGCCTACATGACGTGAAACGAAAAGCCCTTTTTATGTACATAGGAGACCATAAACATATCGTGTGCATAAATCAGCGTACTAAACATGATGAAATGAATATGGAGCATCCTTGTACACATCCGACAAGTCCATACATGCCCTCGTATACAAAAAAGCAACCACCGAGAGGATAGCTACTCAGAAAATGGAGTAGAGAGAGAAAGAGATGATGGCTATGGAGTTTAGAGCTTCTTACCGTGCTTTAGGATTGATTATGGGCTGTTGAAACTCTTCTTAATTTGCCACAAGAGAGTGGTGATGAGAGCTATGTAGAGGTTTTCACCACGACGCCATTGAAGAGCGCGTACACTGTGAAAAGAGAGAGGAGATAGTAAGCAAGTAGAGAGAGAATGTGCTTCTTCTTCTTCTTCCCACGAACAAGAGAGGATCTTATGAAGATGGTGATGGAGAGATTGCACCACTGCATATAAGAGATAGTATTGTTGTGCGGTAGTAGATGCAATTGTCGGCACTGAAAACTGAGCACTCTATGCCAATTTATAGGCACAGAATGAGACTGGAGTGTATCCCAAGCCCGTGTCCCAAGCCAGCAGGTAGTGCTACCTCTTCTGTCAAGAATAGCTGCACAACTTTTGGAACTTTTCTAAAAACATGGCATTGCTTTTGACAGTCAACTCTCCCACTTACCATTCAAAATTTACAATAGAAATTGGTTAATTGGCTAGTATCTCGACAACTAATGTGATCGTGACTAAACTATGCTGCATTGTGATGCACAATATAATTATGACTTTCTTGTATTGTCCCTCCGTATTGAGGGTGTCACTTTTTATAAAAATAATTCCCATAAAAATCTTGTTTTTTCACAGAATAGTCGTTTTTAAACCTTACGTTGACTAAAAATAATATTTTTATATTTAGGTCATTCTAAAAAGCACATTGCTTTTCAAGAAACAAAAATTCACGAAAAGCTAAAAATAGCTTAAAAAGTTAAAAAATGATTTTGTTAAAATTGAACCACGAGTTTTCCTTGTCCATTGGAATAAGAAAGCAGACTCGCTTTCACTAAAAAAAAAAGGGCTAAAAATCATGAAAAGCTAAAAATAGCATGAAAAACATTTGAAATTCAGATTTTTACAAAATTGCACCATAGCTTCTCTGAAACTCGTAGATAAAGGATCCGATCTTGCTTTTTGCAAAAAAGCAAAGCACAAAAAGCATGAAAAACTTTTTAAAAATGGATTCTTCCAAAATTGAACCAAACATTCGGCTGACCTATCAAAACATGGAAACGACCTTGCTTTTCACTTTAAAACCTTACAATGCTGCCAAACAAGCATTCTAAACCGATATTTCATAAAGCAAATTTCTACAAAATTGCACCATAGCTTCCTTGAAACTCATAGATAAAGAGTCTGATCCTGCTTTTTGCTAAAAAGCATCGAAAAGCATGAAAAGCATGAAAAAACTATTAAAAAAAAAGATTTTTTTCTTGAACCAAACATTTGTATGACCTACCAGAACATGGAAACGACCTTGCTTTTCACTTTAAAACCTTACCACGCTACCAAACAAGCATTCTAAATCGATATTTCACGAAGCAGATATGAGAATCGATTTTTCTTACTTTTTAAAAGAGACACAAAAATCGAGGATCTTACATCCTCCCACACTTGAAAAATTTGAGACGTCCTCATCTTGACATTAAATATAGATAAGTAGTCTCATGACATCAGTGCGTTCCCAAGTAGCACCTTCCTCAGGATATGTTGACCATTTAACAAGGTGTTCAATAATGGTCCGATTACGAAGAGGTTTAGTTCTACTTTGAAGAATGGCTTCAGGGTATATTTCAAAAGTTCCAACGATGGAAGTAGACAATGGAGAATAATCAAGAATGTGATTTGGATCAGGTACATACCTTCTGAGTAAGCTAACATGAAAAACATCATGTACCTTAAAATGTGGTTGTAACAAGAGTCTGTAAGCTTGTTTATTGATTCTCTCTGTGATTACAAGAGGTCCACGATATCTGACATTGATCTTCTTACATTTACCCATTGATAAAGAGCTATGTTTGAGTTTCACTCTTAAAAATACTATATCTCCTTCTTCAAAGAGTCGAGTAGACCGTTTGGGGTCAGTGTAACTTTTTTGTATATCTTGAGCAGTCTTGGTGTATAAGGTCCATTTTCAATTGCATTTTATCTAATATATCCTTGGATGCTTGGACTCTTATGAGAGGGTTTGTCCATTTAAATGGAGTAAGAAACTCTTATTCATACAACGCTTGAAAAGGAGACATTCTAATTGATTATTGGAATGAGGAATTATACGCAAATTAAACCAAATATAAGTATCTAGTCCATTTACTATGCTTATGCATACAATAAGCTCCTAACATATCTTCAATGGTTTTATTGGTTCTCTCTATTTGTCAATCTGTTTGAGGGTGATAAGCAGTACTAAAGGCCAATTGGGTTCTTGTAGCTGAGAATATGGCTTTCCAAATATTTGAGATGAACTTTGCATCATGATCCAAAATTATATAGCAAGGTAAACCATGATACAAAATGACACTTTTCATGAAAACTTGAGCTATATCCTTAGCTATAATGTTTTCTTGACAAAGAACAAATGGGTCATTTTTGTAAGCATATCAACCACAAGAATAGATTTATATCCCACAGATGTAGGAAGTCCTTTAATGAAATCCATGGATATACATTCCCAAACTCGTTTAGCCTTAATACATTGACATGTTAAACATCACCAGTGTCATTCTCACACAACCCCGGATTTCAACCAAAAGGCCCTTGTTTGGTTGACTCTAGCAAGGAATTTTTCCATGAGCCTTATACTTCAAAGTCCCCAAGGTACACTCAAGGCTTCAAGGTCTCAAGGTAAGGCATCAAAGAACATCGGCATACCCAAAATCAACAAGGAGTTTTTTAAGTTTCTCAAGGCATCATCACTATTGAAATGTATGTCTACACATGTCTATAAGGAAATGATTGTGCCAATCTATGTAGATGACTATACACTACCATTATAAAAGGTAAGACCTTCCTCAAGTGACGAATGAAAGTGCATTCACACAAGATCACACACATTGACACGCACATGATGAGCACTACACTTGACATGTATTTTTGCATTACAAAATTAGCCAAGGTGGTTGCATCCTGTCAAGAATGGACTAATGACACAACAAATGACAACAATGTCAATGACTAGCATCATCACCAGCATGACAATTATGACATGATCAATGAGAATCACATTACACAAAGGGTGAATAATGAGTCCCTAGTTGACCATAACTAGCTCTTTCATAATTTGGCATGTGTTTTGCTAGAAGACTTTTTTAACTACACCCTTAGTTAGCGGATCAACACAACAAACATCTATACCATAGCTATCTGGCACTAACATACACAATATATTAATACTCAAGGAAGCACCCTGGATGGGGCACGGAGATGCATGGAGTTTCTTAGACTCTACAAAGTGAACCTACTAGGAAGATGCACAAGAGCAACCACAAATCAACAATCAACAATCAGTCTTGTCAAGCAATTGGTCAATCCTCACACCAACTAATTACTCAAAGGTTTCTTAGCTATCTGAGCTGAAACACCATGAATCTCTAGGATACTATAAAGAAGGGCTAATGTAACTGCACACTAAAAACTTGATTTTGAGAGGTACATTACCCTCTACACTTGCATGATTTATCCGAATCTGGACAAAACATGATGTATCCAATTTGAGAACCATTTTTAAACATCCCAATGTAAACCCATGCATCTACCTAAGGAAGCCTTGTATGAACCATGACCTGTTGAATCCATTGAGATCCAGGCATGATGTATCTTAGAAATCCTAGGATGAAATCAAGTTTAAGGGGGCGGTTGTTAGGGTTAAACCTATTTCCATCCTATGCCTATGTGAACTGCCCCTAATGGTGCTACTCTCACACACCACCTACATGCCACTACCTCTTATCTAAGAGTGCCACCTCCTATGCCATGTATTAGGACATGTGGATCAACATGTAGCTTTAGGCTACACTCTCATAGTGCTATATAAGCACACACCTCATTGTACAAATTATGCATCTTATTAATCTATTATTTCGTGTTATTTTGTACTTTTGATTGCTTACGTAAATTATCAAAGTAGCATGTCAAATAAATGTCCTAATTATGAATGTGACTAATCATTGTCCGTCTTAATCGAGCCTTACAAGTGGTATTAGAGCATAATGTAAGGCTACTTATTATTATTATTAATTGTAAATATCTCCCTTCAAGGTGTGTTTCTTTACATTTTTTTGTGAGATCTTGATAATTTTACTCTAGCATTATTAGTAGACTTGTAAAGTGTGTTATCTTGCTCTCTGTGATTTTTGTAGAACTAGGGCAGCTCAAAAGCTTTTGTGTGTGTGTGTGTGTGTGTGGAGCATTTAATGAAAAGAGCATTTTTTAGGGGGACAAAATCTTTTTCAAACCTCACAAGCTTTAATACCATTTGGAAACCTCCTAAGTTTAAGTGGGTCAAAGGAATTTGGCATCCCATTTCAGCTACTCTACCTTGACCACGTTTTGGTAATTCCTGGCCGCTCAAAAATGCCATTCATTACATTCAACACCCAATAGCTCTAAGGTTTTTTGTGTGCCATGCACCTTCACCTCCTCAACTACAGCTTTTTGGCACCATCATCTGATCGTGTTACTGCTCAAATTTCCTACACCCACCTTGGAGCCTATCAAAGTTGTCTCACTTGTTGGCAACGCACAAGGGCGACTATTGACTGCAGCATGTTTGGTTGGCAACACACAAGGGCGACTATTGACTGTAGCACACAAACATGCTATCCTTGCCTACCACACACATGTCTCCTACATCCTAGCTCTGCAAAAGTTGCCCCTCAACCTGCCTCTACGTGCACCTACTACCCACTATTTCGCTGCCAGCTCGCCATCTGATGCTCACCTATTGGGGATGCCCTACTTGGTTTAGCACCACGTTGTCTAGAATCGGCCACTCATTAACTACTTTGCCAACTTGCGGCATCAAGCTTAGCAATGGCGTAGTTCATGTGCAGCTCAATCATCTACAAGCCACATAACTATTTTGGGTCTAGAGGCCATTCTCACAGAACCCCACATTTCAACCAAAAGGCCCTTGCTTGGTCAACTCTAGCAAGGAATGTTTTCATGATTTTTATACTTCAAAGTCCCCAAGGCACACTCAAGGCTCCAAGGTCTCAAGGTAAGGCATCACAGAACATCGGAAAACTCAAAATCAACAAGGATTTTTTCAAGCTTCTCAAGGCATCGTCACTATATTGAAATGTATGTCTACACATATCTATAAGGACAGGATTGTTCCAATCTGTGTTAGAGGACTAGACACTACCATTATAAATGCTAATACCTTCCGCAAGCGGAGAATGAAAGTGCACTCACACAAGAGCACACACATGATGAGCACTACACTTATGTATTTTTGCAATACAAAATTAGACAGGATGGCTACATCCTCTCAAGAATGGACCAATGATACAACAATGTCAACAAGTAGCATCATCACAAGCATGACAATTATGACATGATGAACAAGAATCACATTTTGCAAAGGATGTACAGTGAATCCCTACATGCTAAAATTACCCTCTACACTTGCATGATGTATCCAAATGTGGACAAAACATGATGTATCCAATTTGAGAACCATGTTTGTGCATCCCAATGTGAACCCATGCATCTACCTAAGGAAGCCTTGTATGAACCTTGACATGTCAAATCCATTGAGACCCAGTCATGATGTATCTTAGGCAATCCTAGGATGATATTAGGTTTAAGGGGGCAATTGTTAGAATTAACCCTACTTCCATCTTATGCCAATGTGAATTGCCCCTAATGGTGCTACTCTAACACACTCTAGTGGGAAGCAACCCTACACTTTGCATGACTACCTATGTGTCACTACCTCTTATCTAAGAGTGCCACCTCCTATGCCATGTATTAGGACATGCAACTCAGCATGTGCCTTTAGGCTACACTCTCATAGTGCTATATAAGCACACACCTCATTGTACAGATCATGCATCTTATCAATCTACTTTTTTTGTGTTTTTTTTACTTTTGATTACTTACGTCAATTATTAAAGTAGCACGTCAAATTAATGTCCTAATTATGAATGTGACTAATCATTATCCGCCTTAATCAAATCTTACAATGTTGTGTTTTGGCTATACAATTGGTTACTGTTGACTTCGTTGGTATAAACTTTGCCATTTTTGTGAGTCAATTGACCACAACCCAAATGGCATCATTGAGAGAGAGAGAGAGAGAGATGTTAGTGCTTGACATGTCAGTATTTACCTTTTACTTACTTTTTGATCATAACTAGGGTTGAAGCTTTGAACCTTAAGGGCATATTTACATAAGTTCCTAAGTAATTGTATTTACCCGAATAGTCTTATGGCAAGAGGGACAGTTGTTCATGAGATAGTCATGCAGTTTTTTTGTTATTTGGTACTTGTATTGCCTTTTGCGTGTGTATCTTGAGGTTGATGATGAATACATAGCAAGTAGTACTCTTCCTTTGTCACTCATGGTGTTTTCTGTGCTTCTCCTTTACAGTTCTATTAGTTTATGTGCAATTTTTTGTCGTCTTTATTCCTACATTACATGTTTTCATATCAGCACATTTGTTAGAGTTTTCAGTTCCTAACACTATGGCGATCATGTTGTTGTTTCAAATTCATCCTGAACCATATGGCATTCAAGAAGACAACAGGGTATTGACATGCTGGTTGACATAGAACACCTAAGGGAATTCTTTAATTGGGTAACCATGTAGGAAGAGTTTAAGGAGTATGCAGCAAAATTCCTCAAGGAGTTCTTCCCAAAGCTGCCAAGAGAAATCAAAATTGCAATTTTTGACGAGGTAGTTACATCATTTTTACCTCTTGGTGCTTGCAATTTGCCTTTGTGTTACAGCCTTTATGAAAGGAAAGTGGTGGTACAATACTTAAGACAGAAGAGAAGAAGCAATGCATGAGTGAGTCAAGGCAAGGGTTCAATGTACCACAACATTCATATGGCACAAGGTTTAGAATAAGTAGAGAATTCTCTGCAAGCTTCATGGTGCCTCCTTGCAATTGTCTTAATACGCTTGTTTGTTGTAGTTTGATGGGCAAAATGTTTCCAAAAGATCACCACATGCCTCAGAATTTGCAACGAGCTAGATCATATGTCACTACACTTGGCATCAAGTATGAGCGCATCCACACATGCATCAACAATTGCATATTATATTGCAATGAGTATGCACATGCTACCTCATGTCTTGTGTGCAGGGAAACACACCACAAGATCGGAGTGAGTAGGGTGCACCTACCCCGCAAGGTATTGAGACATTTTCCATTAATCCCTTGCATTCAAAGAAGGTCTATCGTGGAGCTTCTTGCGTGGCACGCCGACAACCGCTCAAATGATGTGTGTCCCTGCCGATTCACTTGCATGGAGGCACATCAAAACTCAATGACCAAAGTTTGGGTTGGAGCTTCAACACTTGAGGCTTGGGTTAGCAAGTGATGGTGTCAATCCCTTTGGCACTAAGTCTACTTCATGGAGCACTTGGCCTATGGTGATCATCAACTACAATATTCCACCATCGAAGACAACCAAGATGGGCAATATACTTCTTTCCTTGCTTGTGCCAGGGACGTACAAAGTGCCAAATATTGATGTCTACCTCTATCCCCTCATCAAGGAGTTGGAGGAGTTATAGAGAGGCACCCCTATTGTAGATGTCTCACTTGCATGGGGGGGAGAGAAGCCATTGTGAGGGTAATCCTTATGTGGACTGTGCATGACTATCCTAGGCTTGGAGAGATTATCTCCCTTTCCCTTCTCTCTCCAGCCATCATTTCTTACCCCAAGGTCATAGCAAGCACAAGGCTCCAACAAATCGAAAGACGCTTGTGTGCGTCTATTGCACATGTCAATGCAAGGGACTTGCCGATACACTGTGTACGAGTCACAAATGGCTGCAAGCACACAACTAGACTAATCTAGCAAGCTCAAGAGAGCAAGGGTTTGTCACTCATCGCCCTACGCTCGCCTTTGTGGAGGATTCCTCGCCACGAAGAAGAAGGAGCTACCGTCGTGCCGCGCTCAACCGCCTCGCCGTCGCCGTGCCGTCATCGCAATGCTCTCTCTCTCTCTCTCTCTCTCTCTCTCTCTCTCTCTCTCTCTCTCTCTCTCTCTCTCTCTCTCTCTCTCTCTCGCATACACACACACACAAGGAGATGAAGAAGAAGAAGATGGAGATGGAGCAAGAGCACTCTTCAATTGCACAAATGAGAGAATGAGGTATTTTAGGTTTAGATTGACTTTTATATGGGCTTGCCCGTTCACATTTGGGCACCCACACTTCGCCAATCTTACCCAAACATTATAGGTTCTATTTTTAGAGTGCACCTCTCATTGGCGATCACTCTTATCCATTCCTACCTGGCCAATAACATAATACATACTAGCGGGTCTGACAAGCCCGGCACCTGACTCTACCAAATAAATAATACGACGTCTATCGTAGGTGATAGTAATGTGCATGAGGGTTAACATGCCCCCCATCCTGATGTAGATTCCATCCTCAGAAGCTATTGAGTTGAAGCTCGTTCGTCGAGGTGGAAGAGCCTTTGAGATGAGTGTCCTTAGCCTTCTTCAGTCATTGCAAAATCAAACAAAATTGGCACAGTAATTGCATTCTTATATACAATTAAAAAGCACATGCAGTTGTAGGACAATTTGATTGGTAACAAAATTTCAAACCATTTGTCCGCAATAAACATTAAATTGCAATATAATCAAACGCATAAACAGTTGTAAAGATAAAAAATTAAACAAGTCTGGGTCGTTAATTTAACGATCGAAGGGCACTAAAGATCGACTAATAATACCATGGGCAAGCTTCTCAATTTTCTCTGGTCAATTAAGTTGTTTAATCGCGAGAGCCAAGTATTTCATGTCCGAGGACTGACTAGCGGTTATACCTAGAAGACCTTGTAGTTAAGCTACAATAAAAGGAATTGCTAATGAATTCATCGCCTGACAACTTATTCCTTTTCTTTGACCCCCCAAAGTCTTTTCACAGTGATTCAATTTTGATGTGTGTGCTTATTTTGTATGCCTTGGGTTTTTTTATTTTCAAGGAAAAGCGCCCACACTGGGAACCTCTAGGGCTCTAGTACCATAGGCAATACATGTGAGTGAAGTACCAAATCAAGCTAAGATTTCTCTTTCCGCTTTAGATTTTACATTGTGGCACTTTGATTTTTTTTTGTTTGTTCGTTTTTACCATTTTAATTTTGTAACTTTGGGGGGTCATATAACACTGTTACCCTCCCCAGGCTCATCACATTAGTAAATTCCTTTTATAATACTTAAGCTAAAGGTCAATAGGGACTAAGCCCACTAGAAAGCCTAGTACATCGCACACGATGTTGCCTAAATTGGATTAAGAACCTAAGCAACCATTGATTATTAGGAAGGCATTCCCCATGGTATTAAGAGAAGATCTGTAATGCCTAGCTTGGTCAAACTAGCTTAGTCAAACTGCTTGATTTTTAAACCTAGACAAGTGATTATGAAAAAAAAATTACATTGAATTTAATGTTTGGTACTAAGAAAACGTGCTGAATATTATGCTACCAATCACAATTAAAGCAGACAAACATAGATGCAAAAAAGATAAGGGACAATGCTAATGGAAAAAAAACACATGTTTGTGTTGATGATCGTGCTTGGTTTGAAGAGTGAACGAGAGAAATATTCCATGAAGGTCCAAATCCTAACCACAGCAACATGTTCCTGTACACACTAGGAAACACAAAGAATACCTCTAGGAGGCACATCAGTGGGAAAAAAGAACTTTGCTAAGCACTAAACATTAAAACAGAAACACTCCTATTGTACTAATCCTACCTACCCTCCATCACTCGAGTGATGAGGATCAAAGGTGTTTGATGACATAGGTTTCTGTTTCAGTGTACCGGATGTGAATGTGTAGGTCTAGGTCAATGTTTTGACTTTTATTGTGCACACTCATTTGCTAATTTCTCTTGCTCTTTACTATTTTTCTTTTTTGTGAGTATAAGGCTTTATATATACATTCCCTAAGATTGGTGATTGAGAGGTCAGGGAAAGAAGGGTAAGAAGGAAATAAATCAATAGGCTGACGTGAATGAAGACTCCCCCCTTCCTTGGGTAGATTATACTTTAAAAGGATGTCATCACCTTTTGGAACTAGTTATTCCATTTGGTAATAGGTGAGGATTTTAGCCAATAGTTCTCTATTACCTTGGGTGCCTCATCGAGTTGTAAGGGTGGTAAGGTACTCTCCCATGAACGAACTCGAAGTAGTGCATCAGGTAATTATTTAACAATGGGAGGTGTCAAATCTTTTGTAACTTCATGGAGGCTACCTATGGTAGGTGGAGGTTGTATAGAAGCTTTTACCTCTATGGATGCATTACATGAGGAGCTAGAAGCTTTATTCATTTTTTCTATGGTTGAGTTGAGCAAAACAAGCCTTTCTCGCTTGGGAACCCATACTAGCTTTGGATCCAGTGTATATTGTTCTGTGATTTTTCCTTTCCCACTATCTTTCATAGGCTTTGTCGTCACAAGGTTTCACTCACATGGGTCAGGTGACAGGTAAGAACACAATCTACGTTTTGGCACCCAGATTTGATCATTTCCTTGATAGTAGCCTTGGGATTTCAATAGTCATTTACGAGTCCAACGCCACATTTTCTTACATTTCATGGAGCGAGTGGGACGTTTCTTACAAGGCTTCTATTTTTTAGCATCAACCATGGTCGCTAAAGAAGATTTAGGGACCCACTTGTATGTTTTCTTTGTTATATGAGGATGAGTCTTGTCAGAAGCTATATGCATTGCTTCTAGCATATTTAAGGGGACGAATGGTGGCATTTCATCCCCCTCAGGTGTTACCCAAGTCGTCCCCGTGTTTCCCCAAGTGTCTTGGTTGCCGCTAGGTGGACCTAATCCACATTTTCCGACTCAGTCATCCCAGGTAGTACATCCATATAAGGAGCTCTTCCCCAACATTAGTATCCGCTTTACATAGGTAAAAATAGTGCAATGGGGCCGAGTGAACTGTGGTGTCAAATCTATGATCAATTATAAACATGTTTCCTAGAGGATGTGCTCGACCAGTTACAAGATCTACTCAAATAACAGAATATTGGAACTGCAAGTAAACATGGTTTTTAGACCAGTCATGCACCATTTTTTCTTCCCTCATGAAAGGACGTCCTAAGATCATCTCAGATGCCATAGTGTGCTTGGATATATCCATAACAATGAAGGTAATTTGTATTATATGTCCAAAGACCTTGATCTTGAGATCTTTTAGCATCCCAATAGGTTTAACAATAGACCAATTGGCCATCTTTACTACTATGGTTGTGGTCCCAAGGTGCGGTCTTCCCATAGTTTCCCAGCAATTTTTAGTCACAATGCTAACCCCAACACCACCATCAAGGATTCCCTTTGTAGTTAATCCGTTAGTAGTGATTGGTATGGTTGCATTGGATTCATCTCCCTCAAAGTATTGTCCCAACTTGTTAACAGGTATTTCTACCACAAGGTTCTCATCTAGGTTGGGTTGTGGATCTAAGTGTTCCTCCTCTATTCGCATCTCCCCAGCTCCATCCATCTGTGCAAATTGTGGTAGCCCAACCTTCAGTTCTCCATTGAGGAAAGCTCAAAGAGCTGAGACTAGCTCAAGGTCTTTATATAGTTTGGACATGATGGTGGTTCTAACTTCTGAAGACATGAAATCCATCAATTTGGCAATATTTAACTGCATCTTTTGGGCTTCAGCCCCTTGACGTGGGGAAGATGGGATCTCCATTTCTTCGATAGGATCAGGTAATCCCTCTGTAAACATTCTTTCCATCAAGAAGTGAGTACGCCCACTTTCCCATGACTTTAAGTCACTTTCTTCTTGGATGACACTAGGTATGGCTAAGGGTCTATGGACTTGGTGAGCTTGTTGTTGCGTAGGGAACATGGTGTCTGTAATCTGGATCTGCCTGTTTTAGATCCCTTTGGGTATCTTCTACCAAACACCTTAATTGCTTGACTCGCTCGATCTCCTCTGTAGGGTTTGGATAAGTTCCTATCTTCTTCTTGGATCCTAGCCATTGTGGCTCATGAAGATATTCCTTGTTGGTTTCTATCTTAGTGGTTGTTTTGGTCTCCATGATTTCACCTGAATCAAAATCCTCTTCAGTGTCGTTCATATATACGGGGCCGTCACCAGTCCCTATGTTGGTCTTTGAACTGGGGTCTGACTTCGCTGCTTTTTGCGATCTCTTCCTTCGTGTTTTCTTCTTTTTTTAAGATTGGGCAATTGATGCCGTGTCTCTTTCCTAAGAATATAATTTTGTTTTTGGAGCATCAATCGTGTGAGTACATTTATTGGTATCACATGTGTACTTTGTGATGGCTCCTCGGTAACCTCAATCAAGTTAAATGGCCTGATCTTCGGTGCATTTGGATTATTTGGACATTGGGCAATCAAATGATCTATGCCACATCGATTACACATAGGTATCAGCATTTTAAACGTGCTTGCTTGATTGGTTTGCATTAGTGTGGCGTTCTTTTGTAGCCTAATAGGACACTCAGCCACACAATGTGGACCTCCATACTCATAGCATTGAAGAGGTGGTCTCTTAGCAGTGTAATAGATATTTTGGCCTCTTGCAGCAAGAGCAACTACTTGATAGACAGGTTTGACTTGTTCCCAATAGTCCTTCATGTAGTATTGTGGACTTTCTTCAAGCACATCCATCCCATAGGAAATATTAGGGTCTATATCTTCCTCGCAGCCTTCCAAACAAGCAATAGATGACTCACAACCCACTTGATTGACAGAAGTAATTCTCGGATGTGGTGTTTGCGGTCCTAGCACTGGAGGTGGTAAGGGTGTTGTTTGAACAACATTCGGGGCCCTAGGGACCACATGTTGTGACGTTTGTTCAAGAGGTGGGGCCGGAATCAATGCAGGCACTTGAGGTGTGTCTGTCCATGCTAAGCTTGGTCTATTGGCCATCGTGAGCTTAAATACTATGCAATCCTTAGCTTGATGACTATACCTCCCCACAGGCATTGCAGTTCCCATTGAATTTTACTCTAAAAGTAGGGCATTCACTGGTACTATGCGGTCCATAGCATACTAAGCACCATTGTTGCTCCCTTCTTGGATACATATGATTGTTTTGCGGAGCACGATTGTCTCTAAGACTCTCTTGAATGGCCTTGGTGAGATCTGCTAAAGTCATCTCAGATATCTTTGACTCCTTAGCAATAGGCTTTAGGGTCATTGTCTGATGCCCCAATGCTTGCGAGCTAATAGATTTAGGCTCAACAGACACTCTTTCTCCTTGAATCATTAAATTATCCTCCAATTGGATCGCATTGGTGGTGACTGCTTCCCAAGTGGTGAAACCTCTAATGACTAGGCCATTGTAGATATCCTCATATCGTAATCCCCTAATGAATCTATCAAGCAATTGATTATTATTGAAGCACTCATTTGGACTACAACGAGAAATCAAATGCTTCAAGCAACTAATAAAGTCTCTCACCGACTCTCCTTCCTCTCGCTGGGCTTTTTGGAGTTGAGAGGCTACACCCCAAAGCACTCCCTCTCGTATGTATTCTTTTAAGAACAGACTCCTAAGAGTAGGATAAATCGTTTTTTCTTCCACCCTTAGGGTTCTATACCAATCCCCAGCCTTCCCACTTAAGGTTAGGCTTAAAGCATTACTCTTATGCAGGTCATTGTGTTCTCCTAGAGAATCGCATATTTGTTCAAACACTTCGATATGCTTTCTCACATCCTCGTCTTCACTAAATTTTTGTGTGAGCTTGGCTATTTGTAGTGCCTTACTTCTAGGTTCTCTATCAGGCATGTTACACATATTCTCAGCAATAGATCGACCGATAGCTTGAGCAAATGTTTCCAAGTCACCTAAGTGAGTAGGAACCGTGAGTGGAGGTGCTCCAGAGACTACATGTGGAGTAGGTATTGGCATTGGGCTTGGCGCATTGGAAGCCCTTGGGTTCCACGTTTGGTACGGTGTTGTGCCATGTGGCGGTCCAAAGTTCATATGTGTGGCCCTAGGCATAGCAGACATCGGATGTGACATGCTAATGCCAGCCGGCATGGTCCCATGGAAATAAGAGCTTGGGTGTTGTGGTTGTGGAGCATAGGTTGTTGAAACAATGGGAGGGGTAGGAACTACATGAGTACGAGGATCCATGGGTGTATACGATTGGTACACACCTGTAGGTACTGTTGCAGGCATTGAGCTACCATGTAGCGGTGCTTTACTAACAAATGAGGTCCATGGTGTGTTTCTTGGCATGCCCATCATTGGGAAAGGCATGGTAGTCGTGGTGTCATCAAGGGAAAGACTTGGAAAAGTAAAGCTATCACTTGTGGGCTCAGATTGCATTGAGACCCCTGGCAAAACAACATATGGGGGATCCATCGGACTTACCGAGGGAGTCTCCATTTGCGATAAGGTTGGTTGTTTAGCCTTCTCTGTATCCAAGAATCTCATGAGACCCGTTGAGGGCATATGGATCCCCTTGTTCTGTCTCTATAGCTCAATAACCCTATGGATGACCTCACAAACTCTTTGTTGTTGATCCTCCATGCTAGTAGCACCCATTGTGGATTGTAGGATATTTAACCAACCCAAGTGATAGGTCTGACATGTGTATAGGTCAGTTAGAGTTTCCGTTTGTAGTTCGTACTCCCAGTTCTCATTTAGGAACACTCCATCTAGGCTTGAGATGCTAGGGGTGTCCTTTGAACTAGATGCAATGTGGCTCTCTATGGGTTGACCCTTAGTGGTCGCTAATTCAGGAGTACTCGATTGCTCTCCTAGCAAAGATATTGACATAGGGGCTTTTGCTTTTAACTCTCTTCGTTGCTCCGCCTTGCGTAAGCTCTCAATTTCCTTTTCCCTAGCCGCGATGATATATCGCTCAACCTCTTGCACTTTGGCAAGGCTTCTACTATCAGGTAATATGACCTCGGAGGGTGCGGTTAATGGAGTATTCACGTGCACACTCTCTAAGAGCATGTGGTCTACGCTGGTCATGAATGGCAAATTTACTTCCCCACCCCCCTCATTTACATCATTAGCTCCATGTTCGGAGAGAGTGGCTCTACTAAAGGTTTCCTTCAAGTAGCTAAGCATGCTCCACCCGCACCATGGACCCATGGCATGCATGTCTTGGCTTGAGCTATTGGGATTAGGCATTGGGTAACCCTCCATGACGTCGTAGTCAGAGGAAGAGTCACTAAACGCTACATGCTGAGTGGTACTACCTTGGGTTCCCGCCGAGGACCCGGAACATAAAGTAGGTGGGTATTGAGAACTCGCGTAAGTCGAAATTCTCGCTAGTTGCTTGGCCTCTAGCACACGACCAGAGTGCAGATGCATGTGCCTTTAGCACCCTACAAGCATCGACGAATAACCTCGAAGGTTAACCGCTTAGCTTTTTAGGCGTCCGTTTTCACTCGGTTTTTTTTTTTTAAAAAAATTAATGATTGGTTTTTGGATTACAGCGTGTGATAGCTTGAAACGAGTGTATCGCTGAGGGGGTTGTGCTGTGCTTTACAACACAGTGTTTGGTTACCCAAGCTCTATTGGCTCTCAAAAAGGTCAATTTTTACCTACACGTGAGACTAAAATACGTAATTTTAAAGGGGGACTGAGGCCTGAGCCTGAGCGTGAGCTTGGGCTTGGGTCTGGGCTTGGGTATGGGGGATATTCATGATCCCGGTCCTACCTTTAAAATTTATTTTTTTCTATTTTTATTTTTTTTGGGGGGGATAAGGTCGTCGCGGCCGCGCTATGCGCGCGAGCACACACACACCTAACCTACCTACTTACAACTAATACAGCTACTATTACATAACACACTACTATAGTAACTCATTAACTAACAGATCTACTTACTGTACTTTACACAGAACTAACATTATGAATCTACTACCTTAATTCTAACACCTTATCACAGAGAAAACATAGTACCTTTCAACACCTTATTAACAAAACAATACACAGCAGCAAAACAAACTCCTTCTCAACACACATACCTTCCTTCTCTACCTTTCCTACATTTGAAATTGCACCATAACGCAACATAGAGTGCTACTCGAGCGTAGTGTAAGGCATTTCCCCGACAGCGGCGCCAAAAATGTGCACGTCTGTCGCACGTGTCAATGCAAGGGACTTGCCGATACATTGTTTACAAGCCACAAATGGTTGCAAGCACACAATCAGACTAATCTAGCAAGCTCAAGAAAGAAAGGGTGTGTCACTCACCACCCTATGCTCGCCTTCGTGGAGGATTCCTCGCCGCGAAGAAAAAGGAGCTACCGTCGTGCCGCCTCAACCGCCTTGCCGCCGCCATGCCATTGTCGCAATGCTCGATCGCTCTCTCTCTCTCTCTCTCTCTCTCTCTCTCTCTCTCTCTCTCTCTCTCTCTCTCTCTCTCTCTCTCTCTCTCTCTCTCTTACACACAAACACACAAGGAGATGAAGAAGAAGAAGATGGAGATGGAGCAAGAAGACTCTTCAATTGCACAAAGAGAGAATGAGGTATTTTAGGTTTAGATTGACTTTTATATGGGCTTGCCCATTCACATTTGGGCGCCCACACTTAGCCAATCTTACCCAAACATTATAGGTTCTAGTTTTAGAGTGCACCCATCGGCGATCACTTTTATCCATTCCTACCTGACCGACAAGCCCGGCACCTGACTCTACCAAATAAATAATACGACGTCTATCGTAGGTGATAGGAATGTGTGTGAGGGTTAACAACGCCTCTAAAGCTCATGATGGCAAATTGGGAAACTATTTGGGAAGAGCATTACAACAACAATCCGGCTCCAAGTACTCCACCAAACGGTATGTCAAGGTATTCCGTATTTTTAAAGCTTCCTTATTGGAAGGACTTAAAAATACAACACCTCTTGGATCCCATCCACATATTCAAGAAATGTAGCCCACACCCTGTGGGACCACATTATTGGCAGAAGGACTCATTGGGAGCGAGGGAGGATTTGAGGGTCTTGAAACGTCTCCCTGCCTCTGCTACTCCACGCCGTGCCCCCAATGGGAAGATTGTGCTTCCTAAAGTGCCATGGATGCTAACCAAAGAAGAATTGGACAAAGTGAAGGGTACTATTGCGTCTGTTTGTACACCAACAGGATACATGAGGTCGCTAAAAGGAGCTTTCACAAAAGCAAAGAAAGATGGAAACGTTTAATTGTATGTGTTGAAGTCCCATGATTGGCACAAGATGCTTCATGTAATGTTCCTTTCTCTATTGTCTCTATTGTTTGTTTTTTAGGACAAATATGATTTGTGTGTATGAATTTTTCTCACTTTCCCTTCCTCTAATTTACATTGTAGTTCACTCTGCCTATGAGTATGTGTATATGTCAGGACAAGAAAGTCAGGGATGTTATTTTTAATCTTAGAGAGCTAGTAAGGTACACCACAAGAATCCACTCAACTACACCTTTTTATGTACACAATAACCTCAACTAGCACACTTAGTGTATTCTTGTGTGTTTTCTTGCAGATTTGTGAGCTCCAAGGAAATTGAAATAGATGCTATCCCTACTGCTCAAACACTACCAGCAAAATCTGTGTCTACCATTGAGGATGCATTTCCTCGATCGGTCCTTCTTAGTCAAATCCACCTCTTGGTTCACGTGGTTGAGGAGATTGCTATATGTGGAGTAGTGCACAAATGATGGATATTCTTTTTAGAGAGGTTTTTTTAAAGACTCTCAAAGATTTTGTGCAGGTATGATCTCAACAAGACGCATGTATGGCCAAAGGGTGGATCGTGCAAGAGGCATTTGTTTACATCTTACAGTATTTTGCACAAGTTGATCCTTCAATGCCTCACATGTGGTCAAACGAGGAGGATGCAAGGATGACTTCACACTTGCCAAGTGGAATGGGAACATTATGTAACATGGATATGAATCTATCCCGAGTGGTCAATAACTTTTATATTCTCAATGCAAAGGTTATGACCAAGTGGGTGGACTTGTGGACAATGGCAAAGGCAAGGCGTTTGCAAGAGAGAGAAGCATGGAAACAAGTACATGGAGGAAGGAGGGCACCCCCAGTGCCTAGACACCTTGCATGTTTCCCAAATCTCATTAGTGCAGAATGGATTCATGAGAGAATGACTAAAGCAAAAGTGCGCGGAGAAGACATCACCAACAAAGAATGGGAGTATGCACAAGGTTGCGTACCAAAGGTAGAGTACTCCTGGATCCAGTGGCTTCAATATCACGTGTATTGGTGGTAATTGGAAAGGTTAGATTTAGTGATTATGTGCACCAGCTAGCAATCGTTGATAATCTAACTTGTGACTTATTATTTGTTGTAGGAGAGTGCTTGAGATGGCCGAGAAAATGAAGGCCGAGAATCATAATGTTGCTATCCAACACGAGAAGGCTGAAGGTAGGCATGGTTGCACACTTGCCTACACATTACTGACATACAGATGCAAGCACTTCGACAAGGCCTTCAAGAAGTGGAGTGCTCAGATCAAGTCCACATAGGATCTCGAAGAGCAACCCCACTTTGCTTGCACGGCACGATGCTTGTTGTACAGGTTTGACATCTTTAATTGACAAATTAAGAATGTAGTAGGATACACTAATCTTGTTCTTGGTGGCTCAAAACATTGTGGTCTTTCTTGTAGATGGTGGAGAGATGCTCTTGTCTTCCCCATTCCCGAGCACCCCAGTGATGCATGGTGCATGTTAGAGAGAGAGGAGACGGGCTTATATCCTGACGAGTGGATAGATTACTTGTGGCCAAAGGGAGCGTGGCTCAAGTGTCCTTGGTGGCTGGACTACCCGGACAAGGAGTACCCACCCAAAGAGGAAGCGCTATACATAGGTATCATTCTATATAGTTGTTACGTTTGCCATGCAACAATACAACATGGGCTCAATAACTGTTCTTTTTTAATTAATAGCGGAGCATATTACATCACGGAAGAAAGCCATTGTGATAGAGGATGCTCTATCTCCAAACACATCAAAGAACTCGGACAAAAAGAAACAAGCCTCAAAGAAAGACCTGCAAGCACCATTGGCTGACCGGCAATGTGGGAAGAGAAAGAAGAGGGCTGTTGTTACCAGTGATAGTGAGAGCGAGCATGTGGTTGAGGAGTATTCTGTAGAAGTCAGCGATAGTGCTCATAGCCTTGGTGATATGAGCCACAGTGTCCCGACACTTTCCTTCACTCCAAGACCAGTAGGGGGCATCCAAGAGTCCCCTCCATGTTCACCATGACATGGCAGGGCTGCAAAGGACCTATCAGACATGGCCAGAGTTGTGGGAGAGCCATCCAGGTACGTGAAAATGGTTAATGTTCTGTTGTTCTCTTCAGCATTGCTTGAAAGATATATTTGATCTTATGTTGCTACATACATATATGCATGTAGAGCAACGCCACCTTGCAGTGCATGCTAGTGTCAAGTGCTTGGCAAAAGCTATTCCAGATGTGTTGTGCAATGATAGGTAAGCCACGCTAATTTACAATCAAAGTTATGTCCACAATTTTAGTGCTAACAAAGATTGCATGCAGTTCTATGCAGTTACTACGTAGATTCTTGGGCTCTCTATCAGGAACAGAGAAGATGAACCCCAACTTGAGATTGGGTGGCATACGTTTGATGTACATGGACTTTTCCTTACACACTAGGCCACATGCAGCTAGCACGGGTGGGGTTCCTTTATGGAACCAATGGGATAGTGAGCTTGTGGATGGTGCATTCCTTCTGGCAACCAAGTTTCTTTTGGTTGATGGCATGGTTGTGGCGACATGTCGTGCATAACATTTGTCCATTGTCACTTCGAAGGTAGAGGGAGCTCGTTTCCAGTTGTTGAGGATATTGTACATACGGCTGCCAGAGTCTAGTTGCACGACTGTTCAGGACTATGTAGAGGGGGTATGTTATTTTTTGTTTTGATACTAAATAGTAACTTTGATGTTTGCATTTCAAAATAACAATGTTTTATTGTTATTCATAGGTTGGTACTTTGTTGCTGGTCATTTTTTCACCCCCTTGAACCGGTGGTGTCAGCTTCCGAGGTATGATCGAGTAGATGGAGAGATTGCAGCAAATGTACATGGCTTCTCTGTAGATGACGACATGTTGTGGGAGAAGCTACGTTCAGATTCCACAGAGTGGATGCTTGATCGTATGGGCAGGGCCTTATCGTAGAGGTGTTGAGAGGAGTCCAGCATTTGCCAGGTGGTAGAAACTTTTTGGAAGTTTTTCTTCATGTTCCTATAAAATTATAGGTATAACAAATCTAAAGATTACTTTTCTTTTGTAGATGGCTACTAGGTACCTTCACAGACATGGGAGATGCTAGGTTGGATTGTTTTGCAGGAGTAGGGACATTGGCAACACAATGTTTACTACTACGCAGGCATTGCATCAGTTGTGAGAAGGATTGGTCAGTTTTCAATGCTTGTATAAAGCCAGCTCAGTGTCTACCTGCCGATTTAGGCTCGACATTGATGTTTCATAGGAGTGTCAGAGCTCAGGTAACTAAGCAACTGAAGCAAGTGACAGAGCAGCTTCATCCGCTGGATCTACGTTTCCCGACACCACTCAACAGTCAGGGAGGGGTAGTAGCAGCTCCATATCCCACTTTCACGGCCCCAGTTTTGGCATGGCATGCAACTGGACCGTCTCCTAGTGCATTCATTGCCTCCACATCTGAGGCCCCGCCCAGAGTTGATCCATTGCCTCTTTCACTACCTACAGCCCCCCCCCACATATAGTTCGTACCATCTGTGTTGGGGTTAAAGCCCAATGTGGTCGCCCAGGTAAGTGGGCGGGCCGCCAGGTATGTACACATATTCTTTTGTAAAAACCTAATAAGAACTCACTATGCTCTACACATTACAACAGAGCGAGTTCACCATATCGTCGTGCTCTTCTTCTCGCACTCACACGCGTCGCACTTTCGCTCGTACTCCTTCAACTGGTATCAGAGCTCAGATCGAGGCTCGGGGCAGCATTGCAGGAAGCTAGAGTCACCTGCTCATATTGGAGTGAGATTTGAAAGTCGAAGACATGGCCCCAAGTCCTGTGGGATAGCCCGAAGGGCTAGGTGTTCTCAGAATTTCATTCTGAGGTCATCTCGGCCACCGTTCGGCTTCGAAAAAGTTCTACGCAAGCCATTTTCGACTACGTGGTCTAGGCGGGTGCGGATCCGACTCTGCAAATTTCGGGTTTTGGCCTACGATTGCAGGTGCTGAGGATATTGGCACTCCCAGAGTGCTGATTTGTGGCTGTCTACACATCGAAGGACGGCTCACAGTTCTTGGAGGCGTGTCACATACGACACGGGTGCATCTACACACAAACTGTAGGCGACATCCACTAGTTCATCAGGTAGCTTGTGTTTGCTGCTTGATATTCTAGATTTCATCCTGACATTGCAGGTACTTCCACATGGGATGTATTTCCAAAGATGATGTATGCATGTTGAGGGTTTGCTGGCTGTGAGTCACGCGGCAAACAACCGCCGCAGCGGTTACAACATACAGTGGGAAATTTGTGCATGTATGACTTTGTGTGAATTCTATGTATTGTCAGATTTACTGCAGCCTTTGTTGAGGGTTGAGTGAGGTTTTATTGAGCTGGGGGATTCTTGAATGTTGAGATCCTTTCGGTGATACAGGTCTTGGAGCGATCCCTTGAGCACCCAGTTAGGATGTATTGACTGTGAGTTAGACAGTTGGGATTGCATCTTTGCTTTACTGCCGTTGAGGCACTGTCGCAGTCTATGCTTACAGGACAGTGAGACAGGACAATGAGAGACAGTAGAGGTGCAGGACAGGTTTACCCACAGCTTACAGTGTTAGAGAGACAGTGGTTTTTGAGCTGTTTTTTGGTCTGTTTTTGAGTACAGAAGAGCCATTTTACAATGGAGACTCTGCCGAAATTTATGCAGAATCTGAAGCTTTCTTGGTTCATTTGACAAGTTGATATTGGTTCAGAGGTCAGTTTACAGGGCAAACTTTATCGATTTTTTCCCAGGAAAGTAAACTACTATGAAGCGTAGCTATGGCTGCATCACAGGACACTACTCTTTACAATATCAAGAAGTTGGATGGAACCAATTTCCCATTGTGGAAGAAGCAGATTTGGCACGTGTTGGTACAAAAGAAGCAAATAAAACCTATAAAGCTCAAGGGGATAAAACCAAAAGATATGGACGAAGATGAATGGAGCGAAATGGATGAATTGGCACTTTCTACCATTATGCTGACTTTGGCAAAAAGCGTTTACTTCAATGTAGCAGACGAGATGTCGGCTTATGAAGCATGGACAAAGCTGAGTGATCTTTATGAGAAGCAGAGTGCAGCTTCACAGGTATACTGGCTTAAGAAGCTTGTTGACTTGAAGATGAAAGAAGGGACACCTATGTCCAATCATCTGAATGAATTCAACACCATCTACAGTCAGTTGTCAGCTCAAGGTGTCAAGTTTGATGAACCTGTTAGAGCTATGTTCCTGTTGATCACATTGCCGGAAAGTTGGGACACTTTTCGCACAGCTTTGAGTAATTCTGCACCTCCAGATGGTTTGACCATAGCAGATGTAGAAGGCAGTCTGCTTACTGAAGAAACCAACAGAAAGACAATGGACAAAGGCAAAGGAACAGCCTTAGTTGTCAGGGGAAGGACCAAAGAAAAGTACAAAGGTGGAAAGAGGAATCAGTCTCGTAGCAAGTCCCGCAGTGATAAAGGCAAGAGTGACATAGACTGCTACCATTGTGGCAAGAAGGTTCACATGAAAAGAGACTGCAGAGAATGGAAAGGAGAAAAAGGCAAAGAGAAAGCTGAAGACCATGGTGAGAAGAACAAGTCCTGATAAATGTGACAAACACTATTGCAGAGGATGACAGTCTAGTGTCAGGAGACATCTACTTCTTGAAGAATACAATGGACTCAGCTCTTCTTACAGCATCTGATGGACATGCACTGAGTGACTGGATTATAGACTCAGGGGCATCACTTCATGTGTCTCCAAACAAGGAGTGGTTTACCTCTTATGTGACCACTAAAGATCATGTTCGGCTAGGCAATGGGCAGACATGTGAGATCTTAGGTGTTGGAGATGTTCAATTGAAATTTTAGAATGGCTCTTCTTTCACGCTGAAGAATGTGAGACATGTTCCCGCAATTACAAAGATATTTTTTTCCCATGCACTCTAACACGTGTTCATCGGGGACGACTCACTCTAGGAAGGGGGGAAAATGCGGCAGGATTATCATTCGTATATGTTATTATTATCATATTATTATTTTTATTTTTCTTTAAAACAGATTTTTCAGAGCCTTAGAAACTCTTAGCGGACATAATTGTGAGCCATACCGACACCATCTAATATCAGGGTAAGAATATATATGTAGGGGAGGTTACACTAATTTTGGATAATTTTTGGCCAACTATAATAATTGTAAATAATTTTATTTTACTAAAAATCAAAAAACGATAGATAATAAAAAAAATTTGATAAGTCGAGCCAGGAAAGTCGGAATTGACTTTTGAAAGCAAACATTGAAACTTCAAAGCAAGGCCTTCGAACATGGCAAATATGGAAAGATTCGTCGACACAAGATGGATTTTGAACCAACTTCTAAAGGATCAAAATTGCAGATCGAACGCAATTTGTCAACCGAGCGTCAGAATGAAGAACGGTTCAAACTGCAGGTGGTATGAACAACAGGATATGATCAATGGAGGTATGTATGAATGGGGCATTCCGGGTAGACTAGGAACATATAGTCAAATGGGGCAACATAAGCTCATTTGCATTGAGAGAGAGAGAGAGAGAGAGAGAGAGAGAGAGAGAGAGAGAGAGAGTAAAGCATAGAGTTTTCGGATTTGTTTCTGCCCGCTGCAACCACCTCGGTAGATCTTACTACACCAGATTTGACAGGTATGATCATTAACTTTGCAAGAACATGTGTGTATGTCCCATACTGCATCAACATTGCCAAAATAACAAACCAGAGCAATACAAAGTCACAAAATCTGCAAACTAACAGGGCCAATGGAGAATTCCAAAACTCAAAAACCAAAAACCTTTCACCAGTAGGCCCCAAATAGCTAGCAAAATCAGGTAGGACAAAAACATTAACAAAAGGTGTTGGAACATGGATCGTTTTTCAAACCCTAAAATTAGCAAAATTTATACAAGAGCACCCACCACAAGTGGTCAGGAACAAACTCCTATAGCTGGAATTTCAAAATGCATCGCAACATGGATCGCGATCCAAGTTCCTTTTTGCCAAAATGAGGGCAGGAGTGGCTCACTAGCTGGGGAATGTAAAAATATGACTGGTGCTATAAAAATAATCACAAAAATTGCTCTTAAGATCATCAAATCCTCCTTGTTGGTTACCTTCAGTCTACAAATGGTCTTTTGGTCATTTTTAGAGAAAAAAGGGTAGGATTCCAACAAAAACTCAGGGAAAGGATAAATGGTAGGATGCTAGCAAAACTTATGAAGAAGGGCTAAAAGCAGAGTTCTTGAGAAGTTTTCAAATTGTTGCTTAAGCCAGTTCTCGGACCCAAGACCTCACACACCTTCGAAGATGGTGAGAGCTAGCAGGGTATGAGAGTAGATTGAGAGGAAGAAGGAGTATCTTACGAGAAAGATGTACATCTCCTCACATAATCACTCATATTAGCATAGCTTAGCTTAGTAATTAGCTTGGTAGAGGAGATGAGCATGCATTGAAGCTTGGCTCTTGGTTGGATTTGCATCCACATGCCAAGAGAGTGTTGATGTAGGCTTCTATCTCACAAGCTTGGAGTAGGTGATGAGCTCTCCATTAAAGCTTGGGAGGAGATAGAGTATTCTTCCTTCACACATGGTCAAGTGTGAGTGTGTGTGTGTGTCAATGCCAAGCAAAAATCAGCCCCCTCTCTCTCTTGGGCGAGCCCTTGTTGCTAATTTGGTCTGGCTTTTGCCTCATTGGACCTCCCCAAGTCAAGCCAATGGGTATTAAGCAGCATAAGTGATAGCCTTCTGACATGTGTCCCCCTTTCCCCTTTTGTGAGAGCTTTAGGTAATTAAATAATTAAACTAAACCCTCATTGGACCCCTTTGCCTCCTGGCCAATAGAAATCAGGCAAGCCATGGGGCTTCTGAATGCTCATTGGACCCTTTGGGAGACTGCCCAATAGTCTTTTAGGAGACTTAATTCTCATTGGTTTCTTTTATTTTAAATTAATTAAACTACATTTACTCTAGCTTAATTCTCATTGGTCCACTTCAAGGGTCTTCCAATAGGAATTGGGCACACCTTGTGGGCATCTGGCCTAGGGAGCTGACATGTGTCCCCCATTCCCTTTGTGAAAAGGGAGCCTGTGTGTGTGTGTGTGGCTTTCTCTCTCATCCCCTACCTTTAGGGCTCGCCCCCTCCCATGTAGGGATGTGCAAAGACTTTTAGGGCACACACAAAGCATCCAATTTTCCCTAGGGTTGACCTTTGGACACAACCTTTGAATTTTGGAACCTTAGCATTTTGGAAGTCTTAATGGGCTGAACCTTAGGGTCTTTTTAGCCCATTGTTGCACATGGCTCTTTTGCAGATGGCCCCCCCTTTGGATCCCTATTTTCCCTCCTTTGGATCCCTACTGTGGCCGGTCTGCTAGCTTAACCAATATTCTAGCTTTTTCTCCCCTGGCCTTCCCCACATTAAATGATCAGTTTAATATGAGAAAATCATTTAGGAGAATTAGATATTGATTATTATGACAAAGGCAATGACAGATATTAGGCAAACCATGTGCCAAAAAATGGTTCGAAGAAACAAATATGGTCAAGACGGAAAAAACATGGCCATAAACTAGAAAATGGGGCAATTTAAGGAAAAACATGTCCAAATCTGAAAAAATTACACCAGTGTACTAGGAAGACCTATAGGAACATATGTGTAAAGAAACTATGTCAAAATTCCTCCCAACATGGATCGTGATCCATGTACCTTTTTGCCCAATCAAAGAAAAACCCATGCCATCTGATCGAGTATGTTCAAGGAAGCCAAGCCATGAAGTTTCAAGCCATTTGAATTCCAAAATCCACTTCAAAATGCCAAAAATCTCTAAGTCTGCAAAGAACTTCAAAAAATTAGCCCAAGTGTCAAACCATTGATCCAAATCCCAATTTTTTTTAACCAAGGCACTATCTAGATAGACCCTACCAGATGGTATCATCAGATTTCCAAAATGTTGCCCAACATGGATCGTGATCCATGTACCTCAAACCCTAAATCTAGAGAAAATTGCACAGTAGCATCTCCATATGCCTAGGAACAACTTCCCCTAGTTGGAATTTCAAAATTCCTCCCAACATGGATCGCGATCCATATTCCTTTTTGCCAAAATTCATCTGTTACATTATGCCCTTGTGCCTATAGTAATCCTAGATGCACTGGTGAAATTTGGTCAAATTTGGGGTAGTTTTGACAAAGTTATGCTCATTTTTCATTTTATGGTCAAAGTTTGCAACTTTTCGATGGTTTTGATCAATTGCTAAACCATGTTTCCAATACTAAATTGACCATAGGATGCCTTGAAGGAAAGCACAAAGGGAGTGGAATGCTGCACCTTATGAGATAACAGATATCTCCTCAAATGAGAAAGCTCGTATCACAGAACAGGTACTCAAAGCAATACCGGCTAACATCTTCATCGGAAGGTTTCAAGCCGCAGACGGAGAAATAGTAAAGGCCACTATCTTCCCATGGGAAATGTGGACACTGCACCAAATTCCAGAAGTGCAAGCAGGGGACAGATGCCTACAATTAGATAGTTTCCTACGATTACCTCCATGAGGAATGGACTTCAGACGAGCTCATGAGCTCATAAGTTCAATTCAGTACAATGGGGAAGCCACTCTGACTGACAAGGATGGGACAGTAGTCAAGGTAAAGATCACAACAGAAATAATCAATGAAGCCCTCCACTTGTAGCAAGGGATGCACAATCCATTGCAAAAGACAAAGGCAATAGATAACGATAAAGCTTTCCTGAAGCAAAGAGTCCACAAGCTAACATATCAGGATTTGATATACTCGAAAACTGAATTGTCATTGCGCCTCGTATCGCAACACTTCAAAGTGCAGAAACCACCCAGATATACAGAACTGTTGTTGCACATGGCGGTAGTAATGGCAATGGGCTTGGCAGAGAGAGAGTGGTCAGCTGCGATTTTGAAAATTACCTCCTCAACAACATTGTCGAAGCAAACCTAAAGGGGAGCCAAAAAAGCAAGGCCTGCATGAATGCGGGACCAATGCTGACGCGCATTGCCTACCAAGCATTAGGGATGATTGATGATCTACCACCCACAGAAGTGCATATAAATCTGATTCACAGATCTAAAAGAGCAATAAGATGTGTGGCCAGACTTCCACCAGGCCGAAACCAGAAGCTAAGCAAACAAGGCAAAGCGCAACCATAAGAGATTCTGATAGCAAAAAGAAAGATTCAAATGCTCGGAGTAGCCAAGAAGCTGGGTCCCAATAGAGAGACACTCCTTTCGAGTACCAATTTTCAGAGGAGGAGCACGACAGCCAGTACTCTCTTGGATATACACGATTGAGGATGAAAACTACGCACGTGGCAGAAGCTATCCCAATTACTCATGCCAAGAGGACAATGGAAGAAGCGTAGGCATTGAGGAAAGGCTCCGCCAACAGAAGCACGAAGAAAAAAGAACCCAAGGAACAGAAGCTGATGATGAAAAAGAGAAAGAAGAAGAAGAAAACATTCCACTTCTACGCAGGCAGACAACTGCTCTGGAAAGGATCAAGCAACAAAAAAGATAGGAAGCTGAGGAAAAACGAGAGATTGCCAGCGCCATGCAACGAATCCATAACGAGCTCAAGCAAAAGATGGAGCTAAGGAAGAAAGAAGAAGCAAAGAAACCACGCGTTGATGATCTCGAATCATCTGACGAATCTACTCGAAGTCAAAAAGAGGAAGATAACTCACAAGGGGAGGAACAACAAGATACACATGACCAGCAGGGTCAGGAGTTTGCTTCTCCCAAGGACATTGGGGTACCTCCAGAGACTGCTATAAAAGAGAAAGAAAAAGTTGAAGACCTGCCAGAGCAAGGAGCAGAGAAGAGGCATTCGAAACAAAACACAGATCAGGAAACGAAGGCAACACAACCAAAGCCTACCAAAACTTTTGCAGCTATAGAAGATCCGAAACTAAAAGAAAAAATGACAGGTGAGACTGAAACATCAGATCGGGGCCAAAAAAGCCAGCAGAGGCCAAGATCGCCTTGATCACAAGCTGTAATAGAGGAAGGAGCTGAAATAATCAAGTCATTTGACATTGACGCTCACTTAGAGCAGATCAAGCTCCAGTTTCAATGCCAAAGGGCTCTTTACAACCTGCGGGGGCTGGAATTGGAAGATACTAAAAGAGACGTGTCTAAGGCAGCTGAAGATGCCCTGCAGCTAAAGCAAAGAATAGAGGCATTAGAGAAAGCACAGCTCCAAGCCCAATCTGAGTTGCAAAGGGAACAAGAAAATGCAACCTACTATTACAATAAGATGTAACAGTTTAACGAGGCCAACTTTTGCACTGCAAGTCGAGCAGCAACACCTCGAGGAGGAACTAACCAAAGAAAGGGAACATAATGAAAAGCTGCAAGAGTCATACACTGTGGTTAGCAGGAATCTAACTCAGCTCTTAGCCATACAGGAGACTCCCACCTCCTCAATTGTGGCTGCAAGATCAACCTCCTTCAACCAAGAAGTTAAAGATCTAAAAGAGGCCCTGGCTTAGGAATATGACAAACAAATCATGACAGCAGGACATAGGGCCTTACAACGAGCAAAGGACGAAGAAATTGAAGAATTAAGGAAGCAGTTGGCTGAGGCATGGGGGGACTTGGAGACTTTGAGGGCCAATCAAGCAAAGCATCAACAAACAGCCCCAGTAGACTTTGAGCAAGACGGAGGTTTTGAATA
This sequence comes from Adiantum capillus-veneris, assembly GCF_014529385.1. Taxonomy (NCBI): domain Eukaryota; kingdom Viridiplantae; phylum Streptophyta; class Polypodiopsida; order Polypodiales; family Pteridaceae; genus Adiantum; species Adiantum capillus-veneris. The sequence continues at coordinate 30,394,988 of NC_140953.1, read as the reverse complement.
TTGCACATTTGAGGCTCACCAAACAGAGGTGCCCACTACCAGCATTGGAAAAGCAACATAGGAATCTGCAGATCCAGCCACGACATCCACTTCGGATTTGTCCAAGGACAAAATTCAGCACTGGATCTCAGAAGTTAAGGATCCCTCGCACAAAGCATATCTATAGTATGAACTGAAAGTGCTGGAATCGGCTGCCCTCCTCATGATATACTCCAGATGAGGTGGTAAAGAACCTCGGGCATGAGATGATCGCCCTGCCAGGAGGCTAGCTTATGGAAGTAAAGAATGCTACCAGAACTTGAACCAAGCAGTCGAGGGGATTACAGGGACGTTCCTGTCACTAAAATTTAGATTCAAACCATCATTGACAATCAACCCCTCTGGCAAAATAAATGGTTTGAGCAAAGACCAACATATGAAACTTATTACAAGAACGCTCCCCAGCATCTCAGGATCGACCCAACTTACTGTCCCATCAACAGACGGCGATCCTAGGGGACAGCTTTTACTCTTGGCAAAGCAAAAGATCGGTGGTGTTGAACTACCTAGTTATCAAAGCCACTCAATAACAACCCACTGTCCGAGCAGTATATGATTCAGACTCTCGAAGGGGTGATTAACATGATGAAGGAGATCCCGGATCTTGCATGCCAGATGCTCGTGAAAATTGCCAAGATGCTAATCACCTCCATCACAACTTTTAATGATATAGAGGCAACAAAGCATCCTTGGCAAATTTTCGTGGAAGGCACAAGAGGGATTTGCTAGAATATGGAGACAAAAATCCCAAGCAGGAACGTCATCATGGGATTGTATGCAAGAGCCATGTTATTTCCCTCCCACTACCTGCAGACTTTCGAGGAGGCGTTCATGATCGGCTTCTTCAAAGTGGACTCCTCCATATTCAATCCCATGACAAAAGATCTGCCAGCACGCCATATCGCATATCAAAGTACTCTCAGCAACAACCCTTTCAGAGAGCTAGCCACCAAAGTAGAGATTGAGGCAAGAGCGCAGAAGTTCAGACACCTCACTGCAACACTCAAGAGAAGACAGTAGACTACACTCAGAGACAGATTGCACGAGGATGTGCAATGAATAGGAAGGGGAAATGTTTGGTGGATACAACGATTTGACACATGACAGACAGATGCACACCAAACCCTGTAAACACTCGCTCAATTTTTTGAAAGAAGCCGTGTGGTTTAGCTTATGATGATTTGTAATTGTAATGTAATTTGACATACCCTCTCAACCTCTCTGAGTCTACACCCTTGTAAGTGGTCAAATGGCCGTGTGAAAGCTCCTTTAACTTTTAAGTCAAAACCCTTAGTTTTAGACTAAAGAGGCATCATTAGCAAAAAGGATTTTTGGACGTTCACTGTGAGAGCTTCTTGCTGCTACAACTTGTAGTCCTCTTTTCTCCTGGACTGGTGATTAAAATTCAATTCCAAATAGCACATTGTGTTCCTAGTCTCTTGCTCTACAATTTAAGTATAACCATTCTCAATTCTGTTGTGGTTCGCGACGCATTGCTTGTGAAGGTTAAAATGGTTGTTTTTTTATGTTTTGACCATGGATAAGTGTTTCTTTTCTTAAGGGGGACCTTTTCGAGTAGTTCTGTTTCAGTTTTCTGCACATTTTTTGTGATGGATCATGATTTATGTACCTTCTGAGATGGTGATAGAACTTGGTAGGATTGTGACCCTAGGTGTTGTAATACCTCTCCATAAGTTTCATTGCATTCCGAATGCGTTTGGATGCCGAAAAGGCGTGATGACCTAGAGCGTTGAGATTGGACGCATACTAATTTTCTAACTAGGAAGTGGTTGATTTGCATTTGTTGTAGTATGAGTAGCCCTCTAAGTTCACTTTGGTGAGATCGACACTCTCATTAAATCTCTGTGCCCCATCTTGAGTCGCTTCCTTGCATATTGACATTATGTTAGTACAAAAGAGCTATGCTACAAACATTCATTGCAACGACCCGCTAACAGTGAACATCACATTGTAATTAGTTTTGCTGATATAAAGAACTGTCTTTTGAGTCTAAGGTAGGCTATTCTGGGACTAATCTAGCCTGCTACACGTACATCACAAAATCACTATAATTCTTTTTCCACAAGTATGCACGACCATAGTGAAGAATATTTTGCTCCTACTTTTGATAATGATGTTTATTTATTTTTCTAACATTTTTTTAGCTTCTAATGATTCACAAAGAGCTATATAGAACATATTGTGGTGTAGTTCCCTTTTATTATTAGCTTATCATGAACGTACCATTTAGGACACAAGAAATTGAAGACAAGTCAGATAAGCTCTCTCCTCATTTTAGTTTTCTTTTATCTTCTTGCAAGGTCATTTATAATACTCCCATCATAATACACTAACAAGAAAGATATCAAATTTTACAATAGTGTCTTCCCTTATTATTACACAACCAAATATCCAAACTAACCTTTAATTATAGCATTGAGTTTTTTCAACACACTAAATCTCCGATACATAACCATGGCAGACTCCTAAACACATCTATTAATCGCATTCAAAGAGAAAAAATGCAAGTACATAGACTCAACTGAGGTGGCTTGCTTATCAGTTTGAATACTAGCTGTTTCTTCAGAGAATCTCCAAGTACGTAATTTCTTCATGTATTCTATTAATATAAATCTAAGAAAATCATTTTCTCTTTAATGAGTTTGTTCTCTCTATAGGTCCAAATGTCATATATAATGCATCATCCTAGTCTCTAGCCTACTTCCTTCCATACCTTGAGATGTTCAAATTTTGCACCACCTCTTACAGCATCTTCTTACACGACAATTGCCCAGTTTAATGCTCTCATTTGATAAATGCTCGTTTAATTTACTTTCTTGTAAGTGACTCTCTTTGCAGATGTACCTAAGGGCACATACCTGTGTAAATTTGCAAGAAAAAAGAATACCGCCGAACAGACAAAGCTCTTTTACTTGCATTATCTTATGAGCTGTAAAATCAACCATCGCTAATGTCCTGGCCTTTACTTGCATTGAATGGGATTTCTATGGAGACAATTTTTCATTAAGCTATATAGCTACTAGCACAAGCTAAGGTGCTTTGGGATAATGAACAAAAGTTTGTAAGTACTTTACTACTCAACTATACTCCAATTTGGTTCCAAACAGGTGGTAAATGTTTTGTCCTTCATGCCTTAACCAGTCCATTTGTCACGTGCACACAAATTCACCAATTTATGTAGTGTGTATATGATCATCTTGGTGCAAATTCACCAATTTAGGCAACACCAATTAACTGTGCAAATTTATTCGCATTTTCATCGCTTACCAACGTGGTTTTCGACAGGGAAAGCTTGGCAGAGATGATTATGCGGCATGCAAGCTGTTTCTCTCAAGGGAATCACAAAGATGAGGATATGCTTGCAACGTCCACGGATGAACGCCATGCTCATCAGGTTTGTTTTTTTTCCGTCATTCCACGGATTTTCTTAATCCCTATGTGATGTTACTTTGTAGACTCATACTGAACGAATTTCCAAGCTTGATCTTTGATGCACCGGCAAGGCCGGTGGCTACTTCGGCTCATGCTTGCACAGTTGTTTTGCATGATAGTTTGGGCTTGCAGCGAAGCAAGGCTTCCATACGTATACATCGGTCAACCGCACCATGTGGTGATTATCACGAACCATGGCACTCAAACCTAGCAGGTAAGAGCATGGAAGTTCTCACACGATTCCACCTTGGTTGCAAATTGGGCAAGGCCCTTGACAGCATGCAGTAGAGTAGTTATTGAGCATGTGCTTGATAACTCTGGTATGCATGGGACTGAATGATCACCGCTATCATTCATAAAGTCACACAGGTATGAGATGCGCACACTTTGCACATATAATTCTCTTTTTCTAAAAGATCTACAAAGTAGACAAGGTCTATTTTCTGCATGATCGACAAGGTCGACTCTTTTTGCTATGTCATCGGTCGCTAATAGCATTTATTGGCAAGGAGGCCGGACATAGTTATATGAAGCATCGCTTCTCCTGAGTACCTTGATAGAGCACGCTCATCAAAGGTTACATTTTCTTTCCAAGGCAAGGCCAAGCGCCAATTTTTCAGTCTCTCAAGGAGATAGACATGGCCTATTACTAGATTTGTTGTAGGTAGCAAGTTGCTCGGCATGGCCGACTACTTATCACTGTTTCTCGAAGCAGACAGAGGATGTTTGCTCCATAGTACTGGCTAATTTCAGTTGTAATTGTTCGACAAGGTCGACTCTTTTTGTCATGCTATTTGCAGCCACATCAGTTGGCTATTAGCACTCTCTCTCGCACGGCAGATTTGGCTATGAGCCACCTTTACGCGAGCTTTCCCTTTGGAATTTTATGACAACTGGTTGCAGCAACACCTACCAGGTTAGCCAAGTTCAAGTTTTTCTAGTTTTTCTTTTCCATGTTTACAGTTTACTTGGCAATTACTGTCATTGTGGAAAGCAAAGTGCTTTGGCAATTTTACGTGAAGCACAGCTTCTCCCTTGTGCCGAGATACTGCCATTGATTTGGAATCAAGGGCTTTGGCACACAAGTTTGGGGAACTGGAAAAATAGGGAATGTCAGCTCACAGAATCCCTACCAGTTTCTTCTGTGCAAGGCACTTATGGTTTTGGTTCGCACGCTTGAGACCATCATAGTAGCCAAGGGCTTACGTTTTTGCATGCAAGACATGCTAAGCAGGTGGCATGAATTCCACCACTTTATGTATTATGCTTCCGCTATCACCCTCGCAACTCTGTCAAGGACAGACTAAGTGATGGATTGTTGAACCTGCTAATTGGTTGCTATCAACACCCAACAGCACTAAAAGGAACCTAAATCTAGGGCTTATTTCAAGGGCAATGTGCCGATGCTAAGTCATTTCCATACAATCATGACCCTGCAAGGCAGGTAGATCAAGATGTGGTTGTGTTTTTCTGTTACCTCTCTCAATGAGAGAGCCATAGCAGAAACTTGTTGCATGCTTATGGGATACGCTGCACGTTAGGCATAAGATGCACACGCGCATGGCAATCAACTATACACGTCATAGTCGTTCAAGGAAATTTCCGCAGCCCAGCATGCTCTTCTTCTCTCTCGTTCTCTCTCTTTAAGGGAATAATGAAAATCTTCTAAGAAGCTTTTGATACGTGTTTTGCTAGAGAGTCAGTCTGAGTCAAGGTGCTCTAACTCTCAGCTAGCACATGGATAAGCTGCTACTCAAATTAGTCTTCATCGGTTTGTTCATTGAACACTAATTTGCATAAGGGCTGTGAGCCACACAGGCTAAGAGCAAGCGTCAGGCCAAGGGTAAGACCCAACTATTGGCATTCTTTGGGTGACTGTTTTCAAGAGTGAATAGATCTACCCAGGGAAGTATACATCGATGTTAATGGACAAGCAAGGGTCTTGTCATTCAGGATGTTTACAGTGTCATTTTTGCACTACTTGTTCTCAGTGCGACACTCAAGTTGAGTTTTTGAAAATCTTCAATAGCTGATCTCTACAAGGAAGTATAGATGCAGCAATCAATTGAGACAGTATGGTTGTCCACAGGAGCTAGGCAGTTCACTTGTGTGGATTTCCTGCTCTCTCTATAGTGAAGGAGTACGAGCGGAAGTGCGACGCGAGAGAGAGTGCGAGAAGAAGAGCACGACGATATGGTGAACTCGCTCTACTGTAATGTGTAGAGCATAGTGAGTTCTTATTAGGTTTTTACAAAAGAATATGTGTACATACCTGGCGGCCCGCCCACTTACCTGGGCAACCACATTGGGCTTTATACCCCAACAACCTCCCACTTAAAGTCCAATGTGGTACTTTAAGTGTGAGAGAAGCTAATATACAAGAGATGTAGAGAAGTGATGTACTACCCTACACCTAACTGCTTGCGAAAATGCGCAAAGCTCTCTGAGGGAAGTCCTTTTGTAAGTAGATCAGCAGGATTTTCTGTGGTGTGAACTTTGACAAGCTGAAGTTGCTTATCCTCGAGCATTTCCCTGATAAAATGATACTTCAATCCACATGCTTTGTCTTTGAGTGATAAACTGGATTGCGAGCCAATTGTATAGCACTTTGACTATCACAATATAACACAGGCATCTCTTCTTTGATTCCGAAATCTGCTACTAGTCGATTAAGCCAAATTGATTCTTTGCATGCCTCTGATGCTGCAACATATTCAGCCTCTGTAGTAGACTGAGTAACACAATCTTGTAATCTAGAACGCCATGATACTGCTCCACCAGCCAATGTAAAGACATACCCTGACGTAGACCTTCGGTTGTCTAAGTCACCTGCATAATCTGAGTCTGTAAAACCCTTTACACTTAGCTCCTGACTCCCATAGCATATACGCATACTCTTTGTAGCTTTCAGGTATCTCAATATTCCTTTCACTGCCTCCCAATGTTTCTTGCCTGGGTTTGACATGTATCGACTTACTACTCCCACTGCAAATGCAATGTCTGGGCGAGTAGCAATCATTGCATACATCAAACTACCCACTGCAGACGCATATGGAATCTTATCCATTTCAGCTTGTTCTTCCTCAGACACAAGACAATCTTGTTTGCTAAGTTTCACATATGGTGGCAATGGAACACTCAATGCCTTTCCCTTCTCCATATTGAAACGTTGCAAAACCTTGTCAATATACTCTGTTTGAGATAACCAAATCAAATTCTTTGATCTGTCTCTCTCAATGCGCATACCAAGTATATGACTTGCCGCACCCATGTCTTTCATGTCAAACGATTTTGCCATCTTTGACTTCAAAGCTGAAATTTTTTCCAAGTGCTTGCCAGCAATCAACATGTCATCCACATACAAAATAAGGATCAGCCAACTGCCATCCTTAGCCTTCTTTGTATATAGACAGTGATCGAACTCACTACGTTTGTAGCCTTGAGAAAGCATAAACTTGTGGAATTTATGGTACCATGCCCTCGGTGATTGTTTTAAGCCATAAAGACTCTTTAACAACTGGCATACCCAATCTTCCTTGCCTTTCTCAACAAACCCTTCTGGCTGCTGCATGTAAATTTCCACATCTAAATCACCATGCAAGAACGCTGTCTTGACATCCATTTGGTGCAACACCAAATCTAATATGGCAACCAATGCAAGAAAGCATCTCAATGTAGTCATCTTGACCACCGGAGAGAAGACTTCATCAAAGTCAATGCCTTGTTCTTGCTTAAAGCCCTTGGCAACAAGCCTTGCTTTGTACTTTGGCTGACTATCATGAGCGGTGATCTTATACCTGTAAACCCATTTACAAGGTAGAGCCTTTTTGTCCTGTGGTAATTTAACTAGCTTCCATGTCTTGTTTTTATGTAGAGCTGTCATCTCTGACTGCATGGCCAATTGCCAATTCCCGGAGTCCTTCATTTGCACTGCTTCCTTGTAACATGAAGGCTCATTGCAATCAGTCAACATGACATAATTCATAGATGGAACAAACCTATCAGGAGGTCGCGTGACACGTCCAGATCTACGCACAATAGGTGGCTCAGGCTCAGCCACAACCTGTGGTTCCACTCTATCCTGTCCTTGCTCCTCTTGAGCCCTGACAATTTGTCTTGCACGTGCAGGTCCATCTTCTTGGAAGACAACTCTTCTAATCTCCTCAACCCTCTCTGGTTTAGAATGATATTTGGATTCATTAAAGTGAACATCATTGCTGCGGACAACCTTTCTGGATTCGGGATCCCAAAGTCTGTACCCCATCTCGCCAGAATTACCATAGCCTAGAAAGATGCACTTTCTACTCTTTGGCTCAAGTTTGTTCCTAAATTCCTTTGGAACGTGAGTATATGCCTCACAGCCAAAGACTCTGAGATGCTTGTATGAGGGCATTTTGCCTGACCATACCATCTCTGGTACTGAATCCTTCTGCCAAACCTTGCTAGGAGATCTATTTACAAGATGAACAGCTGTTGATACAGCTTCAGCCCAAAACCCATTTGGCAGCTGTGCATTAGACAACATACTTCTGACCTTCTCTTGTATGGTCCTATTCATCCTCTCAGCAACACCATTTTGAGGAGGATTGTAAGGAGCAGTAAGTTCACGTTTTATACCTTTTGACTCACAAAAGTCCTGAAAGGCCTTTGAAACATACTCTCCACCATTGTCAGTGCGTAAGCATTTAAGCTTCTTGCCACTCTGATTCTCCACAAGTGTCACAAACGTTTTGAAAACACTAAACGCTTCATCCTTGTGCTTGAGAAAGTAAACCCATACTTTCCTCGAGTAATCATCTATAAATGTCATAAAGTAAGAAGCTCCCCCTAGAGATAGGTTAGGCATAGGTCCACACAAATCACTATGAACAAGTGCCAACTGTGTATCTCTTCTACTGCTTCTATGCTTATGTGGCTGCTGTGTTTGCTTACCATACAGACAATGTTCACAGAATTCAAATCATTAAATGAAAAGCCAGGCAAATAACCAGAACGAGACAAGATTTCCATTCCCTTCTTGGACATATGTCCTAACCGGCTATGCCACAAAGAAACGTTCGGCTGCTCGGTTACATTGATTACATTTTTAGAGACATTTGATACATAAATCATGTAAAGTCCTCCAGACTTTACTCCATGTGCTACTGTCATAGAACCCTTGGATATCTTCCACATGTTTTGTCCAAAAGTGGTGACATAGCCAGCATCATCAAGTAAACCTGTGCTGATCAAGCTCTTTGTAATTGCGGGAACATGTCTCACATTCTTCAACGTGAAAGAAGAGCCATTCTGAAAGTTCAATTGAACATCTCCAACACCTAAGATCTCACATGTCTGCCCATTGCCTAGCCGAACATGATCTTTAGTGGTCACATAAGAGGTAAACCACTCCTTGTTTGGAGACACATGAAGTGATGCCCCTGAGTCTATAATCCAGTCACTCAGTGCATTTCCATCAGATGCTGTAAGAAGAGCTGAGTCCATTGTATTCTTCAAGAAGTAGATGTCTCCTGACACTAGACTGTCATCCTCTGCAACAGTGTTTGTCACATTTATTTCTTGAATCTTCACTGAGGACTTGTTCTTCTCACCATGGTCTTCAGCTTTCTCTTTGCCTTTTTCTGATTTCCATTCTCTGCAGTCTCTTTTCATGTGACCCTTCTTGCCACAATGGTAGCATTCTATGTCACTCTTGCCTTTAGCACTACGGGACTTGCTACGAGACTGATTCCTCTTTCCACCTTTGTACTTTTCTTTGGTCCTTCCCCTGACAACTAAGGCTGTTCCTTTGCCTTTGTCCATTGTCTTTCTATTGGTTTCTTCAGTAAGCAGACTTCCTTCTACACCTGCTATGTTCAAACCATCTGGAGGTGCAGAATTACTCAAAGCTGTGCGAAAAGTGTCCCAACTTTCCGACAATGTGATCAACAGGAACATAGCTCTAACAGGTTCATCAAACTTGACACCTTGAGCTGACAACTGACTATAGATTGTGTTGAATTCATTCAGATGATTGGACATAGGTGTCCCTTCTTTCATCTTCAAGTCAACAAGCTTCTTAAGCCAGTATACCTGTGAAGCTGCACTCTGCTTCTCCTAAAGATCACTCAGCTTTAACCATGCTTGATAAGCCGACATCTCGTCTGCTACATTGAAGTAAACGCTTTCTGCCAAAGTCAGCATAATGGTAGAAAGTGCCAATTCATCCATTTCGTTCCATTCATCTTCGTCCATATCTTCTAGTTTTATCCCCTTGAGCTTTATAGGTTTTATCTGCTTCTTTTGTACCAACACGTGCCAAATCTGCTTCTTCCACAATGGGAAATTGGTTTCATCCAGCTTCTTGATATTGTAAAGAGTAGTGTCCTGTGATCCAGCCATAGCTACGCTTCACAGTGGTTTACTTTCCTGGGAAAAATTCGGCAGAGTTTCCCCTGTAAACTGACCTCTGAACCAATATCAACGTGTCAAATGAACCAAGAAAGCTTCAGATTCTGCATAAATTTCGGCAGAGTCTCCTTTGTAAAATGGCTCTGGTGTACTCAAAAACAGACCAAAAAACCACTGTCTCTCTAACACTGTAAGCTGTGGGTAAACCTGTCCTGCACCTGTCCTGTCTCTGACTGTCCTGTCACTGTCCTGTAAGCATAGACTGCGACAGTGCCTCAACGGCAGTAAAGCAAAGATGCAATCCCAACTGTCTAACTCACAGTCAATACATCCCTGCTGCCTATCTAAGGGTGCTCGAGGGATCGCTCCAAGACCTGTATCACCGAAAGGATCTCAACATTCGAGAATCCCCCAGCTCAATAAAACCTCATTCGACCCTCAACAAAGGCTGCAGTAAATCTGACAGTACATAGACTTCCCACAAAGTCATACATCCACAAATTTCCCACTGTATGCTGTAACCATTGCGGCGGTTGTTTGCTGCGTGACTCACAGCCAGCAAACCCTCAACAGACATACATCATCTCTGACAATACATCCCATGTGGAAGTACCTGCAATTTCAGGATGAAATCTGGAATATCAAGCAGGAAACACAAGCTACCTGATGAACTAGTGGATGTCGCCTACAGTTTGTGTGTAGATGCGCCCGTGTCGTATGTGACACGCCTCCAAGAACTGTGAGTCGTCCTTCGATGTGTAGACAGCCACAAATCAACACTCTGGGAGTGTCGATATCCTCAGCACCTGCAGTCGTAGGCCGAAAACCCCAAATTTGCAGAGTCGGATCTGCACCCGCCGAGACCACGCAGTTGAAAATGGCCTGCACAGACCTTTGCCGAAGCCGAACGGTGGTCGAGATGACCTCAGAATGAAAATCCGAGGTCACCGAGTCCTTCGGGCTCGCCCACGAGATTTGGGGCCGTGTCTTCGTCTGTCGAATTTCACTCCAATCTGAGCTGGTGACTCTAGCCTCCTGGAGTGCTGCCCCGAGCCTCGATCTGAGCTCTGATACCAGTTGAAGGAGTACGAGCGGAAGTGCGACGCGAGAGAGAGTGCGAGAAGAAGAGCACGACGATATGGTGAACTCGCTCTACTATAATGTGTAGAGCATAGTGAGTTCTTATTAGGTTTTTACAAAAGAATATGTGTACATACCTGGCGGCTCGCCCACTTACCTGGGCGACCACATTGGGCTTTATACCCCAACATATAGCAGTACGGAGTGTCTATGGACATAGTGTTTTGGGGTACGACCCAGCGGGTGAATGCTACATCATCCCATAGGCATTGAGGATCACAGTTGATCTGCCTTGAGGATCACAATTTGATCTCTCCCAGTTAGACTTTCAAGGAAAGAATTCCGCAATCTACCACGCGGTAGCAGACAAACTCAACTTTTTAAGTTGATTCCAATTAGTATGTACACGGTTAACTATGTTGGTTACCGTTAACTGCTACTTGAGCAGTTTCTACAAAGGGTCTTACCAAGGGGTTTGACTACGTAGATTTTAACCAAAGGGGTTGGATTGCGAAGGCAACACCCACGGTTCCCAGTGCAATATTGTTTGTTTGTTCAGGTAGGAGATGTGCTCCTCTCCGTTTGCGTACGAGTAAGTGAACATTACGTTCAAATCTCCAGGTACGCATCTATTGATTTGGTGTTATTCCATTTTTTGTATGCTTTGCTTGTTTTTTTTCAAGACGTATAAGTACGCTTGAATGTTGCAAAGCCATGCCAAGGGCATGTCGGCACAAAGTATTTTGGGCCAAGTGTCCAATCTACCTTTCTGCCTTATGCTGTTACGAACCTACTTGTAGGGTTCGATTTGGCACATGTTGTCACATGGGATACAACATAGTCTAGGAACTCAAGGAGTTTGGTTTAGCCAGTGTGGAGCATGATAATGAGGGTCCCTCTCACTCGCGTCGCAGAGTGTTCGTAGTTACCTCCACACACAAGTACAACTCGTACTTGATGGATGTCACTTTTCCTGGCATCCTTACTTGAGACGTATTCCACATGTGGAGAATATGAGTCTCTGGGACTGACACTGGCGCCCAATTCGAAATGATGTGTCGCGACGAAGTTCCTAGGTGCTGGTCACATCTGTTCATTAGACCAATTGACGCACACAGTATCAGGAACAATTTCAGTGGCCAAAAATTGTCGGGTACTAAGTACAGACTTGTTGTGATTACAAGTGTTGTGAAACCACCTTAACGGAGGGTCGTTTCTACATATAGCAAAGTATGCTACGTTCATGAGAATGTCTCATGGTTGGTTCCTAGGTGTGACCGGGTTGTCACATTCTATTATGGTCTAACTTTTGCTGCAAAGTATGCTACGTTCATGAGAAGGTCTCATGGTTGGTTCCTAGGTGTGACCGGGTTGTCACATTCTATTATGGTCCAACTTTGTTGCAAGATTTTCACGTAAGTATCGTGGAAAGTCTCGTCATGGAATTGCGGTTTGGATATGTTTGTGTTAAATGCATGTACACTAGGTGTTATGGGCCCTAGTGTTTAACACAAATTTATTTGGAGCGGCATGCAAATCCATGGACTTTATTCTTTCTGCACCCTTTTGCATTGCTAGTGCAATCTCTCTTGCAGATTTCGTATGAGTTTACACCCTGCCATACAAGGTGATGGCTGAGTATGGATGTTAGTGATTGGTTGCTGGAACCTCCAATCTACCTTCAACCTAGTTGGTTGTCTCCATTCCATATCGAGTATATGGCTGGATACTCAATGGTTGAGTCATAATTTGTCGTCAGTCGTGGAAGACTGTCTGTAAGTGGTTGGGGAAAGTACCTCACTCTTACTACTGTTATTCATCCCACGTTGGATGGACAGCTTACAAGTATTCTATTTAGTACTAAAGGATATGCTAAGCGCATACGTTAGTAAACCGTGCTAAAGGATCTGCTAAGAGCATACGTTAGCACAGTGCATTCTGAATAGGTGATTCTCTCCTTATTCTAGAATTTGCTTAGGTTAGGTTTTCAACTTTGAACACCTGTTGTGGTGGGGTTGGATACCGATAGTTTCATAAGTCAAGGACTTAGTAGGTGTGCTGACAGAGTATGTTGGCATGTAACCTTTGTTAGGGGTGAACATGTGGTTCTGTGTGTTCCAAAATGTTCAGAAGTCTGACATGAGGACACTCCCTATTCTATCTTTCAGTAGCTATGAGCTTTTCAAGATACTCACATGAGTTATCATGAGTTACCATTTAGATACGGGTGGTTGCAAAAGGACAACAATGTTGAAAATCAAGATGTTGCTCTTGGTTTCATTGAACCTCCTCACTGCACCAGGTATCGGTCATATGGACAATTGGCTCGTGTAGAGGATGCCAATAAGGAAAACATCAGTGTTCTTACGAAGATACTAGCACTTGTGTTTTCGAGGACGAAAACGCTTCTCCAAGGGGGGAGTAATGTCAGGCCAAGGACAGGGCCAAGGGCTAGGACGGACATGCGGTCAAGGGGCGCTATATTTAGGGGCTAGGAGTCTATATATGGCACAGTTGGGTGGAGAGTTGCATGGTCCAGTCCCCCGCAGTCTTACATTGTGGTTGAAATCGTTTATCCGTGTAGCTTCACGGTTGGCTTGCCAAAGCATGACGCATGCAAGAAGAGGGACATTTTATAGGTGGCATCATCGTCTTGACACCTTCCCTTAGGCCAACTCTCGTTGCGTTCATGTTTCATATGTAGACTTTAGCTAGCCAGCTATAGGGCTAGCTACAACTATTGTCATTAACACATGGAAGTGGGAGGGTTGCCACTACTTCTGAGTTTAGACAACCCAACATTAGAGAGCGAGTGTCCACAGTGGCACAATTTGATTAAAAAAAAAAATGAAAAGCTTTCCTTCCTGGACCCACTAGGCCATAGGCTTACTCTTGGGAATGGGGATGTGCCATGTAGTGTACCAACGCAAAACATGGACATTGCAACTTAAACCATTGTTAGCAAGACAAGAGCACAATGCTTTCCATCACACTATAATTAATTGTTTTCTTGTAGAGGCATCGTGTTTGTATCTAAAGCTGCCTCTCCCCCTTGTGAAAAATCAAAACGTAGGCAAAATAGAATTTGTTACTTGCCTTCTCCTGGCTAGCCTAAGCGCACGGGCATTTGCCTACATGGATTTAACTTTTTCTGGCTGGTGGTCGTTGTGAGATAGGCCCTCAACTCCATTCTCTCTCCTTCCATGCACTCCTCCTTATAGCTACCGCATTCTCCTTTGCGAACCATTGTGGGCAGGCCTTAAATTTGGAGGCCATTTTGGGCGTCACTGGCATTTTGGGCATCAAATGAAGGCTAGAATGGTCCACAAAGGCTTCACCGTGAAACTTTCTTACTAGGGGCAAGGTGTCATTAGACTCCCAAGTATAAGGAGTAAGGTGTCATATATATATATATATATATATATATTCTTATATATATATATATATATAATGTGTTGTAACTTGTGTATTCTTATTATCTCAAGGTTAGATACTTCAAATGTTTATTATGAATGCATGCATGTGTAGAGGTGTCACTTGTTATATTGTAGTGACATAGTATCGTACAATGTTAAACGTCATTTGAACTGCACAACTCAAAAATCGATTGACGCTCAACTTTTATAGGTTGAGTGTAATTTGAAGCTCGATAAATGTAGACTAAGAGTCGTATATATTTAACCAAAATCTAAAGGAGGGAGTCAACTTTAAGGCCTGATTGTGGGTTCCAGCTCAATGTGCTCTAAATTCGCACCTCGACTGACCAATTGAAAAACGTTTACCCTTGTTGACTAGTGGCTGAATTTATCTTGTGCTAAGGCTCTCTCCTGTGTGGCGCGTGGCCTGCCTTCGAGCTGTACTAAGTACATGAGGGTATGAACTTAGAAGTTTGAACAGATAGGACTGAAGAGAGCAATCACTCTGCCATCTCATCTAAGTAGATAGGACTGAAGAGAGCAATCACTCTGCCATCTCATCTAAGTAGGTACTTATTTTCAAATTCAAATTATGTGTTGCACTGCCCTAGCATTTCGGAGGCAAAACGGTAAAGTGCCTACAAATTTCCCGCCCACTAGGAAAGTTTCAAAACCCTCTAGTCGAGTCTACACAAATCGACTCCCTCTTGTCTGGCTCTTTTGGCTTGTGCTCCATTTGCACGCGCTTCCAGAGCGAGCTCGCCATAGCCAATTCTCTGCAGAACATCCCCTCTGCGTTGTGTCTTCTCTGCTTCTATTCTGCACCAATTGCCACTACGATCTCTTCAAAAGCTCGATCTGGCTCTTCGCACAAGCTCAGGCCCTAATACCTCTATCTCAGGACAGCTAGGAATCCACCCAGTGCTCGAGAATGCCTGCCCGAAAGACAATCATCGTGGAGAGTGCAAGCGAAGGGGAGGAGGACCTCGTGGAATTCAAGCAGAGCAGCAAGAAGCAAAAGGTCGAGGGTTCCAAGCAGGGGACTTCCGGAAAGAAGAAGAAAGAGACCTCTCCCAAGCAGGCCAAAACTGCAGGAATAGCCCGCTTTGTAGGGTCGCCCATCAAGAAGGAGGAGGCTGCTAGGAGGTGGCCAGAGCGGTATGACACCAAAAAGGGCAAGGTAACAGCTGCTTTTAACAGTCGAGTTCCTGCAAAAGGCATTCTTTTCTCCTTAAGTTGCCTAAAAGTTCTGTACCCATCTCTTGATTGGGCAAACTACGTGTCCTGTCTGGTATAAGATGACTGTATGGTGCAGTATCATGGTGTAATTTAGAAATTGACCAAAACAAGACTATGAGTTATGTAAGCTTTGTATTCTTGTCGCAGAAATCTGAAGAAGATGACAACGATAAGAAAAGAAAGCTTCCTGCTGAAGAGGAAACGTAAGCCTCCTCAGTGCCTGGTTTAAAATGAACACAGACAAACATCATTCTCACATTTGATGTCTTTTTGGGCAGTGAGGAAGTAAGTGGACCATCAAAATGCATTGCACATTATTCCAAAGCAGAAGTAGATGGAACTACCTATGAGCTTGGAAATTGTGTGCATGTGCATGTAAGTAGCTTTTTACTTCAGTCCTGAAGCTTCTTGATATAGCTCCCCAGGCCTCTGAAAACTACTCAGTTTTTGTTTTTCCCAGTCTGGAGGAGAGCAGGACTTCATAGGTCGAATTATTGAGATGTTTGAGGATGACAAGAAAGACACATGGTTCACCTCACAGTGGTTTTACAGGGTTAGCGATACTGTAAGGTTCCAATTCTTGCTTGAAGTAGTTCTATGGATTCTGCCTCTTGCAAGTTGTTTGCCATCATCCTTGCACAATTGTGCCTGATGTTTTCTACCATCAAGATTATTTCCATAGAATCTGGAACTCGATAATTGAAACCAGGAATCCTCCTGATTTTGCTTCCTTCTTTGCTTTCTTCCTGACTGATCTCTAACCTGTTTCAGGCTATCAAAATTGTCGATGATGTGAAGCATGACAAAAAAAGAGTATTTTACTCTGAAGTCAAGGACTTCAATGCACTGGATTGTCTGGTTTCAAAGATAAAAGTTATCAGATTATCGCCCACTGTAAGTTTTCTCAGTGAGCCTCAGTGCATAAATGCATATCGGAAAGTTTTTAATGGTGTCTGTCGTGTAATCTCTATGTAGATTCACTTCAATACACTAAATCCAAAGCCAGTTCCTCCATGTGATTACTACTATGACATGGGCTATGATATATCTTACTCGCGATTCTACACCCTACCTCCAGGCAAGTGGCCTTTGAATTTTGTCATCTGTTCTTATGCTTGCACACAATTAACATAATTGCATTGTGGCTGATGGAGAATTGCTGTTCCTTGAACAGAACTTGAATCTGGCACTGATAGTTCAGACATCACAAATTGCAATGATATGTCGATCGGTCCAGCATCAAGTAGCCATTCTGAAAATAGGAGTGATAATAATGAAGCTACATCAGGAAACTGCAAGGAATATACATTGCTGGATTTATATTCTGGTTGTGGTGGCATGTCAACTGGTCTCTCCATGGGAGCTGCACTTTCATCCGTGAAGCTTGTTGCAGTAAGTCTCATTGATTCTGTGCTTTCCAGCTTAACTTGATAACTCAATTTTTCCTTATGTCTCACTAGCTTTAATTCTGCTGTATCAGAGATGGGCACTTGATTTGAATCCAAATGCTTGCAAAAGCCTTGAGTATAATCATCCAGAGACACGGGTTTGTATCTAGAGCCTTGACGTTGGTTATCTCTTGCCCATTTTGATTTCAAAATTTTATTGACACCAAGACATTTGCAGGTGCGCAATGAGTCTGCTGAGGATTTCCTAGCACTTATCAAAGAATGGAAAAATTTGTGTGATAAATATGTAAAGAGTGAGGATGTTGATGACAGCAAAGCCCGGGGACGTCGCAAAGGTGTGGTTGTGGCTTCTGATGATGAAAGTGAAGAAGATTCTAAATCTACTGAGCCTGGTGAGTTTGAAGTTGAGAGGATAATTGGCATACGGCATGCCAGCACAGAGGAGTCAAAAAAGGCTGGGATTGAAATGAAAGTGAGTATATCAAATTGGTTGTTCATGTATTATTGTTTCGATTGTGGTGTCCTTAACTCCATAGCTCATATGAATCAGGTTCGCTGGAAAGGATATGGACCCAGTGATGATACATGGGAGCCCTTAGACAATCTAGAGTAAGTAGTTCCTACTTGCCTTTCTGGTCATTGTTTGGATTTAATTTGGTGACTAGAGCAAATTATGTTTTTCAGGACGTGTGAAGATTGTGTCAAAAAGTTTGTTGTGGAGGGAAAGCGGAAGAATATTCTCCCTCTACCGGTGAGACTCTTGATTGGTATTTTGGTTTATCATGCATTGTTCACTTGTCTCAACAGTGAAATAATCTATTTATTGTTCCAGGGTGATGTGGATGTCATCTGCGGAGGACCCCCTTGCCAGGGAGCAAGTGGATTCAACCGCTTTAGGAACAAGGAGAACCCCTTGGAGTGTGAGAGGAACAAGCAAATTGTTGTGTATATGAACATTGTTGATTATCTCAAGCCACGGTTTATACTTATGGAGAATGTGGTTGATATACTTCGATTTGCCAACGGAATCCTCGGGAGATATGCCTTGTCCCGCTTGGTGAATATGCACTATCAGGTAACTGCAGAGATCTACAGGATTGCATTGGAACGATGCAAATATTATGATTCTAACAACTCTGTTGATTATCAGGCCATGCTGGGCATGATGGTAGCTGGTTGCTATGGACTGCCACAATTTCGCATGCGTGTTTTCTTGTGGGGAGCTGCACCTCAAGAGGCAAGGCCTAAGTTTCAATTTATTGAATACAAGCAATCTTTACTCTGCAATGCATGCATCTAATGAGGTGTTACTACAGAGACTGCCTCCATACCCCATGCCATCTCATGATGTCGTTCCTAAGGGTGGGATTCCCCAGGAGTGGGAGGTAAGGGCAATGCTTTTAGACTTAGTAGCTTGGGAGTATCTCTCCTTGTGATTCTGACTAAACTCATAATGCAGCGAAACATGGTAGCATATGATGAGAAAAGCAAGCCAACCCTGTTAAAACCCTTGACATTGGGCGATGCTCTCAGAGACCTGCCACCAGTAAGTCATTTCTGTTTGGGTCTGAATTGATTGGATCAATGTTTTTGAACAGAGTAATGTACATGAAAATCCCTAGAAAAGCCAATATCCTAGACAAATGGACAGTCGTAAATCATTTGATGGAATCTGTGAAAATTGCCAAGTAATAATATAAATGACCCATTGCAGGTGGAAAATTCAGAGACCCGTGATGAAATTAACTATGGAGGAGGCGCTCGAACAGATTTCCAGCGTTTTATCAGGCTCCCCAAGGATGGTAATATGTGCTCTTGCGGTTGAGTTATGTGAATTTTGTATTGAAAATAGGCACTGAGCACTGGCATTGGGCTTATGCAGTTCTTACTGGAGTTAGCACTGTGGCTTCCTGTAAGAAGCAGAAAATGATGCTGCATGATCATAGACCATTGAACTTGAACACTGATGATTATCAGCGAGTCTGCAGAATACCCCGCCAGAAGGTTATTACTTATGACTGCTCCTCATGCCTTGAGCTAGTCAAAATGATCATAGATTACTCAGGACACTGTCTGGTGTCTGCTATTTAAGACCATTTGCTTTATATCGACATGTGCACATCTATCTATGTATTACAGGGTGCCAACTTTAGGCTTCTCCCAGGAGTTATAGTGAAGGAAGATAACACAGTTGCTTTGGATGAGACTGTGGAAAGGGAACTTTTGCCTTCTGGGAAGCCGTTGGTAAGCAACTGGGGCATGCTTTGACAATTTTTAATAAATGATTTTAATGACCAGCTTTGTCCATCTTCTACAACTCAACATCCAAGTGAACTTAAAATCTTAGGTCCCGGATTATGCAATCTCTTTCGTCAAGGGCAGGTCACCCAAGTGAGTATTCATTCATTCACAGCTTTCTTGGCAGGAATTCTTGTATGCTCAAACATGTACTTGATGTTCTCAGACCCTTTGGGCGCTTATGGTGGGATGAGACTGTTCCCACTGTTGTGACACGAGCTGAGCCTCATAATCAGGTTGGAGCTAGGTTCTCTGATTGAAAATTTAGTTTATATGTCTGTTGGTCTGTAGTCTTATGCCTAATAATTGACCAGCTTTACTCCTTACCTCTGATAGGTCTGCTCCAGTGTTTGCCCAATGAATATATGTAGAGTTCTTGCTCATTGTTTGATGTTTTGCAGGCTATCTTGCATCCGGAGCAAGATCGTGTCCTCACAATTCGAGAAAATGCACGCCTGCAGGGTTTTCCTGACTACTACAAGCTCTTTGGGCCTGTGAAGGAAAGGTAGGGAAGGTGGCTTGCAACCATTTAATGATGACCACTCAATTGCATAGTAGGCTACCATCAAGACCTTCTGATTATGTTATTGCATGTAATCTCTCAAGGACATTGCTTCATCAAGGCATGCATGAAGTTCTCAGAAGGTCTGCATGTTGCATATGGCCGTTGTAAGGTGGGCAAAGCAAATCTGACTCTAATGCTTACAGGTACATTCAAGTTGGCAATGCGGTTGCGGTACCGGTGGGAAGAGTGCTGGGGTATAGCCTGGGCATGGCAATAAAACTGCTTGCACCTTCTGAAAGTACCATGGTACTGCCACCAAAGTTTCCACAAGCCTTGATGAACTCTGCTCAACAGATTAGTGACCTTCCATTGGAGCCCCAAGAGAACGAAGAGGAGGAAGCTGATGAGTGAGCTGTACACTGGTTGTCTCAACAGCCAACATTGAACTAAGGAGTCAGTGGGAAAGACAAAGAAGGGAGTTGGTTGCCTGCACTCGGGGCTCTCTCTCGGAGCCTCAACAATACCTTTGCCCAATTTGGCAAGGAAAGCCTCGTCTCCCATGTAGGCCAACATTGATTTTAGCACTTTCTTATTGTGGATGTAATTCTTTCCAATAAGAAAGCTGATTAATCAATTCCATTGTGACAATGCTTTCTCTCTGTCTCTCTATTTTTTCACGGTGCCATCACCTTTGTATGTTATCACGTGAAGCTTCTTGCTGAGTATTTAACAGATTGTGGCTACGTGGTAACGTCATTGATGGAAGGAAGTAGGATGTATGTTTTGAACTACAAGATGCAATCTTGGGCTGATCAGTAATAGCCACGGCTCACCAAATATGCCAGGGGCTGCAGCGTCCGTCTATTGCTTCTACTACGAGCCCTTGCGCTCTGTATGTGCCGAGTGGCTCACTCCTATCGTGCATGTATCAGTGTGACCTAAAAATAAAGAGGGGAGGCGGGGATTACGAGGGGTTGTCTATGGCTTCTTGTATGTTCTCCATCAGAATTCTGGTTATATTTTCTGCCGCCCTGTTGTCTAGAGTAGAGGGTTTGTGTTCTTCTGAGTTGGATTGCTTTTGGGTGTCACACCCAGTACATGCCAATGTCCCGCAGGATCAAATTCCTCACATTGTAGGTTGATACTTTTTAGTGTTTTGTATGCACCACCTGCTAATCAAAGTTAGAGAATAGTTATTTCAGATTTAGAAAATGGTGGTAGTAGTAAAAAATAACCTTATTTCTGCTCTTCCAAATGATCCACAGGAAGGGGTAAACTTTACCATTGAAATCAGAGGCTTGCTGATGGCTTTTGATCTTTAACAGTTGAGTAGATGGGGGAAGGATTCTACTTTGAGGTGGCATGTAGAGTAGAGCCTATCTGACAGCCTTGCCTTTAAGCTTTTGTCTCGTGCCCATATTGCTTTGTGGAGCACTAGCCATAGTAGAAGAGTTTTTTTTGGGGTGAATGGTTGGTTGAGTCCCAGATTTTGGCAAATTTAAAGTACCATTGTCTCCTATCCAAGGAGACCCTCCATCTTCTAATGGGGATAGTGTGTAGAAAAGGGAAGAGTGGGGTGTGTCGGGGGTGTGTCAAGATGAAAAACCCCACAGTTGTAGGGGAATTTAGAGGAGTTAATCAGTTGACTTCCATCTATGCTCGATTAAGTTCCAAAGATCTTTATTGTGGATTTTGGGGGCAACATGAGGCCGGATATTCAGTTTGTTGTCTCACAGGTCAGTAGATTTATGCATAGCCCAGGGTCTAAGCATTGGCGGGTTGTCAAGAGGATTTTCCGCTACCTTAGTGGCACTTTACTTCTTGGCTTGTTTTATCCCAAGGGTGGATCATTGCCGTCAGACTTACATGCTTTTTTGGACTCTGATTGGGCTTGTTGTTTTGACACGTGAGTGTCCACAAGTGGTTTTTGTTTCATGCTTGGCAGTTCATGTATATCATGGTTGAGCAAGAAGCAACCTGCTGTGGCCACTTCGAGTTGTGAGGCTGAGTATAGGGCAGTCTTCACAGCTACGGTTGAGTGTGTATGGCTCAGACTTTGGCCTTTGGCCTTTGATCGGTTGAAGGTTCCAACCAAGGAGAAGGATATATAGCATCTATCTAATCCGGCGTTTTAGAAGAGCGATCCTAGCGAGTAAATTTGCCAAGAGAATTGGCCTATCTCACCCACATCTTTGAGCTTAAATTGATTTTTGAGAATCTCAAGATGATTTTTCGGTCCCTTCTAGCACTTTACCTAGCCTTTTGTATTTGTCGTCGAGGATTTTGACCATGTTGAAGTCTCCCATCATGATGACTTCAGCTTCGGGAGTGTGTGGAGGGTGTTCCAAAGGGAAGCCTTGTCTGAAACCGATCCCCTTGCATAGATGGAGACCATTGTGCAGTAGAGAGGATGGGTTATTGGAGCGGCGACCCCAACAAGGTTTGTTGCTTCGTTTACTTGAAATCTAAGAGGGATGCCTAGCGCTTAACCGCCTGATCCGTTGTTGTCTTAGCCCATCATGGAGCTTTTCTGGCCTAAAAAACCACCTCAAGCATACATTTCTAGATCTACCTGTTTGCCGAGGATCTTCCTACTTGCACTAGTACCTTGCAGGCAGTTGCAAGCACCCATACCTCTGTCTGTGTCCACTCTCTCTCAAGCTCAATGCCATCTCTCATACTCCAAGCATGCCTCAAAATTGCTTCAACTTCTTTTCTCATAGAGCCTTCATGAAGATGCCTACAACTTGCTTGTCTATCCTCACATATCTTGTTAGTATACCTGCAATGCCCACCTATCAATTTTTTCCACCAGCATGTATGTTGCATAGTTTGTAAGGCCCCCATATGAGGAGTTGCCAATAATGCACACATATATGACGGATTCTAGCTTGCACATTGATGAGGTCTTTATTTGTGATAGTATATGGTATAGAGCTAATTGGGAAGTCCAACCTTGGGGTCCAAGGTGTGGTGAGAAAGGGGTTCAGAGGCAACACCCTTGAAGAAGATTTTAAAGAAATATTCCTTAAAATACTAGGCCATATGTACATGCCATATTACTATGGCCGGTGGTCGATAATTATGGTTGATGGTCAGTGGTCGGTGGCTATAGATGGTGGGTTGGCAAAGTCAATACCGCACATGCCACACACACACTTATCTACCACCCACCCATAGCACTATATAAAGAGGTCATTTTCATGAACCATGGCATCCTATGTCGAAGGATAACCAACCCCTTGTATTTTTGCCTACTAGCTCTAGTTGTCTATATTGCCATCTAGCTCTATCTTGAGAGCGCATGGGTGGATGACACCATCTCTTTGATAGTGCTTATCTAAATTTTGATTTTCAATATTCTACTTTGTGCCATATCTCTCTCTACTCTTCTTGCTACAAGATTCTATTTTGTTCTATATTTCTTACACAATATCAGAGATTTAGGTACTCGTTGCTAAGATTGTACGAGAAGTACTTGTATTACCTTGCAAAATCAATGCCTTATTATGTTGACGTCTTCAAATGATACAGTCGATGCTACTTTGCTACAATTTTTCCACCACCGGCCTTCACGGAAGGCAAGCTTGATGGCACCAACTATACTATGTGAAAATTCAAAAAAATTGCAATTTTAGATTCATATGAATTGTTGGATAAAGTGCAAGGGAAAAATGGTGCTAACCCAAAGTCTGTTGCAACAGCTAATTCAAAAATTCAAGTCTTGTAATTCCTCCAAATGCTACTCTTCTATGTGCTTGGAAGAGAAGGAACACAAATGCATTGTGCACCATTATCATGTGTGTAAGTGATTTTGTTCTCCCTTTGATTCAGCATACAAGACCATATTAGGTATTTTGGTAAAAATCCCGCATTATGGGAATCTCCAAATCGACCAAATTCATGTAATTTGGGAATTTTCCGCTTAAAGTGGGAAAAAAGTAGATAAACTTGTTGATGTGATAGAGCAAAAATCTTAAAGAATTGTGGTGTTGATAAACACCAAAGTTTGTGGATGCACAAAGCATGAAATTGAAAAATATTGATAATGAAATAAAACAAAGAAATATCAATACAATTAAAGATCTTGTTTATAGAATTGACTATTGTAGTAAAAATAGAAGCTCCGCATAATCTACTCCAAATTGGATTTCATGTCCAAACTTTGATCCAAGCGTGGTTGATGTGCACGAGCAAGGCAAGCTTTAGCTTTTAGAGCATGCCTTTCTGGAATCTTAATTGTGGAAAATGGTCCTTCTTTCTTGGGTCTTCATGACCAAACAATTGCATCTGCAAATTCCCACACATGCGGGTCCTTATAATTGACAACCCAAAAACCCTTCCAACAATTAGTGTAAGCTTTAGTATCTGTCATTCCACTCTTTCTTGCCCAATAGTGAATCAAAAGTTTTATGTAGTTTGGTGATATAGGCTCGTTATTAATGTTTGATAAAGCCATTGCAAGCCAAACTGGATAGATTTCCTTGTCACTTGCAACTAGCATAACAAAGTCACCTTGGTGCACATTAGACAAAGAGTCAAAACTCTTCCCTTGGTTTATCTCGTTGAGGACCACAAAAATGATGATTGAACTCTTCAAGGCCTAGGAATCTTTCTGCTTCATCTTGTAAGTTCATTGTAGTGCATTGTTGGTTATAAGATTCTTGAGTTTTTGGCCAAAAATGTTCGTACTCTGATATGTTCCAAGCTCGTCAATTACCTTAGTCTAATAATCTATCATAGGCCTATAATATTGCGGCACATTTGAACCATTTCCTAAATTTTGCCAAAACTTTAAATAATTCTTAAGCCTTGAAATCACTTCTTCATGGGCCTTGACATACTTTGCCATTGGTACCAAAGGTGGATCTCCATGTGGTAACATTGGATTGCCTTCTATGTCTGTTTTCCAAGGGCGAATAATTTCACTCGAGTTTGATACACCTGCATGTGCCTTATATTGCATCATTGGCGTCTCATCTTGCATTAAAAACCTAAACTGAAGTGGTTTGGAATGGCCAACAAGTATGTCTTGTCTATTACAAAGATAGCCATCACAATGTTGCTTGAAATCAGGGACCTTTGTGAGAAATGAAGATGAGCTATTCGTTAGTGTATCCATCAAATGTGGCAAAGTATATGTTTGTGTAACTTTTAACTTCTCTGAAAACTTTTTGAACATGGTGTCTATGTCCTCATGTGTAGGCCCAATCATAAAAAATCATGGCTGGATGGTTTTGAAAACGTCCCTTGCAACAAGCATTGACAAATAGGCAAATAAGTATCGATTTTTTTTCCCCCTGCACAATTATCTAGTTGTAGTAACAAATTCTCTGGCAACTTGCAAAATGATAACCCCGATTCCACTTCCATAGTTTCTAATGGTTGTGCAATGGGCTCTTTCCATCACTCATGTTGTGGAGGTCAAAAGCATCCCTTGAGTTCAAAGCCTGTAGAACTAATATATTGCTCCTTGGTAGTCCATTTGTTGCTAGATCACCAAGAGAATGCTTATCTATCGCCTCTAGGTTATGTAAACAATTAGCAATTGAGCTAATTGTAAGATTTGGATCAGCTGCCCAAAAACCATTCAAGACAAAGTGATTGTAATGACCTGCTCCTTGTCCATGAGTGATCATACCTATCAATGGCACATTCAAATTGTATCCTAATCTACACCCTTAGGAACAACTCATAATCTAGGAATCGTAGTCTTCTTTTAATCCATTTGATCATGAATTATGCATACATACTTTTGTGGTTGAGTTTTGGAATATGTGTGCCATGCATAATATAGGCTCCTGCAACTCTTTTGTTGTGCCACGTGAAATTCTCTCTCTCTCTCTCTCTCTCTCTCTCTCTCTCTCTCTCTCTCTCTCTCTCTCTCTCTCTGTGCGCTTATGTCGCACGTGTCAATGCAAGGAACTTGCCGATACACCGTGTGCGAGCCACAGATGGCTCCAAGCACACAACAAGCCTAAACTAGTAAGCTCAAAGAAGGCGATGGTGTGTCACTCACCCCTCTACGCTTGCTTCATGGAGGATTCTTCGCCGCGAAGAAGAAGGAGCCGCCGCTTCGCCGTGCTCAACCGCTTCGCCGCCGCCGTGCCGTCGTAATGCTCGATCGCCCACACACTCTCTCTCTCTCTCTCTCTCACACACACACACACACACACACACACACACACACACACACACACACACACACACACACACAAGGAGGTGAAGAAGAAGAAGATGGAGATGGAGATGGAGATGGAGCAAGAGCACTCTTCTATTGCACAAATGAGAGAATGAGTGGATTTTAGGTTTAGTTGACTTTTATATGAGCTCGCCCCATTCACACTTGGGCGCCCATGCTTAGCCAACTAATCCCTTGAATGTTCCAGTTAGAGTGCGCCTCTCATCGACGATCATTCTTACCCTTTTCCTATTGGACCGACAAGCCCGGTACCTGACTCTACCAAATAAATAATACAATGTCCGCCGTAGGTTACAACGTCCGTCGTAGGTGATAGGGTGTCCGTGAGCCGTGAGGGTTAACTCTCTCTCTCTCTCTCAGAGCTCTCTTATCAAGAGAAGGTTTAACTTCTAGCCTCGCCTTGATTGAACTACAAACATTGCACTTAGAGAACTCACTTGTCTTTGTTGAAGTAACATGTGGATACTCTTTGTTAAAGTGACATGTAAATACTCTTTGTTCCAAATCCTACCAAAAGAAGATGGCGAGAACTTCTTCTCATAGCCCATTTGATCGAGTGTCGTGTTGATTTCACTTAAAATGTCTACCATTGACGGAATCACTAATTGAGTCTCTCTCGAGCCATCTAATAGTGTTCTACTTATGTGTGGCATCTTCTCAGAGTTGTTTTCCACAAACTCATTTAGCAGTGCTTTTGCTAAACTAGTATGTTGAAGTCCCCTTCTCAATGTGCATGCGTTACCATGCACATATTGGTGCACACCATTTTCAAAATTTCCTTGTAGCGGTAAAATTATGTCTTTGATATTCCATGTAGCTCATACCACGCTCTACAAAAAACAATACATCCATTTAGCCTGAATTGGTATAGCATCTTCTCATCTTTTTGATAGCATGTAGATAGAACATCATAAACATAATTAGTGCGTGCTTTCTAAGACTCTCCCCAATATTCTTGCTGTAACCTTGTCACCATATCACGATTTGCAAACTGACAACATTTTTTTCCGCAACAATCAAGGCATGAGACCCTTTGAATTGTTGGAATTAGGGTTGCAGAGAAACACACACAGCTTGGAGAAGACAAAGGAAGCTCAAGGCACACAACAGAGAGTGTGTTACTTAGTGTGCAATGGAAAAATCGATAGCCCTAGAGTGATGGACGTATGTACAATGCACGGGGGAAAAAACCTCCTAAAGAGGGAAATGCCCCGGCGGTCCTAGTGTGTTCACACACATCACTACCACATGTATATGGTAACAAATCCCCCCTGGAGTGATGCGGTGAACGAGAGCTGGCACATGAGTAAAGGGAAGTGCCATGCCCTAAGGACATGATCAGTCCACAAAGGGGAGTAAGCCCAAAGCTTTGCGGAAAGCTTCAAGCTTCTCACGAGACAATGCCTTTGTGAAAAGATCTGCAAGGTTGTCCTGTGTTGGCACATAAGCCAAGCTGATCTCTCCTGCTGAGAGCCTCTCCCTGACATAGTGGTAATGCACCTCAATGTACTTTGTGCGAGCATGAAAAACTGGGTTCCTCGCAACTGCCAATGCGCTCTGACTCTCAGTGTAGATAGTGTTGGCAGTGTCCTGTCCAACACCCAAATCAGCCATAAGGCGTCTGAGCCATACACACTCAACCGTAGTTGTAAAGGCTAGCCTGTACTCAGCCTCACAATTCGAAGTGGCCACAGCAGGTTGCTTCTTGCTCAACCATGATATACATGAACTGCCAAGCATGAAACAAAAACCACTTGTGGACACTCGCGTGTCAAAACAATAAGCCCAATCTGAGTCCGAAAAAGCATGTAAGTCTGGCGGCAATGATCCCCCCTTGGGATAAAACAAGCCAAGATGTAAAGTGCCACTAAGGTAGCGGAAAATCCTCTTGACAGCCCGCCAATGCTTAGACCCTGGGCTATGCATAAATCTGCTGACCTGTGAGACTGCAAACTGAATATCCGGCCTCGTGTTGCATACATAAATGAGGCAGCCAACAACAGTTTGGTAAAGAGTGACATTAGCAGGATTGCCAGCATCATGTAGACTCAACTTCAAACCTGTTTCCATGGGAGTGGCAATAGGTTTGCAATCCTCAAGTCCAAACTTACATAGCAATGTCTCTATGTAACTTTTCTGACACAAGGCAATACCACCATCACACTACTTAAACTGTATACCCAAGTAATGATGCAACAGCCCCAAATCTTTCATCTTGAAAGTAGCATTCAAATTAGCCTTAAATTCAGCAATATGTCTCTCATTTGGTCCAGTGATCAACAAATCATCAACATAAAGAACCACAATGAGAAGTACATCACCCTCACGCTTTACATACAATGTGCTTTCTGTTGGACTATTACGAAAGCCTTGTTTGACCAAATGAGTGTCAGCTTTCTCATACCAAGCACGAGGAGATTGCTTCAACCCATACAAAGCCTTGTTACATTTGCACACTTTGTCCTCTTGTCCTTTTATGACAAAACCGCGAGGCTGCGTTACATAAACTTCCTCAAATATGGCACCATTCAAGAAAGCAGTAACAATGTACGATTGATGTACATCCCAACCAAAATGAGCTGCCAATGCAAATAGAAAACGCACAGTAGTCATACGACAAGTGGGAGCAAAAGTCTCTTCATAATCTATGCCTTTTTGCTGTGCATAACCCTTTGCAACAAGTTGAGCCTTATGGCGATCAATCTCACCATCCGGCTTGCGTTTCAACTTGTAAACCCACTTCGTACCAATGGACTTTTTTCCAGGAGGAAAATCACATAAAGTCCATGTGTCATTTTCTATAAGTGCATCATATTCTGATTGCATGGCAGCCATCCAATTTTCTGATTCAAGTTGTAACTTGGTCCTTCATTTTTCCCAAGGCATAGACAATCGTATTCCAACATGATTGGATTAACATTGAGCAACCATCATTGACCGTTGTTGGGTTAGAGGCAACTCGCTCATAAACTGTAACAGGAGCCATATATGGTAGTGTAGTTTAATCGAATTTATGCAGGATTAATCAATTCTGTGCTTCATCAAAAGACAGAGGCTCCTCAACATCATGTAAACTAGACACAGCCAAAGCATAACAATCTGATGCATAAGATGCATGGCGAGAGCCTGAACGAGTACGACTAGACAAAGGTGCATCCAATTTACTGTCACGCAAAGTGTGCACCAGCCATTTTGGCATACCTCTAGCCTGCTCATTTTCAGCTCTTTCCTCATCAAGTACATCATGTACATCTGCATCAGTAATAGGCTGATCTAAAACATTTTCAGAAACCCCCATAGGCTGTACATTTGCCTCATTGGAACTTACATTCGTATTTCCACCACTGAAAAGAGGCAACAAAGTGTCATAAATGTCCTGTGAGCTTACATTACTGTCTCTAGTACATGACAGCAAGGGCTGAACAAAATCTTCCACAAACACTACATCCCAAGAAACTAGAATACGTTTTGTTTGCGGATGATACAACCTGTAACCTTTGCTTTCAGCACTATAACCAACAAAAATACATTTGACGGCCTTATCATCCAATTTTCTGCGCTGCACTTGTGGCACCAAAGCATATGCCAAACAGCCAAAAACACGCATTTGCTCAATAGATGGATTTCTATCATGCCATGCTTCATATGGAGTAATAGACTGCAAAGCTTTCGTAGGACACCTGTAAAGTACATAAGTGGCACACATGATGGCCTCAAGCCAAAAATAATGCGGCAAAGCTTGACTTTTGACCATACATCGTGCCATTTTCGTCAGTGACCTGTTTTTCCTCTCAGCAACACCATTTTGCTGAGGTGTTCAAGGCATTGTACATTGGTGTTTTATCCCACGACTAGCCAAAAATGCATTAAATTCATGAGACATATACTCCCCCCCTTGATCGGAACGGAGGGTGCCCATAGTACATTTCGAGACATTTTCAGCCATAGCTAGAAATTGTTTGAAGCACATAAAAACTTCGGACTTCGCTTTAAGCGGAAATACCCATGCATGCCTGGAGTAATCATCAATGAAAGTCACGAAGTACAGGTAATTGCCCAAGGACGGAGTTTGCATGGACCCACAAACATCACTATGCACAAGCTGCAACCTGCATGTGGCCCGAACTGAACCATCCTTTGGAAATTTAGAACGCTGCATCTTACCCAAAATATAGCCTTCACAAACATGTTTGACAGGTGCTTCAGGAGGCGGCAAAGAAGCAACCATATCAGATTTCTGCAAACGCAGCAAACTGGCAAAATTCAGATGACCAAAACGTGCATGCCAAAGTTTTTCATCTGAAATAGCCCTTGAATCTACAACAACATTTGCAAAATTTTGTCAACACTTGTCATACAAAGTGAGCTTATACATCCCACGGCACAAAATCCCAGATGCAACAATTTCATCACCAAAACTGAGATCATGAACTGTACATCTGTCATCCACAAATTTGATTACAAGTCCAAGTCTAGCAAGTGTGGATACAAACAAGAGATTCTTATTGATCCCATGTACATAAAGTGCATCAACAAATGTGAAGGAACTGCCATTAGCAGCAGTGAGCACAATCTTTCCAACTCCCTGAACTGGATAAGAGGCATTGTTTGCGCAAGTGACTGAATTCCCATGAGGGACAGACTCGAGAGAGGTAAACAATTCACGATGTGAGGTAATGTGCTTTGTAGCACCACTGTCGAAATACCACACATGTGAATCTGCAACAACTGACAAGCATGCATCATGGACAGCAGGATTGTAAGTGCACTCTGCGCTAAAAGCCCATTCTGCATCAACATCAGCATCACAGTCTCCTTTCACAGAAGACTCAACAATGGCTGCATTTGCAGTGGAACCACCCTCTTTCTTCTTAGCCTCTTTTGCCTTCAACTTAGGACACGACTTGATCAAGTGATCATTAGCTTTACAATAATGGCTACGCATCTTCTTTTTGCCCTTATCACCAGAATTTCCAAACAAATTGCTGCCAGCAGAAGCAGTAGGAACAGAATTTTTGCCACTCGCAGCAAAACCATAAGAAGTGGCTGCATTGCTGTTACCACCCTTTCTTTGAGAAGCAATAAAAGCCTGTTCAACTGCACGCTGTCTAGTCCTGTTTTTTCTGGAAAGTGATCACTCTTGCAACAACAATGTGCATAATGCATCAAACTTGACAACTTCTGGATTTCCTTGGGTCATAAGTCTCCAAGTACTAGCAAAAGTCTGGTAAGAATCTGGTAAGGCATCAAGAACAGTCTGCACAAGGGAACTGTTTGAAATGATCTCACCTACAGAAATAAGTTGCTCATTGATATCCTTGACACTAGCAAGGAAAGTGTCCATATCATCTTCCTCATGCATAATCTTTGACTCCAACTCTTTACGCAGCAAAGCAATTTTAGCCTCATTGCGGCTTGCATAAAGACTTGCTAGAATATCCCAAGCATGTTTTGCAGATTTTGCTGAACGGATGTGAGGAACAATGGTGCGCTTCACTGACAACGCAATCAATGCATGAGCCTGCGCATCCTTAACATCCCAACGAGCTTGTTCTGCTGTAGGCAAAACAACTCTAACAGCTGCAATCCTTGCAGCAAGACCTGCAACATCCTCAACATCGCCTACATCCTCAGAACCAGGACGTACATCAATGCCCTGCACAATGTTCCAGACACCCTTTGACACAAGAACATGTTGCATCATATAAGCCCACATAGGGTAGTTGTCCCCATCCAACCTGTCCTTAGCAACAAACATCTTGAACACATCTGTGTTGTTGTTGTCAGCCATGGTAAATGCTGCACCTGATGTGAAAACTGCCCGAAAATAGGAGAAATGGAGCGGGAACAACCTGTGCTATATAGCACAAACCGTAGAAGAATATAAGGCACCTGTTATGTAGAAAACGGCACTGACAGAAATTCTACACAAAATGACGAAATAGCATGTGCAGTACTGCCTGTAGTGGAAACGGAGGCCGAAATGAGCCCAAATAAAAAATCTGAGCAGACTATGCTCTACGAGCTCTCCCAAAATATTTGTCAACCTGCGAACGCGTGCCAAAGCTCATTGAAATCGGAGAAAGTGAGCAGGCGTGTGCTGGAGTAGCTGGCGACTAAGCCCGGGAGGACGTGACCTGCTCTGATACCAATTGTTGAAATTAGGGTTGCAGAGAAACACACACAGCTTGGAGAAGACGAAGGAAGCTCAAGGCACACAATAGAGAGTGTGTTACTTAGTGTGCAATGGAAAAATCGGTAACCCTAGAGTGATGGACGTATATACAATGCACGGGGGAAAAAACCTCCTAAAGAGGGAAAAAATGCCCCGGCGGTCCTAGTTGGAGCTACTCTTGTTTATTGAGTTCTGTTGATAAAAGTGTATCGTCTCTTCCTTAACAATGGGACAATGATACTCCCATCAATATTTTTTCTAACATTGTCATCATTGGATACATCCTCACATCTAGCATACATTCCATCAATAGGAACAAAGCGTTGTAATGGGCTCCCATCCATCATGGTTGTCTGCTTGATGGGCCACTTTACCAAAGTGATATTACCCACTTCAGGCATGTT
Organism: Adiantum capillus-veneris; assembly: GCF_014529385.1. Taxonomy (NCBI): domain Eukaryota; kingdom Viridiplantae; phylum Streptophyta; class Polypodiopsida; order Polypodiales; family Pteridaceae; genus Adiantum; species Adiantum capillus-veneris. Next base: position 30,362,378 of record NC_140953.1, on the reverse strand, counting down.
GTCACTAATTGCATTCTCCCTTTCAATACCCACGCCCACAAAATCATCCCCAAGTACATAAAGTTGACATAATCATTTGGAAATACATATAAGAGGGTATACATCATTGTGTCATCCTTTAACACTAGTTTGGTACCAACAAGGACACCTTAGTGTCCTTTTTTAACGAATTTTAAAAAAAACATCTCAAGAAATTCTTTGAAAAACTTATAAAATGGTATATAAAGTATCCATAAAATTTATAATCTGTCACTTTTGTATACAACCTCAATAGTAACTACACACATGAAAAGCACCTATGCAAAACAACAGTCGATATTTAACTAAAACTCGTACTCTAGTTTAAGAAAAAAATGATCAAGGTGCATGCAATAGTCCATGATAGCTACTTAAATATGTGTTTGGCATTTTTGTAATTTTAATGTGAAAAAGAAAATCTTTGTGACTAGAATTAAAATATAGGAATTTGTGTGGGTCAAATCTGCAACATTTACGAATTCAATTAACGAACACATAAAACATTTACCTCATCTAAATTTGCAATGTCTTATGATGCATATATACTAGATCTATGACTTCATTACATAAGGTGATACTATTTAATGGTTATCCAAGCCACGCTTGGTTATTTATGTCATATCCCAAAAATTATGCTTGCTGTAATTCTTATTTTTTTATTTATAAAAGGTTAGCCTTAAAATAAATTCCACTTCAGGATTTTTCTAGTATGTCACTTATTTGTATACAAATACCTCATATGGACACAATTGGAGAATTTATGTACAACTTTCATTAGTGTTTCATAGCAATGTTTTTTTTTTCCCAAGAAATTACGCACTATAAATTTTTTTCAATGAGCTTAAATTACAAGATACTTGTGAGTTTTAAATCTTGAAAATGCTTAGTTGATGGGTATTGACCTATAGATACATTATAAGCTTTAAGTTTTGCCCCATAATCTCATCATGTTAATGAAAGAGGCCTTGAAAGACCAAAATTTTCCTCTTTCTCAGTGTTTTCAAGGTATGGATTTTATTATTATTATAAAAATCTAATCTCATAATGTGACGCGACACGGGAGAGCGAAATACATTGATAATGAACAAAGAATATACAGAGTACGCAGAGTAAACATATGGAAATAAAGAGTCCGTATGGATACAAGGTAATCATTACAAAAAGAGCATAGCTCGTTTCATAACCTCCTGACCACCCCCGAGCTATCTCAATGACACTTTCACTCTCAATCTCAATCTTGTGCACAATCGCTCTCTCAAAATCTCCGGATAGCAACAACGATCATAATCCAAGTCGTAACACGATCACAATCCCAATATCACGACACCTCGAATAGATCCCATTTCACACATAGATTTCTGCAACTTCTACAAAATAGCCAAAAGAACATACTCGTGCAACCAATTCAACATGATCTAATCAAATTCAAACCATCATAAAAGATTATAATCACTTCTTGATTGGATCAAACAGAAGAGATATTATCTGTGTATATTTGTTTGTAAGCTAACATGTTGCTGCTTGTAGGTTGTCTTGCTGTTGTTGGCAACTTATTTCTGTCATAACTTTTACAAACGAATCAGAGCAGAGCAATCCAGGTACTCAAAACGACGGGAATAGATCTGGTCTACAAAGTAGCGTAGACAGAATTGCGAAAAACGTCTTTCTTTGGCTGAAAATGCAACTTTTAGGTCGCGACTCATAAAACCTCTATTTTTGGGTCTCCACTACTTTTTTGACTTATTTTAAGCCTACCTACACATTTTAAACTAAAACACATAAATATAAAACACTGATATTAATAAAAATCTCAATTTTACTGTTCATACACAAACTATCTGTTATTCATTAATCTTTATCAAATAGGTTTTTAGTGTATTATTTAAAAAAAGGATATATGTTCTCTCTTAATACCTCAAACTCATTCATATAAGCTCTATTTAATAGACTATTCAACAATCTTTCAAATCGTGCTAAACGAAAGATATGCCCTACTACATGCTTTTCGACTTTAAGAACTTTAAAAATTAGTCCTATTACATTCTCCCTTTATCAAAATTAACTCTGTCCTCAGAGTTGAAAAGAGAGGAAAATTTTCTTTGTAAAACACTAAGATCAACCCATGATGCATTCTCTACCGGATAGTTCTGCCACTTAACCAAAACTTCCACAATGTCTCTATTTCTCATATGTTTAACACGCCTATCTAGCACTAAGTCTGGAATGACCTTTAAGAAAATCATATCACCAGTTTCATACTCCACAACACGATGTTTCTTGTCATAATACAATTTATGTCTCTTTTGAGCTTCTCTAATATTCCCCCTGATTTTTGGCCAACTCGCTATCCATTTTCTCAAGTATCTCAGTTGACAGTTCGACCTTATTCCTCGAGTTAAGAAAATTAATAGGTGTGGGATAGCTGTAGCCATACATTGCCTCAAACGGAGTCATCCTAATAGATGTATGATATGAACTGTTATATGCAAATTCAACCAAAGGCATATATTCATTCCGATTAGATTGGTTTTCATTAACATACATTCGTAACATATCTTCTAAAATACGATTCACTCTCTCCGTTTTTCCATCAGTTTGAGGATGAAAAGCAGTAGACATGCGTAACTGGGTGCCTATAAAGTCAAAAGTCGCTCTCCAGAAATGAGAAGTGAACTTAGAATCTCTGTCAGACACTATACTCTTGGGCATGCCATGCAAACAAAATATCTCTTTCACAAACTAGTGTGCAATGGTCAATGCAGTATCAGATATTTTTACAGGAAAGAAGTGAGCTTGTTTTGTGAGTCTATCAACCACCACAAAGATCAAATCATACCCTCCATGAGTAGTAGGAAGTCTAATGATAAAGTCCATGGATATAGACTCCCACTTCTGTAAAGGAATGTCTAAGGGTTGAAGGTCACTAGGCATCCTCTTATGTTCAATCTTAACTTGTTGACATTGAAAGCATTCACGCACATAATTCTTAACATCCAATTTCATACGCGGCCAAAAGAATGAACTTTTAATCTTTTCATATGTCTTATTCAATCCAGGATGACCAGAAAAAGGTGAATTATGACACTCATGTAGAATTTGACTCTTAAAAGCAGATCTGCAGGAATACACAAGCAGTCATAATAATACAGATTTCCCTTATACAAGTGATATCTGTTCTCATACATCTCACTAATATTTTTATGCAAGAATTTCAAAATAGGCATATAAAAAGAATCATTTTCAACTTCAACATGTATATCATCAATCAAATTAGACCGCACAACAGTCAACAAATTACACATGGGCCTACGACTCAATGCATCTACAACTTTATTTTCTTTTCCACACAAATACTTCAAATCAAAATCATACTCAGCTAGCAATTCAATCCATCTCCTTTGTCTGTTATTTAACAATGACTGAGTGAAAATATACTTCAAGCTTTGATGATCAGTACGCAATTCAAATTTTACACCAAGCAAAAGATGATGCCAATGCTTCAATGCATGAACAACAGCAAGCAATTCTAGATCATGTGTTGCATAGTTCAATTCATGTCGTCTTAATTTCCTAGACTCATATGCAACCACTCTTCCTTCTTGTGTCAAAACACAACCTAATTGTTCACCACTAGCGTCACACGACACAACAAATGGTTTGCTTATCTCAAGAACTTTTAAAACACAATTTTTCGCTATTTTAGCCTTCAGGGTCTCAAAAGCGGTCTCACAGCTAGAAGTCCACACAAAACCCTTGTCTTTCTTGGTCAATTCGGTCAAAGGACTTGCTATCTTAGAGAAATCTTTAATGTGTGCTCTCTCATATTGTGCTAGACCCATAAAGCTTCTTACATCCTTTACTGACATAGGTGTTGGCCATTCCACAATAGTCTTAACTTTATCAAGATCAATGTGAATCCCCTCTTTAGAAATCACTCTTCCCAAATACACATTCTGATCCTTTGCAAAAGAACACTTACTTGCTTTGGCATACAATTTATGTTCACGCAAAACTTTAAATGTTTTCTTTAAATGCAATGCATGATCTTCTTCATTCTTAGAATACACAAAAATATCATCCAAGAATACCAGAATGAAGTCATCAAGATACGGGTGAAAAATACTATTCATTAAGCACATGAAAGTTGCTGGTGCATTAGTCAAACCAAAAGCAAGAACTGTAAATTCATAATGCCCATAACGTGTACGAAAAGCAGTCTTTGGAATGTCCTCGACCTTAATGCGGATTTGATGGTAGCCAGAACGAAGGTCAATCTTCGAAAATATTGTGGCACCACTCAATTGGCTAAGCAATTCATCTATGTGAGGAAGAAGATATTTGTTCTTAATGGTCTGTTTGTTTAATCCCCTATAGTCAATGCATAACCTATATGTACCATCCTTTTTCTTTTGGAATAACACAAGACTACCCCAAGGAGATACACTAGGTTTAATGAAACCCTTTTTCAAAAGATCATCAAGTTGTATCTTGAGCTCTTTAAGCTCATCGATATTGAACGTGTATGGAATCCTTGAAGAAGATGTTGCTCCTGGATATAGATCTATGGCATGTTCTACCGCTCTAGGCGGAGGTATACCAGGAAGATCGTCCGGAAACACATTCTTAAATTCATGTAAGAGATCCTCTACAAATTCTGGATTTGTCTTTTTCTGTTATCCCCAAATTCTTCTTTAATCTCATTAGCAAACACAAGAAACGTCTCACACTCTTATCTAAGTCACCTTATCAATTCCATGGCCAAAACTAGATTTAGAATCTCTTTCTTTCCACGAAGAGTGTGACTTATCATCATCAAATGATTAAAGATATAATTTTGTTTAAACAATCAATCAAAACTGATCTTTAATCATCTAATTGATACCAATGATAACATCATGCATATCAATGTTTATGATATAGAAATCATCTTTATGCTTCCGACTCTTCAAAGAAAAAATAATAATTTTCTACTAACTCTTTCGTGAAACTATTATTACCACTTGTTAAGTCCACAAGTCTTTTAACTTCTTGATTTAATTTCAAGTTTAATTCTCAATCAATTTAGACGATAAGAAGCAACGAATACTATCCAAATTAAGAAATTCAAATTCAAATCTCAACTTTTACGCATAAACTCGATCATAGAAGCTTTCAAAGGACGTATCAAAGACATAAAACATCACAAAGAAGGGGTAGATGACTTACCTTTATTGTCCGCATCGTCAGTAGTCTCCAATTCAACCATCTTGGTACATATTTCCTTACCAATGACTTTGTTCGGCATTTGAAAGTCTGGTAGCCTTGCTCTTCTTGAAACTTGATTGATCTCGTAGCTTCTCCCGCATCGTCATCGTCTTGATCATCGCTCCTCTTTCGTTTCTTTTTCTTTGATCCTTCATCTCTTGGAGACGACGATGGACCGTTTCCATGTTTAACTTAAATCTTTTCCTCTACTTTGTCTTTCTGCACCAGCTATTCTCTTTCCTATTTTTGCTTCCTCACATCTGTTAAGATCTTCATTGAGTCATCGAATAATCTACGCTTGTTCCTTCAATCACTACTCATATGCTTCCATCGCTACCACAGGATTGAAACCGCTCTGATACCACTTGTGACGCGACACGGGAGAGCGAAATACATTGATAATGAACAAAGAATATACAGAGTACGCAGAATAAACAGATGGAAATAAAGAGTATGTATGGATACAAGGTAATCATTACAAAAAGAGCATAGCTCGTTTCATAACCTCCTGACCACCCCCGAGCTATCTCAATCACACTCACACTCTCACTCTCAATCTCAATCACACTCTCAATCACAATTGCTCTCTCAAAATCTCCGGATAGAAACAACGATCATAATCCAAGTCATAACACGATCACAATCCCAATATCACGACACCTTGAATAGATCCCGTTTCACACATCGATTTCTTCAACTTCCATAAAATAGACAAAAGAACATACTTCTGCAACCAATTCAACATGATCTAATCCAATTCAAAACATCATTTTGTACTATCATAAAAGATTATAATCACTTCTTGATTGGATCAAACAGAAGAGATATTACGTTTGTAAGCTAACATGTTGCTGCTTGTAGGTTGTCTTGCTGTTGTTGGAAACTTATTTCTGTCATAACTTTTACAAACGAACTCAGAATAGAGCAATCCAGGTACTCAAAACGACGGGAATAGGTTTGGTCTACAAAGCTTCGTGAACAGAATTACGAAAAACTTCTTTCTTTGGCTGAAAACGCAACTTTTAGGTCGCGACTCATAAAACCTCTATTTTTGGGTCTCCACTAATTTTTTGACTTATTTTAAGTCTACCCATGTATTTTAAACTAAAACACATAAATATAAAATACTGATATTAATAAAAATCTCAATTTTACTGCTCATACACAAACTATATGTTATTCATTAATCTTTATCAAATACGTTTTTAGTGTATTATTTAAAAAAAGGATATATGTTCTCTCTTAATATCTCAAACTCATTCATATAAGCTCTATTTAATAGACTATTCAATAATCTTTCAAATCGTGCTAAACGAAAGATATGCCCTACTACATGCTTTTCGACTTTAAGAACTTCAAAAATTAGTCCTATTACACATAACTAAGTTATGAAGCTTGATTTCTTGCTATAATAAGTTTTTCCTATCCATGAACCTTTAATCTATGCAAAATCTTATTTCGATGAGAAGTTATATTCAATTTATAAAAAAATCATTGTACTAAATTTTTATGATTTTTGTATCTTAAAACCTATAACCATAATCTTAATTTGGTGTTAATATGAAAAGAATTAAAATTTAGCTATTTTCTTCATAACTAGCCTAAGTTATGAACATGAGCTATCTTTTCTAACTTTACTAAATAATTATGATAAGTTGCTAAAAAAGCAAGACACTTTAGTGTCTTGAGACACTTGAGTGTCCGATTATAGAACTAGTGTGAAAAGTACCCTTTGATTTCTCCAAGATTCTAGTATCAATGTTTTAAACTGTGGGCTTGTTATAGGTGTTGCATCTGTCACTAGAGGATCATGTTGAATCCCTTGTTCATCACCACTTTAGCTTTCATTTGTGTTAATTGGGTTGTCATTTATCATGGAAGATTGTAAAAGAAGCTTAGGCCATCGAATGGCAATGCATAATGAATTTTGGAGAGTTGTAGTATTCATTTGTAGGAAAAGGAAGCACCACATTCTTCAAACATTCCTCCACTAGTATAGATACGTTTCCTTGCCCTATCTTTGTACTACCACATGTGGAATATGGATCTGTTCTACACACACAACCAATACCAACAACTTTAATATCAAGTAGCATATTTCTCCCCAGATTCAAAGTTCATCTCGCAAGTGAAAAAAAATACCTTGTCAAGTTCATACTCATAAATAAATTCTCTTTGAGGAAAAAATTATGTTTTTTTCATTACAAAATACATGAGTGTTATGAATATTATAACTCCAAAAACTTTAGATATGAGGAGCTGCAATCAAGTGTAGCTTGGACAAGTGGTGAACCCTCTTTCTCAATTGTCCAATTTGTAGGCCTTGCTTTAATCCATGATTCAATAGGGTTTGGCTTGGGTGGGTGGAGGACATGAAGTTCAAGTCCCCCATGCCTCAATATGCAAAGGTTTTTCATAGGTTGGACAAGTGGTCGACCTAGTTTTGCATAAATTGTGAACAAGTGGTGGACATAAGTTGGACAAGTGCATAGGTTGAACAAGTGGTGCAACAACAAATGAATATCTAATAATCTTGTATCAATGCCCAATGCCTTGCATTAAGAAGTGATAGCCCTTTGGAATGAAGTTTGAACAAGTGGTGAGTCACTTACCAAATCTTGGCTCCAAAAACCACTTACTATATTAGATCATAGCTTGGATAAGTGGTGGACCTAGTTCTAATGCCCAATGTCATCACTTAACTACTATAAAACTTGCTTCTCAATATCCATGTAGCCCTTGAGTATTTCAATGGAAGCAAGGTTTGAGAAACGGTGGATATTGGCTCCAGAACCCGCTCGCTATATTAGAGCATAGCTTGGATAAGTAGTGGACCTAGTCAATGTCCAACGTGCACTATTGTAGGAACTTGCCTCCCAATGTCCAAGTAGTCCTTGATTCTGACAATGGAAGCAAGGTTGAACAAGTGGTGGATCTTGAAGGCAAAACTCCCTTGCTATATTAGATCATAGCTTGAACTAGTGATTGACCTACTTTTAATATGTCCAAGGTGAACTAGTGTAGGACCTCGCTTCCGAATCTCCAAGTAGTCACCCTATCGTACACAGAAAGGGCGTACACACAAAAAACACAAAAAATACACACAGGAGAGGGGTCGCCATTGCATACAACACACAGAATAGAGGTCGCCATTTCACATAGCACACAAAACTGAGGTCACCGATGCCATCACAAATAACAAGGATACAACAAGCACCATCGTGCACAACAAAAAAAACACAGGTCGCCGACACCATCAAAGACAATAGAGATACAACAGAGGCCACAGACATTGCAGACAACGTGCCGCAATGTTCGCCATCGTATACAACTCTCATACAAAGTCGCCATCTTGCTCTCAGGTCCATCTCAATCTCTCTCTCTCTCTCTCTATTTCCATGTGTAATCAAAGGTACTTTGTCATTCTTTTTCTGCACAGAGATACATAGTTTAGGGTTGAAGCTTTCTAGTGTTATTTCCATCCCCATCTCATGTGCACATATTCACGCACACAAAGTTCAACTATTGTCTCCCTCTCCCTCTCCCTCTCTCTCTCTCTCTCTCTCTCTCTCTCTCTCTCTCTCTCTCTCTCTCTCTCTCTCTCTCTCTCTCTCTCTCTCTCTCTCTCTCTCTCTCTCTCTCTCTCTCTCTCTCTCTCTCTCTCGCACATATGCATATACAAAAATTGTGAATGTCGTCTCTATCAAATACACTGTTACACTTGATAAAAAACAAATACAAATAATAAACTTCAACGTACAAGTGGACTTACTTCTGTCAATATGTTATGCTTGATTTTTGCTGCAAATGGTGGATCCTTGCCAAGTTAACTTACTTCTGTCAATCTGTTATGCTTGATTTTTGCTGCAAATGGTGGATCCTTGCTGAGTTGCATCTCCTCTAATTTGTTTGTAACTTTTGTTGGCAGTATGGTCATATTCCTAATGGACATAAATGGTTGAAAATTTGAAAAGTAAACAAAGAATACGTGGGCTAGACATGTGGTGGATGTATAATGTTAGGATTTCTCTTGGTATTTTTGGTTGGATAGGTGGTGGACCTTTTTTGAATTTAGGTACAAGAGATGTGATTCAAGATGGGCCAATTCGAATTTAGGCGAGATAATTAGATTTTAGCTGGGATATTTTAGGATGTATAATGTTAGGATTTATCTTGGTATTTTTGGTTGGATAGGTGGTGGACCTTGTTTGAACTTAGGTACGAGAGATGTGATTCAAGATGGGCCAATTTGAACTTAGGTGGGATAATTAGATTTTAGGAGGTATATTTTGAATTTAAGCGGGACTATCACATCTATTATAGTAAACTTGAGTATGAATTTGAATTTGGGTGGGATAACTGGAATTTAGGCTAGATAGTGAGCCTGAATTTTATTGTTTGAATATCCAAAATAGAGAACATGGAGAGAATAACAGCAATAGCAATGAAGCACCAGCCTTATGTGGAGGTCTTGAAGCATGGTCGTAGTCAATGGCTTGCATATTCTAAACCAACAAAACCCAAGGCAGGAGTTCCTATCGGTCATCCGAGTCGAGCACCTTGGGATGTAAGTTCCACTTTCCTATGCTCTTTTTTGTTACAAATATGTATTGAAATAAAGTTGGTTTCCTTTTATTTATTTTGAAGGCCTTTGTAAATATGGCAAACATCACATTCAACCATAAATCATTTGCCAACAAAGAAGCACACATGGTCATGTACAATGATGAGATTCACGATCAGTGGATAAACATCTTGGAGAAGCATCAAACATCAGCTACTCGAGGGCGACAACCAAGCATAACAACCTTTAGATGCCTAAACGGTTTAGAAGATAATGATGTCAAGCTACTACAACAGGAACTGATAGAAGAGAAGATTTGCTTAGTGAAGCAACCACATCAAGCAGACATGCTCGACCTCACTGCACGTGCAACAAACTTAAAACAAACCAGTTTTTTTGAGCCTCAAATGTTGATGGAATTTAAAGAGCTAGATCCATCAGCAACAACAATTACTTCATGGGATGAATGTAAGTTTCATTATAACATTACGGATGAGATCTACAAACCTCTCTTCACGAGATGTACACAATGGCTAAATCTTTTGCTACAAAAAGCAAAGGAGAAAGAGCCAATTCCTGAGATCACTAGGGGATATGTGCAGTGGATCATTGCACAAAATAATGGCACATCTAGTTCGCAATTCATTTTATCATGGACAATCAAGCGTGTTGGAAAGAATATGGAAGGCATGGAGTTTCTCTGCAGTGAGAATAGCTCTATAATTTTTGTTGGTGTCTGTATCCTAGATACAACACACAAAAGTCTTACATCTAGTGGTTGGAGTGCAATCCAATTTGGTAAATTAATTGATGGAGTATGTGGGGTAGCACATCAACCATTAGAGTTTTTAATTTCCGGCTTAGTCAAGTATCAGCATGCTGCTTCCCTAGAGAAGTCAATTTCCGAAACAAGCTAAATGGTATGAAATGCATGCTCTACCTTTGAGCTCCTTAATGGGATCAGAGATCGTCCAAACATGTGCTCTTTGCAAAGTAGTTTTTAGGGTTTGGTCATTCTTCAGTCAAGGAGAGCAATACACCAACTACTCTAGAGTTAAAGAGTCATTGTTGGAGCCAATGCATGCTCTCTGCATCAACGATGATGAGTATGATGTTGTGACCACGGCCAAAGCTTTTTTTGTGCATCGTGCAATCAAATGCGTCTGTGTCAAAGAAGATGATCAAGTAATAGATATCTTCTCATTAGGCTATGGGACTAAAGAGGCACTACAACAACAGAGAAAGGTGATATTAGTTGCATGTACTAGTGATCAAATAATGCAATTGAAAGCTCTTTGCCATTCCATAATGGAAGAAGACCTTGATCTTAGAAGGTGGGCAGGTGTGGATACCACAGAGAAAGTCAATGCCAAGGAGTCAGAGGAAGAAGAAATTGAAGAACCATTGGATGCAAGAGCTGATGCCATCCTAGAAATTCTACAGGAAACAGTTAAGCTAGCCACCCGTGATACTACATCATTGATAATTTAGATTATTATTTTTATCATTTTATTTTATTTTTCTCATCTTAAATCCACCCATGATATTAAAAACATTGATGTTTGGTTTGTTATTTTTCTCAATTTATTTTCTTTGAAAAAATGTGAACTTGTGAGTTTGAGTTTTTTCACAATAAATGAATTAGACTTAAGTGTATGCTATTATATGGACATGTTGTGGCAAATAGAATTATATATATATATATATATATATATATATATGGTCATAAGATATATTATGTAATACTTTAAAGTTAAGTGATCATATGAGGTTTATGAACAACACCCTATGACTTGAGGATCATAGAGTTTGTAGACATGGCACCCTATGGCCCTAGGGCCATAGAATCCCCCAAAAGCAAATGGGATTCCCTACAACCTTATGAATGTAGGGTGATTACATAGAGTCTCTAAAAGGGCACATAAGCATTTGGGTTACTCCACAACCTTAGGGCCATAGGTTGTCAACATAGAATCCCCTAAAAGCATTTGGATACTCCACAACCTTAGGGCTATAGTTTGTCAACATAGAATCCCCCAAAAGCATTTGGGCTACCCTACAACCTTACAGACATAGGGTGATTACATAGAGTCTCTAAAAGGGCACATAAGCATTTGGGCTACTCTACAGCCTTAGGGCCATAGGGTGTGATATTAAAATCTCTAGAAGGAAACATAAGATATCCAAGAGCATTAAGGATACCCTAAGGCCTTAGGGCCATAGGGTACTGACATAGAATCTCCACACGGGCACTTAAACCACCCCATGGATGCAAATCACTTAGCTCTCTATGGACACATCTTATAAAATATCACATGACACCGTGTGGCCTTTAGGCCATAGGTTGGTTATACTAGGTCACCTATAAAGACTCTTTAAGTGTCTCAAAAACAATTTTCTTTGGCCTTGCTATCTTGTTGAAGATCTCAGGGTCATAGTGTGCAAATTCCAGACCAAACTTTTGGAAAAATATACAGGAGAAGATATGTCAACTTATTGCTTTGGAATCATAGGGTTCATATACATTAGGGACATATATTGCTTAGCTTGTGATTAAGGTTTAATATTATATTGAGAATGAAATAAGCTAGAAAAAACACAAAAGTTTTAAGTCCTCAAAATTCCAAAATGAGAGTGTGAATAGTTTCTTTATTATCATTTTTGGTTGAGTATAAGTTCTTCTATTGTGAATTGATTGCGTAAGCGTTTGAAATAATTATCTTTGTATTGCAAATAACTAGATTAAACATATATTCAACATTTGTTGTAAATGCCAATTACTTTTCTTAGATAGTGAACATCAAGTATCAAAGTGCAAATGGTTTATGAAGCATTTGTCCTTTGGATTATGTGAAGATCTAGTTCTTCAATTGAAACAAGATTTTATTCAAAGATATAAAGTGAGAGTATTTTGGTCTAAACTATGATTTTGTTTCTCTTCAAGGTGATGCAGAGAATTGAAATGGATATCTTGAATTTGTTTTAATAGAGGGAAGCTAGGACTAGTACAAACTTTTATCTTGTCATGTAGCAATGGGAACATTGTATCAAGGTTTCTTACAAAGAAATGATTGTACAATGTATGACAATTGTTTAATTTTGTAAATTGGATTGTATGTTTAATGGTTAAATCAAAGACAACTAAATGCATTGAAGTGAAAATATTAGACCTATTAATGAACATTGTGGATGTGTTTGCACTTTCAAAAATCTTCCTTTTGAATTTTGTGACCTTGATTAGTTTCTTGCGCATGTTTTCCTGACATATTAAGATATGCAACCCTTTCAATCCTTTCAAAACTTCCAATGTCCTATATTTTTGAAGATTTTGTCAAACAACCAAATTTACATACAAGGTAATTAGTAGGGACATTGAGAAAAGTAAATGTGTTATTAATTTTGATAATATACGAAATAAATATTTGTGATCATGTGACTTTAAAATCAAGAAAAACAAGAAATTGAAGACTTAGAAAACTATCTAGCATTTAAAATGAGCACCTCCAAGCTATTGTTGATTCTCTTTTCAATGCTCCCATTTTCACTTTGAAAGTTATTGTTAGTATTATTTGTACTTTTCTCTTTCCATAAGGGCATAGGTTATTGTCAAATTCCAAACTCCTTTTGTAGTCTACACTTGCAAAGGACCCTAAGGTCTTGAGGCCATAAGGTGGCATAGTTTAGGCTTCACATGTTTTTAGCATATTTGGACGTATCGTGTGATGGTCCAAGTGACACTTAAGAAGCCAAGATAAATAGGATCTATGTAACACTACAGGCTCCTATGTTAAAATCATACCATGCTATGGTCAAACCATACAAAGGGAACCCTATTTCTCTTGGTCCATAGGGTCCCAATATAGAGCCCCTTTAAATACAGTTAGGTCACCAATGATCTTGGGGCCATTGAGTACTCCTTGTTTATAGTACAGTAATGTAAAAGCATAGGGCAAAGTTTTCCACCCTATGGCCATAAGTCCATAGGGTTGTCTAACTGACATAAAGGGAACCCGTTGACACCATGATCTATGCTATGTTTATTAAAAAGATCAAAGGGTTGTGACAAGATGACCAAAATGTAACCTATGTCCAAAGGCTATAGATTGATTCTATTTTCTTTACAAGAAGGTACTCCATATAGTCCCAATAGCCATAGGGCTATAGGGTGGTACATATATAAATCATTCTACATTAGGACTATATTTCTCTCTCTTTTTATAACCTATAAAAAATCCTTTTTTTATGGTCCTAATTCCATAAAAAGTTATATTTTTTGCTTTAATAGAGTCTTAAAACTATCTACAAAGAGCATCCTATGGCCATTCAGCCATAGGCTAAAATTTGGCTTTCTTCTAAAACCTACCCTTGCATCAAAGCATACCATGCTATGGTTATAAAACCATACAAAGGGCACCCTATTGCCCTTTGCCACCCTATGGCCATAAGTCCATAGGGTTATCTAACTAAAATAGAGGGAACCCTTTGGGACTATGATCTATGGTATGTTTAGTAAAAAGATCAAGGGGTTGTGGTGAGATCACCAAAATGTATCCTATGTCTAAAGGCTATATATTTCTACTAGTTCTCTATAAGGTACCATATAGGTCCTACATCCCTATGGCTATAGGGTGGTACATATATAAATCATTCTAAAATCTTAGGACTATAATTTCCTCTCCTTTGATACCTATAAAAAATCCTTTTTGTATGGTCCTAGATCCATAGAAAGGCATATTTCTAGCTTTTACAGAGTCTTAAAAATACCTATAAAGAGAATCAGTTGGCCCTTATGCCATTTAAAGATACCTAAAAAGAGCCATAGGATGAAACATGGTTTTCATGAAGGAACTTACTATCACACCCTCCGCTCTAGGGAAAATCCTCTAGCCCTTGGATCACATGGTGCAAATATAGAGGTGCATCTTATAGACCTAAGGATATAATGTTCTCCATTTATATCTACAAAAAATCCTATCCATATAGCCATAAGGCCATGAAAAGGTGTATTATAGGCTTTTGCAAACTCTTAGAGAAACCCATGATTAACATTATGTGTCCCAAAAAATATAGGATATCAATCTAACAACTCTCCAAGAGCATTTCAAAGGCACCTACATGGGCACCATGGTAGCCTTGTGGCCCCAGGTCCATAGGCTCTCTTAATAAAACAAAGGGAAGCATATGGCACTTGAGATTATGTATTGTCACCCTATGGCCCTAGGGCCGTTTGATCTCTCTTTTGAAACAAGGGAAACCTAAAGAACTGAGCCCTATGGCTCTAGGGTCAAATGATCTCTCATTACAATAGACATAAACCTATGGCCCTTGAGCTTATACATTGGCACCCTAGGGATAGAAGGTGGCCTAGGTGTCAATGTAAAACCTCTTTAAAAGCATTTAGACCATTCTAGTGTGCCTACATAGTCACCATGGCAGCCCTATGTCCCTAGGTCCATAGGATATCTCATTATAATAGAGGGAAACTTATGGTCATTGAGCTTATACATTTGCACCATAGGGCCCTAGGGCCATATGATCTCTCATTGGAATAGAGGAAACTCTATCGACCTTGAGTCCTATCACCCTAAGGCCATAGAATCTTTCATTACAATAAAGGCTAACCTATGGACCTTGACTTTATACATTGGCACATTATGGTCCTATATGATATCTCATTAGAATAGAAGGCAACCTATGGCCCTAGGGACAAAGGGTGGCCTATGAGTCAATGTTAAATCTCTCAAAGAGTAGTCATTCGAGAACCTACATGGGCACCATGTCACCTCTATGTCCCTTGGGCCATAACATCTTTCATTGGAAGAGAGGGAAACCTATGGTCCATGAGCTTATACATTGGTACCATATGGACCTAGTTCCATAGGATATCTCATCAAATCAGAGCAACCTATGGCCCTATGGTGAGAGGTTTCCCTAGGTTTCAATATAAAAGGTCTCAAAGATCATATAGTCTATTCATTGGCACCTACATTGACAACATGGTATCCCTAGGGTCATAGGGTCTCTTATTACGATGGGGGGAAACTTATGGCCCTTGAGATTATACATTGGCACCCTAGAGCCATAGAATCTCTCATCAAAATAAAGGACAACCTATCACCCTAGGGACAGAGGGAGGCGTAAGTGTCAATGTAAAATCTCTCAAAGATCATTTAGGTTGTTCAAGGGCACCTACTTGGGCACCATGGTAGCCCTATGGGACTAGGTCCATAGGACTTTTGATTGGAATAGAGGGAAACATGTGGTCCTTGAGCTTATACACTTTCACCCTATGGATCTAAGACCATAAGATCTCTCATACAAATGAGGGAAGCCTATGGACCTAGGGCTACCAAATAGCCTAAGTGTCAATGTAAAAGATCTTAAAGAGCATTTAAGCCATTCAAGGGCACCTGCATGGACACCATGGCAGTCCTATGTCCCTAGGGCCATTGGATCTCTCATTACAATAGAGGGTAACCTATGGCCCTTAAGATTCTACATTGGCGCCCTGTGGCCCTAGAACCATTGGATCTCTCATGAGAATAGAGAAAAACCTATTACCCTAGGGCTAGAGGGTGGCTTAGGTGTCAATGTAAAATCTCTCTAACAACATTTAGGCCATTCAAGGTGACCTACATATGCACCATGAGAGATCCTATGGCCCTAGGGCCATAGGATCTCTCATTGGAATAGAGGACAACCTATGGCCCTTGAGCTTATACATTGACACCCTATGGACCTAGGGCCATAGGATCTCTAATAAGAATAGAGGAAAACCTATGACCATAGGGCCATATGTGTCAATGTAAAAGCTCTCAAAGAGCATTCAGGAAATTCATGGGAGCCTACATGGGCTCCATGGTAACCCTAGGGCCATAGGACCTCTCATTACAATATGAGAAAACCTATGGCACTTGGGCTTATACATTGGCACCCTATGACCCTGGGGACATATGATCTCTCATTAGAATAGAGGAAAATCTATGGTCCTAATGCTAGAGGGTGGCCTAGGTGTCAATGTAAAAGCTCTCAAAGAGCATTTAGGCCATTCAAAGGCACCTTGGTATCCCTATGGCCCTAGGACCATAGGATCTTTCATTGGAATAGAGGGAAAGCTATGACCCTTGAGCTTGTACATTGGCACCCTATGGCCTTGAGGCAATAGGATCTCTCATTAGAATAGAGGAAAACCTATAACCTAAGAAACCATAATGAGAATCCCTATGGCCCGAGCTCCAATATTATTAACACCTTGTAGTCAAAGTCTAGCATGCGGCCACAAGGCCTTTTGGGATGGTCCTTAAAATTCTACAAGCTCTATTGCAACGTTATCCTTGGTCTTATTAAATATATTTTCAAGAATCTATTCATTTTCTCAGAAATCAAATTTGTCATTTTTGTATCTGATGTTTTTTTAAGATTGTGAAGAAGCTAACAATAGGTGTTCTTTAAAACTTGCAATCCTTCAAAACAATATTGCGGTTGATGAAGTTTCACCCGAGATTGTTGGTACAAAGGATTTTCAAGCTATTGAACCTTTTGAGATCACAATTGACAAAGTTTCAATTGAGATTGTTGGTACAAAGGATTTACAGTCTATTGAACCTTTTGAGAAAGAGTCCATGGACCTCCATCACAACCATAGTGTTCTTGAAAAAGCTGATAAAAATCTACAAGTTATTGAAGGTCAACCATTGTAACCATTGGAGAATAACTTGAAGAGTGATGCTATGGAAGTATAAGGTGATACAAGTTCCAATACATATATAAGGTCATAAGAAGAATCCATCCAAAACATCTTAGTAACTCAAGATCTCGGAACTGGGGTGCATGTTAATATGGACCTTTCATCCACTGATAGACCAATGCTAACCATAATAGTGAGCTTGGGTGGATTGATTTTGAGAAGATGTTGGCACAGGTCCAAAAAAAGGAAGAGCGTAAAGTTTCAACATGAGCATATTGTTCTACGGACAGGATGCATTGAGTTTCTAAAGACTCTACTTAGTAATTTCAATGTTGGGATATGGTCAGTTGCTAATGATACACATGTTATGAACATCATCAAGATTTTAGAGAAGGAGGCTAGAGAAAAGCTTCCATTCTTTATGATTTGGGGACAAAGCCAATGTCAATCATGTGAAGAATCAAGAATCACTCGCCCAGATAACCCAGGAGTAGAAGCACTTTTCAAACCATTGGCTATTGCATCAACAAAATTTGAGATTGATGCAAAGAGAATGCTTCTGGTAGATGATGCACCATTAAAGGGATGTGTTAATCCTACATTAAATTTTATTTTTTTGCCATCATTCAATGTTGATGAGGAGGATGATATCCTCCTTGGGGATCTGCTGCCATATATTCAAGCTCTTCATCATGTCAATGATATTCACACAATTACAAGCTCTTATTTGTATGGACAAGCACCCATAGTGCAAGGACATGAACTTTATAATCATGTTCACATGGTTGCAGAGTGGGAGGAGGAAATTTGGTTTGTCTGGGAAAAACCTACTCCACACACAGACTACCAAAAGCTTCCCATCCTCACGACAATGAAAAAGGTGCAACATATAGTGGAGTGTCCACTCGAAGTCAGGACAAGAAACTCCTAGCAGCAACTGATCAAGAGAAAGTGAGGCTTTTAAAGAGTATGAAACCTTTATCATCCTTAAAAGGTATTGAAGCAATTATGCTTGCCCAAACATTGGGAAACAAGGATTATATGAGGCCAAGAATTATATAAAACGGTTAAAGATTCAGTATAATCTCAAATAGATGTCCGTTGACATTGATGATGGAGTAGATTTTTGTAATATTATGGAATCTACAAAAGCTCTTTATGTATCTTTTAGAGTGATTATGCATATTTTTCTTTCAATTCTATATGTAGCTTTTGACTTTGATGTGAACTTTGCTTAATTTTAGTTTATCAAAAGATTCAAATGTTGCTGATATATAAATAGCTTCAATAAGCATGGGCCTTTCATGACAATTAAAATTCTTTTTGACATTCTTAAAGTGCCTTTATGTTAATTACAAATGAAACCTTATTGCCTTTGGGCCATAGGCATCCTTTTGATCTCTGGCCACACTTCCATATGAAGCCAGACTATTCGTACTGTATGATTCTACATATGGCTAGGCTAGTTTCTCCATAAAAAATATCTATGGCCCTATGGACTCAACACCCTATGACCACAAGGACACAAGGTTACATATGTTATTCCAAAAAGCGCTTACCATGTGTGGCTTGCAATTAGAACTCTTTAGCCTTAATATCATGGGAGGCTAGGTATAGGCTACATAACATAAGGAACAAGCCGCTTAATTACAAACTACAAAGAAAAGCCTACCTCTCTTAGGCCACACTTAATATCCATCTATTGGCAGCTATAAAGGTGGACTGTAGCGTTTCAAAAAAAAGAAAAATATTTGAGAATTTTATAGAGCATTATGCCATCTAGAATCCGAGAGCCCTATGATCCTAGGTCCATAGAAAGCCAACATATCCATACCATATGGTATCATAACCCTACAAGCTTGTGGCCACAAGACAAAAAGGTGCTCTAATTATAACTCACTATAGAAGGTACCTTATGACCTCAAAGACACTAAGTCTTATATGTACATTGTGCTCTATTGTTTGTTAAACAGATTTTGATTTGTTGTATGTTGGAATGAAACTATTGAATTGATTTTTTGTTGTCATTCAAGGGGGTATTTTGAAAAATGGTTTGATATTATCATGTCATAAATTAGAAGAGTTTCTTCTCAAGTTACATCAAGTATCTCATTCAAAGTGAAACAATGATTTGATTAGCGACCAACTTCTTTCAAGAAAAAAGAAAAAATCTCATTTACAAAATAGCTTCAAAAAATTGTTAAATTTTGGATTTATGAAGTGCATCCTATGTGAGGAGACACCTCTCACTTAAGTAGCATTGCTAATATAATTGTTTGATACTCCTATCATTTTCTTCTTGGTACTATCCTTTTTTGAGGTGATGAAAACTACCAAAATGATGTTGAAAATTGATAGTGCTACAAAAATGGTGTTTGTTGAACACCCTCTATCTTGAAGTTACTATATTCCTTGCACTTAGTACTTTGTTGTACATGAGATAAAGACCATAAATTTTATAAAATGAGTTGTTGTCAATCTTTGTGTACAACCGATACAGATTTGGTGTAACCAATTCATATGCTTCTATTTAGTCATATCAATGGTGTTTTTAAACACCTTCTTTTTTGAGACACCACCTCTAGAAGCTTTATTAAAGTTGTAAAGCATGTATGGAAGTTTTGAGAGACCGTGGTGAGCTACCTATAGGAATGCTATCATTTCAATTAAAACAAAAGATACTGGGATTTTTCCTAGAATGACCCTTGTTGAGCGGCATGCAGGGCATCGCCTAATAACTCTTCACTTTGAGAATGGTGGAGAGTATACCTCTCACAAATTTTGGGACTACTGCCTCAATTTTGGGAGCATACATTAGTTTACTATTCCTCATACACCACAAAAAAATGGCCTTACTAAGAGAAAATGGGGCATTGTAATCCTTGTGGTCATCTTTGCATCCCCTCTACCCATCTAAATTCCTCCATTTTTTTATGTCAACACTTCAATTTTAGCCCAAGAGACTGCTCCATATGCATTAGGTGCTTATTCATAAGAATAGCTAAGAAAGACCTCGACACTCAACCTAAAATAACTCCATGTTTTCACACCATTTCGGAGATTTTGCATGATACATCACTAGAAAATGCTCTATCTACTACCAATCACTAACGTGCTTCAACTCCAGTTCATCATGCAACTGATGCTTCAATTTCATCCTCAACCACAAACTTGAGTATGGAGCCCTCTTTGCTTATGGCATTGAATTTCTTGAGACATTCTCTCCTACTATTGGTCTATCCACCTTTCATATTATAATGGCACTTGCCGCCAAATATGGCATGGAGCTTCATTAAATGGATGTCAAGAGTACCTTTCTTAATGGTTTTCTTGATGAAGAGATATATATGACCCAACCACCACATTTTGTTGATTCCCAGCATCCTCCACTACCTCTCAGCGTCTTAATGCAAACTCACACTCCGGTCTCAAGGCCTCGAGCACTCCGAGCTAATGAGAGGCCTCCAGGATGGGAAAGCCCTCTTGTGGAAATGCATAGTGTGGGAATTTGGGAGCACTAAGGAAAATATGCAAAATCCAAGACCTTCGGGTTCAAGCTGCAACACATTGTGCAAAGAAGAGGCCTCGGTGTCGCAGATTCACGTGCCAGGATACAATCAGATCGCTCCTAAGTGGGCTGCATTGCATTGCACCATGCGGGGCTGCATTCAAGCTGCACACTTTCTTGAAAAGGGGGCCGCAATCGATCAATCTACAACAGGTACAAATTCAGATCCAGTGCAGTAGAGGTCATACTCTATCTTGGGTTGCAAGGCTCATCTGTGCTCTCACAATTTACAGCAGCCGTGAGGGCTATTATAGTTTTCCCAAGTTGGACTTTATACATATCAACCATGAGGGCTCTATCAAGTGTCTTTGAGTAGGGTTTTTGGAGCGCACCCTCTCACCTCTTCAATGCATTAAGATTATTGATTGCAGTGGGCTATTGTAGGGCTTTTTGAGCTGTTTGTGGAGGCTGCGAGCTCGGGGGATGTCAATGTGCTCAGTCTTCTGATTAATTCCAATCTAGTGGCCTTGCTGTAAGACCAAGGGAAGATAGACATGCTCATAACCACACAACCTGCCTATATCATTAAGCCCTTGGGCCTCTGGCTCTTAGCTACATATAGCCCCTATACCACATGTGTATCCGGAGTTGACCCTTGGCCTTGGCCCACATCCTACCTTAGGCCTGACATTACTCCCCCCTTGGAGAAACATTTTCATCCTAAAAAACAAGAGTGGTGATACTAACATTTTCCACATTGGCATCCTTCATGGATCCAGCTGGTTGCTTGACCGGAACACGGTTCAGTAGGAGGTTCAATGAAACCAAAAGTAACATCTTGATTTTCCACATTGTTGTCCATTTGCAACCATCTTGTGTTACCGGCTCCTATCCAGCATAGTGTGTAGACTCCATTTAGAACGCACATGAGCATGCTAAATGAGTTATCACAAAAAAGATGTACTCGAAAGAGTACCTCTTTTCACTTTTCATGAAAGTAACTAGCTAATGTAACTTATCATCAAAATATAAGTCCTTGACTTGTTCTCAATTATCATTAGTAAACAAACCCACCATAACTAGTGTTCAAGGTTAAGAACATGAATTATACATGAAGAGACTAAACCTAGTCGCAAACATGCTTTAACTTATGGTAAGCAAACTCCAACTAGAGCAATAAATGCTTTCTAATTGGATTTCTTGGTGCTAACATATGCAATGTGCATGTCCTTTAGCACAAGATAACACTTTGTAATCTGTCTATCCCCTTGGATAATGGATAGTACTGAGGTGTTTTTCCCCACGATTTACAGCCAGTCTTCCAAGATGACTGGTAAATGGCGATTACAATATCATAGAGTATTGCTGAGGAATCAACATTGACATTCATAACCATCTTGGTTAACTTGAAAGATCCACAAGCACCCAAACCGAGCCATGACCTCTATTGGTGATTGGTAGATCCAAACATAACCTCATAGAGATACTCCACATAGAGTGAAAAATGCTTCATAGCACTAATGTGATGAATATGCATGCCGCTCCAAATCAGCCTTTGCTAAAAACTTGGGCCCATAACACCTATTGTGCATGCATTTAGCAAAAAATAGATCCAAACCTGTATATCCATGATCATCCTTCCAATGTTGATGGCAAATGTGATGCTCCTAGCACACATTAAAGAGGAATGTAAATAGTTTTGAAAAGAAACTAAACATTTTTTACTGCAATTATTTGCAAGCCTTGGTAAAATGTTTGAGCCATAATAGAAGGTGAAACATTAGTCACTTCTAGGTACAAACAATGAAAACTTTTCATTAACAAGTCGTAGCCCTGCTAGATGCATAAACAACCATCCATTAATGTTGTTTAGCAGCACTTGTACCTTTAACAAGTCATTTTGAGTATCTGACAATTTCTAGCCAACTGAAATTGTTCTTAATATGATGTGCTAAAAATGATTTTATAAACAAATGTGACCAGCATCGAGGGACTTTGTCGCGACACATGATTGGAATAGTAGGCGCCAGTGTGAGTCCCAGAGGCTCATATTCTCCACATGTGAAATATGTCTCAAGTAAGGATATTCGGAAAAAAGAACATGCTTCAAGTACAAGATGTACTTCAGTGTGGAGGTAACTGTAAACACGCATGCGATGTGCATGAGAGAGACCCTCAATATGCATGCTCCACACTGGCTTAAATGAACTCCTTGAGTTCCTAAACCATGTTGTATCCCATGTTAAAACATGTGCCAAATCAAACCCTACAAGTGGGTCTATAATTGCGGAATGTAGAAATTTATTGTGGACACTATAGCCCAAATTTCTTTGCTCTTACGTGACCTTGTCATCCCGCTGAGACGAGCAAAAATGGATGAAAACGTAGAAGTTTATTCATCCAGCTTGAAAAAGTCAAGCAAAGCATATGCAAAAATGTAACTAAACCAAATCATATGTGTACTTGGAGGTTGAACAGAGTGTTCACTTACCTTTGGTCAAAGACACCTGCCAAATTTCCCGCTTGCAAAGGCCTGGGAGCTCTAAATGAAAATTAGTGATGTATAAGTAGTATTGGCACATGTAACCTTGGGTGTTGCCTTTGCAATCCAAACCCCTCGGTTAAAATCGACATTGTCAAACCGCATGGTTAGACTTTGTAGGAAAACTGCTCAACTAGCAGCCAACAGTATCTGAATTCACTTTGGAAGTTGAAATTATCCACTACCCTTTGCAGTTTATGGACTTCTTTTCTTGAAAGTGCAAGTGCTATGGTTCCAAGAATTGACCATCAACACTTAATAAGTAATTTAGTCATCACAAGCTCAGTCTTTTCCCAAAACTATACTCATGTAAACACTTTAGTGCAAAAATAGAAGATCCATTGAAGTTGCAATCCTATTCACAACTAGATCTTTTCTAGACCCAAAAAAAATCCATAATCTTGGGTTTTTATGAGCAGTCGTGCTGTCTGAAATGCTGGCTTCATCTATACAGCTTGGTAGAGATAAGCTCTTATGAGTTTAAGACGTTTAAAAACTCAACTTGATCTTCACACTTAAAGAATGTAGCGCTAAAATAATGCCCCAAAAATCGCTAATGGCAAGACTCTTGCTTGTACATTATAATCCACGGGTAACAGATGGCTCTTAGCCATTTCAAAATAGGTGGCAATAGATGGCTCTTAGACCTTATTGTTTTAAGATGTCAATTACTTACCTCGTAGCTAGTGTGATAGCGGAAGCGTATACAATGATGGGTGTTGTACATCCATTGTACTAGTATGTCATGCATACATATCAAAAAATGGAATAAGCCCTTGGATTCAATGACAGTCTCAACCATGTGAGCCGCTGGTATACGTGCCTTGCACGATTACATTGGCATGGATACATCACAATGCGCCGTTGCGTAAACTATGAGCTTATATCCACATAGTGCCAAAGATGTGTGCCATTATCATTGATCTAGAAGTCAATCGATAATACCTTGGCACATAAGAGAAATCGTACTTCACATGAATTCAAGCATAAGACTTTGCTTTGTACAGCGGCTTCTTATGGAGTCTGCCCAAGTACTTTGCTTTGCACAATAAAGAGATCTTTTCCAAAATGAAAAGTAAAACATAGAAGAAAACAAATATAACTTGAAATTTACTAACCTTCTTGCACACTTGTGGCTAGGTTTCTAGTAGTTCATTCGAATCCGGCTCATAGCCATATATGCGAATAGCTTGAGAGCTGTTGGATGTCCTGCACATGCCTTCTTGGCTTGGTTTTGTCCGATCGCTATTGAGAAATCTTGCAGACATGCTGTAAAGAATCCCAAGTTTGTGTGTTGATAGCATATTGCAAAATTCAAAAACTTATATGCAGTATGTCATAAAGTGAAGCTTTGCTTCCTAGAAGTCTATTAGTAAGATAAGATAGAATTGATATTGAAGGCTCATAGCAAACAGGTACGCTTGTTGACAGAGTGTCCGAGAAGAATTGACCTTGTCAAAATTTCATAAAGAATTGGCCTTGCCAAATCGTGCACTTTGTCATAATAATCAATATCTAATTCTCCTAAATGATTTTCTCATATTAAACTGATCATTTAATGTGGGGAAGTGCCAGGGGAGAAAAATCGAGAATATTGGTTAAGCTAGCAGACCGGCCACAGTAGGGATCCAAAGGAGGGAAAATAGGGATCCAAAAGGGGGGCCATCTGCAAAAGAGCCATGTGCAACAATGGGCTAAAAAGACCCTAAGGTTCAGCCCATTAAGACTTCCAAAATGCTAAGGTTCCAAAATTCAAAGGTTGTGTCGAAAGGTCAACCCTAGGGGAAATTGGATGCTTTGTGTGTAACTAAAAAGTCTTTGCATATCCCTACATGGGAGGGGGCGAGCCCTTCTTCTAGGGGATGAGAGAGAAAGTCACACACACACACACACACACACACACACACACACACACACACACACACACACACACACACACACACACACACACACACACACACACACACACACACACAAGCTCCCTTTACACAAAGGGAATTAGGGACACATGTCAGCTCCCTAGCCCAGATGCCCACAAGGTGTGCCCAATTCCTATTGGATGGCCTTGGAGGTGGACCAATGAGAATTAGGCTAGAGTAAATCTAGTTTAATTAATTTAAAAACACTTAATAAAAGAACCAATGAGAATTAAGTCTCCTAGAAGACTATTGGACAGTCTCCCAAGGGGTCCAATGAGCATTCAGGAGCCCAATGGCTTGCCTGATTCCTATTGGCCAGGAGGCAAAGGGGTCCAATGAGAGTTTAGTTTAATTATTAAATTACCTAAAGCTCTCACAAAAGGGGAAAGGGGGACACATGTCAGAAGGCTATCACTTATGCTGCTTAATAGCCATTGGCTTGACTTGGGGAGGTCCAATGGGGGAAAAGCAAGAGCAAATAGCAAGAGAGCTCGCCCAAGAGAGAGAGGGGGATGATTTTTGCAAGGCATTATCACACACACACTCACACAATCTCATGTGTGAAGAAAGAGAAGACTATCTCTTCCCAAGCTTTAATGGGGAGCTCATCAGCTACTCCAAGCTTGTGAGATAGAAGCCTACATCAACACACTCTTGGCATGTGGATGCAAATCCAACCAAGAGCCAAGCTTCAATGCATGCTCATCTCCTCTACCAAGCTAATTACTAAGCTAAGCTATGCTAATATGAGTGATTATGTGAGGAGATGTACATCTTTCTCGTAAGATACTCCTTCTTCCTCTCAATCTACTCTCATACCCTGCTAGCTCTCACCATCTTCGAAGGTGTGTGAGGTCTTGGGTCTGAGAACGGGGATAATTAAAGTTGTGTTTGCTAAGTGTTTTGCTTAGTGCATGAAGCTTTCATCTTCATTGCACTAGCTAGTCTTGAAGGAACACAAATAATTGTATTGTACAATGTCTCTCTTGATGGGAGAAACCATAATACAAAGCCTTTTGGAGGGGGGACCGGCTCCATGCAAATCCGGTCCTCAACTATTGTCAATAGCTTGATTTCTCTCTCTTTTTAAAGTCTTGTTGATGCTATCTAACTAGGTGTTATGATTTTTGTTGCTCTCTCCACCCAAGCACTCTTGTAATTCTCATTAGGAATCTATTCTAATGAAATGCCCACTATGCTCATGCTAATTTCCGCTACACATAAGTTTTTAGACCATTAAATGTTACAAATTTATTGAGAATCGTGAGATTGTGCAATATTGATAGAGATAGCACCTACATCTTAGCTATCAAGTGTCAAATATTGTCAAATACTGCTTGATTAAAGCAAAAAGTTAATATACCTATTGACTGCCCTTGATATTGAAAGTCATAGCATCCTATAGTATTGTTGTTCTCCTTATTGTAAGATCGAGGGAAGATAGACATGCTCATAACCACCCAACTTGCGTATATATAGGCCCTTGGTCCTCTTGCTCTTAGCTACATATAGCCCATGTATCACATGTGTATCCGGAGTTGATCCTTGGTCCATCCTACCTTAGGCCTGACATTACTCCCCCCTTGGAGAAGCATTTTTGTCCTCAAAAACAAGAGTGGTGATACACTAATGTTTTCCACATTGGCATTCTTCATGGATCTAGCTAGTTGCTTGAATGGAACATGTTTCAGTAGGAGGTTCAACGAAACCAAAAGTAGTATCCTAGTTTTCCACATTTTTGTCCATTTGCAACCATCTTGTGTTATTAGCTCCTATCCAACATAGTGTGTAGACTCCATTTAGAATTCACATGAGCATGCTAAACAAGTTATCACAACAAAGATGTACTTAAAAGAGTGCCTCTTTTCACTTTACATGAAAGTAACTAACTGACGCAACTTATCATCAAAATATAAGTCCTTGACTTGTTCTCAATTTTCATTAGTAAACAACCCCACCATACCACCTAGTGTGCATGCATATAGCAAAAAACAGATCCAAACCTGTATATCCATGATCATCCTTGCCAATAATGATGGCGAATGTGATGCTCCTGGAATAAATTAAAGAGGAATGTAAATAGTTCTGAAAAGAAACTAAATAATTTCTGCTGCAATCATTTTCAAGCCTTGCAAAAACATTTGAACCATAATAGAAGGTGAAACCTTAATCACGTCTAGGTACAAACAATGTAACTTTTTAGCAACAACTCATAGCCTTGCTAGATGCATAAACAACCATCCGTTGATTTCGTTTAGCAGCACTTGTACGTTTAACAAGTCATTCTGAGTATCCGATAATTTTTGGCACTAAAATTGGGAAGTAATTTTTGGGCAAGCAATTTTTGGTGAATGCTTTTTAGGTATCAAGCGAGCAGATTCCCAAAAGATTCTTAATCTACCTCTCTCTCTCTCTCTCTCTCTCTCTCTCTCTCTCTCTCTCTCTCTCTCTCTCTCTCTCTCTCTCTCTCTCCCCTTTCTATTTTTTGGCTACTCTCTCTCTCGATCTCTCTGTCCCTCTTCTCTCTCTTCATCGGCTATTATAGAGTCCAGAAAGATTCTTAATCTACCTCTCTCTCTCTCTCTCTCTCTCCCTTTCTATTTTTTGGCTACTCTCTCTCTCTCTCTCTGTCCCTCTTCTCTCTCTTCATCGGCTATTATAGAGTCCAAAACCATTCGCTATGTGTCTCTCACTCCCTTTTCAACTAAAATGTAACATTGAAGATTTCTCATTGAGGGCCGACTTACATTCAAACCAAAACATGATTTACCATCGTGGATGCATTCAATACACTAATGATAAGTAAAAAGAGCAATGCCTTACACACAATTATGGTATATTTGATAAAGCAAACCCCAAATGTAAATGTACCATTGCATCAAAATTTAATACATATGGGGGGGAATACATCATGGGTGAGGTGGATGAAAGAAGGGCGGTGGAGGGCCATATGCTCTCGGAGGAAACAAGGTCATGCCAATGGGGGCCGTGCAGACAAAGAATTTATGGCCAAGGAATACCAAGCACATGGGCCAAAGACGGGCCTAAAAGAAGTGGTGGGTGCACCAAATGATGGAGGAACTCCTCCGAATGGCAAAGGGTACGAACCATATGTAGGGAGGCATGTAGGTAATGTGCGGGGTCTTGGACCAACTCCGAGGGGGGGGCCTTAGATGTAGAGGCACTAAATGCACTTGGGGAAGCATGTGAATGCACTGGGGGAAGCCATGCTAGGACTGAGCATGTGAAAGTCCTATGTGGAGCTGTTGTCGTACCTCCCTGACTGCTGAGTGGCAAAGGTGGCTCCAATGGACAAATCTGCTATGTCACCTGCTCCGGATGCTTAAACACATGAGCTCTAGCTACCCTTCCAAACATCAATGTTGCGCCTATATCGAAAGGTAGGCATTGAGCCAGACCCAGACATGCACTGAAAACTGACCACTCCTTCTCACAACTGATGCAATGCCTACGTAGCTGTAAACATTGTGCTGCCAATGTCCCCACTCCTGCAAAACAATCAAACACGGCATCTCCCATATTTGTGAAGGTACCTAGTAGCCACCTACAAACCAAAAAAAACCCTTAGATTTCTTATACCTCCAATTTTTTAGGAACATGAAGTCAAAACATTCAATAAGTTTCAAGCACCTAGCAAATGTTGGACTCCTCTCAACACCTCTATGAAACGGCATGCCCATACGATCAAGCATCCATTGTGTGGGATTCGTACCTGGTAGCTTCTCCCACAACATGTTGTCATCTGCAGAGAAGCCACGTACATTTGTTGCAATCTCTTGATCCGCTCGATCATACCTTGGAAGCTAACACCCAACGTCTCCAGGGGGTGCAAAAATGACTAGCAACAAAGTACCAACCTACAAATAACGTCAACAATAAGATATTTTGTAATGTGGAAACTACGGGTACTCATCAACATACCCCCTCTACATAGTCCTGAACAATCATGCAGCTAGACTCCGACATCCGTATGTACAGTATCCTCAGTAACTGGAAATCGGGTCCCTCTGCCTTCGAAGTGACAATGGATAGATGTTCTGCACGGCAAGACGCAACAACCATGCCATTTGCCAAAGAAAATCAAGTGCGAGAAGGAATGTTGCATCCGCAAGCTCTCTATCCCACTGATTCCATAAAGGAACTCCACTCGTGTCAATTGCATGTGGCCAAGTGTGTATGGCAAAGGCCATGTACATCAAACGTACACCACCCAATGCTAAATTGGGTTTCATCTGCCCTGTCTCTAATAGAGAGTGCAAGAATCTACGTACTGAATGAAGAGACCTGCACAAAATCTTTGTTAGTATTAAAATTGTGGACATAACTAGGAAGGTAAAATAGCATGTCTTACATGTCATTGCACACCACATTGGGAATAGCTTTTGCCAAGCATTTGACACTAGCATGCACTACAACGTGGCATGGCTCTACATGCATATCTGTATGCCCAACATATTATTAACTATATCTTGCATGCATTGCTAAAGAGAACAATTTAACATTAACCATTTTTACAATCTTGGAGGCTTTTCTCCAACCACTCTGATCATGTTGAATAGGTCCTTTGTAGCCCTGTCCTCTTATGGTAAAGATAGAGGTAACTCTTGGGTATGCTCTAGTTTTCCCCATTCCCAAGAATCCTAGTGATGAATGGTGCATGTCCGAGAGAGAGGAGACGGGCTTATATCTGGATGTGTGGATAGATGATTTGCGGCTAAAGGCAGCGTGGGGAAAGTGTCCCTGGTGGCTAGATTACCTGGATAAGGAGTACCCACTCGAAGAGGAAGAGCTTTACATAGGTAGAGTACTATCTTTATTTTGCCTTTGCCATGCAATATGACATGACACACTAACCTTCATTTTTTAATCAATAGTGGAGCATAATGCTTCACGTAAGAAAGCCGTTGTGGTAGAGGATGCACTCTCTCCAAACACAATGAAGAAACCGGCCTCAAAGAAATACCCAAAGATTGGATCCACATCGAGCAAGCAAGCCCCCTTGGCTGATTAGCAAGGTGGGAAGAGAAGGAAGAGAGCTATGACCTCCAATGATAGTGAGAGCAAGCATGTAGATGAGGAGAATTTTGTCAAGGTCAGCCATAGTGCTCAAAGCCTTAGTGCTATGAGCCACAATGCTCAGAGCCATAGCGCTCTGAGTGCACAAAGATCACCATCACTTTCCTTCACTCCAAGACCACTAGGGGATCTCTCCACCATCTACAAAACAACAAGTAATGTTTTGTGCCATTGTGACAAGATTAGTGTAACCCACAAAACATACATAAAGTGTCAAGCACAAAATTCAAACCTATAGAACATGCATCGTGCCGTGCAAGCGAAGTGGGGTTGCTCTTCGGGCTCATGTGTGGACTTGATCCTTGCACTCCACTTCTTGAAGACTTTGTCAAAGTGGTTCCTCCTATAATTATGCAATGTATGTGTGAGAGTGCAACCATGCCTCTCTTTAGCCTTCTCGTGTAGGTCTACAACATGTTGATTCTCACCCTCCATTTTCTTGGCCATCTGAAGCACTCTCCTGTAACAAATAAGAGGACACAAGTGAGATCACCAACATGTTGATTCAAGGACATAATCAATTGATCAACCTTTCTAATTGCCACCAATACACGTGGTAGCGAAGTCATTGGATCCATGCCTTCTCCGCCATTCTCTTTCGAGGTTGCATCACCACCTTGAAGCGTGTCAATTAAGTGGCACTTTCTAGCATAGGAAAAGAGTCTTCTTTTTTATTGACACATAATGAAGAGAGAATGATATCAAAAGACTTACAAACATTTACTTACTCTTCTGGGCTAATGCGTGCTCATGCAACCTCTGTCACTATAGATGGTTTCATTTGGTGTCTTCTCATCCCAACCTGAAAATGATATACATTTTTGAAAAAACGTTACCGTTTTTTGGATTTGCAATTGTTGCTATATCAAGCCCTTTGCACATGAAATACTACTCTATTTGAGATAGCACCAAAATGATACTTTGCTCGTATGCATCAGGTGCCAAGTTGTAGTCGAAACTTCTTTTTGATGGTAGACCTTCAATTTTGCTATTGTACATAGCATCAAAGTCTTCCTATCCTTTGCAAAGGACACAATCAAAACATATATAATAAAAATTCATAATCAAATCACATGCTCAATTAACATTGCTTTCAATGCATACCTTCCAAATGAGTTGAGCAAGGATAGCCATTGGCAACTTTAGCCACTTTGATTTGTTTGGACCCCTGAAGTTCAAAGCCCTCTCTACTACCAATCACGCCCTTTTTAAAAAAAATTGAACAAGTGAAGTTGGGTCCTCTAGCCCTAGCTTTCTGATCATGAATATATCGTGCACAGTGGTGTGAGGGACTAAAATCACAATAGCCCTGTAGAACACTCGGGTATAATACACATTATCATAAGCAATAAGATGCATTTACATTCGCAAGAAACAATTGGATTTACCTGTTTATCATTCCCAGAACCAATAGAAATCCCGTTGTCTCATGGGTTTGAAATCCACAAGCAGGCACTCCATGCATGGTGCCTCCTCAATGGGGATGTCGTTCTCATTCATCCACGCATCCATGCCTCCAATCTGTGATTTCCATCCCAAACCACAAATTATCTCTTAGCCATATGAATAACCTTAGGGATTAGACGAAGCTCCTCATCCAAGTCATATGACATCGCAAGATCTCTTGAGGTATGACCGCAACGAGAGAATTTTTTACGATCTTCCCCGAGAATCCGCTTACTTACAATAAATCTTGCCATGGTTGGTTGGTAGCTTTTATTTGCAATGGAGAGTTAAAAATCCACCACATGGTCATCATGCGTGCGGATAGTGGGATTTGAAAGTAGTCGACATAGAGATAAGCACAAAAGCTTGCCATGATAGAGAGCTCTATGAGCATCCACCCACCCTAAAGAAATATGCTTGTTGACCACATTTCCAAACGCTTCATTTCCTATGTCGTCTATTGTGCTATCAATTTCCACGTGATGACTAAATTCTCCACTTGTGTGGCTAGTTCCAACCACGCCCATCATGACATAAACAATCCGATCTAGACATCTTACACCTTGAGATTGTTTACTCTCTTGAGTGCACCGCAGTGGGACTTCTTGTGACGTAGAAGCAAGAATTTCATCTACGACACCATTGTTTTTTTATCAATTTCTTGTCCTCATAGTTTGGCTAAAGAGATGGAGAGAAATAGAGAAATGTATGGCATGTGGGAAATTGAGAGCTTGAAGGAGAAAGAGAAATGGAAAGTTGAGAGCTTGAGAGAAAGACCAAGTGAAAGCTTGACAGAGAAATAGAGAAATGTTTGGCTCGTGGGAAATTGCGAGCTTGAAGAAGAAAGAGAAATGGAAAGTTGAGAGCTTGAGAGAAAGACCAAGTGAAATCTTGATAGAGAGTTGATTTTGAGATAGAGAAAGAGAGATTAGCTCAATAGAGAATGATGTGAAAAAGAACTTCTTGACCTTATTTATATAACTTGCAAAAACAACATTTTTTTTTTTGGTTCTTTTAATTTGTAATTATCCTTGTGTGTCATGTGTGTGTGTGTGCACGTCTGTGTGTGTCATGTGTGTGTGTGTGTGTGTGTATGTGCACGTCTGTGTGTGTGTATTGTGTGTGTGTTCTGTGTGCACGCACGTGTGTCATAATAACTAATATCTAATTCTCCTAAATGATTTCTCATGTTAAACTGATCATTTAATATGGGGAAGTACCAGGGGAGAAAAAGCTGAATATTGGTTAAGCTGGCAGACCGTCCGTAGTAGGGATCCAAAGGAGGGAAAATAGGGATCCAAAGGGGGGGGCATCTTCAAAAGAGAAATGTGCAACAATGGGCTTCAAAGACCCTAAGGTTAATCCCATTAAGACTTCTAAAATGCTAAGGTTCCAAAATTCAAAGGCTATGTCCAATGGTCAAGCTTAGGGTAAATTGGATGCTTGTGGGAAGACTCAAAAGTCTTCCCACGTCCCTATCCTTGAGGGGGCAAGTCCTTTTAGTAGGGGATGAGAGAGAAACACAGATGCACTCTTGCACGCTCCCTTTACACAAAGGGCATAGTGGACACATGTCAGCTCCCTAGCCTAGTTGCCCCCAAGGTGCATTCAAACCCTATTGGATGGCCATAGAGGTGGACCAATGAGAATTAGGCTAGAGTAAATTTAGTTTAATTCATTTAAAAACACTTGATAAGAGAACCAATAGAAACTAAGCTCTGTAGAAGACTATTGGATAGTCTCCCAAGGGGTCCAATGAGCATTCAACAACCCAATGGCTTGCCTGATTCCTATTGGTCAAAAGACTAAGGGGTCCAATGAGAGTTTAATTGCATTGTTTAAATACCGAAAGCTCTCACAAAAGAGGAAAGGGGACACATGTCACAAGGCTATCAATTACGCTTCTTAATATTCATTGGCTAAGCTTTGCAGGCCCCCAATATGATGCCAGCATGAGTAAAAATCAAGAGGGGTCGACCAAGAGAGAGAGAGGGGGCTGATTTTGGCAAGGCATTATCACTCACACACTCACACAATCTCATGTGTGAAGTAAAGAAGACTATCTCCTTCTCAAGCTTTAATGGAAAGCTCATCATCTACTCCAAGCTTGTGAGAAGGGAGGCCTACACCAACAACTCTTGGCTTTGTGATGCAAATCCAACCAAGAGCCAAGCTCCAATGCATGCTCATCTCCTCTACCATGCTAATTACTAAGCTATGCTAAGCTATTATGAGTGATTATGTGAGGAGACATACTTATTTCTCGTAAGAATACTCCTTATTCCTCTCGATCTACTCTCATACCCCGCTAGCTCTCACCATCTTCAAAGGTGTGTGAGGTCCTGGGTCTGAGACCATGAGGGGATTGATGTTGTGTTAGTACAAGTGTGAGCTTGGTGCTTGAAGCTTCCATCTTCATTGCACCAACAAGTTGTTGAAGGAACACAAAGTATTGTGTTTGTAAAATGTCTCCCTTGATGGGGGAAACCTATAATACAAAGCCTTTTGGAGGGGGACCGGCTCCATGTAAATCCGGTCCTCAACAGTTGTCAATAGCTTAATTTCTCTCTCTTTTTGAATTATTGTTCATGTCTATCTAACTAGGTGTTATGCTTTTGTTGCTCTCTTCATCCAAGCACTCTTGCTATGCTCATTAGGAATCTATTCTAAAATGAAATGCTCACTATGTCTATGTTATTTTTCGCTACACACAAGTTACTAGACCATTAAATGTTACATTGGTATCAGAGCACAAGGTCTCTCTTTTCTTGCTCAACATTAATTTCACTCTCTTTACTATTGTCAGCCATTCTAGCAACTTTTAGGTGTAAAATTTTTAAGCGTACTTTGGCACTTCAAGCACTAGTTGCTACTCCTCTTAACCCCTTTAGAAAAGCACTCAAGCTCTTGTACCCGTGGCTTGAATATCATTAATTGCAAGGAATAGAAGAGAGGATCTTTCAACACCAAAATAGTACCGGCTCCTGTCAAGCTTCTAATAGCTCAATAGTGGTTAAGCCATAGGCAAGCCCCGTAGGACTCCACTATTAAGACCATAGGTCTCGAACGATAATGCCCCGTTATCTGCACAAAATAGGCGCACTACAAGGCTGAAAAATCCATATTCTACTTACTCAATTGCAATTAATAATACCAACCATTTATATAGTTAGCTTGAGATTGCTAATGAACAGGCTACTAATGATGCCCCTATGCTTGTTAATTACCTTGTTACTAGGCTTCAACAAGCCATGGGCAATCCATCGCTCCAAAGTGAGGTGCAACGGCAACTACGTGCTCATGGGATTCTCCAATCTCCCCACCAAGAAGAGAGAGTACCTAAGAAGCCTCCTTGTGAGACTTCCAAAAGAGACCTCTCTCCGATAAGGGAAGAAGAAGAGGATCCGTACGATGGGCTCAAAAATCTACTACTTGATGACGCTCTCCTTCCCAAAGGAGAACTCAAGTTTCAATGGTAGAGCCGCCACCAAAAGAATGAGAAAGAAGTGAGTCTCCTGCCACCTCTATGGAGATGGCTCCAAGAAGAAGGTGGGTAAAACGCTCTCCAACACCCCCTAAATGGAGAAGATCGTCACACACTTCTCCACACTATAACTCAAAGAGGGATGATAGAAAACAAGAGAAGAAAAAGGTGAGAAATAGGTCACCCTCTTCTCCATCTTCTTCATCTTCTTCCTCTTATGAAGAAAGTGGTGGTGCAGACAAGGAAGAACAGGGAAGAAAAGGGCGAGAAAGAGGTCACCCTCTTCTCCATCCTTCTCAAATTCTTCCTCTTCTGAAGAAAGTGATGGTGCAGCTTTCGAACCACCAAAAAGAGAGGCTATGTCACGTGGAAGAGGTCGTCCAAGCTCAAAAAGTTCAAAGAGGGAGGAAAGAACATCTCTTTCCTTACCTACGGTGGCATGTTTGGTGCTACGGACAAAGTCTTGGCCTTCATTCAACAATTTGATGCGGCGTTTGGAGATGAGGGCTTCACGGAGTCCTCTAAGCTATGCCATGTAGCTATGCATTTTCAAAAGTCCACCAGGCAATGGTGGTCTAGCCTACGGGCAAACGATGAAGCTCCAGGAACATGGAAAGTTTTAAAAGCCTCCATCATGAAGCAATTTTTGGCTATCGATGCCAAAGACAAAGTACTCACCGAATGGCAAAGCTTGAAGCTGGCTCCCTTACAAATCTATTCACAAGTATGTAGAGAAGTTTTGGGACTTACATCTCAAATCCACTGTCTTCAAAAAGATGGATTTTGGAGATCAAAAACAACAAGTTTGTGCAGGCCTAACTGAAGATATGGTGGAGTATGTCAACTCCCCAAGGCCACGCTCCATATCTACAGTCATACACCATACCATGGTGGCTTCACAAATCAATTTTCAACAAGGAGAAATCCTAAGCCAACAAAGAACAATGACCGTAATAACGAGCCCAAGGGGAAGGACAATGTCCAAAAGTCTCCTAAAGGCAACGCCAAGAACATTAAAGCTAAGGAGAAGGGAGTTTATAAAGGAAAAAATAAACTCTCTCCTGAAGAGCTTGAGCGTTATCGTAAAGATAACCGCTATTTCAAGTGCGGAGAGCAAGGGCATGCTTATTGTGCTTGTCCCCACAAGAATACACAAAATGAGCCTCCTAGAGCTACCTTGGTCGAAATCCAAGAAGAGTATGCTCACCAAAAAGAATATCCTCTATGCCATTCTTGGGGAAAGGTAAGAGAACGTGATGCTTTTATTCTCTTTGACCCTTGTTCTACTCACAATTTCATATCCACAGAGTTGGCCATCAAGCTAGGCATCCAAGCCTATGAGATGGGAGATGTCCTACCCCCGCTGATGGTGCTTTCAATGGGCAAGAAGACTCAGCCGCTCCTTTAATTGGGAAATTGAGGCTCCATGTCCAAAGCTATGTGGACAAGGAGGACTTCTTTATCTCTCCTCTCAAGCACGAGGATGTAATCCTAGGGGCACCATGGTTTGATTGCGTGGCTGCCAATGTTAAATTCCCTAAAAGGCAAATCTACTTTAGGTTCAAGGAAAAAGATATGTACATAGATGCTAAGGAGTTGGGAAACACCATACCCATTGTACATATTCTAAGGAGTTGGGTAACACCATACCCATTGTACATATGCAAGCTTTTGATAAGTCAAAGAAGAGCTCTATTTCCATGTACATGATTTTTGTTAAATATTCTCAAAATGAACCTAATGCTTTGACAAAAGAAAATATAAACAATCACAAGGAATTAGAGTTATCCAATTTTCTCAAGGGTTTTTAAGATGTTTTTATTAACGACGTCCCTTGTGAACTACCTCCTAAATGAGGAAATGATAACCATGCAATTGAACTTCTTCATGGAAGTTCACCGCCTAATAAACCTCCTTATAGAGTTTTTCAAGCTCAACAAGAGGAGATTATGCGGTGATAGCCGTTTTTTGGATATTAGTGAGCTACCTCACCCTATCAAATCACTCAAACAATGTGGTTATCCTCACCCTTTCACTGTACATAGGCGTGTGTGAGTTAGGGGACTTTCTTCATATCTCCTGAAAAACCCTCAATTAGCTAGTCACTGAGCTGGTTCAGCCAAAAAAAAAAAGAAAAAGATTATGGCCTCTTTGTGTGTAAATATTTCATTGTATATAGTGCCTAAATATAGGGAATTTTTATAATTATTTTGGTATTTTATTTAAATATTTATACCTAGGTGTGTGTTTTATTAAACCTATGTACGCCTTCTTTCATCCTCTTGCACCATAAGCATATTTTTTTGTCAATGTGTACATACTCTAACCTCATATTTTTCTTTTATACAAATTACCCACCACATTTTCACCCTCACCCTTGTGAAAACAAAAAATCGATTTCTACTCCCTTAGTCACGTTTATTATATTATTTACTTGCATACATTTTCCTCTTTCATCCAAAATAATACAAAAGAGGGACCATATTATATGATTCCAATATCTTTTTCTATATCCATAATTTTTTATATTTTTTTTTATTTTTACTCATTATTCTAACATCATGTGCTCATTGAGCTAAAATCCATGAATAGTCTACACACTAGTCCCACCATGTATATATTTCGTTATTCACCAATAATCCTCCTCCATGCATGTGTAAAGGTAACTTGGATGCTTTGTATCATGATATGACAAAGGAGGGGCCCACTCTTGGATACATTGTGCAAATTCAACAAAGGATGGGGCCACTAAAAGACTTTGCAGGCATATAAAACAAGCTTTTTGGTGAGATTTTGGGCGCCTCTCTCCGCTTGCAATTTTAAGAAGTACTCAAAAGAGAAAATGTAGAGAATAATCTTAATAATCACCTTAATTTTTTTCATAAGTTTTGAAGCTACCATAGGTGAGATATGAATTTTATATGTGGACCCCAGTCTGCCCACTTTTCTCACAAAGTAACCCATAGTCTTCTCTCATCTCCTTTCCTACTTCCACACACACACACACACACACACACACACATTCCTCTCCTTCCCTCACTCAAACCTGCAACTTTCATGGCTTCTTTCATCTTCTTCACCATTTTCATCTCTCTCTTACTCCATAGCTCAAAAATTATCATCTCTATACACATATAGCTCAAATTCTCTCTCTAGAATCAAATTCATATTACCATAACCTCTTCATCCTTTAAGAACAAGAGAAAAAATCGACAATTAACCAAGCTCAAGCTCTACACAAGGAGGATTTTGATCATGGAAAATTCAACTTTTCCATGGTCACAACAACTACACTGACAGAGTTCTACAACCGCTTCACTGGAAGAGATAGGTGGAAAATTCCCTTTCCATCTTGTGGTTTCCATCAAATTGTGTATATTCTCATCTTTCTCTTACTTCTTATCATTTTCTAAATCATTTAATGCACCTTGAGTGTATATGCCATGTAATTTTACCCCATCCTACTAACTACAAACTACTAACACTAATGACTAACCCTTCTTGTAAATTGCACCCACTCTACTCTACCTTGGGGTAAGCAAGTTCACACAAAAAATCATAAATTGCACCCACTCTACTCTACCTTGGAGTAGGCAAGCTCACACAAAAAATCACTCACCTCTCTATAATCTTCTCTATTTCACCTCAATAATTCTCTCCTCTTGAGCCCACATCCATGTGACTCAAGAGACAAGAGAGCCCCACTCTCATAAGAATATATTAAAAAATGTATAAACATGGTTTTCTATGTTAATGTTGATCAGAAGATAACCCTATAAATGGAGCCCGGTTTTCCCTTTGTAAATAGCATGATCTCTACACTATTTCTCACTACTTTCAGCATTCCATTCTCCATCCTAGTTGTAGGGAGAGAGAGTGAGCTCTCTATGCACCATTACTTGTGGTGTATAGGAAATCTTCTTTGAGCTAGTTGTAGCATTGACAAGGGAGTGAGTGATTCATAACTTCCAATCAAAGTTGTACCTACTCTTGCGCATCAATTGAATCAATAATTTGGGTGCAACCACGGTTCAAAGCTCTCTTGACTCTCTCCAATTCATGCGTGGCAACCTCATCTTGTTTGGTTTAAGGTGACGCATTTTCATTTTGAGATTCTTTTGTAGTATTTTCTTGTATGCGACTCAAGAGCTTTTGTGTTTGTTTTGTTGCTTGGGAAAACATTATAAGAGGGTTGTATTGTGAGAGAGTTCTTATAACCCTAATATAAATTGTAGATTGCCTAAGTTTATCCATGGGAATACGGAAATATGGACGATAGTGGACAGGTTTAGCAAACAAGCACCATTTTTACCTGTCAAAAAGACTATCAAAGCCCATCAAATGGAAACCCTCTTCATATCACAAATCTTCAAGTACCTTGCCAATGTCCACAGTGCCAAATAGAGATCCTAGAATGACTAGTAATTTTTGGAAGGGTCTCTTTGAGAATTTAGGGACAAGGCTAAACTTCTCTTTGGCCTACTACTCGCAAACGGATGGCCAAAGTGAAATAGCTAACCTAAAAATCCTTGATATACTAAAAGCCTACGTAATGGAAGTAGATCAAAGGTCCCAATGGGAGAAGTACTTACCCTTAGTGGAGTATGCCTACAATAATACTATACATACCTCCATGGGAAAATCACCTTTTGAGGTAATAGAGGGAAGATCCAAAACTCCCCTGCTACTTAAGGTACACAGGAAGATCTTCGTTGCAGATGAGTATAGTCGAGACCTACAAGAATCTTTCCCAAAGATTAAGGATGCTATCTCTATCTCACAGCAACGACAAAAGGCTGTTGCTGATAAGCACAGAAGAGCCCAAGCCTTTAAAGAAAATGATTGGGTCTTGCTTAAATTTCCCAAGGCTTGATTAAGGCACACAATGGGCAAGAATCCTACGGGGCAACAAAAGTACTATGCTCAATTAGCAAAAAGGTACTATGGTCCTTTCCAAAATCTGAAACCAATCAATGAGATGGCCTATCAACTTAAGTTTCCCAGTCATTGGCTCATACACAATGCTTTCCATGTGAGCCTAGTAAAGCCTTACAAAGGAGAGCCACCTCAAGAACCAACTATTGAAGACCCACCGGAGATCGAGGACCAAGAAGAGGTGTTGCAGCCCGAGTCTATTCTCCGACATGAAGAGAAGGTATTGAGAGGCTGTAAGATTATCCGCCGACGGTATCTTATTTAGTTTAAGAACTATCCTTTTCAATATGCTAGATGGATGCAAGGCATACAATAAAGGATAACCTAAACCTTGTCAATGCTTATAATGCTTCCCTAGAGTAAGTAAACGTAAAAATGTTTAAAATGAACAGAGTTTTTGTCTTATAAGACACTCTTTTTCTTTATTGTGGACAAATGTTAAGAAGTATGCATGCTTAGGATGAAGTTTGCGGAGACGACGTCTTCCAAACACCAAGTAGAGCTTGTCACTCTACTAATGCAAAGACATGCTTGCGGCAGCTTAGGCTCTCAAGCGCCAAATGGATTAGTCATCCATTTTGGAATGGTGTTGTAGGATAAAATAGGGATCCTCTACCCGCTAGAAAAAGGACTAAAGACTAGGATTTATCTTCTTTACCCCATAGTCGAGGACGACTATGATTTCAAGAGAGAGGTAATGTCATAATAATTAATATCTAATTCTCCTAAATGATTTTCTCATGTTAAATTGATCATTTAATATGGAGAAGTACCAGGGGAGAAAAAGTTGGAATATTGGTTAAGCTAGCAGACCGGTCACAGTAGGGATCCAAAGGAGGGACAATAGGGATCCAGGGGGGGGGGGCATCTGCAAAAGAGCAATGTGCAACAATGGGCTTCAAAGACCCTAAGGTTCAGCCCATTAAAACTTCCAAAATGCTAAGGTTCCAAAATTCAAAGGCTATGTCCAATGGTCAAGCTTAGGGTAAATTGGATGTCCTCCCACATCCCTATCCTTGAGGGGGCGAGCCCTTTTAGTAGGGGATCAGAGAGAAACACACACACACTCTTGCAGCTCCACCTTTACACAAAGGGCATAGTGGACACATGTCAACTCCCTAGCCTAGTTGCCCCCAAGGTGCATTCAAATCCTATTGGATGGGCATAGAGGTGGACCAATGAGAATTAGGCTAGAGTAAATTTATTTTAATTCATTTAAAAACACTTGATAAAGGACCAATAGAAATTAAGCTCTCTAGAACACTATTGGACAGTCTCCCAAGGGGTCCAATGAGCATTCAGCAGCCCAATGGCTTGCTTGATTCCTATTGGCCAAAAGACTAACGGGTCCAATGAGAGTTTAATTGCATTATTTAAATACCTAAATCTCTCACAAAAGGGGAAAGGGGGACACATGTCACAAGGCTATCACTTATGCTTCTTAATTATCATTGGCTAAGCTTTGTAGTGTCCAATAGGATGCCAGCATGAGTAAAAAGCAAGAGGGGTCGACCAAGAGAGAGGGCGGGCTGATTTTGGAAAGGTATTATCACTCACACACTCACACAATCCCATGTGTGGAGTAAAGAAGACTATCTCCTTCTCAAGCTTTAATGGAAAGCTCATCATCTACTCCAAGCTTGTGAGAAGGGAAGCCTACACCAGTAACTCTTGGCTTTGTGATGCAAATTCAACCAAGAGCCAAGCTCCAATGCATGTTCATCTCCTCTACCATGCTAATTACTAAGCTATGCTAAGCTATTATGAGTGATTATGTGAGGATACATACTTCTTTCTCATGAGAATACTCCTTCTTCCTCTCAATCTACTCTCATACCCCGCTAGCTCTCACCATCTTCGAAGGTGTGTGAGGTCTTGGGTTTGAGACCATGAGGGGATTGATGTTATGTTTTACAAGTGTGAGCTTGGTGCTTGAATCTTACATCTTCATTGCACCAGGAAGTTATTGAAGGAACACAAAGTTTGTATTGTAAAATTTCTCCCTTGATGGGAGAAACCTATAATACAAAGGCTTTTGGAGGGGGGACCGGCTCCATGTAAATCCGGTCCTCAACAATTTGTCAATACCTTAATTTCTCTCTCTTTTTGAAGTATTGTTCATGCCTATCTAACTAAGTGTTATGATTTTGTTGCTCTCTCCATCCAAGCACTCTTGCTATGCTCATTAGGAATCTATTCTAATGAAATGCTCACTACGTCTATGTTATTTTCCACTACACACAAGAAACAAGACCATTCAATGTTACATGTGTTGTGTGTGTGCGTGTGCGTGCGTGCGTGCGTTTGTGTGTGTGTTGTGTGTGCATGTGTGTGTGTGTATGCGTGCATCTACGTGTGTGTATGTGTGGGAGGGGGGAGGGAAATGTGCTGTGGACAGCACGTGTCCCATTGTCCACACGCTTTCCTCGTTGGCGTGTGGACCATTGGGACACACAATAGCGTGTGTCCATACCACGTGGCCATGGGATCACCATGCAGGCTATCCTTGTGGCCACGTGGTATGCCACGTGTATCATCGATAGTCTACGATACACGTGGCATGCCACAGTGGCAGCTACGCCGTCACGTGTGCAGCACAGTTGACATGTGGCATGATACGTGTACTGATGGTTGATGGCAATACACGTGGTGTGACACGTGGCACCAATAGATGCCACGTGGTACACCACGTTACCACCTTCAAGCACCAGTACATGTTTCATGCCACATGTCCCAGCTGCACTGTCCACGTGGTGGTGATGCAGCTGCCACTGTGGCATGCCACTTTAG
This sequence comes from Adiantum capillus-veneris, assembly GCF_014529385.1. Taxonomy (NCBI): domain Eukaryota; kingdom Viridiplantae; phylum Streptophyta; class Polypodiopsida; order Polypodiales; family Pteridaceae; genus Adiantum; species Adiantum capillus-veneris. The sequence goes on along the minus strand of NC_140953.1, from coordinate 30,319,144 downwards.
GTACACGTGGCATGCCACGTAAACTGTCATCAAGCGACAATACACGTGGAGTGCCACGTTTCCTTTGGGCATGCCATTGTGGCAGCCACGTGTATCGTCGACTGCCGACGGTACATGTGGCTACCACAATGACAACCACGATGCATGGTGGTGGAAGGGGGGGGCGGGGGGGGGGGGGGGGGGGGGGGGGCGCACACACGTGAGGAGGCGGTATGGGGGGAGGGGGGGCATCACACGCGTGGCTTGAGGGGGGTTATTGGGGGGGGGGGGGGGGGGGGGGGGGGGGGGGTTATAAAACCCATCTGAAAATAGGCTCGTGTAGGTGAGGCCATTGTGAGTTCTATCTCACGAAAGGCCATATGACGTGTATACGTATATATCCCAGAATTGCAGATGCTTCTGGATACTTGGAGTTGGGGATAGAGAAACAGAGGGAGAGCGTTCATGTGCTCAAGATAGTCAAATAAGCTTGCTCGATACACCTATCTAATGACCCTCCTCATAATAATAATCTTGTGTGCAATTTATTTACCTATACAACAGAGCAAGTGGAGGTTTATTACGATGTATGAACAAAAATTGTGTGTGTGTGTGTGTGTGTGTGCACATCTTTGTGTGTGTGTGTGTGTGTATGTGTGCATCTGTGTGTGTGTGTGGGGGGGGGGGGGGGGGGGGGGGGGGGGGGGGGGGACGCGCTGTGGACAGCACGTGTCTACTATCCACGTGCTTTCCTCGCTAGCGCGTGGATGTTGGGACACGCAGTAGTGTGTGTCCCAATGGTCCACGCACCAGCGTGTGGACCAAGGTCCACAGTAGTGGCCCATGGCATACCACGTGGCCATGGGACCACCATGTAGGCTATCCTTCTGGCCACGTGGTATACCACGTGTACTGTTGATAGTCGACGGTACACGTGGCATGCCACAGTGGCAGTTACACCACCATGTGTGCAGCACAATTGGCACGTGGCATGGCACGTTTACCGACACTTAACGGTGATACACATGGTGTGACATGTGGCAGCAATAGGTGCCACGTGTTGCACCACGTGTGCCGCCTTCAAGCGTCGTTACACGTGTCATGCCATGTGTCAGCTACGTTGCCCACGTGGCGACGCAGCTGCCATTGTGGCATGCCACTTTAGGTACACGTGGCATGCCACGTGTACTGTTGTCAAGCCACAATACATGTGGCATGCCACATTTCCTTTGGGCATGCCATTGTGGCAGACACGTGTACCATCGACTGCCGACGCTACACGTGGCTGCCACAATGACAGCCACGATGCATGGTGGGGGGGGGGGACACACGTGAGGAGGAGGGATGGGGGGAGCAGGAGCATCACAGGCGTGCGCTTGGGGGGGGGGGGGGGGGGGGAGGAGGGGTCACACGCGTGACCTTGAGGGGGGGGAGATTGTGTGGGAGGGAGGGGAGGCACATGCGTGAGGACGGGTGGCACTCAAGGAGCGAGCTTGAGTGGGGACGGGACACGTGTGAGGAGGGTGGAGGGGTACACGGAATTGGGGGGGGGGGGGGGGGGGGGAAGCTATATGAGAGGTACACGCATTTGGAGGAGTTTAGGGAGAGTACACACGCATATATTTTGAACAAATTTTTTATTTAAAAAAATAAAATAAAATACACTTGTTGAATATTAAAATATTATTAAATTTAAAATTATAACGGCTATATTATTACAAGTGAGTATATAAACAAGTTGTTAGTTATTATATTAAGGTCTTAAGCTTAATTTGTTTGTTTAGCTTATTCTTATGGCTTGTTCTTTATTGTTTCTTATAAAGAACTTTCTTATCCTTTTTACAATGGTAAATTTATAATATCATAATCATTTCTTTTAGAAATAATTTATTCAATGAAATTTACAACTTTAGACGCAATGATCGAAGTTGGTGATATTGAGATGACTTTGCCTCTTGAAAGAACGCTCAACAATTTAGGCAAAATCACCTATGTACTGGATGAACATCTTTCACGTAAATACAAAGTCAACGTACCTCATGTTGTACACTTTGCAGGCTCACCTGACATTGCCATTGTGGATAGTCCCCCAGAGATGCACTTCGCTCAAGAAAAAATAGTAGATCTTTGCACCCCGCCTCAAGTTTTGCTCTCAAATAGCTTCAAGAGGAGTACAAGGCAAAAACTTTTGCAGGCTGAAAAGATGGGTACATTGACAAAGCTCTTAATGCAAATACAACGAGTGGACCAGGTTATAGAGATTCCAAGAGCTTACAATGGTGATCTTATTTTAGAATTTCCACCCACCATGGGGAGGTTGCACCATACGGATGCAATGGAGCATAAGTATGATCCTCATCTGTGGGTCGAAACCTCAAACATCCAATATAGTTTTCCCAGGTGTAGTGCGTCTTAGTCATTGCCTACGATCTCTGAACTGCATGAATGAACAATGTGCCCGTCTGGTTAATTATCATATTCCCAATACAAGGCATTTCAATGGGTACATACAAAAGGCACCTGCACCCGGACAATATTGTAAGATTGGAGATAAGAGCCTTACATGCCACTTTTGTAAGATATTTTCTTTCTGCATTGCAATATGTGACTGTGCAATGTATTATGTCATGCCATGAGATGAGATAGCAACCAGAGTCATGATTCATCGTGCCACACATAGACACGATGTGCGCAGCAGTACATCCAAAACACTAATGGATAGCACCAAGGTGAAGTGCAAAGGATTTTGACGGTAGATCCACATGCAGGAGCCAGGAAGGTTCAGATGTGTCTTGCAAAAGAAATTATAAGTACAACACTCTTTGCAGCAACACTGACGAGGGAAGTTTAGATGAGCAATAGTTATTTTCAATCGCTGAGGAGTTTGGACCATTGGTGGAAGATAATTGGTATGTGAATCTCTCAAATTCTTATTTCAATGCAGAACTCTATGCTAAATTAATTTTGCTCTAAGCACTATGAACTTTGACAGGTTTCAAAGATCAATGTCTAGTCTACAGAGAGGTGGCGACAAAGAATTGATGCACTCCTTAAGCTCAAGCAAGACTGCACATATGACTTTTTCCATGGAAGTAGGTTTCCTGGTCAAGGTAAGGAGGGAGACAAATGTTATGTCTTCAAAATGTCCACAGTTGGTCCAGCATCCGGTGTGGACCTGGTGAACAGAATGAGATGAGTGGATGGTGATCTTCGACATGCGTGGATCCAGTTTGATCACACTAGACGCTTGAATGATTGGGTGACTATGGCATGTCATGCTATGATCCAAGGTACATAGTGCACCTTGACAGCAATGTGGGTTGACTTTGAGTTTCCCTCTAACGATTTGTTTACAGCATGCAGGACCTTATGACTATTGTAACTTGTGAAATGAAAGAGGAGGACATGGAATCGCAATGTCTATTTTGGGAGTGCCTCAATGATGTAATGGTGTCATGTGGGTGTGAAAGAGCTAACTTTTTTGGCTTCATGGCGGATGAATCTCAAGCAAATTGGAATGCAATCTGAATTGTTTTCAATGGTGGTGACAAGAAAAATACAATGAGCGGTCGAGACCGTTCTTGTCTTTTCCATTGGAAGCAAAGCTTGAATCAACATAAAACAAAGTATGTGGTGCAAACTTCTCAACAAATACACAAAGAAATGTGTGAGAAGTGGAGGCAAGCACCAACAAAAGAGGCTGCAACAGCAGAGTCTCGTCTAATACGCCATTGGTGGTGTAAAGGTCATTGCATAGACCGTAACATTCCATACATGGATTCATGGCTTAGCTGGTGGGAAATTTGTATTGCACATTGGGGTGGCATTATGACGTGCATAGAAAGAAGCTCTAACCAAACACTCCACGCACAAACCTCGCCGAGAGCAAGCATGGCAGCTCGCTATCAGAGGAGGGTTTTCGTAAACGCATTTCATTATATGATGCATGTACAACTGACCTAGCAAATTCCATCTTACAGAGCACAAAGGCCATTTCATACAGCCATGGAAAACACATTGGGAAGGGTCCATCGATATAGAAGCTTTGCGGAGTGCCATGAAAAACATCCCAGTCAAGTAATAAGAGTAGTGAACGAGGCTACCGAGGGCACTCCAATGTATAAACAATCAACTCCATTAATAGGAGATAAGGAGACATCAAGGCAAAAACGCAAGCCAAATGAGGTTATCAATGTGGATGATGATGCATCGCATAGGCCTCAGTACAGCTCGGTTACCAAAGATTGCAAGAAGTGTGGAAGACCCTGTAAGATCAACTTTGCACAAGAAGGACATCACAAACCCCAGAATGAAGTACAGCTTTCGGAGGGCAACATGTAGTGGAACGCAAGGTGAATGAGGCAATGCGGGCCACACAACAAACTCCACAAGGAAGTAGAGTCACATGTAGTGGCACGACAAGAGGAGGACAAAAGTATGAAAGCAGTATTGTAGGTTCAAGCCTTGGTATACCGGCCCCATCTTTTGAAGGATATTGAAAGCATCCCAAAGGTGTGGTGCGTCAGTGGTTTTGGTTTTGTTCGGATCATGTCTTGCATTGCCGCATAGTAGACCAGAACATTGAGTTGCAGCCTTAGCATCCACCACACATTTGGCCCGTGCATGTGGGAACCAACCTAACTAAGGATGAGGTGCAAATATTGCATGAAGGGGGGTATCAAGTGGAGTTCAAGAAAGAAGGAAGATCTCCGGTAACACCAGTTTCTCCTACACAAAACCAAACCAATACTCCTTTCAAGTCAAAAGATACATCCTCTCCTCAAGGCACTGCACGAGTCACAATGCAAGATGGTGTGCATGTACAGTATCGGTCTTTCATTTCCAAGGATGCTACTCATAAGATCAGTCTAGCGCTAGAGTTGAGAGCAAAGGTTGTTGAAGAGATATGTAGGGAAGATGGTGTTCTTGAGGTCTTCAAAGTAGAGACCCAAAGTGAAGATGGTCATGTCGGGTTGTAGAATGCTTGTATTTGCAACCAACCATCGTGTGCACATGTCCAGACTTCATGGAACGGGTGACACAGCAAAAACCATATCGTGCTTGTAAACATTTGTGTTTTATTTTTCTGGTTAAGGCAAAATGAGAACATGTTTATCCGTCAACCAGTTCTGGCAGATGCTGATATATTTAGTGCACTGAGCTAAGGTAGGACCTATCCAGGCATGGATGCATAGCATTGGTTGTTTCCAATTTCTTGTATGTCAGATCAGAAAGTGGACAATACTACCAAGTCCTAATTTGATCTTATGATGGCCACATTTCGGTGCATTATTTTTTTGCAATTTTTTCAATAATTGTTAAAATTGGAAGGTGGTTGTTTATGTGTCACATTGTGAATAGTGCAAATAGAAATAATTTAATATTTCCACAATTACTATAAACTGATTGGGCTTGTAATATTTTAGTGAAACCGTCTAGAAGTTACAGTAGTGCACTTCTCTTTCTTTGCACGATGATCGACGATCTTGAGAATATAATCAAGTCTATGTGGGATTCCATGGAAGCCATTCCATGCCATTCCCAATGGAGAGGCATTGTATGGAGACAAATGGTTTAAGGAGGCTCTCAAGGCAACGATCAATGTGTATCGCCTTTATCATTGCCGCACAGACCTCAACATGCCCACCTTGCTAAGCTTGAACAAGAAGGGACAATTTGCTTTCTCTTGCTGGAAGAAGGTTGGACTCATCACAAAGGAGGATAAAAAGCAAATGAGGGAGCAGCTAGGGAACGTGGTGAATCTTCTTTTGCCACTTGAGGGGACCACTGCTGAAAATCCCTGGGCTTCTAGAGGATGAACACTTTTGGTGATTCTAAAGTTTTGTCTATGTAATGCAGGTGCAATAAAATGTAATGTTTTCTATGATTAATGGATGTTCATCTTTCAAGTACCCTTGTCTCTGTTGTTTTTGAAACAATCCTATTATCTCACTACCTATGTCTATCCTCTTTGATTCATACTCTCTCTCTCTCTCTCTCTCTCTCTCTCTCTCTCTCTCTCTCCACCCTCGTTCCACCTTCACACACCTTGGAGAGAGAGAGAGAGAGAGAGAGAGAGAGAGAGAATAAGGAGAGGATATTGGAAAAAAATGAATCACATAGAGTCTTTGGCCCTAAACACTAAAAGATTAGACGTTAAGGTGCTTGAGAAAGAAGAAAGAGACATGAGAGAGAGAGAAGGAGGGGGAGAGGACAAGATAAAAAAATGAATGAGAGAGAGGGATAGGTTGCAAGACACTAAAAGATTTGATGTGAAGGAGCGTGAAGTCAAAACAATAGAAGAGAGAGAGAGGAGAAGAGAGAGAGAGAGGGAGGGAGGGAGGGAGGGAGGTAGAGAATATTTTCTAGAATCTTCTCGTCTGATTCCTAAAAAGAGCTCACCAAAAATTGCTCGCCTAGAAATATCCCCCTTGAAATTGTTCTTGATACGACGTGCTAAAAATGATCTTATAAATGGATGTGACTGGCACCGAGGAAATTTGTCATGACACATGATTGGAATAGCAAGCACCAGTGTCAGTCCCAAAGACTCATATTCTCCACATGTGGAATATGTCTCAAGTAAGGATATCCTTAAAAAAGAACATCCTTCAAGTACAAGATGTACTTGGGTGTGGAGGTAACTGTAAACACGCATGCAACGTGCGTGAGAGAGACCCTCATTATACATGCTCCACACTCGCTAAACCAAATTCCTTGAGTTCCTAGACCATGTTGTATCCCATGTGACAATATGTGCCAAATCAAACCCTACAAGTGGGTTTATAACTACAGAATGCAAAAATTTATTGTGGACACTACAACCCAAATTTCTTTGCTCTTATGTGACCTTGTCATCTTGTTGATGAGCAAAAATGGATGAAAACATAGACGTTTATTCATCCAACTTGAAAAAGTCAAGCAAAGCATATGCATACCTGGAGGTTGAACAGAGTGTTTGCTTAGCTGTACTCAAAGGCACCTGCCCAAATTTCCTGCATGCAAAGGCCTGGGAGCTCTAACTGAAAATTAGTGATGTGTAAGTAGTATTGCACATGTAACCTTGGGTGTTGTCTTTGCAATCCAAAACCCTCGGTTAAAATTGACATTGTCCAACCGCGTGGTTAGACTTTGTAGGAAAACTGCTCAACTAGCAGCCAACAGTAACTGAATTCACTTTGGAAGTTGAAATCATCCACTACCCTTGGCAGCTTATGGACTTCTTTCCTTGAAAGTGCAAGTGCGATGGTTCCAAGAATTGACCATCAACACTTAATAAGTGATTTAGTAATCACGAGCTAGGTGTTTTCCCAAAACCGTACTCATATAAACACTCTTAGTGCAAAAATAGAAGATCCACTGAAGTTGGAATCGTATTCACAACTAGATCTTTTCCGGATAAAAAAAATTCCATAATCTTGGGTTTTTATGAACAGTCGTGTTGTTTGAAATGTTGGCTTCATCTATACACCTTGGTAGAGATATGCTCTTACGAGTTTAAGACGTTTAAAAACCCAACTTGATCTTCACACTTAAAGAATGTAGCGCTAAAATAATGCCCCAAAAATTGCTAAGCAAGACTCTTGCTTGTCCATTAGAATTGATGGGTACTCAACGAAAAAGAATTGTTCAATCTTTGACATTGGATTACAAACAGATGGCTCTTAGCCACTCCCAAATAGGTGGCAATAGATGGCTCTTAGACCTTCCTGTTACTATATTGACATAAAAAGATTTTAATAAAATCATGCCGAGGTTCACGTGTCTCGCAGAGAATTTGGAAAGAGAGAATGTTGGGTTTAAGAAAACCCCTTACTTTAATGTGTTGTATGCCCCTTGCATATTCTCCTTGTACAACGCTCTCGTAGAGAGCGATACCATAATGCACATCTGGACCCACCTATCGTATATGTGGTCATGACTGTACCAGAGTGACTGAGGTATGGCACTTTGCCTACCACTTGTCCAAGCTAGATCCATGGAAATATCTAGAGCAACAAAGCTCCACTGCTTATCCTATCTTTGGGAGCGTCTACCACTACCTTGTAGTTCTAAACTTGTAGAACTTTTCTCGAAGCATACTTAGTGTTGTTGTTATGCAAAAAAGCTCTAGCCGCTATGATGGAATGCTGACCAGATATAATTCATTAGTGGTATGTTGCTAGCTTGTCTCCATGCACTTCAACTATTTAGGAGGTATTTCACATACACATCTGACAATGGTCTGCATTTATATCCATCTGGTGCAAGGTTGCATTGCTCAAATGGGATCAATTGGATAAATTGTACACCAACTTTAAAATAGTGTGCAATTTCAACGTATTCATCCAGCCCACTCTTAGAAGTTTTGGAAACGTCTTTATCAAGATCTTTTTCTTTGGGCTGTATATAATAGAGTCCAACACAGCTAAGGATACTGAGTGCACAACCACTGTCACTGAGGGTTTTCAACTGTTAGGGTCGCAAGTCCACTAGAATGTCCTGCTTCTTGAGTCTGTAAGGGTATAATTGAAAGATTTTCTTCGGCCACATTTCTACTATTGTCTCCAAGTGAGGGAGTCTGGCTCTCCTTGAGAGTCTTAGCCTGGCTTGCTTTATCTGTTTCTTAATTCTTTTGCTTCTTACTCTTCTTTGTGCTACTCAATTTACCTAAATATTGAGTGACTTTCTTAAAGCCTTCAATATATAAGTCTATGAAGTTCTCACTTGGAGTGTCATCTTGAAGCTCCACCCACTCTGCTTTTGTCATTGTCACTCCGCCATAATCAACCTTCACCAAGTTTTGAGAAAAGGCCATAAGCTCCAGCAAGTAGGAGTCACTATTGAGTAGCTTTACTCCAAGGCATGGAGACATTTCAAGATATGAACAATCTTTCTTTATCTCCTTAACAATCCCATAGTCCTTGAAGGGCAATTGCTCTTTATCTTGAAAGAACAAGTGGACTTTCTCATCACTTCCCCCATTTGGCAAGTGCAAATCTAGATACCAAGAACTTGATGTTGAGCCTGTTGCATCAACTGACTTCGACATTCTCTTCTGAGACATTTTTTGTAAAACGAATGACATATATTTAGACAAGATGGACATTGGACCTAGGGCCGTAGAGTCCCATGTTAAACCCTATGGTCCTAGGTACAAAGGGTGCCAACAAAATGATTCTACAAGTGTACCTAGGCCACCCTATGGTACTAGGATCATAGGTTCTCTTATGAAATTAGAGAAACCTTGTGGACCAAGGTCCATAGGGGTCCAAATTAGTAGCCCTTGAATGGCCTAAATGTCCCTTTAGAGCCTCTACACCAACACCCTATGGCCCAAGGTCCATAGGGTTCCCTCTAATTGAATCAAATTTCGTATGTCCATGGCATCCATTTGGATGCACTTGAGTGGCCAAAATGCCTTTAGAGTTTCTACAATGGACATAGGGTGCACTCTAATCTAATGAGAGTTCATGTGTACATGGTTCCCACGTAGGTATCATTGAGTGGCATAAATGTCCCCTTAGAGATTCTACATTGTCACATTGTAAACTACCTCACATTCTCTAGCCATGCCCGATCCCCATACACCTCTGTCTAGAGGTGCACGGAGGTCAGGACCACTGGGTTATAATCTCGTCTTTATTGGTCAATGCCTATATTCATGGGTGTCACGTAAGTGCACTCCCATGTCTACATGACAATGCATGTAATGGAAAAAACCCCTTTGCCTTCTACTTTATTTCTAATCTGTGACCTCTTTTGTAAGCCTCAACTAACTAATCTATAGTATTTGGGTCCTAGGTCCATAGGGTTCCCTCTAATTGAATCAAAGTTCCTATGTTCATGGTGCCCATTTGGGTGCACTTGAGTGGCCTAAATACCCTTTAGAGATTCCACATTGTCATCCTATGGACCTAGGGCCACAGGGTGCACTCTAATATAATGACAGTTCATATGTACATGGTTCCCATGTAGGTGCCATTGAGTGGCATAAATATCCCATTAGAGCTTCTACATTATCACATTGTAAACTACCTCACATTCTCTAGCCATGCCTGATATCCGCACACCTCGGTCTAGAGGTGCACGAAGGTCAGGACCACCGGGTTATAATCTTGTCTTTATTGGTCATTCATGGGTGTCATGTAAGTGCACCCCCATGTCTACATGAAAATGCATGTAGTGGGCCTTTGACTTCTGGTTTCTTTCTTAGATGTGTCCTCTTTCATAAGCTTAGACTAACTAATTGATAGTCTTTGGGTCCTAAGTCCATAGGGTGCCCCTCTAATTGAATTAGAATTCCTAAGTCCACATGGTGCTCTTTCTGATGGCTAAAAATTCTATGGTCCTAAGGCCACAAGGTGATCTTTGTTTTAGCAAGAAACCCTATGGCCCTAAGGACATAGGATGCTCTTTGTGATGCTAGAAACCCTAACCATCATAAAGAGTACCCATGGACTTAGGGTCATAGTGTTTCTAACCATCACAAATATCTTTACATAGCCCTAAGACCACATGGTTCTCTTTGTGATGTCTAGAAACCCTATGGCCCTAAGGCCATGGGGTGCTATTTTTGCTAGTTAGAAACACTATGGCCACATGGTGGTCTTTTTGTTAGCTAGACCACTATGGTCCTAAGGCCACAGGGTGCTCTTTTTGTTAGCTATAAACCCTATGACCAAGTTCATAGGGTTCCCTAAGGCCATAGGGTGATCTTTTTGGTGGTTAGAAATCCTATAGCTCTACAGCCACAGGGTGCTCTTTGTGATGTCTAGTAACCCTATGGCCTAAGGCCACATAGAGATCTTTGTTAAAGCTAGAATCCCTATGGCCCTAATTCCACATGGTGCTCTTTATGATGGTTAGAAACTCTATGGCCCTAAGGCCACAGGGTGCTCTTTGTGTAAGTTGGAACCTGTGGCCTTAAGAACATATGGTGCTCTTTTTGCTATCTTGAAACCCTATGACCCTAAGGCCATAGGGTGCTCTTTGTGCTAGTTAGAAACACTATGGCCATAAGGCCACAAGGTGATCTTTGTGTTAGCTAAAAACCCTATGGTCCTAACACCACAGGTTGGTTTTTCTTATAGCTAAAAACCCTATGGCCTTAGGGCCATAGGGTGCTCTTTGTGCTAGTTAGAAGCCTTATGGCCCTAAGGCCACAGGGTGCTTTGTCTATAAGAAACCCTATGGCCCTAAGGCCACATGGTGCTCTTTTTGCTAGCTTGAAACCCTATGATCCTAAGGCCACATGGTGCTCTTTTTGCTAGCTTGAAACCCTATGGCCCTAAGGCCACAGGGTGCTCTTTATGTAAGAAACCCTATGGCCCTAAGGCCACATGGTGCTCTTTTTGCAGCTTGAAACCCTATAACCCTAAGGTCATAGGGTGCTCTTTGTGATAGTTAGAAGCCCTATGGCCCTAAGGCCATAGGGTGCTCTTTGTGTAAGAAACCCTATGGCCATAAAGCCACATGGTGCTCTTTTTGCTAGCTTGAAACCCTATGGCTAGCACTTTGTGCTAGTTAGAAGCCCTATGACCCACAGGGTGCTCTTTGTGTAAGAAACCCTATGGCCCTAAGGCCACATGGTGATCTTTTTGCTAGCTTGAAACCCTATGGCCAGCACTTTGTGTTAGAAGCCGTATGTCCCTAAGGCCACATGGTTCTCTTTGTGTAAGGCACCCTATGGCCCTAAGGCCACATGGTGCTCTTTTTGCTATCTTGAAACCCTGTGACCCTAAGGCCATAGGGTGCTCTTTGTGCTAGTTAGAAGCCCTATGGCCCAAAGGCCATAGGGTTCTCTTTGTGTAAGGCACCGTATGTCCCTAAGGCCACATGGTGCTCTTTTTGCTAGTTTGAAACCCAATGACCCTAAGGCCATAGGGTGCTCTTTGTGCTAGAAGCCCTATGACCACATGGGTGCTCTTTGTGTAAGAAACCCTAAGGCCCTAAGGCCACATGGTGCTCTTTTTGCTAGCTTAAAACCCTATGGATAGCACTTTGTGTTAGTTGGAAGCCCTATGGCCCTAAGGCCACAGGGTGCTCTTTGTGTAAGAAACCCTATGTCCCTAAGGCCACATGGTGCTCTTTTGGCTAGCTTGAAACCCTATGACCCTAAAGCCATAGGGTGCTCTTTGTGTAAGAAACCCTATGGCCCTAAGGCCACATGGTTCTCTTTTTGCTAGCTTGAAACCCTATGACACTAAGGCCATAGGGTGCTCTTTGTGTTAGTTAGAAGCCCTATGGCACTAAGGCCACAGGGTGCTCTTTGTGTAAGAAACCCTATGGTCCTAAGGTCACATGGTGCTCTTTTTGCTAGCTTGAAACACTATGGCCAGCACTTTGTGTTAGTTAGAAGCCATATGGCCATAGGGTGCTCTTTGTGTAAGTAACCCTATGGCCCTAAGGCTAGATGGTGCTCTTTTTGCTAGCTTGAAACACTATGAGCCTAAGTCCACATGGTGCTCTTTTTGCTAGGTTAAAACCATATGTCCCTAAGGCCACATGGTGCTCTTTGTGTAAGAAACCCTATGGCCCTAAGGCCATGTGCGCGTATGTCGCACGTGTCAATGCAAGGAACTTGCCGATACATTGCGCGCGAGCCACAAATGGCTCCAAGCACACAACAAGCCTAAACTAGTAAGCTCAAAGATGACGATGGTGTGTCACTCACCGCTCTACGCTTGCTTCGTGGAGGATTCCTTGCCACGAAGAAGAGGGAGACGCCGCTACACCGCGTTCAACCGCCTCGCCACCGTCGTGCCGCCGCAATGCTCGATCGCACACATTCTCTCTCTCTCTCTCACGCATAGACACACACATAAGGAGATGATGAAGAAGAAGATGGAGATGGAGCAAGAGCACTCTTCAATTGCACAAATGAGAGAATGAGTCAATTTTAGGTTTAGTTGACTTTTATATGAGCTCACCCCATTCACACTTGGGCGCCCATGCTTAGCCAACTAATCCCTTGAATGTTCTAGTTAGAGTGCGCCTCTCATCAGCGATCACTCTTACCCTTTTCCTATTGGACCGACAAGCCCGGTACCTGACTCTACCAAATAAATAATACGATGTCCGTCGTAGGTGATAGGAATGTGCATGAGGGTTAACATGCCCCCCCTCTTGATGTAGATTCTGTCCTCGGAAGCTATTGAGTTGAAGCTCGTTCGTCGAGGTGGAAGAGCTTTTGAGATGAATGTCCTTAGCTTCCTTCAGTCACTGCAAAATCAAACAACATTGGCACAGTAATTGCATTCTCATAAGCAATTAAAAAGCATATGCAATTGTAGGTAGACAATTTGATTGGTAACAAAATTTTAAACCATTTGTCAGCAATAAACATTAAATTGCAATATAATCAAACACATAAACAACTGTAAAGGTAAAAAATTAAACAAGTCTGGGGTCACTAATTTAATGGTCGAAAGGCACTAAAGATTGACTATTAATACCATGGGTAAGCTTCTCAATTTTCTCTGGTCAATTAGGTTGTTTAATCGCGAGAGCCAAGTATTTCATGTTCGAGGTCTGACTAGAGGCTATACCTAGAAGACCTTGTAGTTAAGCTACGATAAAAGGAATTTCTCACAAAATCATCGCCTGACTAATTACTTTTCTTTGACCCCCCAAAGTCTTTTCACATTGTTTCAATTTTGATGTGTGTGCTTATTTTGTATGCCTTGGGTTTTTTGCTTATCAAGGAAAAGCGCCCACACTGGGAACCTCTAGGGCTCTAGTACCATAGGCGATACATGTGAGTGAAGTACCAAATCAAGCTGAGATTTCTCTTCCAGCTTAAGATTTTACATTGTGGCACTTTGTTTGTTTGTTTGTTTTGTTTTTTTGTTTGTTTTTTTGTTTTTAGCATTTTAACTTTGTAACTTTGGGGGGTCATATAACAGGGTTACACCTCCCTAGGCTCATCACACTAGTAAAATCCCTTTATAATACTTATGCTAAAGGTCAATAGGGACTAAGCCCACTAGAAAGCCCTAGTACATTTCACACAATGCTACCTAAATTGGATTAAGAACCTAAATAACCATTGATTATTAGGAAGGCATTCCCCATGGTATTAAGAGAAGATCTGTAACACCTAACTTGGTCAAACTAGCTTAGTCGGACTGCTTGATTTTTAAATCTAGACAAGTGATTATGAAAAAAAATTACAATTGAATTTAATGTTTGGTGCTAAACAAAGACACTAAAGATTATGCTACCAATCACAAACAAAGCAGACAAATATAGATGCAAAAAAGATAAGGGGCAATGCTAATGGACAAGAAACACCTGTTTGTGTTGATGGTCGCGGTTGATTTGAAGTGTGAATGAGAGAAAGATTCCATGAAGGTCCAAATCCTAACCACAGCAACACGTTCTTGTACACTCTAGGAAACACAAAGAATACCTCTAGGAGACACATCAGTGGGAAGAAATAACTTTGCTAATCACTCAACTCTAAAACAGAAACACTCCTATCGTACTAATTCTACCTACCCTCCATCACTCAGGTGATGAGGATCAAAGGTGTTTTATGGCATAGATTTCTGTTTCAGTGTATCGGATGCGAATGTGTAGGTCTGAGTCAATGTTTTGACTTTTATTGTTCTTACTTGTTTGCTAATTTCTCTTGCCCTTTTTTTTGTGAGTATAAGGCTATATATATACATTCCCTAAGATTCGGAGATTGAGAGGTCAGGGAGGAAGGTTGAGAGGGAAGCAAGTGAATGATGGATGTCAGCAAACACTTCCCCCTTCCCTGGGTAGATCATATCGTTTGAAATGAGCTCGTCACCCTTTGAAGCCAATTGTTCCAGTCGATAATAAGTGAGGATTTTTGCCAGTAGTTTTCTCTTACCTTAGGTGCCTCGTCAAGTTGCAAGGGCGGTAAGGTACTCTCCCAGGATCAAACTTGAAGTGGTTCATCAGGTGATTCTTGAACACTGGGAGGTGTGGATTCCTTTTAGATTTATGGAGGACCACTATTGTAGGTGGAGGCTATGGAGAAGCTTTTACCTCTATGGATGCATTACATGAGGAGCTAGAAGCTTCATGGGACTCCTTCCTTCCTGAGCTAGGTGGAAAAAATTGTTCTTTCTTTGGTACCCAAACTAGCTCTGGAGTAGATGTGTAGCATTCCGTGATTTTTTTCTTTTCACGATCATTGATTCGTTTTGGAGCTACGAGACTGGGCTCACACGGGTCAGGTGACAAGTAAGAACACAATCTACGTTTTGGCACCCAGATTTGATCATTTCCTTGATAGTAGCCTTGGGCTTCCAATAATCGTTTAAGAATCCACCGCAACATTTTCTTACATTTCTTGGGGCGAGTGGGACATTTCTTACAAGGCTTCAGCTTTTTAGCACTAGCTATGGTCGCTAAAGAAGCTTTAGAGACCCGCTTGTATGTTTTCTTCGTTACATTAGAATGAGTCGTGTCAGAAGCTATATGCATTGCGTGTAACATATTTAAGGGTATGTGCATTTCATCCCCTCAGGTGTTACCCAGGTCGTCCCCTTGTTTCCCCAAGTGTCTATGGTTGCTTCTAAGTGGACCCAATCCACATTGTCCGACTCAGTCATCCCAGGTAGTACATCCATATAAGGAGAATCTTCCCCAACATCAATCTCCGCTTTACACGTGTAACAATATTGCAATGGGGCCGAGTGAACTGTGGTGTTAGAGCTGTGATCAATTATAAACCTGTTTCCTAGAGGATGTGCTCGACCAGTTACAAGATCCACTCGAATGACAGAATCTTGGAACTGCAAGTAGACATGGTTTTTAGACCAGTCATGCACCATTTTTGCTTCCCTCATGAAAGGACGTCCTAAGATCATCTCTGATGCCATAGTGTGTTTGGAGAAATCCATAACAATGAAGGTAATCCTTATTTTATGTCCAAAGACCTTGATCTTGAGATCTTCTAGCATCCCAATAGGTTTAACAATAGACCCATTGGCCATCTTCACTACTATGGTTGTGGTCGCAAGGTGAGGTCTTCCCATAGTTTCCTAGCAATTTTTAGTCACAATGCTAACCCCAGCGCCACCATCAAGGATTCCCTTCATAGTTAATCCCTTAGTAGTGATTGGTATGGTCGCATTGGATTCATCACCCTCAAAGTATTGTCCCAACTTGTTAATAGGTATTTCTATAACAAGGTTGTCATCTAGGTTGGGTTGTGGATCTAAGTGTTCCTCCTCTGTTGGCATCTCCCCAGCTCCATCCATCTGTGCAAATTGTGGTAGCCCAAACTTTAGTTCTCCATTGAGGAAGGCTCGAAGAGCTAAGACTAGCTCAGGGTCTTTATATAGTTTGGACATGATGGTGGTTCTAACTTTTGAAGACATGAAATCCATCAATTTGGCAATGTTTAACGGCACCTTTTGGACTTCAGTCCCTTGACGTGGGGAAGATGGGATCTCCATTTCTTCGATAGGATCTAGTAGTCCCTCTGTAAACATTCTTTCCATCAAGAAGTGAGTATGCCCACTTTCCCATGACTTTAAGTCACTTTCTTCTTGGATGACACTAGGTATGGCTAAGGGTCTATGGACTTGGTGAGGTTGTTGTTGCGTAGGGAACACGGTGTCTATAATCTGGATCTGCCTAGGTGTTGGTTCTAGATCCCTTTGGGTATCTTCTACCAAACTCCTTAATTGCTTGACTCGCTCAATCTCCTTTGTAGGGTTTGGATAAGTTTCTATCTTCTTCTTGGATCTTGGCCATTGTGGCTAATGAAGATCTTCCTTGTTGGTTTCTATCTTAGTGGTCGTTTTGGTCTCCATGGTTCCACCTAAATCAGAATCCTCTTCAGCGTCGTTCATATATACGGGGTCGTCACCAGTCCCTATGTTGGTCTTTGAACTGGGGTCTGACTTCGCTGCTTTTTGCGATCTCTTTCTTCGTGTTTTCTTCCTTTTCTGAGATTGGGCAATTGATGCCGTGTCTCTTTCCTCAAGAATATAATTTTGTTTATGGAGCATCGATCGTGTGAGTCGGTTTACCGGTACCACGGGTGTACTTGGTGATGGCTCCTCGGTAACTTCAATCAAGTTTAATGGCGTGATCTTCGGTGCATTTGGATTATTTGGACATTGGGCAATCAAATGATCTATGCCACATCGATTACACATGAGTATTGGCATTGTAGACGTGCTTGCTTGATTGGTTTGCATTAGTGTGGCGTTCTTTTGTAGCCTAATAGGACACTCGGCTACACGATGTGGACCTCCACACTCATAGCATTGAAGAGGTAGTCTCTTAGCAATGTAATTGATATTTTGGCCTCTTGCCGCAAGAGCAACTACTTGATATACAGGTTTGACTTGTCCCTAATAGTCCTCCATGTAGTATTGTGGACTTTCTTCAGGCACATCCATCCCATAGGCAATATTAGGATCTATATCTTCCCTCACAGTCTTCCAAACAAGCAATAGATGACTCACAGCCCACTTGATTCACATAAGTGATTCTCGGATGTGGTGGTTGCGGTCCTGGAGGATGCATAAGGAGGTGGTAAGGGTGTTGTTTGGACAACATTTTGGGCCCTAGGGACCATGTGTTGTGTTGTTTGTTCAAGAGGTGGGGCCGGCATCAATGCAGGCACTCGAGGTGTGTCTGTCCATGCTAAGGTTGGTCTATTAGCCATCACACGCTTAAATACTATGCAATCCTTAGCTTGATGACCATACCTCCCACAAGCATTGCAGTTCCCATTGAATTTTACTCTAAAAGTAGGACATTCATTGGTACTATGCGGTCCATAGCATACTGAGCACCATTGTTGATCCCTTCTTGGATACATATGATTGTTTTGCTGAGCACGATTATCCCTAAGAGTCTCTTGAATAGCCTTGGTGAAATCTGATAAAGTCATCTCAGATATCTTTGGCTCCTTAGCAATAGGCTTTAGGGTCATTGGCTGATGCCCTAATGCTTGCAAGCTAATAGATTTAGGCTCAACAGACACTCTTTCTCCTTTAATCACTAAATTATCCTCCAATTGGATCGCATTGGTGGTGACTGCTTCCCAAGTGGTGATACCTCTAATGACTAGGCCATTGTAGATATCCTCATGTCGTAACTCCCTAATAAATCTATCAAGCAATTGGTTATTGTTGAAGCGCTCATTTGGATTACAACGAGAATTCAAATGCTTCAAGCGACTTATAAAGTCTCTCACCGACTCTCCTTCCTCTCGTTGGGCTTTCTGGAGCTGAGAGGTGTTAGGAAATAAGACGTAGCTAAATAGATAATTGAGTAGATTACTTAATGGAGAGAGACAGATTTATATACACGAGATTATAGAGTAGAGAGAGAGAGAGAGTACACACGATATACGTGGTTCACCCAATGTGGGCTACGTCCACGGGAAAGCAGCCACTCAATGGCTTTAGTACTTCAAAACAAGAAGTAGTTTACAAAGGGATTATACCCTTAATGGAGCTCCCGCCTTGCTTCACTCTCACCACCTCACACTCACCTTGTTGCATCAACTTCACACTATGAAATGTGTGTAGAAATGGCCTCCTTTTATAGGCCAAAAGGGCTGCCCTCTCTTATGAGAGACAGCCATGTGTAACCGCCCTTGTGCGAATAAGTCCAAATCGGACCCTCCAATCTGCCCATGTGTGTCCGCCCTTGAGAAGACAAGTCCGCCTTTGAATTCGGCCACCGGCCATTGACTTCCGACCACCGGCCATCGGCCATTGACTACCGGCCACCGGCCAACCGACCGGTTGTTTTCCGACCACTTTCCGGCCGCCGTCTGGCCATAATATTCCGACGAAAAAGAATATTCCGGTGAAAAAAAAGTCTCGGGGGCCTCCGCCCCCGAGGCCTCCGCCCCCGAGGCCTTTAAAGTTGCCCCTGATTCTTGTCCATGAAAATTTTGGTTTCCGGTGAGTGATTTTCCTTCACGCACGATGGCTTCTCCTCATAATGGGGGCCTTACAAATGTGCGCTTTTACCACAGAAAATTACAAGGGTAAATCAGGCTCCATACTTAACAAGAGGCTACACCCCAAAGCACTCCCTCTCGTATGTATTCTTTCAAGAACAGTCTCCTAAGAGTAGGGTAAATCGTTTTTGCTTCCACCCTTAGGGTTCTATACCAATCCCCAACCTTTCCACTTAAGGTTAGGCTTAAAGCATTGCTCTTATGTAGGTCATTGTGTTCTCCTAGAGAATTGCATATTTGTTCAAACACTTCGATATGCTTTCTCACATCCCCGTCTCCACTAAATTTTTGTGCGAGCTTGGCTATTTGTACAACCTTACTTCTAGGCTCTCTATCAGGCGCGTTATGCATATTCTCAGCAATAGATCGACCGATAGCTTGAGCAAATGTTGCCAAATCACCTAAGTGAGCAGGCACCGTGGGTGGAGGTGCTCTAGAGACTACATGTGGAGTAGGTATTGGCATCGGGCTTGACGCATAGGAAGCCCTTGGGTTCCACGTTGGGTACGATGTTGTGCCATGTGGTGGTCCAAAGTTCATATGTGTGGCTCTAGGCATAGCAGACGTCGGATGTGACATGCTAATGCTAGCCGGTATAGTCCCATGGAAATAAGAACTTGGGTATTGTGGTTGGGGAGCATAGGAAGTTGAAACAATGGGAGGGGTAGGGACTACATGAGTGCGATGACCCATAGGCGCATAGGATTGGTACACACTTGTAGGTACTGTTGCAGGCATTCAACTACCATGTAGCGGTGCTTTACTAACAAATGAGGGTCCATGGCGTGTTTCTCGGCATGCCCGTCATTGGGGTAGGCATGGTAGCCGTGGTGTCATCAAGGGAAAGATGAGCTAGACTTGGAAAGGTGAAGCTATCACTTGTGGGCTCAGATTGCACTGAGACCCCTGGAGAAACAACATATGGAGGATCCATTGGACTTATCGAGGGAGTCTCCATTTGCGATAAGGTCGGTTGTTTAGCCTTCCTTGTATCCAAGAATGTCATGAGACCCGTTGAAGGCATGTTGATTCCCTTATTCTGTCTCTCTAACTCAATGACCCTATGGATGACCTCACAAACTCTTTGTTGTTGATCCTCCACACTAGTAGTGCCCATTGTGAATTGTAGGACATCTAACCAACCCACGTGATAGGTGTGACCTGTGTATAGGTCGGTTAGAGTTTCTGTTTGTAGTTCGTACTCCCAGTTCTCATTTAAGAACACTCCATCTAGGATTGAGGTGCTAGGGGTGTCCTTTGAGCTAGATGCAATGTTGTTTTCTAGGGGTTGGCCCTTAGCGGTTGCTAAGTCAGGAGCACTCGATTGCTCTCTTAGCATGGATATTAACATAGGGGCTTTCACTTTTAACTCTCTTTGTTGCTCCGCCTTACGTAAGCTCTCGACTTCCTTTTCCCTCGCTGCAAGGATATATCGCTCAACCTCTTGCACTTCGGCAAGGCTTCTACCATCGGGTAATATGACCTCGGAGGAAAATAACTCTGAAGAGTCAGGAGGTGCAGTGAATGAAGTATTCACGTGCACATTCTCTAATGGTATAGGGTCTACGTTGGTCACGAATGGAGAATTTACTTCCCCACCCCCCTCATTTACATCATTAGCTCCATGTTCGGAGCGAGTGGCTCTACTAAAGGTTTCCTTCAGGCGGCTAAGTACGCTTGGCCCGGACCGCGGGCCCATGGCATGCATGCCTTGGCTTGAGCTATCGGGATTAGGCATTGGGAAACCCTCCACGATGTCGTAGTAAGAGGAAGAGTCACTAGCTGCTATGTTCGGGTCTTGGTTTGTACTGCCTTGGGTCTCGTCCCTGAGGGCCCGGAACTTAAAGTAGGTGGATATTGAGAACTCGTGTAAGTCGAAATTCTCTCTAGTTGCTCCGTCTCTAGCACACGACCAGAGCGCAGATGCATGTGCCTTTGGCACCCTACAAGTGTCGACGAATAACCTTGAAGGTTAACCGCTTACTTTTTTAAGCGTCTGTTTTCACTCGTGTTTTTTTATGTTTTTTAATATTTTTGAATGATTGATTTTTTTAATTAAAGTGTGTGATAGCTCAAAATGAGCGTATTACTCAGAGGGTCGTGGTGTGATTTACAACACAACGTTCGGTCACCTGAAGCTCCGTTGGTCCTCAAAAAATCGATTTTTAGCTCCGTGTGAAGCTAAACTAAAATTCGTAATTTTAAAGGGTGATAGATGTTTAAGCCTGAGCGTGAGCTTGGGCTTGGGTCTGGGAGATATTTTTGATCCCGATCCTACCTTTAATTTTTTTAAAAATAAAATTTTATAAGGATAAGGTCGCCGCGGCCTGCGCGAGAGCACACACACACACACACTCTATCTACCTACTTCTAACTAATACACCTACTGTTACACACTAACACACTCCATTAGCTCTCATAGATCTACTTCCTATGTACTGTACATTACATTACACAGAAAACTAGCAACCTTAATACATAGAGAATAAACACAATACATTTGAAAACTCCATTAACAAAGAAAACTAACAACCTTAATACACAGAGAATAAACACAGTACCTTTGAAAACTCCATTAACAAAAAAAATACACAGTATAACACAAAATCCTTCTTCTCAACACACACACCCTCCTTCCTTACCTTTCCTACAATTGAAATTGCACCACAAAAGAAGCACAGAGTGCCATTTAAGCTTAGTGTATGGCATTCCCCAGCAACGACACCAAAAATGTGCGCGTATGGTAACTTGCCGATACACTGTGTGCGAGCCACAAATAGCTCCAAGCACACAACAAGCCTAAACTAGTAAGCTCAAAGATGACGATGGTGTGTCACTCACCGCTCTACGCTTGCTTCGTGGAGGATTCCTCACCGCGAAGAAGAGGGAGACGCCGCTACGCCACGCTCAACTGCCTCGCCGTCGCCGTGCCATCGCAATGCTCGATCGCACACACACACTCTCTCTCTCTCATGCATACACACACACACACACACAAGGAGATGATGAAGAAGAAGATGGAGATGGAGCAAGAGCACTCTTCAATTGCACAAATGAGAGAATGAGTCAATTTTAGGTTTAGTTGACTTTTATATGAGCTCACCCCATTCACACTTGGGTGCCCATGCTTAGCCAACTAATCCCTTGAATGTTCTAGTTAGAGTGCACTTCTCATCGGCGATCACTCTTACCATTTTCCTATTGGACCGACAAGCCCGGTACCTAACTCTACCAAATAAATAATACGATGTCCGTCGTAGGTGATAGGAATGTGCATGAGGGTTAACAGGCCACATGGTGCTCTTTTTGCTAGCTTGAAACCCTATGACCCTAAGGTCATAGGGTGCTCTTTGTGTTAGTTACAAGCCCTATGTCCCTAAGGCCACATGGTGCTCTTTTTGCTAGCTTGAAAACCTATGACCCTAAGGCCATAGGGTGCTCTTTGTTTTAGTTAGAAGCCCTATGTCCCTAAGGCTACATGGTGCTCTTTGTGTAAGCCTACCCTATGGACCTATGGCCACATGGTGCTCCTTTTGCTAGCTTGAAACCCTATGGCCATCACCTTGTGTTAGTTAGAAGACATATAGTCACAGGGTGCTCTTTGTGTAAGTAACCCTACGGCCCTAAGGCCACATGGTGATCTTTTTGCTATCTTGAAACCCTATAGCCAACACTTTGTGTTAGTTAGAAGCCCTATGTCCCTAAGGCCATATGGTTCTCTTTGTGTAATGCACCCTATGGCCCTAAGTCCACATGGTGCTATTTTTGCTAGCTTGAAACCCTATGACCCTAAGGCAATAGGGTGCTCTTTGTGTTAGTTAGAAGCCCTATGGCCCTAAGGCCACATGGTGCTTTGTCTGTAAGAAACCCTATGGCGCTAAGGCCACATGGTTCTCTTTTTGCTGGCTTGAAACCTTATGACCCTAAGGCCATAGGGTGCTCTTTGTGTAAGTTAGAAGCCCTATGTCCCTAAGGCCACATGGTGCTCTTTGTGTAATGCACCCAATGGCCCTAAGGCTACATGGTGCTCTTTTTGCTAGTTTGAAACCCTATGACCCTAAGGCCATAGGGTGGTCTCTGTGTTAGTTAGGCCACAAGGTGCTCTTTGTGTAAGAAAACCTATGGCCCTAAGGCCACATGGTGCTCTTTTTGCTAGCTTGAAACTATATGGCTAGCACTTTGTGTTAGTTAGAAGCCCTATGGCCAACAATTTGTGTTAGTTAGAAGCCCTATGTGTCCCTAAGGCCACATGGTTCTCTTTGTGTAAGGCACCCTATGGCCCTAAGGCCACATGGTGCTCTTTTTGCTAGTTTGAAACCCTATGATCCTAAAGCCATAGGGTGCTCTTTGTGTTAGTTAGAAGCCCTATGGCCCTAAGGCCACAGGGTGCTTTTCTTGTAAGAAAACCAATGGCCCTAAGGCCTAGGGTACTCTTTGTGTTAGTTAGAAGCCATATGGACCTAAGGCCACATGGTGCTCTTTGCGTAAGAAACCCTACGGCCCTAAGGCCACATAGTGCTCTTTTTTCTAACTTGAAACCCTATGACCTTTAGGGTGATAGGGTTCTTTTTGTGTTAGTTAGAAGCCCTATGGCCCTAAGGCCACAGGGTGCTCTTTGTGTAAGAAACCCTATGGCCCTAGACCACAGGGTGCTATTTGTGTTAGTTAGAAGCCCTATGTCCCTAAGCCCACATGGTTCTCTTTGTATAAGGTACCCTATGGCCCTAAGGCCACATGCTGCTTGTTTTTCTAGCTCGAAACCCAATGACCCTAAGGCCATAGGGTGCTCTTTGTGTTAGTTAGAAGCCCTATGACCCTAAGGCCACATGGTGCTCTTTGTGTAAGAAACCCTATGGCCCTAAGACAGAATGGTGCTCTTTTTGCTAGCTTGGAACCCTATGGCTAGCACTTTGTGTTAGGTAGAAGCCAAATGGCCCACATGGTGCTCATTATGTAAGAAGCCCTATGGCCACATGGTGATATTTTTGCTAGCTTGAAACCCTATGGCCAGCACTTTGTGTTAGTTAGAAGCCCTATGTCCCTAGGGCCACATGGTTCTCTTTGTGCAAGGCACCCTATGGCCCTAAGGCCACATGGTGCTATTTTTGCTAGCTTGAAACCCTATGAACCTAAGGCCATAGGGTGCTCTTTGTGCTAGTTAGAAGACCTATGGCCCTAAGGCCACATGGTGCTCTTTGTGTAAGAAACCCTATGGCCCTAAGGCCATATGGTGCTCTTTTTGCTAGCTTGAAACCCTATGGCCAGCACTTTGTGCTAGCTAGAAGCCCTATGGCTCACAAGGTGCTCTTTGTGTAAGAAACCCTATGGCCCTAAGGCCACATGGTGATCTTTTTGATAGTTTGAAACCCTATGGCACCCACTTTGTGTTAGTTAGAAGCCCTATGTTCCTAAGGCCACATGATTCTCTTTGTGTTAGGCACCCAATGGCCCTAAGACCACATGGTGCTCTTTTTTCTAGCTTGAAACCCTATGACCCTAAGGTGATAGGGTGCTCTTTGTGTTAGTTAGAAGCCCTATGGCCCTAAGGCCACATGGTGCTCTTTGTGTAATAAACCCTATGGCCCTAAGACCACATGGTGCTGTTTTTGCTAGCTTGAAACCCTATGGATAGCACTTTGTGTTAGTTAGAAGCCCTATGTCCCTAAGGCCATATGGTTCTATTTGTGTAAGGCACCCTATGGCCCTAAGGTCACATGGTGCTCTTTTTTCTAGCTTGAAACCCTATGACCCTAAGGTCATAAGGTGCTCTTTGTGTTAGCTAGAAGCCCTATGGCCCTAAGGTCACATGGTGCTCTTTGTGTAAGAAACCCTATGGCCCTAAGACCACATGGTGATCTTTTTGCTAGCTTGAAACCCTATGGCTAGCACTTTGTGTTAGTAGTTAGAAGCCCTATGTCCCTAAAGGACACATGGTTGGCACCCTATGGCCCTAAGGCCACATGGTGCTCTTTTTGCTAGCTTGATATCGTATGACCCTAAGGCCATAGGGTGCTCTTTGTGTTAGTTAGAAGCCCTATGGCCCTAAGGCCACATGGTGCTATTTGTGTAAGAAACCCTATGGCCCTAACGCCACATGTTGCTCTTTGTGTAAGAAACCTTATGGCTCTAAGTCCACATGGTGCACTTTTTGTTAGCTTAAAGCATTATCATCCTAAGGCCACAAGGTGCTATTTTTGTTAGCTAGAAACCCTACGGACCTAAGGCCATAGAGTGCCTTAGGTCCATAGGGTGGTTAGAAACCCTATGACCCAAAAGCTACAGGGAGCCTTAGGGCCATAGGGTGGCCATTGTGATTACTAGAAACTCTATGGCCTTAAGGCCACATGGTGCTGTTTGTGATGGCTAGGGTTTCTAGCTAACTAAAAGAGCACACTGTGGTCTTAGGGCCATAGGGTTTCTAGCCATCACAAAGAGCACCCTATGGCCCTAAGGTTAGAGGGTGCTCTTTTACCTAGCTAGAAACCCTATGGCCATAAGGCCACATGGTACTTTTTGTGTTAGTTAGAAACCTTATGGCCCTAAGGCCATAGGGTGAACTTTTTGTGTTAGCTAGAAACCCTAGAGCCCTAAGGTCATAGTGTGCTCTTTGTGTAATCTAGAAACCCTATGGCCTTAAGGCTACATGCTGCTGTTTTTGTTAGCTAGAAACCATAAAGACCTAATGCCTCAAGGTGCTATTTGTGATAGCACCTTGAGGCCAGATGCTGCTCTTTTTGTTAGCTAGAAACCATAAAGACCTAAGGCCTCAAGGTGCTATTTGTGATAGCGAGAGACCCTATGGCCCTAAGGGGACACAGAGCTCTTTGTGTGAGCTATAAACCCTATGGACTTAGGGCCATAAGGTGCTAATTTTGTTAGTTAGAAACCATGTGGCCCTAAGGCCACAGGGTCTACACGGTTCTCTTTTTGTTAGTTAGAAACGGTATGGCCTTTTGGCCACAGAGTGCTTGTTTTGTTATTTAGAATCCCAATGGCCTTAAGGCCATAGGGTGATCTTTGTGTTATTTAAAATCCCAATGACCCTAAGGCCATAGGGTCGTAAGGTGCATTATTAACAAAAACGCTTTACATAAGGACCTATGCCACCCAATGACCCATGCCATACCCTATGCTCCCATGGGTATACATAAAAAAGGTATTTTGATGGTGAATTTTTTCTTTCCATTCATTTTGCATGCTGATTGAGAGGTCTTTCATGTGTCTGTCCTCCCACGACATCGCCTACATTGTCATCCCTTACTACTAATCGCCCCCTTGCTCGACCTCTCTCATACCACCTCTCACTACAACGACATTCCCTCCCTCAACTTCTCTACCATTAACAACAATACACAGGTAGACATTTATTTGGTTTTGTTTGTTTACATTTCATTTCATGGAATAATTGTAGAAGGTTTGAATTAGAGAAAGACTAAATTAGATTAAAATAAAAACCTGTTTACACAGAGAAACATCTTTACACATAAACAAAAACTTGTTAACATGAGAAAAGTGTTTAAACAGAAGCAAAAACCTATTTACACATAAACAATAACTTGTTTGCATAGAAAACGTTCTTTAAACAAAAAAGAACCTGTTTACTTACAAAGAAAAGCTTAATTACACAGATTTGCAATAATCTGTTTACATATGTTTTGAAAACATACCTGCATTTCAGGGAAAACGCAGTGCCTTGTTGCTGCAAAAAGAGTAGCACCGCTTCCGAAGGGGCAACACCGACTGCGTAGGAGCAACAGGGACCTCAAATCTGGGAGGAGGAAGAGCGGCAGGCGACGGCAAGAGAGTGTACAGAGGGCCGAGAGGGAGTGACGATAGAGAAGGACTATGCATACCAAGAGAGAGAGTGGTGGCTGAGATGGCCTGTGCAGGTCAATAGAGAATGGTGGTAGAGAGAGAGAGAGAGAGAGAGAGAGAGAGAGAGAGAGAGAGAGAGAGAGAGAGAGAGAGAGAGAGAGAGAGAGGGGGAGGATCAAGCGACCGGTGGCGACAGGTGAGAGAGGGCACGGCGACGGCGATGTTCACGACGATAGAGAGAGAATAGCAATGTAGTGCAGGTAACGAAACATAGATAGATACAGAGAGTGCATGTGTGTGTGGTAGAGAGAGAAAGAAAGAGATAAGTTTTAAACTCAAACTTTAATCACAAGAATCTAATTGAGAATTCAAAATTTGAATTTCAAATTAGGTTTTTGAGGCGCTCGAGGGGTTTCTCACGGAGAGACCCATATCGTCACCTTTTCAAAAAAAAGAAAAGAAAGAGTATAGAAGTTTTTGAAAATTTTGACGCAAAGTTTTGCGAGTGTTAATATCTTGCTGTGACGAGTGGAACGACACCCATGGTCAGTTTGTGTCCCAAGACCCAATTTCCTATACTGAAAATACACTAAAATTTGAGATTTTTTTCTCGAAAAAAGTGTGCTATTTTTTGGTGCAATATTGACCAGGGCACTTGAAAACTCTTTTTGGAAAATTTTGGGGCAAGCCAAAATAAAAATTAAAAAAATATATAATTTTAAAGCTTTTTTCAAAAAAATTAGTTTTTTTTCAAAAATTTTACCTTTTTTTTGCGCGTGTTTTGAAAGTGTGAGCATACGTGCAACATACACATATTCATAAAAGTATTTGAATGAGTGGACATATACCAGAATGGGTTGCAAGGGTGTTGGTGCGCCTTCGCGGAAAGGGTTGTAAAGGTGCAAATACGCAATGCGGTCACACCTTTGATCATGCGATACGTGCGTACTGTGTTTTTTTGTCCCTTTAGAGGCGTAAACATATCATATGGATGTACAATGTACATCCATGGGACTACTTGAGACGAGGGCCCTAGAGAAAATCAATGGTTGTGGATGTGCCTAATTGCATAGAATCAATGGATGTGGATGTGCCATGTGGCACATTGTGCGGCTCATACGTACTCCCTTATGTGGTGCTGACGGCCTCTAGCTTTCTGAAATCACTATATATAGCACCCTATGGACCAAAGTCCATAGGATGTATACATAGCTCACCACAAAATACGAATAGATGACTACCGTGTGGTCATAAATCCATTCGATCTATATATATACTTAGCTAGAAATATCAACATATAGCATCCTATGGCCTTTGGTCCGTAAGATGCTCATATAATCGTCATGAAACACCTACTTATAGGGCCCTATGGACCTAAGGCCATAGGATATATATATATATATATATATATATACATATTTAGACACCCTCATCGTGAAACACCTACTTGTAGTACCCTATGGCCCTAAGGTCATAGGATGTATACATACTCATATAGCATCCTATGGCCTTAGGGCCATAGGATGTATACATACTCATCCTGAACCCCCTACATAGAGAATCCTATGGCCTTAAGGCCAAAGGATGTATACATACGCATCGTGAAACAACTACATATAGCAACCTATGTCCCTAAGGCCATAGGATGCTATATACCCATCATGAAACAACTACATATAGTGCCCTATGGCCTTTTAGGCCATAGGATGTATATTTACTCAACACAAAACACCTGTATAAAACGTCATATGGACTAAAGGCCATATGATTATATATACTCAACATAAAACACCTACATAAAGCATCTTATGGCCCTAAGGCCATAGGATGTATACATACTCATTGTGAATCCCCTACATATAGAATCCTATGGCCTAGGATGTGTACATACGTATCGTGAAACACCTACATATAGAATCCTATGGCCCTAATTCCATAGGATTCTATATACCGATTATAAAACAACTACATATAGTACCCTATGGCCCTCACAAAACACCTGCAAAAAACATCATATGGACTAAAGGCCATATGATTGATATATACTCAACACAAAACACCTACATATAGAATCCTATGGCCCTAAGTCCATAGGATTCTATATACCCATTATGAAACAACTACATATAGTACCCTATGGCCCTCAGGCCATAGGATGTATATGTACTCAACACAAAACACCTGCAAAAAACATTATATGAACTAAAGTCCATATGATCTATATATACTCAACACAAAACACCTACATAAAGCCTCTAATGGACCTAAGGCCATAGAATGTATACATACTCATTGTGAACCACCTATATATAGAATCCTATGGCGTAGGATGTGTACATACGCATCGTGAAACACCTACATATAGAATCCTATGGCCCTAAGTCCATATGATTCTATATACCCATCATGAAACAACCACATATAGTGCCCTATGGCCCTCAGGCCATAGGATATATATGTACTCATCATGACACAACCACATGTAGTGCCCTATGGCCCTAAGGCCGTAGGATGTATATTTAATCAACACAAAACACCTACATAAAGAATTATATGATCCTAAGTCCGTAGGGTGTATACATACTCATCATTAAACACCTACATGTAGTACCCTATGGCCCTAAGGCCATACGATGTATACATACTTATCATGAAACACCTACATATAGCACCCTATGGCCCTAAGGACATAGGATGTATACATACTGATCATGAAACCCCTTTACATAGAACTATATGTCCTTTATCATATAGGAGGTATACATCCTTATAACCATGGAGTACCTACATATAGCAGCGTATGGCCCTAATGCCGCATGGTGTATATATATTCATCATGAAACACCTACATATATACTCACAGTGAAATGACTTTGTGATGGTTTTCTTAACAAATATTTGTTGAAACATTCTTGCACGTATGAGTTTTAATCAAGGTGATAGAGTATGCATGTTGGTAGCCACACAAAAGGTTGCCCTTGGGAGTGTACTGAGACAAACCCAAGTGCATATTGTTCAGGCATGCTTATTGGGGAAGGCAATGTATCGGTGTCAGTTGATTTGTGTTTTGAGAAGAAACCACTCATTCCATTCCCAACGATGGATGCATTGACAGTGGGAGATGCTTTTCACAGTATTGTGAAATGAAGTATTGGGTTTCTACAACATATGAATGGTATGCAATACGAAGGGGTTTCTATGTATGAGGCTCACAAAGGATGGGAGCATTGGAGGCACAATTTGATGGAATGAGATATAGGGAGGTTTGGAAGGATAAGAGGGTTCAACTTTGGGATGAGAGCAAAACACATGTAGTAATCGAAGGGGTTGTCATGTATGTGTGTCCATTTGATTCCGTAAACTTTAGTGAGTTAGGTGAAGATAACATCGGTATTGGTATTGAAACATCCTCTGCTTGTGAGCTACTATTTCTGCACAATCTGATGTATGCAACATCGATCTGGTTTGTTGGCCTATCAAGAGAGTGACAACTATGGATGGAAAAGCGTTGTTACAATATGAGGATTTACATGCTAGTGACACATTACAAGATACATGCATTGAATCAACTCGTTTGGTAGAGCCTATTTTAGAAAAATGAAAGTATTGCTTTATTAATAGGAAGCCAAAAATATCTGTGAAACCTTTTAAGAAATCCAATCAAGCATCCCTATCATCTGTCTAGCTTGTTTCAACCATTATCCATAGATTGTTGTTCTAGAAGGTGTTGTCAATACTGCAATAGAGATAGGGTCATGGTTATGCGCAATGAATTTTGGGGACAAATTTTGCAAAATAGAACCAACTATGTGTATGATACAATATTGACTGCTTGGCGTGAGAATAAAACAACTACAAAGACTTGCTATGTATTTTCTTTTAATGGCAATGAGGTTTGTAGAAGAGCTTGGTATGAAATTCATGGCATTCCAAAAACTTTGTTTTATCATTATCGTAAACAATTTGAAAATGGGGTTCGATGCTCAGTGCATGGTAATGATCGTGTCATAAGAAAAGAAAGAGACCATACATAAATGGGAAGGGCATTGGTGTGCTCTTTTGTAGATGAAAACTTAGAGAGAATGCCACATAAGAGTAGAACTATGGAAGATGATACCAGGGAAACCTTGCTTGCAATACCAAACACGTACAAGAAAATAGACATCTTACATGATGTTAATAAAACACTCAAGAGTATGAGTCTCAAGCCAATGTCTAGCACTACATTCAATAGGATTTGGAATACAGAGTTTGCTAATGTGACCTTGTCAAAAACAAGTGATTTCTCCAAATGTGTTGTGTGTAGTCGGATAAAGTCTCAACTAGAGTCAACAAAGGATGGTGAGCTAATTGCACATTTAAAGGATGAACGTAGAATTCACATGATGCAACAACAAAGTTGTAGAAATGTGTACTACACTTGGCGTAAGTTCTCCCAATTGCAAAAGGATAAGTATTTATGCATTATACATGATGAAATGGACCAAAAAAAGACAGCAATACCTAGATTGCGAGTGAACTCAAAAGACTATGCAAATGCATATCAGTTGCAAGTATCATTAAACAGGTATGATAACACATGGGCATGGTCATGGGATGTATGGTCATTTCTTGTTGAATGGTCTATGGCCTTCATATCTACATGCTACAATTGGTTCCCTTGCATTATGATTACAGAATTTGGAAAAAAACAGAAAACCATGGGCTAGGAGATTTATGCCATGATGGTATGCCACGTAGCAATGTAACATTGTTCAATGCATTGAATTCAAGGACAACTTTAGACCACCAAAACAGAATGTTGAAAGAGCGTGAGAGGAATGCATCAGTAGTAACACCACTGTTGGCCATTGAAGGATGTAATGAAGAGATTGCTAATTTGCAATCAGCCTCCTCTCAAAGTGTTGTGGATACCATGTCCACTCCCGTGTTTAAAAAATTACCTGAGAATCTTTTGCTACAACTAGATAATTGTGTAGGAGAGAATAAGAATCGATATTTATTTGCATACTAACCCTTGATAGTAGCAAAAGGTGTTTTCAAACCGTGCATTTGGGGTTCTTAATGGTGGGTCATACACATGAGGACATAGATGAAATGTTTAGCAGGTTTTTAGAGAGATTGCAAACAGGAATGACATACACTTTTCCACATTTGATGGAACATTTTCAAAAACGTGAAAGCTTAGGTCCAGCACCATTTTGGATGACACAAGTTCCTGACTTCAAATCCTTTGTTAAAGGGTACATGTGTGATGGACAAGATGCTCTTGTTGGACACTCTAAGCCACTTCAATTTAGTTTCTTTATGCAAGGTTAAATCCCAGTAATGCAATACAAAATTCACCCCAAATCACCTGATTGGATGCCGAGGGAGTCAGGAATTGAGTTGTGGAAAAAATATGATCAAGGGAAACCAAAATTGCCAGTAGGCTTTCCAAATGTGGTGCCTATAGCAGACTATGTGAGGGATAGTTCGCTTGTTATTCAAGGGATTAAGACATATCTTGAATTTTGGAAAAGATGGACTCTACTAAAGAAAAAGGAGCACGATTCTACAAAATACATGGAGCCAGCTATTATTTATTGGAAAAAAATAATTAGTGAGCTTAAACAACCAACCAATAAACAAACTGGTGAATATACATCATTTTGGCCAAAGACTATAGGGAGTCATCGAATACAACAGATAGAGGAAGACACAAATGAGTTTCAAGGATACAAAGAATTGAATGACCATTATGTTTGTCCTTAAAGTGTAAGGCCACAGAGAGCTCTCAGGCCTCAAATTGATGTAAGGAAAGGGGATTTTGTTCTTGTGAGACCCGCAGATCCAGAATATCCGATATGGCTAGGAGTTGCAAAGTCAGATGTTGATGTAGACAGCTCATCTCCTAACTACAAGAAAGTTTTCATTCAATACTGGGCACCAAAACATTGAAAAAAAAATCCCACAATTCAAAAACAATATGAGGATTGTTGGAAAACAAATTGGTGTTGCAATCTTGCTGACCCAAAATGTTGGGAGTGTGTTGATGCAGTTGTGTGGTCATGAACTCCAATGGGTGGAAGACTTGCAGAAGCAATTAAAATCCCATCCAATGTTGTGGAGAAAGCACAAGCTAGCTTAATAGGAAAAATCGAATAGCATTTCATTTTCATTTTTTTTTCTTGCTATCCGTGTCTATGTATGATTTTATAAAGTATTAATTAACACTAACATGAAAATAAAATTTTGGATGGGACAAAAAAGGTGTTTCTCAATACCACCATTTTCTTGAAAATCTATCTCTTTGTCTAATGTAACACAAGTCCTCAACAAAAACTTATCTATAACATTCCCAAAATAAATGAAATTTTCCCAAATCAAATGGGAAATAGGAATCCATAGGGATTGAAATCAGTCCCAAAGTTGTGGGATTTTTCATTTCATCTAAAAGAGTGTTTAGTTCCTAATATTGCTGGATTTTGATTTTACTATAGTGGTCAAGAAAGGGATCACACATTCGAGGACATACCATTTATCATGATTGATACATGGGGAAACACCATTAGGGGTTGAAAATGATTTGCTCAATGCTTATCTCTTCAATAGCCACATGGTACCAAGGTGGACTGAGCATATTATACCACTGATCACCATTGGTTCTCTGCAGATTGAATGACAACCATCAATCATTAAGCAATCTCACTTCCTAGTGCTGATAGCCAGATAGTTTATAAGCAAGGAAATGACGGCATCCTTAGTTATGCATCGAGCCATCTAAGAGAGAAGTGTATTTGAGACAAGATCATGTATAAACTATTGGTATTCACAATGCCAAAACATAAGCATACCAAAGATTGATGCTACTTAGGGTGTATTGGCAACACATACAAAAAAGAGTTCATGACTAGGTTAGTTCATGTAATGCTTGTGCAATCCGGAAGCCAATCGAGCATGCTACACTGTTCAGGATAGCAGAAGCACCCAAGTGGGAAAAGTACATTGTGGAGTATTTGGAAAAAGGAGTCTTGCCATCAAACTTGAGCAGAGCTAGACTATGCTCGATCCAACAAGAAGAAAAAAACTATGTCATTGTTGAAAATCACCGTTATCCGAAGAGGGATAGATGACAATTTAATAATTTGTGCAGCAGAGCACGAGTATCTTTTGATACTTGAACAAGCACATACCATTTGAGTAGCATGACACTTTTCAATCGACAAAACTGCAAAATCAATACTCCTTGCAGGAATTTGGTGGCCTACTTTGTTAATGGATACAGAGCACTATGTCAAAATGATGTGATGCTTGCCAACGTACTAAAGTACTGATGCACCGTGATGAAATACATCTAAGACCAATGCTGGGAGCATGGGCCTTTGCCAAATGGGAAATATATTTTGTTGGATCTATCTCGTCATTGGCATATTGACCACATGCTCAATATATTATATTGACCAAATGCGTGCAGGCCAAGGCAACACAAAAGAACGATGCTAAAACCACAAAACAATTCTGTATGAGAACATTTTAACAAGATATGGTCTTTCAATCAAAATTGTGAGTGATCGAGGAACTCCATACCACCCTCGAGCACCAACAAAATATTATGCAGAATGCTCACAAAAAATTTCAATGAATCTAGACCGAACTGGGATAAAAAACTACATTAAGCTTTATGGGTATATCAAGTAGCATACAAGACAACACAAAACACAAGACCTTTTAAAATAGTGTTTGAGATAAATGCCATGCTGCGTTCTTAATTCCTACACTACGTATAACATAGGACTTGAGATGGACGGGGCATGAGTTGTCTGATAGACTGGACCAATTAATATAGTTGGAAAAAAGAAAACTCAAATTGGTTGCAGCTATGTATGCACAAAAAGGACAAATGAAACAATTCCATGACCAACATGTTATAAACAAGGAATTTCAAAAGGGAGACTACGTTTTAGTCTACATCCTTAAGTAAAATTCCAAGAGACTCAAAAATCAAGGTTACGTCCCTAAAGAACCAGGAACATTATATGATTGGCTGGAAAACACGAAGAGAATTGATTTAGCAAAACCAAGGGAAAAGTCAAGATCGACTTACATAGCCATAGATCTCACCGAGGAAAAGGAGCAGCTGCTGATAGCTACCCTCAAGCAATATAGAGATCTGTTTATATATTTATAGAAAAATATTAAGGGGGTAAATCCAAATATATACCAGTACATGATACCCCTCAAGGGCGATGCTAAACCGTGCCAACAAAATTGTTGGGGGTTCCATCGTTGTAATAGCTCCAATGACCAACAAAATTATCAATCCGGAGGGATGAGCTACCCGGCTAGGGCATGGAAACACTCACATGGTTAGTGAGCTAAGCATGGCATCACAAATGTTTAACTCTATGAGGTGAGCTTCTCGGCCTATGGAGGAGCTAAGACACAATGAAGGGCAATCTCCATATCCACTTTTTTTCACTTCCAATCAACCCAATTACACACACTACAATTACAAGACACACACACCACTAATCCTATCATGCAACACACTAATGGCAAGCACACACACATAGATCTATCGAGCACCACACTCCAATCAAACCTACATGCACACACAAGCAAAAGAGTGCAATCACACAAGATTAGAGAGGGATTAACCACTAATTAGTTAAGATCTAGTTAATCTAAGCATCATAGGAAATCATAATAAGTATGAGAGAGGCATAGTGAGAGAGAATGAATCATTGATTAGTGTTAATCAAGTCTCATGAGCAAGGAGAAGCTCAAGGACTCCATAGCCACACACCTCAAGAGCTCTCACCAAAGAGTGCTCTCAACAAATGCCTTATGTACCTAGGGTAAAAATATAACTGCCTTATGTACCTAGGGTAAAAATATGCAATGTTCGGGCACCCAAGGCCTTTAGGGCTCCACCACTTACTGAATCTGCAACCTAGGCACAGTAACTGACCTATTCTTTACAGCTTGGAACTCCCATTGAGCCTGTAACACATTCAAAATATTACAATGGCTTGAAATAAATTGGGAATTTACAATACGTGACCATTTTGAAAAAACGTGGAAAAATGTGCAAATCCAATCTTTACTGCTTCTTTGTATTGATCTCTGATGTGTATCCATACGTCTTCATTTTTAGCAGCTTCTGTTAATTGACGTTGACTTAGTTAACATTCCCCCCTTCCGATTTTAGTGCCCGTCCTTGGGTACTATTGAAAAGTGTCCGTGGAGGATATGGAAGGTTTTTTGATTGGTTGTTGATGGACTGATTGTCTTCATTTGTCATTGGATTTGTTGATGAGGTCAATTTGCTGCAGTATCTTCATTGATCCGAATATGTATGTTGTGAGAGATAATGTTGCATTTGTCTCTCGTAATAGCATAATGATGAGGCTATTGTTTATTTATGAATAGTATGTACAAGGGAAGTAGAATGATGAGGTTCTAAATTAGGGTCTAATACCTGGATGACCAAAGGGAAAAAACCCAGTGGGAAAAAAGTGCCTTTGGGATACGCACATTATTGGAGTACTTATTAGCATGGAAAATATTAATAAAGTACTTCATGGATTATTCACTGATAGATATGGAATTAAAAAATGTGATATCCGTGGAAGTGTACTGGGCCGACGCCAATTTACCAAAGTCAACAACAAGCGATGGGGAGCGTTGGGCAGTCACCAAGGCCGCTATTCACTCGGTGCTGACTCCACTATTGCATGCAATTATTTTAACCCGAGGTCATTACCAAGCGATAGGGAACGTTGGGCACTCCCCAAGCGTCCTATTTGCCCCGTATTAACTCAACTGTCATATATAATGACTTTAAGAGCAAGGTCAATACCAAGCAATAGGGAGCGTTGGGCAGTCCCCAAGCTTCCTATTTTCCCAGTAGTGACTCAATTGTATTTTGGTAATCACATTACCATGGTCTTCATTGTCGATTACACCAAGGTCAACACCAAGCAATAGGGAGAATTGGGCAATCCCCAAGCCTACTATTCGCCCAGTAGTGACTCAACTGAATTTTGCCTTTCTGTTGTCAGTTATCATGCCCGAAGGTCTTTGACGTCGCCTGTAATGGCTTTAACATCAAGGTAAACTCCAAGCGATAGGGAGCGTTGGACAGTTCCCAAGCCTCTTATTTGCTCAGTAGTGACCCCACTGCATGACTTGTCGGATACAATGACATTGGTTTGTTGCTTGTTGTAGTCCACTCAAGGTGCATAGGTGGAAGAAAAAAGAGTGTCTAATGCATATGTCCAATGATGGAACATCCTATTTATGCATACACAGAAATGCATGAAAAACAATATGTTGTGCAAGAAAGATTTTGAGGGGTTCTTTAGAAAGATGGTGTAGCTATAAAAGCATATGATATGGCTTTGCAAGCTGGCATCCTTTTAAGAATGGTTTTTGTTGACGATGATATGTGCTCTCATCTTACTGTGCACTATGCGTGAGTATTGGACTCTACCACACTCCACCATTTGTAAGTTAATAGACTTCGACTCTTATGCTCATCTCTTCCAGCATGAGAAACATGAGTTTAGATATGCTCAACTCTTCCAGCTTGAGCGTAAGCCTATTAACTGTGACCCTTAGCATAGAGTTTAATATGACTTGAAGCTTTGGGACTAATGCTTTGCTCATTTTATGGCTCAGCAGCCAGACTCTGACTATGCCAAAGAGTGTTTTTTGCACTTTGGCGACTTGAATTTTTACATTCTTGTGCTTACTACAAACATTCTTCAGGTAAAAGTAAGCTTGAATCCTCAAAAAGAGGATTAGTGAAGGACCAAGTTGGCATTGAAGGTTTCTTTTGCTATACCTGTTTTAACTTCTTCAAATATGCATTCGTGCTGGTTGGGTTTTCCTTCTGTGACTGTGAAGACTCCACTATCTGTTTGATTCTCCAATTAGCCCTATTGATAGGAGTTTTTGATGTTGTTGTAGGCCTTTGTTCACTATCGGCATTTGACTTTTGACTAGGAGCATTGGAAGACTTAGGAATCCAAATCTTTTGAGGACCTTTGTAACTCCTTTGTTGACTTTGCTTCATTCTAGGTCTTGTTGAGCTCTTGAGATCTTCATGCAGGTTTCATGTAGTTGCAGTTGGCTTGTGGTTGACTGGTAGCCAAATCTTTGTATAGCCTGTGTAGAATCCTTGTCCAAGAGGAACATTCTTTGAGATCCATCTTTGTTCTGTCTTCTCTTGAGAGTTGTGGTTGACTTTAGCATCTTTCGATTTTTTTTGTTGTATACCTGCTTCTTAAGTATCTTAGGATTTTTTTTGTTGTATACCTGCTTCTTAAGTATCTTAGGATATTGTTGATGTTGATACCTTGTGGGCCTTCTTTCTTGGGAGGGACTTGAAGTTACTTCATATGCTCTAACATGCGGTTTTGGTACCCATATCTGTCTGTTACCTCCATAGTACTCCTGTTTGCATTCTGCATTTCTAACATCTTCTGGGCCATTGGCATTCCCATTATGATGTCATCTAGCATATCTTTTGATGTGATCACGCGGAATTGGGCTGTGATGATATCTGAACTTACTTCAATGGTAGTGGAGATGATTCCCCAACATTCTGCTCGTTTGTCTCCAGATATGCTCACAAAATCAAGAGCATCTTCCAGTTATGGTTGGCCACATCTTTTCCAAGTGTGAAAAGACATGAGATTCTTGTCCAGCTGAAAATCTAGCTTTTTTTCTCTTGACAGCTTTTCTTCATTTTCACTGGTGATGTTGCACTTGATATTCTCAGGATTTCTTTTTGTATTGATTGATTCTGTTGTGGCAGTGTCCTTGGGTTGAGCTTTTTCTGCATTTTCTTTGCTTTGATCACCTGCTTCAATCAATGTTGACTCCATTGGCTGTAATATTGCACCTTTTTGCAATTGTTGAGCATTCTCCTCCTGCATCTAAGTAACCTTTGATCTTAGAAGATCCACTCTACTTTCTGGAAGAATCTGTCTCTTTGGAGGAGATTTTGGTGGTGACCTTTGTATAGCTTTCTGGACTTTAGCTTTCATTGATTCTGACTTTTTTATCACCTGTTTTGGTAGCTTGAGCTTTGTATCATCTTCAGATAGTCTTTGATTTCAGTCGAGCCATCCATAGGGGTTTGTACTAGGTCATGATCTTGCTGGTATTCGTTACCATGTGCATCTTGATATGTATATGTGACTTGATCACATGTAACTGTTTGAACACTATTGGACTTGTCGGCTTTTGACTCTGACTTGTGGAGATCAGTTGAAACTTTTATCCCTGATGATCTTCATATAAGCATTTGTCTGTAGACTTTTATAGAATCTGGGTCAATTGGAAACTTCCAACAACCATATAATCTTTCAATGGTTTCTATCTTGAAGGGGTCTGTTGGCTAGAAGCTCTAGGGCTTCTAATTGGTGTAATATTTCCTCGTACATAAGCTGAGCTTGCTGGATTTGCAGCTCTCCCCTTCCTAGGGTGATCACTATAGCCTGCTTCATTGTAAGAGTTCAAAATTGTTTGGCTGATTTAGTCTCACCTTATGAGACTCTGAAGGTACACTTTGGGTAGCACTGTTGACATTTGACATTTGCAGCTCTCCCCTTCCTAGGTTGATCACTATAGCCTGCTTCATTGTAAGAGTTCAAAATTGTTTGGCTTTGATTTAGTCTCACCTTATGAGACTCTAAAGGTACACTTTGGGTAGCACTGTTGACATTTGACATCTATGAACTTTCTGCATAGTTTCCTATGTATCTCCTTGAAACATGACAAATTATTCCCCAAGTTAATTAGCATTATCTTTGCCCTAATATTGTCTATCCCATGGGTCTCCTAGGATATGAGCTTCTGTGGTTTGGCATCATAGATGCTAGACTCTCGTCTATATCTACGATTGTTTTGGTCAAAGTATATGTTCGTTTGGTCACAACATCGAAGCTTGATTTCCAATGGAGGAGAGTTTGGCTCTAAAAAAATTTCTGGGTTCACCTGGGTAATATCCTTAAGCTCTAGAGAGGATGGGCTATAATAGATTCTTTCGTCTGAAATGAACCATCCTTTTTTATCTATCATTGGACGCACTTCTATGAGCTGGTATGTGGGCCGTTCAAACACTGGTTGATCCTTTTTGTACAGTTTCCCTTTTTGGTCTACATAGTGTGTATATGAATGATGCGTACCATACAAAGCTAACATCATTCTGTCTGATGTGTCCCTTAGACTCGTGAATGATTGCACACTTGTGGTAGTGGATGCAAAATCATTTTCAAACCTAACAGTCTTTTCAACATTCGGTGATATCTCGACACCTTGATCAAATTCATGCAAGAATTTTTTGTTTAAAGAATCAATTTTAGGCTTTTCAGGTGCCTGTACATCTTTATGCTGATTTTGAATTTGGAGTGTTTTTACTAGTGATTCCATTTGTAATGCAGAATCATCTCATTGCATTAAAAGTGACGAATTAAATGCACTTACATCGAGATTCGCATTTCCAATTTGCTTTGTACCTTGCTTGGCAATTGATGTATCCCTGTTGTCTGGATTTCTTAGACAATCTTAAGAAAAATGTCCACCTTTTCGTCCACAATCTGAGCAATACGCCATGACTGGTGGTATATACTGGCTCTATCATGTCAAGCTCTAGCTAAAAAGTTTCTGTTTCTATGCTTGCCAAGTTGCATCTTCTTTCAAAACAATTAGCATCAAGCTATAGACTGCTTCATCTAGACCTTTGTACCGTCTTTGGCTTGGTTTTCCAATTAGACTGCCTTCATTTGGTTGATCTGTTGGATCTTGCAATTTTGGCTCTCGACAATAGATCTGACCACTGTAATCCATGTACAATGATCCTGATTGCATATGCACTAAATGGATGATTTGCTGGTTTGTGCAGATTTTTGGATAACCACTTGGGTTGACTTTTTGAACTTCTATCTGCACTTCATCTTTGAGCTTGCAATACCTGGCTCCACTGAAGTCTGTGAACATTTGGGAGTTCTCTGAATCTGGCTTTACTCTAATCAATAGGATCTTGGCTCCTGTGTTGCTTTTACTGGTCATAAGATACCTATGACCTTATGAATCTATGTACAAGAATTTATTCCCATTGTACCCATATAGCTGCAGAATCTGCTTTGTTGCAGTTGTGCATGTGTTGCCACTGCTACTAGCTTGCTCTGATGTACTTGAATTTTCGGCTCGATTTGAATCCATGTTGACTTGTTCTGTAAAAACTGTCTCCTAGGAGATTTTGGTATCGATTAGCAGAATTTCTCCTGCTTTGGTTTCGATTAAATTGCTTTAGCCAAAGCACTTTTGCAGTTGATTGCTCGTATACTCACAAGACTTGATTAATTCTAGCTCGATAATTTCAAAATTAATTGCAATCTTTTGAAACAATGAAAAACTGGGCCTTGAAAAGATTAATCTGCAATCCACTGTGATTTGTCAATTTTAGCTTGATTTTGACAAATTCAAAAATTTATCTGCCCCTCACGGCTTCGATTTGACCGTTTTCAACTTTTTGCGGCTATTCGGATTCTCTTCGGCACAGTTTGCTTGATTTGAGGTGTTTGCTCGGTGTGCGATACTCTTCCCGCCTTTGCTTTTCGGCTTTTAATTTGCTCGTTGTGCTTTTTCAGGCTCTTTCTAATTTTTTCTGGCTTTTCTGGCACTTTGGCGACTTTCTTTTTATTTTTCTAAATTTTTTTGTAAAATTTTGAATTTTCTAAATTTTTAGTATTTTTATGATTTTTTTTGGGAAAGCTTTGATTTTTTAGGAAATTTTTCTATTTTTTGGGGTTTTTTAAAGGTTCTATGGATTTTGTGATTTATTTTGTTTTTTTTTTCGACCAGTTTATGAATTCTTCGTGACTTTTAATGAATTTTCTATGATTTTTGGTGAGTTATCTGTGTACTTTTTTTTAAATTTTTATGAGTTTTTAAAAGATTTTTTGGTGAGTTTTTCTATTTTTTGTGTGATGGAATTTAAAGGGAATGAAATGAAATTAAAATGAAAGTGAAAAGAAACAAAATGAAATGAATAAAATACAAAAATCAATGACAAAAAAAACAAAAAGACAGGGCTCCACAAAAAAAGAGAAAGAAGACTACATGAAAAGAGAGGTCCTTTTTTTTTTCTTTTGTGTGTCTTCTTGTAGGTTAATGAAGTGTGTGTGCAGGGGTGTGTTCACGCATGTGTGTATGTGTGAAAGACAGCGAAAAAGAGAAAGTTAAGAGAGACTGCACGTGGGTTGCATATGTCGGGGCTGATTGCGGAGGTAAACGAAAAGGCGGCCCGGTTATGCGCGCAAAGGAGAGACAATGTCAGGAGGTGTGTGTGTGCTGACAACGAAAAATGCGGGCGGGGTTTGGCATGTAGCGAGGAGAGAAAGTGAGTTAAAGAGAGAATGAGAGGGGTGTTAATAATCGCTATGTGAGAGGGGGAGGAGAGAGAGTGAGGGGAGGAGAGAGAAGGTTAATAATCGAAGTTTTGGCAGGGGAAGGAGAGAGAGAGAGAGAGAAAGCTAGAGAGAGAGAGTTGGATGAGGGTGGGTTCACATGGAAAGGGAAGAAGAAGAAGAGAATTTTAACGTAGGCGGAAATTATCCCAGCAGACCATAAAGATCTATCCGCTACGGAGAATTTTTATGCGCTGAAAAGCCCTGGCGTCGCAACTAGAACTGGTCATTTTATTATTTCCAAACGTCCAAAAATGCCAAAAATAGGCCGAAATCGCTAAAATTCCTCCGAAAATCCAAAACATTATTAGAAAAGTCCAAAAAATTTCCAAAAAATTCTAGGAATCTTAGAAAATCATCGAAAATCACAATCAAACAATTTCGACACGCACAAGAACACCAAAAATAGCAGTTTTTACAAAAAATGCCAAGTTCGAACAAAATCGTTAACCCGACCCCCGGAAATAGCAAAATGCTCAAAATTTGGCAAACGAAAGCCCAAATGCGCCCAAAATCAAGCCGTTAACACATACTCAAAACAACTTGTAAAGATCGCAAAATATCAAATTTTTATGGAATTAAGCAAATATTAATGCGAAAATTAGCAAAAATTACCAAAAAATTGCTAGAATTATCCAAAAAATACCCAAACAATTTCTAAAAATACTCTACACATTGGGGAATAGTGCAGCCAAATAAAATAACACAAATCACATCAAATCAATTGCCAAATAATTTCATCAATAAAATCAAGACTAAGCAATTAAACCGACAAAATTATCGACAAATTTAGGTCAAAATTTGACGCAATTTGAAATGTGTAAATCCCTGTTTTGAGCACAAAAATGCAGAGATCAATCATTATACACATCAATCATGTAAATTTTACACTTTTTAGGCACACACACTCCAAAAAATTGGCAGTTTTTACCAATCTTTAGGTGCGCACACAAAAGGGTTAAACTTGTCGGATTTGCAATGTGACTTCATAGATCATTACTTGGGCATGAACACAGCACGAATCAATCATCAAAATTGAAAAATCATAACGCACACGTTGATTTTTAGGTGCACAAACATGGGCAAAATAGTGCACACACACCTAAAATTAGCATACACACACTCAATTAGAAGCACACACACTTGAAATTGACCGTCCAAGCATACAATTAACTCAATTAGGCACCCAATTAGCAACACACATTCATCAATTAGCAATTGAAACTTGTCAAATTCATGCGCCACCAAATCTTAAAAATTTCGGCATTACGA
This sequence comes from Adiantum capillus-veneris, assembly GCF_014529385.1. NCBI lineage: Eukaryota > Viridiplantae > Streptophyta > Polypodiopsida > Polypodiales > Pteridaceae > Adiantum > Adiantum capillus-veneris. Next base: position 30,275,662 of record NC_140953.1, on the reverse strand, counting down.
CGACGTGAAAATGAATAATCGAAAAATTTTCAATCCATAACATCGACATTGCATTGCGTCAACATAGCATAGCATTACATTGCATCATGGTGGGATCTCTACACAATTCTACACATCTTTAGATTCTAGGGAGGTTGAGAATACCACCTTAATTACCTTTCCATTGAAGATCAATTGAGTGGCCAAATGCTCCAATCCTTCATAGTAAATCAGTAAGTTAGCAAAAATAAGTCAAATTAGCAAGGGGTTAGTGAAAAATTAGACTGTGTAAACACACAATTGGCAAGATACGGTGACACATTAGGGAATTATGAATACATTGGTAGCTCTCTCTCTCTCTCTCTTCCTCTCCACTCTCTCTTTCACTCCCCATTTGTCTCCCTCCTCCTCTCCCTCTTTCTCTCTCTCTCTCTCTCTCTCTCTCTCTCTCTCTCTCTCTCTCTCTGTCTATCTCCTTACTTCCCTCCCTCCCTTTGTCTCTATCACTTTCCTTCCCCGCCCCCCCTCTTCTCTCTCTCTCTCTCTCTCTCCCCGAAATTTGGGGCAAAACAGCTATTACACAATATGGAAAGAAGTGCACGCTCCATATATTCAAGGGTACTAATCCACACTCGACACTAATTAGGAATTGAATTATGAATCTTGTGTAAAGAGTAATTGTTTGGCTCAAAGTGAGTCTGATCTAAGTAAGTAGGTCATGATTAATGATTGCAACACACACTAGGTGTTCAACAAGCCCATGTTCGATTATTGTGATGGGAATTATATAGCCTTAGCTTGTATTATTACTGTAGATGCCATCAATGCCTACATTTTTGTGTGCAAGCTTTGCATGGAGCAAATAATTAGAGGTGAACAAATTATTTTGTAGCACCATGCTGGAATGTCATCATACTCTCTACCTGCCATCAATGCCTACATTTTTGTGTGCAAGCTTTGCATGGAGCAAATAATTAGAGGTGAACAAATTATTTTGTAGCACCATGCTGGAATGTCATCATACTCTCTACCTCCCTCTTTCTCCCCCCCCTCCCCCGCCCCTCTCTCTCTCTCTCTCTCTCTCTCTCTCTCTCTCTCTCTCTCTCTCTCTCTCTCTCTCTCTCTCTCTCTCATCTCAAGTGGGCAAGAGAGAGGAGGGCAATGTAGGTTGTAGCAATGGTAGGAAAGAGTGTCCCCTTCATGCTATTACTAATGTTGAGCATCAACCTTCCCTATGTCATTGATGGAAGAGCATCACCTCGCTTGCTGAATGACAACTATAGCTATGTACGAGCCACCTTCCACTTTTGGAGGCTCTTTGAGTCTCTGGAAGCTCTTCTCCATCTTCAAGAGGCTTGGGGCTCATACAGCTCTTTGTCCCCTTTTGGTGGAGATTTTGGGTCTCCGTCTGGGTTAGGGTTTTCACAGCCACCATCACCACAAGAAGAGTAAGAATTCCAAGAGCCCTAGCAATGGATCCTCTTTCTCAGGCTCCTCCCCTCATCATTGAGAAGCTCTCCCAGATAGACCCCGCCCACTCCTAACGGGGAAATCTCCCTTACTCTTGATGTGGAAATATCCCCAAAATATACATTGCCTTCTACATTGACCCCACCTTATGGAAGCGGGGGACCAAGCTTTGGCTCCTCTGTTGACGTGGGGAATCTCAGTGCTCGAAAAAAACCTAGGCTTAGTGTAATCCCACCTACAAATTTTGAAATTTACCTATAGATTTAATATTTGAAGGTGAGAAAACCTACAAAATTTTGAAAAAATTAGTGTATTTGGTGTTAAAACCTTCAAATTTTGTCAATTTACCTCTGTTGTTTCATATATGTAGGTTAGCCAAGTTTTTGGAAAAATGTTTTTTTTGAGCACTGGTGGGGATGCCTTCAACACCTTATATTGGGTCGTCCCTATCATCTCAAAGCATTAGGGGTGCCCATTTTCTTTCCAAGCATTGGCTCTTTGGACATCACTGGGTAGCCCATTAGATCTCCTCTCATTGGCTTGCCTCTAACCTCTCTATAGGGTGGCGGCTCGTCTTTGGGTCCTAGATGTGGAGATGGGTCCTGTAATTTTTGGAAGAAGCACTTTGGGAAGTTCCCCAACCTTCTTTCTGGCCTAGAAACAATTCTGAAGCTCTTTGGCAACCATGCTGGGTAGGTTTTTGGAACTTGGATGATGGCGGTGGTGGTGTTGGACAAATCCAATATGCGGATGGCAACAAGTCCTGGGCCAAGCAAGGCACCACCGCCCTCCTTAATTCCTACACTATGGTTGGCTTTGCCTACACTCCCAATCAAGTGAACCGGTCCTTCCAAGCTGCTCTCTTTGAGGAAGCAAATCTTACTGCAACTTTTATCCTTTGTATCTTTATTATAGGCTTCAAATACCAATTATTAGAACCAAAAGAAAAGAGAGAGAGAGGGAGAGAGAGAAGGGGAGATATATAAATAGATAGATTTTATTATTATCGTCGGAGGTCAAATATGACATATGGGACCAAGGTTACATGTGATGTAGTATGTGTGTGGTTGATGAGTGACTCTCGATGCTCCAAAATTGTGGTGAGGAGAGTCACAATGGAGAGCCCACACTATGGTTGGGAGACGAAATTGTGTAAGTCTAAGTCATGGCTAAAAATGTGAGGGAAGCAAGTTTGGATGTGTGTGTGTGTGTGTGTGTGTGTGTGTGTGTGTGTGTGTGTGTGAGAGAGAGAGAGAGAGAGAGAGAGAGAGAGAGAGAGAGAGAGAGAGAGAGAGAGAGAGAGAGAGAGAGAGACCCTCACACTCTTATCTAGATGAGACAATATATTTTTAAGTTGAGTTGGCTAGAGCTCTATACACACACAAGTTCTCTTTTAAGAAAGTCAGGCTTCCACATGGCTGATTATCTATCTTTCTCTCAAAAATATTCATTTGGAATATCAACAGGATAAAAAACCTCATTTGGTCTTCCTTTTTCCCTCGCCATTTTATGGCATCACTCACCTAGCACCAACTGACTTATACATCTTTATATACTCACATGTGGTAACCTCACATCTCTGATGCTACTTCATAAAAGCATCGCATGACATGCACATGGTTAGAAGTAAACGTGAAATTCCTACTTATGGTCGTGTTCATCTTATAATATCAAAATAGAGTTTTGGCCGCCTTGCATAGTAGGTTAACACACACACACACACAGACACACACACACACACACACACACACACACACACACACACACACACACACACACACACACACACACACACACACACACACACACACACACACGCATGTGCGCGCACACACACACACACACTCTTTGTCATTATACTTGGCTATTGGCAGCCAAACCAGACGGGTGCCCTTCAAGTCGACCCCTTCATTTTGAGCCCAAATTTTGATATCCATTATTTTTTTGGAAAGTTTTTGTAATTATATGAGAGTCTCTAATTTTATTCAGATCACCTTGAGTCTGCTTGTGCTATATCCGAGTTGAAATGAGTATGAGCCTTGTAAAGTCAACCACTGGCCAACAGAGCCCTATGTTTAAAACTCATTTTGTAAATTGGAAAAGGGATACTTATCATTATCAAAGTCTTGAGTTTTGGAGCGTATGACTGAGGGCGGCTACTCTCATATACCTTGTAACCATCAAATCTTGAGCTCTGGTAATCACATTTTGATTCCAAAACTTGCTATGTGTTCCTTGTCTTTTGCTTTTTCATTCAAGTATATTAATTGTCGATTCTGTTGTGGTTTACAACTATGTGATAGTAGGCTAAATTTGTTGTTTTGAGCATGTCAATGATTGTTTTTTGATATTCCGACCATAGGAGAATGATCCTAGACCCTAGGGAAACCTTTTTGGTATGTTTTGTTGAAGATTCCAGGACCTTGATCATGATTTTGGTACCTCATTGGATTGCAATTAAACTTGGTAGATTAGTGCCCCTAAGCGTTGTAGACCTCCTTCCCAAAGTTTCATAGCATTTGGACTTCGTTCGAGTGTTGAAAAGTGTTCATGAGTAAGTGCGGTGACATAGGACATAGGCAGCTTGCTTGATCCAAGAGTGATAGATTTGTTAGTGTTAGAGATATCATCATTTCGTAGGTTCATTTATTGAGGTTGACACCCTTAAAGAGTCTCCGTGCCCCATCCGAGTTGCTTCCTTGAGTATTGACATTACATTAGTTATAGAAAGCTATGCTATGGACGTCCGTAGTGGCGACCTGCTTTTGAAGAACTTCAAATCATGCAGTTAGAGCTATAGGCTAAACTACAAAGAGAAAAAGAAAATGTTGCCTACTATTACAAAGAAGCTCAAGATTTCAGCAAGGCAAACACCTAGCTACAAGTCGATCAACAACGGTTGGAAGAAGAGCGTAACAAAGAACACCAAAGAAATGTAAAGGTAGGGGAATCATATGGTGTAGTAGTCAAAATAACCCTCAAAATGTTTTTGGCGATACAGGACACACCAGCCCCCACCTCCACTTCATCAGCTACAACATCACAATGCAAGAGTTGAACACTCTCAAAGATCAGCTGACCCAAGAAAGATATGACTGGCGGATACTAACTGCTGGACATCGGGAAATTCAAAGCCAAAAGGACAAAGAGATCAAGCAAGCATGGCACATGTCATCGAGCTACAAAAGAAAGATGTGGCCATTATTGCCATAAAGGCTCAGACAATAGTAATGGATATTCTACCACCTGCATCTGGCAAAGAGCATGCAAGCATGGACCTTCCCCTTGTAGATCTGCCAAGAAATTCTACAGAGAGTGGATTACATGATTTTGAAGACACGAAAGACAGAAGAGATGTGAGGAAGGAAATACAAAGATGGATTTGGAAGTGCAAGATCCATCACACAAAGCCTATATGCAATATAAAGCTTAAATTTCTAGAAGCAACGACACCTTTGATGATATCACCTGATGAGGTAGTCAAAAATCATGGTCATGAAATGATCTCTCTCCCACTGATGAAGCAAGAATCCCTCCTTTGGAAGAAGAAAATGCTGCCAGCTCTGAAGCCAAACCAAAAAGGGGATTACAGGGATGTTCCTATAATTGTAGATCAAGTATTGACAATCTTTGAGAATCAACCCCTATGATGGAGGAAATGGTTTGAAAAGCATCCACATGATGAAACCAACTATAGAAACGCACCGTAGCATCTCAAGATCGATCCTCCTTTCTATCCTATCAATAGAAGAAAATCCTGGGATAACTTCTATGCATGGTAGAGCAAACGACCAATGGTGCTTAATTATCCAATCCTCACCAAACCACCAAACAACTTTCCATCCATAGAAAGGTTTATTGTGAACAACTTACAAGGGGTCATCACACATATGAAGGATGTCCCGGATTTGACATGCCAAATGCCGGTGAAGATTGCAAAAATGATAGTCACCTATATCACCACATTTGAGGATATAGAGGCAGCGAAACATCCCTGGAAAGTGTTCCTTGAAGGAACCAGAGGCTTATGCTAGAACCTCAAGACAGAGATTCCAAGTCACAACGTAACCATGGGGATGTATGTCCGAATCATGTTTTTTCCCTCTCACTATGCAGACTTTTAAGGAGGGATTCATGAGAGGGTTCTTCAAAATAAATTCTTCAATTTTCAACCTCATGATAAAAAATTTATTACCCACCATATAGCCTACCAAAGTGTGTTATGAACAATCCCTTCAAAGAACTGGAAGCAAATATTGAAATTGAAGCAAGAGTGAAGAAGTTCAATCTACTCACCTGCACACTCGAGAAGTGCACCCTGGATTATTAAAGACTCCCACAATTAGATAATCAAGCAACTACCACAGCAGCATCAAAGACAACATGAAGGCAATCCAGATGAAAATCAAGATAGTTTGCATGAAGAAGTGCAAAGACTAGGAAGGGGGAAATGTTGGCAGCCAAACCAGACGAGCAACCTTTAAGTTGCCCCCTTCATTTTGAGTCCCAAATTTTGGTATCCATTATTTTTCGAAAAGCTTTTGTAGTTATATGAGAGTCTCTAATTTTATTCAGATCACCATGAGTTTACATGTGCTACATCCGCGTTGTATAATTAATAATGAGTATGAGCAGTGTAAAGTTGGCCACTGGCCAAGAGAGCCCTAGGTATTAAATTCATTTTGTAAAGTGGGAAAGGGACTGTAATGGAATTGATATTTTACTAATTATTGCAGCTGACATGTGGAAAAAGCTTGACCGATCTAAGCCTATGCAAACAGATATATATTTCATGCACATTTTATTATTCAAGTGCTCTTTTATGAGCTTTTTCCATTTATGACCGGCCGGCCAGTTTGTACTCTCTTTGACCATTCAAGAAATCTATAAAGTAAATACGTGCAAGAGGGAATGGTCACTCTTGCACGGGGAGATTGCGTGTTATTTTTCTCTCCTCTCCTCTCCTCTCTCATTGTGCCAATGTAGCACTTTGTTCTAGGAGGTGCTTTGCACGTGCTCCCACTCTAACTCGCTCTCGATCTCTCTCTGTTCGTGTTGAGCGCGATTATGGATTTATGCGAGTTGTCAGGTATGTATATTTTTTAATTTATGGCTTGCTGTGTGCTATTTTGGGTATTTTGCACGGCTCTCTGTGTCTCCCTTTGTAGCAGTGGTATTATGGATACACTCTTGGATTCACAATAATCATAGATGTGAAGATCAATATTAGAGATTAGTCATGCTTACCTTAAACTTAATTATTTGTTGTTTGAAGTCATATGTAGGTGATTATCTTCAATTTCCTAAGATTATAAATGTTCTTGGATTGTTTAGTAATTTTGGATTATCATGGTTGTATAAAAATTTCCTTAGCGAGTACAATGGATTTTATGGCTAGTAAGATTAGGAGTGTAATTATGGTAAATTTTAGTATAGTAATATGGTAAAGCAATGCATGCCATTAATCTTCTCGGTGAAAAGAGAGATTAAGGCTATCGTATTTGCCTGTATTAGTGAGATTTAGAGTACAACTAGAAGAATAAGGAGAAGAAGTAGAGTAGCCGTTGTTTTTGGAAGAACACGCAAAGTACATGGAGAAAAATTATCTTTTGTGTCTATCTCTACGTAGGAAATTACCCCAAAAGGGCACCTGTAGCAAAGAGAGCATGAGTATCGATATACCATTTCTCAGTAGGAAACGATTTCAAGGTAGCTCAATACTACAACGCCGACCGTGTGAACATCCCGCTGTCGTGCAGCTCCGCTCCCATGCTAAGAAAGATGCCAAAAAAATACACATCAAGTTTATTTGAAGCGTACATGATTGATGAACAATGTTTAGGGCCTTGTAACAGGCCAAGTTTAATGCTGAATGTATGTCAAATGCGACTAAAAGGGCCAAAATATTCCTTAATGATGTCAAAAAGGACTATACTTGAAGTGAACACATATGGGATATTATGATCTAAAACTGTAGTGCTTGAAGTACTCTTCCGGCCTGTCTTTACAGATCATCGATTGGAGCTACAGTGCAAAAGTTATGGTAGTTTGAAGTTTAGTCGATTACAAATATGTACCGGATTGGGCAACTGCAATTGAAGGGACAAAAATGAAATGAATGCATGGGCTTGAGGTGCTCACTATGAGGAGCATGTCGGTCTTTACAGATTAGTGATCGGAGTCCCGATTGCCAAATATTGGCCGTCAAAGATTCACCGAGGGCCGGTTCCGTACCGGTCCGATCGGCTCAATTGGTGTTTCAATTGGGAGTTTTTGTCTTTCGTCCAAGTTTCAGAATACATGAGCATCAATTGTTTTGAGGAGTCTCGTGTTCGGAATGTAGTCTCTTCTTGGAATGCAATGATTGCGGAATTAACCCAACATTATGAATGCTGGTGAGTAAACGACGAAATACTCAAGAAGCTAAGCACTACTTTATTCGAGGCTTTCTTCCTACTTTTGAAGCTTTTGGGCGAGGTCGATGATGAACTCTGATAACACTTTGAATACGGTTGATGTTGTCTTCCAGCTCCGGAGACTTTCAAAAGGAGAGGAAAGCACTCTAAATATTTCAACCCATATCTGCTTATTGTTCCCACAATGCAGCTAATCCGCAAGAGTGGAGCATTCATTGTTTGGTTAAGCTCACAAAATAATTCTATCCATGGTTGCTAAGCAAGGGCTTCTCTTCCCATACAACCACTTGCGCTTGCATCTTCGTCGATGTAATTTATTTATAGATGCAAGCCAAATTTGGTGTATTTGCAGAATTGGAAATGTGTTTACTGAGCTTTTGCTTCTAGGAAACTACCTCTTGGGTTAATGTTGTAATTAAGGTAAAAAAGACTCTAGGATGCAAAGAAAAGTTTCTTTCAAAATGCAATCACCTATGCTTCCATCTTGAATGAATAAGGACTTTGCAACAACTTGGCAAAAGAATTTATAACAGTAAGGACTATTTCAAAAACATGCTTTTGGATGGCTCAGCCTACAACATTACACAAAATGTTATGATGAGATTGCTAGTCAACGATTGTTGAAACAAAGGTGTCTCACTTAGCAATAGTTTGTTTGACATGTAGGCCAAATTTCTAGTATTGATGAAGTCACAAAATGTAATCGAGAAGCTTCCTGTCTAGGATACTATTTCTTGAAATGCACTTATTGCAAGACGTGACAAATAAGGGCAAAGTCAAAAGGATTTCTGCTGTTTTTGGAGGATGCAAAGGAAGACTTTTTTCCAAATGCAATCACCTATTCTTGCATCTTGAATGCATCTAGCCTTATGCAACAACCTGCCATGCAGCATTGTGCGAGGAACTTACATGGGCAAACAAATTCTTGACTACATTGCTAGTGAGGGACTGTTTTAAAAACGTGTTTATGCATAGACAAGGTGGTTAGATCAACATGGATGTCCAAATAAGGGCAAGGGCAAAAGGATTTTGGCTATTTTTAGAGGATGACAAACATATCTTCTTTCCAAATGCAATCACTTATGCTTGCATCTTGAATGCATCTCACATGATGGAAGAATGCATGTCACCTTTTGAATGAAATTGCTATTGTGCAAGAAGCTAACATGGGCAAACAAGTTTGCGATGAGATTGCTAATTGGGATTCATTACAAAAACACGACTTGCTTGGCTCAGCTTTGCTTTAGAAACATGCCAAATGTAGTGTACAAGATGTTCACCAACCTTGTGTATGGTATGTCATCTCTTGGGTGATACATGTGTCAATATATCTTTCGCTCGAAGTAACTTTTTGTTGAATTCCCACACAAACTTTCATGCTTACCAAAAGAGAAGACAATAAAAACCATTGGCTGGGAATACACAACACTATTGGAGTGATACACGTGGCATGTTTAATGCCATGGAAGAAAGTTCTAGCCAATTAATTGGTTATTCAAAAAGGCTTGCTTCGAATGATTTTGAAAATATTTACTCTAAGCAGGGTGCCTCTGGGTACAAGAAACAAAATTGAACTGGGTAAAGCTATGTATAAGCTTCACTATATTGGAGGAATGCCCTCTTTTTTTTCCGGACTGTTCAAAAAATGCTACTTCCAACTCATTTACAACTTTGACAGTTTTTTCCACCATTCCGAAATTACAAATTTTAAAATGGAAAAAACCTGCAGTACATTAAGGACCTGCACAAATAGGCTCTCCGCTTCCCTTGCACAAAGAGCTCCTTTTACCTTATTGCTGACGCCGCCTATACAAGCCATCCCGTACCTCTAGCTTCTCTTCTGCCACTAGTCCAGACAAAAAGCCTTGCAGCTGCTGCAGAGATTTATCATATGGAGGGTCTGACACAAACATCTAGCACAAAGATACACACCCACAATTAAGTCATTATCTTTTTATAAACTTGGCTGATGCAAAACAACCAAAAGACGAGTTACAATTACTCTCAGAAGATCTCTCACGGTGTTCATCTCTTGGAATAGTTTCTCGTCCTTGTTCCAATATCCAATCCCTTATGGAATACCCTTTGTCCCAAAGAAATCTTGAAGAATGCAAAGTTTCCATTGAGTGTAGGCAGTTTCGGGATTTCTGTATAGTCCATAGAGCCCAATAGGAAAGTCTTGTGAATGCAGAGAAGTGTAAAAGAGAGTCCAGTAGCACAAATGACATCGGCAATGTTGGCCAAATTTCAGCACAAATGCAAACGCTCGTGTCCAGAGAACAGAATGACACTCATCTATAGCAGAGCAGCTAATTTAAGGGCAGATGCAACATGGTGAGAAGTACGATAACAGTCAAGAGGCAAGATCACAGCCATGCATCACCATAGAAATCTCGATCACTTATTGGCAGTTGCAGGATGCTTACAACAAGATGTCGGCAGGGAGAGCACAGGACCATGATAGAACTGGCAGAAAATAATTTAACAATGCAAGGAATACAATGGCACATTCACTATTTCAAATGTTAAGAATGGGTGTTATGATGGCTTTCTGACTCTCTGCAATAGTACTAGTCTCAAAAGTGCGATTGGGTAGAAAGGCTAGGCACACAGATTGTGAGGACCTGTATTTGCAGGCTTTAGAAGAAGCTCTTCTAATATGTAGTATGGAATACCTGCTCAATCTGGGCACCAAAATAAAATTGACGGACCACTACTTCACTCACCATCAGATTTTCCAAGATGTCTCACAAAGCTAGAAAAAATAGCTGGATCAATAGCAGAAAGTTAAGGCTGTGTCATGAGATTTATGTGTCACATTTGCGTTTGCAATGTCATTCTGTTTTTCTGAATAAAAAACAGCATGATGTGATGGAGCCAAAAACGAGAAACACTTACTTTCAGCATATTATGGATGCGATCCAGAGGTAAGGCATCGAAATTTGTTAGCATTCCCAACACATACGACTACACATAAGAAGAAAATGAAAACAAAGTCAGATAAGATGGATGACATGGTGAAAATATAACAAGCTAAAACTGAGAAAAACCTGCTAAAATACTGTCACTTTATTTCTTTCTAGGAATACATGCTGGCAATGCCCTTCCATATATGAGACTCTTGCACAATCAATACGGCATCTTTGTGGGACATCAACACACAGCTTTACAGCATATGGTTGCTTGCTATGTACAAGAAAATCCTGTAGTAATGCATTCAAAGACTCTATAAATCCAAGCATGTCCTGACGTGGCAAGTCGTGTCTGCAGTGTAAATGTTTGCGATGCCCTTACAAGGATTAGGCATTTATGTAAAGACACAGCCCTTCATGGTAGGAAATAATAAGTAGCTCTACCATATATCCTCTTTGCTGCACAAAGCAAAAGCCTGAAACATGACATTCACCTCTATACACCCTTAGCATGACTTCACTTGGAAACTGACTACTCATGATTTCTTCTGTTTCTATTCAGACCAAGAGTATTTTCTTTGACAAAATAACAAGTTACGATACTTAGTAGCCACCCGTTAAAATACAGTCATAAAAACATACAAATGAAGAGTTCTCAAATCACCTCATAAACATTCATCTCCTGTTGTAATTGATCTTCCATGGAAGCAACTGCACTCTCTCCATCATCTTCTCCCAAAAGCGGTACAGCTGTATCATTTGTGGCCACACCATTTCGGCTTCCCCCATCTCCGATGTTTTCAATGATGGTATAGTACAGTTCCCCAGGTTTATCACCTAAAGACTCCAAAAGAACTCCCTGATAACAAGCACAAGCTCAAAGTCTGTTGGGGATTTGCAGAGTAGAACATATGACCACAATATTGGTGAAAGATGGTGCTTGACCTACAGCCGCTCATCTCTAAATTAAACACATACAACATACAACCACTATAGTTAAAAAGAGCTGAACCTACATTCAACATACAACTGCTATGATAAAGTGCTGTGGACCTTTCCCTACTACCATTCACCCATTCAAAACCCAGCTCTTGACTCTTCACCAAGGTCTGCCATAACTCAATTGAAGAGTAAAATTAAACTGATCTGCTCTGTTAAGGAAAGACCCTGTTTGAATAACAGAACTTAGAGTTGAAAAGCCGCCCATGCTGTCTAACCTGATTAACCCAGAGCATGATTCGACGGCGAAGGGTTGAAACAGGCACTCCTAGGGCAGAGGCAAGGTCCGTGGCTGCCCAACTAGTATAAAAAACATCATGATCAGACCATCTTACATTAGCACCACCATTTCTTTCACAAGAGCAATGTCAAAAGTGCAAAAACACCAACCTAGCATGATCTTCAAACAGCATAATAATAGACGCATGCATGGGTGACACCATAAATTGAGCTGCGCGATCCTCAAATTGAAGTTCCAACTACACAGAGTTCAAAGAAAAAATTGTGAATTCAACTGAAAGCTCAAATTTTGGAGAAATCCAAAAATACCTTCACAATGCCAAGATGCTTTTTCCACTGAAGCTTGCGGGGAGTTTTTAGTGTATGGTATCTCTGTGCGTAATCTTCAAGAAGATTATCCACCACATCTGGAATTTTTATGTTCTCTACCTGCAAAATATCCAAAGCAGACCCGTAATGTGAAAACTGAGCACATGGTGAAACGTTGGCTCTTCAAGGTAGCTAGCTATAGGGCTGAAAAGCTTTGACACCTGGAAAGGAGGCCAGAATAGTGAGGAGATAATAGTAGCATTGACAGCTTCTAGGGATAAATCTTTCTCGACTGGTTCCTCATTGGCATTAGAAGAGCTTCCAGGTGGTTGTTCTGACTGTGAAAACACTCCCCTGGCTCGTGCAACAAAAGCTGCTAGCCGTGATCCAGGATCTGCAGTTCTGGATATGGAAGTCACACTTGGTGTATTTTGAGCTGCTGAGCTGCCTAGAAAAGCTTGCAGCTGCATTTTGTTGGCCCTTGGAGATGTTGCAACTGTATTAGCTTTAATATTTGAGTTAATACGCTTTGAGTCTGCAATATCCTTCAGCATGATTTCACAACTGTGCATGCTGTTCTCTCCAAATCGCAGCTGCAATGACATATTCACATTCAATACAGCAGTATCGGAGCTTGTTTAACTTAATAGCATGGCATGGCACTCATGAGCTATTTAGATGAAACTTTTGTCCTCCTAATGCAAATAGAAAGTATGAGTGACCTGGTACCTTCAGAAGTTCTAGGGTACGAATTTCCCGATCTATATCATAATCTGATTTACTGAGAAGCTTTTCCGCCAACATTATACGATACTCATTCACAAATAGCTCCTTAGACCCATAAATACCAACCAACATTCCAATAATATCCATTGACCTTCTACTCTTACTTGTTCTAGATGGATCTGCTTCTACAGGGTCTGGCTCCCAGCTGTCAGGATTGAACATTCCAACATATGAGAATGGGTCTACCACACTGTCAGTCAAAATGGCTTTGTCAAAAGAAAATTTGCCTACCGTTCAGCAGCTGTCCATGCATCCTCATCATCTGCAACTCCCTCATCTTCACTGTCGACATTGTCTATCACTGTTGCTCCTCTACTCAGCTCCTCCAACAGGCTCTCTCCAACCCCTCCAAGCGCAGTAGAACCACTGGCACCAGTGTCCTCTGTCAGCATTGTTACAATGCAGCGAATTGTGTCCTTCCGACTTCGTAGATATTCTCTGATTGGCTCTCCCACAGCCTCAAGGAAAACACCAGTGTGATCCATGGTGCGCAATGCTTTTATGGTAGAGATGTATTGAAGCAAGATATCAGTTGTAGCTGCACCAGCAGTAAGCAATCTATGCCGCAAAGCAGTACGAAATGACTCCACGAGCTTTGTGTGATGCCCTGTATTTGCCAGGCAGTGCCGTAGATCCTCTATAGCCGGCAAACTTAAGAAAACATGCATCAGTTGGCATACAGTATCCCATTGCAGTGACTTTTCAACAGAAGGTCCATAAATTACAAGCACCCTTGCACTTTTCACTACTTCCATAATCTCTTTTTTTATCTTAGTTGCACACAATGTAACGAGCACACATGCAGTGACACATGTACACATGGGACATGATGGAGATGATGACGACATCATTGATACCAACAATGATGAGAATTATGAAAGATGTAACAGCATCGACAACATTGATGATTTTGATGATGCATACTTAATGGCACCCAAACATCAGGTTGATCAAATACATAAGCATAAACATAAGGCCCAGGTCTCAGAGAAAAGTTCATGGTCTGGCAAATCATATCTCTAGTGAACTTGGCTTGCCAAACTCTTACACTGTGTAGGATTCGGGGGTGGCCTCTATTATAACACCTCCTAAATCCAAAATGGAAGATGAGGAAGAAACAACCCCATTCGAAGATACCTATGTGAAACTCCTCTCATAAAATTATCTTACCCTTGCTCGAAAACAACCCTGCCTAAACTCAACTAGCTTCCCTCTATACCCTAGCTATGATCAGTTTCACTAAAGGAAGCATAGAAACACTAAATTTTTGGAGAAAAAACGAGGAAAAATAAAGGAAAACCCGTGCTTTTTAGCATAAAAGCCACAAGCTTCAACCTATCTCAACAACCCTTACATATGCAAGATGGGGCTCCATAGCTACTCTGAAACATGCACATAAACTCATCAAAAACCATTCCAATCAAGATTATACACAAAATCGTAATATTAAGCCAGGAAAATTAGAAAACACCATGGAGAGCATGGGGAGCTACTCTCCATTCACATGTATAACAAAGGGCTTTTACTAAAAATCCTAAGCCGTAGACCAGCACACACAAGAGAGCTCCACTTCACAACTTTCATCGCCAAAGAACAACAAGAGGGGTGAAAGTGCAGAGATCCACACCGTGTTCATGGCCCTCTTGAGGAGAGACACACCCTCAAATCAAGCCGCACTACCCTTACACACACAGGCACCTCTCCTTTCAAACACTCACCCACCACCGCAAGCTGCAGCAACACAAACTTTCTCCTCCACAGATGAAACATCAACTCATTCACAACCAAAACTTGATGAAAACTTCCATTTTCTTTGTGGCTTTTGTGTACTTTGTCATTCTTTTGAGCCCCCACACTTGTATGTACAAAAACAAACAAAATTGTGTACCCCGCCAGTAGCCGTCACTCATCCATAGCGACACCTAGCGTACACCACATATGCACACCTTGTACATGAATGATTTGTGAAAATGAGACTTCCAAAAGAATCACAAAACATGGAAGTATGTCTTTGGGGTGGCCCGCATCATTTTGCAAAAACACGTCACAATGGTTACTTTACCTCCCCCATTGACTACCCACTTACTCGCCTCATGAGCTTGAAGAAATGAAGAGAGGAGAACACAAGAGAGAAGAGAAACACAATGCGAACAATGAGAATGAGAGAATGAGTGAGAATGAACCCAAGAGCAATCATTTCACAATAACTCAAGAGAGTGCTCATACAACTAGATATTTGAGAATGAGGGGCATGTGTCACTTATATATAAGAAAAATGGCCTAGAGTCTCAGAAATAGGAGGCGTCCCAATGTAGGGCTGACTAACCTCAATAAAATGCCACAACGCCAAAATACTGAAACGTGACAGAAACCCTAATAAATGTGCCACATCAGTCCAAAGATACACCACATCAGCATAGAAGCTAATTAATAAGGAAAATGGACTATTAAACCATATAGTGGAGGGCCATTGTGGCCATCAATCATGAGATGCAACCAAGAATGCCACCATCGTGGTGATGACATATCTCTAAACACCTCCTCTTCTGCACCAGATGGGTGGTCCAACACCACACTGCGGCTCGTCGAGGTAGAGGCTTGGTGAGTATGAGACAGAAACTTTGTGATGCTAACAATGAATTGCAGAGTTTACTACAGAGCCACAATGTGGATGTAAAGAACCAACAAGGGAGGTAGGAGAGGTGGTGGCGGTGAGACGCAGTGGAGGAGCTAGTAGAGGCTCAACAACTTCCACTATGGAAATGGATCGACACATTTATGAGATTTGACCAAGCTCCAATAGAATCAAAAGCTAATATTGTCTCATCAAACCGTTCATCATGAGAGAGAATAAAATCCCCCAAGAAGAATTCCAAAAACGAAACCTTTTGGAGCGAGAAGCAAAAGCACAAAATAAAATCCCCCAAGAAGAATTCCAAAAATGAAACCCTTTGGAGCGAGAAGCAAAAGCACAAAATATATCTCTCTCAATTTAACATCTTTTAAGGCACATGAACATGAGCAATGCAAGCGAAAACATGAAGATGAGTGACTTTACAACATCTAAATACCTCCTCTAGCGTGATGCTATCTACCACTCTTGTGAGAGGGATGATTAGATATATTGATACCGCCGCAGCTCCACTTTAAAATAGAAGAGCAAGAAAGGCATGATGCAAGAGAGTGTGTGCCATCTCTTCACTAACCTGATCTTCCTCTCCACAGCACCACCTCCTCTACAGTTACCGCTCTTGTGAGAGAGATGATTAGATAAACTGATATCGCCACAGCTCCACTTTAAAATTGGAGAGTAAGAAAGGCGTGATGCAAGAGAGTGTGTGCCATCTCTTTCACTAACCTGATCTTCCTCTCCACACCACCATTGGTGTAGGTACTAGGTGTAGCCCGCCTACACAAACTACCTCTAGGGTCTAGACTAGTGCCCATGGCCTAGGCTCAACGAGTCAACCTACCTTTTCACCTACTTATGGCGTCTAGACCAGTGGGCCCAAGCCACTCGCTAGCCGACCATTTACACAATGTGGTGTAGATGAGTAGTGATTAGTTGGTCATTGTGGCCGCATCATCCACAATAGGCGGCTGATCTTATTGGAGGAGATATTTTGATACTTGTCATCGTATATATCTGCTATTGTTCTTTCAATTTATGTTGTCATTGCTGTCCATGTTCAATTCAGTTGTTATTTCACCAGTTGCTATTTTGTTTCAGCTATCAGATCAGTTTTTTGTATCCTGACTTGTCGGCTCACATTCAACGAGTGGACCAGTCCCAGTGGTCGACTGAGCTCCAATTGGTGGACTAGTTCCTACTTGTCGGCTCAGCTTTAACAGGTTCACTAGTCCCAGTGATCAATAGGTGGACTTAGCTCCAACAAGTCGACTAGCTGACTCTCGGTGGTCGAGTGGTCCACTCAGCTCCAACTGTTCGGTTGGTTCTAGGTGGTCAATCGGTCTCAGCTCCAACAGGTCGGCTGGTTCCTAGACTAGTGTGCTCAGTAATTTGGGGTCGACTAGTCCAGGTTCAATCCATTGCAACTTGTCAGCTTTGTCATCTCATTTAGTGGCTAAGACTAGTAGGTTCCTTCCATTAGGTCGACTAGTCCGAGTGGCCGACTTAGCTACAAGAGTTCTTACTTGGTGGGTGCAGCCCAGTTGGGCCCGCCGACTAGTCCCAACTACAAGGTTCAGCCCATCTGGACAACTTATTCAGCCTAACCACGTTAAGTGGTAATCCTAGAGTGCTCATGTATATACCGCACCAGGCAGTCTAAGGACACCCCTGTGAGTCCTCTGAGAAGCCCTTTAAATTCCTATCAGAGAAGGTGCAACCCTTCCTACCAGGTCGAAGTCCTCCCCCTCTACCACTACCTCCACAACTCTTACATCTTCACCTCAACCAAGTGACCTGGGCTCCCCTACAACTTAACCAACCTTGTCCCCTTTGGCATGTGATACTACAAAAGGAGATGCAAAATATGTGTTGAAAGCGAAAACTCTGATTTGAATTCTTTTAATGATTTTCTAAATCCCACAAGTATGCATGAGGTTAAGCCAAAAGGCATTACCAAAAATTCATAAAGTCCAAAGGTGGTGCGAAAGGTAGTTTTATGGTGAGGAGGATGCTAAAGAATGCACAATTTTGGAAGTTGATACCAAGTTGTGGTTGGCATTGATGATGGAAATCATGTTAGCTTGTCTCTTGAGTGTGAAAGTGCTGATTTGGATAACCTTGATAGTATTAAAGGGTCTCATAATGTAAACTTATTGAAGGATAAAGACTTGTCTCCATGTATCATCCATTCGAAAAGATTCCTCTAGATGTAAATCCAAGAATGGATGGTTACAACGCTAGCTCGCTGCTGCTGCTTCTGCGCACGCCATCGCTGCTCTCTCCACCTGCCCCCCTTCGCGCTGCCTTGTCCCTGTCAGCCTGCCGCACCCCCTCCCTCTCGCGCTGACCTGGGCTCCCCGCCCGTTCCTCAATCCCCCCCCCCCCCCCCCCCCACCCCCCCCCCCCCCCCCCCCCCCCCTTCCCCCTTGCATTGCCGCATCCTATCGCCATTCCCCCACTCCCCCCTCGATACTGCTTCCCATCGGCATCGATTCGCCCCGCCTCGTTTTCAACAACGCCTTCGACTCCCCATCGTTCGCCTTTGCAGCAGCAGATACAGATGAAAAATTCCGCTCCACCACAGAGGGACTCCACTCAAGCCCCCTCGTCCGACCCCGTAGAACCCACCATCCGACTTGCTCTTTCTCCGACAGAGCAAGCGAGCTTAGAGGCACAGGTGGCACGCCTTCATGCCACCTCTGTTATCTGCAAGATTCTCAGCACCAGACCGAGCACACGGGAGATGCGTGATCTCCTCTAGGCCCGCCTTCTTGCAGAGGTGGGCAAGATCCTCAATGTTCAGCTTCTCAGACGTGGCTACTACCAGACAGAGTTTGAGACTCCTGAGATGGAGTCCAAGGTCATTGCAATGAGCCCCCTAGCCATCCGACTAGTTCGAGCTCATTTTCGATAGTGGCGCCACGGTTTCGACCCAGCTACTGATGTTCTTGTCCAAGAGGCCGACCTTCCCATTCCAATCTGCTTCCCCGGCTTGAGGAGAGAGTACCTTCCGCTCCTGCCCAGGATTGGCTCAAAGATTGGGACCGTCGTGGAGACACCTCACACGAAAGCCTCTGTAGCTGCCAAGGCAACTGGCATTCCCACAATACGTGTTCTGGTTCGGGACACCCACACCCTCCGGAAGGTCATTCTACTACCTTGGGTGAATGGTGGTTGGTTGCGCCAGAGTGTAGAGTATTCGGGCCTTCCGAATCAATTTCATCTGTGGCCATCTTGCGAAGGCTTGTCCAGGGAGGAGGCCCCGACCTCCACCTCAGGCTCAACCCCGGCCTCCTAGGACTGACAGCACAGCAGGCAGACAACCACAGCTCACCTCCGAGCCTGGGGCTCAAGCAGAGGAGGGTTGGCAGCAGGTTCATGGTCGGCGTCGACAGGGGCCACCACGTCAGCCTAGCCCTCCAAGTGGTCGCCAGGCTCCAAGCCACCAGCAGCGATTTCCAACAAGGAACTGTTTTGACCCTCTTCAGCAAGATGAGGTCCCAGCTCCACCCTCCACCTCAGCCTCGCCTGCGACAACCCCTCCTCCCCTTGAGTTCCCCCCCCCCCCCTCCCGTCTCCTTTCTCCTCCCCATCTCCCCCCTCACCTTCAGGCGCTCCTTGGCCCCCCGCTCCTCCATTCCCCACTTCCCCCCCTCCTTCTTCGTCTTCCCCCGCTCCTGCCCCGCAGCCGCCCCATGGGGTAGGACCTTCCTCTGCTGCTAGGAGATCTCTTGGCAGTGTTGTTGCCACGAGTCGCTTGGCAAGAGAGGGACAGCCTTTCTTGGGAAACGCCCCCTCTGGTGCAGACGTCTCCCTTTGCAACAGTTCCTTGTGGACTGACAAGTTTTGATATTGGTCGCAGGTGGGACTTCTTCACCTATAACTTCACACGGTTTCTCGACAACCCTTCACCAGACTTTGAGGCAGCTTGCTTGAGAGTTCATGTACTATTCCTTACAGCTAGAGGGATAGAGCCCTGGACACAGCAGTTGGCTTCTCTTTTCCCCTTTGTGGCAGGGACCAGTCTCAGTGGACTCTGGACTCAATGGAGTGGCAGCAGTCACAGGCCCTCGAGTTCTCTCACCACATGGGAGACCTGGGGATTACAAACCTGGTACAAACTCTGTGGCTGTTGGCCAAGTTCTCAGTGACACCTCCAAACTTGACAGGATGTAGACACATTGGGGTACACCTCTTTGCTCTGCCCACAATGTCCTGCTGCCAAGAGTCCGCAATACTCATATATACCCCTCCCTGGATATCACCGGGTCCAAATGCAACTGACCAAAAAATGTCTCATATCGTCCACGCAGAAGCTGACCACAACCTCTAATGCGGCTCTTACGAAGATGAAGCTCCCGCAGCATAAGAATATCCATCCCTCCGCCCACAACGCATCGCTGAAGCTCCCGACCCTACTGACGCTGAAATTGGGGCCCACCTAATCCGTGTACCTTCCATGAAACAATCCTCATGGAGACCGAGAAAGTACTCATGCTGCAACAGCAGCTAACTACAGTATCTTCGAGGCACGTTTGGATGGGGAATAATCCGCATTCGAACGTCCCCAAGATAGGTGTGACTGCAAAGAATGTCTAGCTCAAGTCCAAGAAGAGCGTGCCTTGCGTAGGGCAACCTCCTCTGTCCAGGAGTCCTCATGTATGTATACATAGCATGGTGGGCTCTACGTGCTCCTTTCGAGGTGAGGATCTGGTGATACTTCTTCTCGATTTTGAGAAGGCCTACGACAGAGTTAACTGGGACTTCTTGGAGGGCACTCTGTGCGGGATGGGTTTCTCAGATGCTTGGATCAGAGGTGTGTTAGCTCTCTACAAACGTGCACACAGTCAGGTGCTTTTGGCAGGAGACAGAGTAGACCATTCCATGCTCACACGCTCGGTCAGACAAGGCTGTCCTCTAGCCCCCTTCCTCTTTCTGTTCTACGTTGAGGCGGCAAGCAGATTCTTGGTTTCACAATAGGTTGGTCTGTGTGGCTTACTGCTCCCTATTCAGGGCGATGAGCTGCTGGATGTTGAGTTTGCAAACGACTCAGCTTTGTACTTGGAGAGCCAGGAGTCCAACCTTCACAGATGTGAGCAAGCTCTAGCGACATTTTGGTGTGCATCAGGCGCACTGATCAATTGGAGGAAGACAGTGACATTCTGTAACAAATTGTTGACGTGTCAAGGCCTAAAGAATGAAGCCAACTTGCATATATGGGCCAAGGGGCCTAAACCCTAAGAAGAACAAGTAACAGAAGAAGAAGTCCTACCAACTTATGGGGACCCCGTTTGATGGGGCCCCAAGTGACATAAAGGATTGAAATAAAGCACGATCCGGATACACGCCAAAACTGATGACGTGGCAGATTTCCGAAAATTGCACTGACATGATGACGCGGCAGGTTGTACGGATTTCCGCGTTTTGTGCTGGCTGATGACGTGGCAAGCTGTACGGATTTTCGTAAATTGCGCTGACAGCTTTTTGGCTTTGCTTTTGCACTAGATGCTTTTGAGTTTGAAGGCTTTTTACTGTAAAGTACTTTTGGGGCCAAGAGCCTTTAAACATGAGGCTAGGGCTCATTCTCTGGCATGCTTCCTCGAGAAGGTGCAGAGTCTGGAGTACCGGCTTGTATTGAGTTGATGCAATATAAAGAAATACCGAAAGGGGCGCCAAGGTTTTGGGGCCAATACTCTTTGGGGTGGAATTCCACCACTCCGTGTCGTCTCTCTCTCTCTCAATTCAGTTGTTATTGAAGTGCTAAAAGTATGCTCAGTCTCTTCTTTTCTATTGGCACGTGGTGCCAATGTGTCACAAGACGTGGTGCCCGTCTTGTGACACATTCTGGGTTGGCAGTGCTCCTACGCCTGATTGGTTGCCTAGTGAGGGTTTTAAATGGATTCCCCCCGGGACTGCAATTCGCTACTTGGGTTGTCAGGTTGGCCTGGACTTGTCTCCTGAGCAACAGATTAGTCCTCTCTTCCTATCCATAAGGAGGAAGTTGTTACATTGGAGTTCAGCACGACTCTCTTTGGCAGGTAGAGTTGTATTGGCCAACCAGGTGTTGTTGGCTACTATGTGGTACATTACATCTTGCTGGATCTTCTCGAGTTCCTGTCACCCACGTAGAGAGGCTGATCAAGAACTTTCTTTGGTCAAGACGCGACACTCAAATAGCCCGAGCCAAAGTAGCTTGGCAGGTCATCACTCTACCTTGTTCTCAAGGGGGGTTGGGGATCATAGACCCAACACAGCACAACAAAGCCCTTCTTGGGAAGTTTGTTGTTAGAGGATTGCTTCAAGGAGAGGAGCCTTGGAAGGAGTTTTTGCTTCAGCAGCTTCGAGCTCAAGTGCCTCAAACACGAGGCCCCTAGAGACCTTCCATCAGATGGATCTTCACAGAGATGCGTAGAGTCGGTCTGAGCAGGAGACAAGAGGATCGTTTTACTGTGAGTCTGCTTCGTTCTTGGGCGCAGTTGCTAAGAGACCTGGAGCAGCATCAACCCACTTGCAAGGAGGAACGTTTGAGACAGCCCCTTCTTTGGAACCCCATGGTCAGCACTCAAAGAGGCCACCTGGTTGTAGTAGGTCTCATGTTTCTTGGGGTCCCATGGCAGAGGGTCCAACATGCACTCTAGGTGACTGTCTGCAGTTCTCAGGTTTGTCAAAGGAGTTACAGAGCATCCAACTGCAGGGCATGAGAAGGGTGCAGAGCATGTGCCAAGACATTACAGAGGGAGTACCAGCTAAGTGGCTCACGCCTCTAGAGACACCAGCTCCCACATGGATGGGGGCCTTCACGCGACAGGAGGTCCTCATCGCAGTTCGAGCTTGCTCAGAGACTGTACCCTCGATGTTCTTCGAGATTCAAGGCGAGGGTCGGTTACACAGAGTCACAGTAGAGGCTTCACAGGTTGCAAAGTGTTGTTTTCAGAGGATCCGTGTCGTGAGCATCTGCGGGAGGACTTGTGTCATCGATCTTGACCCAGCAGCTCTTGAGACATGCCATTGGAGGCTTTGGGCTTGGGAGAGCTTTCCACTGGCACAAGTGCAGTGGGATCCTGGAGAGTGGTTTTGGAGGGACCCATGCTCTTCGGCAGGGGTCCCTTTCTTTCAGTACATTGTTTGACTGGGACGTCACATACTGGCAGCACGGAGAGAGGCTCCTCTTGTTGCAACACCTTATTGGCAAGAGGAGGGTCTCAGAGCAGAGTTCTTGTCAACCTTCTGGGCGAGGTTGTGGGATGCGAGACAACCGCGGCGAGTCACTTTATTCTAGTGGCTAGTTGCACATAGAGCTACAGCACTAGGGAGCTAGCTAGTACATAGTGGCCTTTCAGCAGTTAGCTTGTCACCATCCTTTGAAGAGTCAGTGTAACTGTCTGTGGGACTGCCCTATGGCACAGTAGGTTTGGCTTTGAGTCCTTCGGTTGATGCTAGCGCTCTCCACAGCACGAAATTATACTTCTACACTTGGGTGATAGAAAGGTATACCATTTTCCTCTTTTTATTATAACACACACACACACACACACACACACACACGAGAAGAAGAGAGTTTTAACGTCGTTGGAAACTATCCCCAGAGACCTTAAAGATCTAGCCGACGAGGAGTTGAGAGAGAGAGAGAGAGAGAGAGAGAGAGAGAGTCTAAAACAATAAAAAAATAAAATAGAATATAAGAAACCCTAAAAAACAGTAAGAAACGCTTGTGAAACCTTAAAAAACAGCAAAACATAGATTTGAAGCCCTAAAAACAAGGAAAAAACAGTGGCAAAACCCTAAAAAACAGCAAAAAACGGTGACGAAACCCTAAAAGACAGCAAAAAACAGTGTTGAAACCCTAAAAACAGCCAAAACGCAATTTCGAAACCCTAAAAAACAGCAAAGAAAAAGTGGCGAAACCCTAAAAACAGTGAGAGATTGTTAGGTGCAGCGGAATGAATGTTGTATTTTCTCAAGATTAGTGATCTTTACTGCTCAAGGTTCCTTTTAGTTCTTAGGGAAAGAGAGAGCTTTCCGTCTTATGGAGAGTGCTATGGTCACGAACAAAGCGAGTGGATATTGTGCGTGCAAGTGAATGAGACTGAGAGAAGGAGAGAGAAGAGATACGACACCCGAGAGGTTGTAAAACCCTCCTCCGAAGGCCCCACTCTCGTCGGCGAGACTGGTCTATTCTTTGATTGCACAAAGGTGTACAATGCGTATGAAATGGACTATGCAACTTGGTCTATGCCGATGACGACGACGACGACGACGACGATGATGGCTGAAATCTGAGATATTCTAATCGCTGAATTTCGGGACTGTTTCGGTGGCTGAAAATGACTGTTTTGGCTGCGTTTTCTTGGCTGAAAAATGAGGTTTCTTAGGGCTGAAAACTGATGGTCTTTACGGGCTGAATCTGCTACACTTTAGGTGAATAATGCCGGTGTTAATTTGCTGCTGAAATCCAAAAACGCTAGGACTGAAATTGGTCCTTCTGTCGACGGCGTTCTGCAAATGCAAAAACGCTAGGCTAATCTGCTGTGTCGTGATGACGCCGGGGCTGATCTGTTGTGCAGAAATCGCCAAGGCTGATTTGATGCAAAAACGCTAGGTCTTCTGTGGAGAAAACACCAGAGTAGTTGCGGGGGTTGGTCTTGCTGAGAAGTTGCTTGTTGAGCAGGAAGCTCCTGCTGCCTCTTCTGCCAGAAAGTGTGAACTTTGGTTTGCTTATATATTAACTTAGCAAAATTGCCCTACCTACTTTTGTAGGAAAGTCACTTAAAAATAATAAGTGAAAATCCCAATAAATAGGAAAATAGGCTAAATGCACTGGAAAATTCCCCTACCTGATGCTAATGGATTCTGATGGGAATTCCGATGATCATGCTGTGTGCAACCGGAGGATATGCATCTATGCTAAGTGACTGGGCATGTACGGTCTACGAATAGACTCACAAAAGTGCCAGATCACTACTAATCTAGTCTTGACTGAACTGACTGAACCCTGCTGTGGTGTAGCTTGTCCACGGACACATAGGGTTGGGATGTGTCATGTGACATCCGCTCCTTTTCAAAGTGAGGTACTGGTACCGAACTGTATGGCGTCGAGGGAGATCGCCAACAACAACCGGAATCCTGGAAGGAACTCTTCGCCGGTCCACTCTGATGTGTGGGTTGTGCGGTACTTGAACTTCATAAAGGTCTGCAACGCTTGCTTCTTTGGGCCGCACCGAAAGCAACACAAAGTCTTCTGTGGCTCCTTCGATGATTCAACTTCGTCTAGAGTCCTGCTTCTTTCGTCTTCAAGAATCTCCATGGCTGAAAATTAATGAAACCATCTCCAACACAAAACCATGAACATACCCATTCCATGTAAAGTGAAGGAAGAAAATCTCGTCTTCTCTAAAGACTGTGTATGCAATGTAGATGAACAAATAGACGGAGTGACAACCCGTTCATCAAAAACATGCAAACAATGAGGTCGAATCTTTTCTGTTTGATCGAAATCAATCAACTGTGGCAAATCACAATGGAAATCCCCATGCTTGGTGCTCATACAATCATGTGCTCGTTCGGAAATTGTGTCATGCCAAGGAAGAGACATGGAATGTGACTTCCTTACATACAAACTTTTCAACTTTTCATGAACAATCCGCATACATTCGTGCGCATCCATGAGAGAAACGTGCTCAACATACAATATGTTATGCCTAGTAAAAGGGATCACATAACAATGCCGACGAAAATACAAAAAACCTTCACGAATGAAACACTCGAACAATGCGTGCGTATCAATCATGCGAACACATAATACTTCCTGTGAGGGTTCTTTGGTCCTAGGCTCGAGAGCCAAGATCGATCCTTCGGGATCTATCGAATCTTCGTGTGGGGGATCTGTGGACCTCGACTCGAAAGCCAAGATCGATTCTTCCTGAATGATCAAATCGTCCTGTGGGGGTTCTTTAGACCTCGACTCGAAAGCCAAGATCGGATCTTCGTGATTGATCGAATCTACAACGAGGTTAGCTTCGCTAGAAAAAGCATCCACTAACACATCATCCTTGTGAACAATCACATCATCTTCATGCAACTCATCATGCATCTTGATCATGCTTGTCATTGGCATCCAAATCATCATGCTTAGCAATATCATTCAAATCATCATGCTTATCTTTGTCATCCAAATCATCATGCTTGTCATGCAAATCATCATGCTTATCATGGTGAATCAAATCATCATCATGCTTCACACAATCATGTAAATCTTGTGTGTCATGCTTGGGAGAAAAAGAGACTGAGAGAGTCCGCTTTCCCCAAATCTCTTGCATCTGTGCCTGAACCTGAGAATAGAGTCGCCAAAACTTTGTGTTTTGTCGGTCGCTCTGTTCTTGTATTGCTTTTCTTTCTGCTTTGTCTTTTGCGTGTCTGCGATCCATTTCTGCTTCTCTTGCTTTGGCTTCCAAGCGTGTTGCTCGCTCTTACGCGCTATGGCTGCCATTCTTTCTTGGTACTGACGCTCTATGGCTGCCATCTTTTCTTCATGGTCACACTCTATTTCTGCTTTTCGTTTGGCATCTCTTGCTTTGTCTGCTAACTTCTTGTCAATCATCCTCTTGTCGAAAGCCTCCATAGCAGTTAGTGCAATCGGTGTCGTTGATGGGGAAGGGTCAGAAAAACCTCCTGGTGGGGAAAATTCCTCTTTGCCTCTCTCATGGTCGTCACTTCCAAGCGAAGTATCCATTCTGCTTTGAGTGATGATCATTCTGAAGTCGTAGGTTCTTGTGGGTTCTTGGGGGTCTTGGGTTCTTAAGTCCATGAGGAACTTGGGTTCTTGCGGGTCTTGGGTTCTTAAGTTCACGAGGAACTTGGGTTCTTGGGGGGTCTTGAGGTCCTTGATTCGTGAGAATCTAGGGTTCTTGAGGATCTTGAGGTGTTCTTTCGCTTGCAAATCACGTTTGAGAAAGATCTTCTCTTCACCCGAGTTCTACCCTTTTCTGCGGGCGCACCCCTTGGCGGCCTTGCGGTCACACCAAGGTTGCTTTTTCCCACCTCACGTCGATTGGCCGGCTGCTAAGTGCACGGTCCGCTCTCAATGAGTGAAAAGAGACACAAGGGAAGGCTGGACAAGCCCTTCTTTCTTGGGATTCGTGTCACTCTTCAACAAAACACAATTAGGAATCGCCACGCTCAAGTAAACTTGGGTTCGTGCGATCGCAACAAGCAAAAAAATTCTTTTGGTTCTTGTGGTTCTTTCCTTGAGTAATGCAGAACACTTCCAAAGCTCTGATACCAATGTTAGGTGCAGCGGAATGAATGTTGTATTTTCTCAAGATTAGTGATCTTTACTGCTCAAGGTTCCTTTTAGTTCTTAGGGAAAGAGAGAGCTTTCCGTCTTATGGAGAGTGCTATGGTCACGAACAAAGCGAGTGGATATTGTGCGTGCAAGTGAATGAGACTGAGAGAAGGAGAGAGAAGAGATACGACACCCGAGAGGTTGTAAAACCCTCCTCCGAAGGCCCCACTCTCGTCGGCGAGACTGGTCTATTCTTTGATTGCACAAAGGTGTACAATGCGTATGAAATGGACTATGCAACTTGGTCTATGCCGATGACGACGACGACAATGGCTGAAATCTGAGATCTTCTAATCGCTGAATTTCGGGACTGTTTCGGTGGCTGAAAATGACTGTTTTGGCTGCGTTTTCTTGGCTGAAAAATGAGGTTTCTTAGGGCTGAAAACTGATGGTCTTTACGGGCTGAATCTGCTACACTTTAGGTGAATAATGCCGGTCTTAATTTGCTGCTGAAATCCAAAAACGCCAGGGCTGAAATTGGTCCTTCTGTCGACGGGGTTCTGCAAATGCAAAAACACTAGGCTAATCTACTGTGTCGTGATGATGCCGGGGCTGATCTGTTGTGCACAAATTGCCAAGGCTGATCTGATGCAAAAACGCTAGGTCTTCTGTGGAGAAAACGCCAGAGTAGTTGCGGGGGTTGGTCTTGCTGAGAAGTTGCCTGTTGAGCGGGAAGCTCTTGCTGCCTCTTCTGCCAGAAAGTGTGAACTTTGGTTTGCTTATATATTAACTTAGCAAAATTGCCCTACCTACTTTTGTAGGAAAGTCACTTAAAAATAATAAGTGAAAATCCCAATAAATAGGAAAATAGGCTAAATGCACTGGAAAATTCCCCTAACTGATGCTAATGGATTCTGATGGGAATTCCGATGATCATGTTGTGTGCAACCGGAGGATATGCATCTATGCTAAGTGACTGGGCATGCACAGTCCACGAATAGACTCACAAAAGTGCCAGATCACTACTAATCTAGTCTTGACTGAACTGACTGAACCTGCTGTGGTGTAGCTTGTCCACGGACACATAGGGTTGGGATGTGTCATGTGACAGAGATCCATAAGAGAGAGAGAGAGAGAGAGAGAGAGAGAGAGAGAGAGAGAGAGAGAGAGAGGGAGGTGAAATGTTATATTAATGTCTTCAAAAGGCCAAAATGACCTATGAGGAGAGAGAGAGAGAGAGAGAGGAGCCAATGGGCTGCGTTGATTATGGGAGTATGCGTGCAATTTTCTATCGCCATGGCCATTGCTTTGCGAGCGTATGAGTGTGGCATTATTGGATGGTCTGTAACCTTAGCGTTGGAGAATGCCATCAAGAAATTAATGCGCTTTTGAAGTGTAGACCCAGTAGGTCGAGTATGGTGCCAGGAATGCTAGTAGGAGTTGCCATGGATGTGCAGATTCTCATCTAGGTTGGCCATTACTCATCGTACAGAATACAGGACATAGGAGCCTAGCCTTGATAGAATTTCAAATTCTCCCGAAAGTACTCCCCATCTCTCGAAGAGTGTGCGACAAATACTCGCCAGAAAACTTTTTATGGCAGTGCAATACTTTATTGTAAGGTGCAGCGGAAGTGAATGTTGAACTTTGCACAAGATGAGTGCAGAGCACTGTGCTCAAGGGTTCCTTTTTCTTACGGAAGGCAGACCCTTCCGTGCCTTTAGTGAGAGAGTGCAAATGATCACAAACAAAGTGGTAAACATTGTGAATGAAGGTGCTGAGACTGAGAGATAGAGAGAGAAGAATACGACACCAGAATGCTGTCAAGCCCTCCTCCAAGGGCCCCTCTCTCGATGGCGAGAGAAGTCTTTGCTATTGATTGAACAAATCTCTACAATGGTCTAAATGCAATTGTCTTGCCGACGATGTCGACGATGAGACAGGCTGAAAACTAAAAACTCTAGGGGTTGAAAACTGAAAACTCTAGCGAGGGGATTGAGGATAGGACATAGTTACTTGGAACGGGAACGAGGAACGGGAACGGGAGGGTCCGGAAAGGGACGGGAACGGGGAGGAGGAAGGGGGGCCGGAATGGGGAACGGAACGGTCGACTAAAGTAAGGCTTGAATTACCTCTATTCAGCTTAGTCTCAAATCAACTCCTAAACAACCCCAAAAGTGCCCTCAAACTGCCCCAAAATATGTCCCCCAAACAACTCCAAATTTATTCCCAAATGCCTACCTCCTGCCCCCAAACGCTTGCTTTTACCCGTTTTGTCCCGTTCCGCCCCATTTTGGAACACTGTTGCGGGACACCCCATTCCGGAACGGCGTTCCATTCCCGACTCCGTTTCGGGAACGGGACTCGTTCGGAACGCCGTTTTGAAATGCTTGGGATGCGTTCCGCCTATTCCCTGTTACACTGACCTGCTGAATTTTGACTCTATGTCAGTGATGACTCGAAGACCCGCAGCAAGCCCATGCATCTTCAAAGCTTCCATGATCACTCGAACATCAGCTTGACAATTACGAGGCATAAACAACGAGTCATCCCATAAGCCTGCCTGACAAAGTTGCCACCCGACAGTAACTGTAGGCCATGAAGACAACCAGTGGATCTCAAATGGTCCAGATGCATCAACAAAGGATGTGTGGCAATAGCATACAACAATGCACTAAGGGGACATCCTTGTCTAAGTGAGCAACCAAGGGGCCAAGAGTCTGTCAGCTCACCATGAAGGATCCCCGAAGACGAACTGCAAGCATACAAGAAATAAACGATATTGGCAAATTTAGGACCAAATCCAAGACAACGCATTGTGGTTGCAATGCAGTGCCACTACACAGTATCAAAAGCCTTTTCAATATCAACCTGCATGACAAGCACATCCTGCTGCGTGTACTTTACGTATTCCATGCCAATCATCACATTAGCCAAGTTGTCATTAATTTGCCGACGTGGTATGAAACCATATTGAGCTTAATGTATTCCTGCAAAAAGGTGATCCTTAATTCTGTTCACCAACAACTTAGCCAAAATCTTATACACGACAGGCATCAACGTAATTGGTCTCCAATGCGAGAAATGCTCACAAAGTGCCTATTTGGGCAACAATTTAAGCAGCCCTCTTTCCAAGAAACGGGCACATCTTGTTTTTCCCATGCTGCATTCATCATGAAAAGCAAGGGCTCTATCAAAGTCTCCCAAAAAGAGATAAAAAACACCACAGTAAGCCCATCCCAGCCGGGAGATCGCCGGCGGCCCAATGAAAGCAACGCACTGTGCAATTCAGAATCACTGAAAGGTTCCTCAAGGGAAAGTGCATCCTGATAAGAAATAATTGGGCAAACATGAGAGAGCAGCAACGGTTGAGCTTGATGCACCGCTAACAATTCTTGAGGCGGAGCAGCAAAAACCTGTGTATAATGCAAGACCATGGCGTTAGCAAGTTCGTGTTTAGAGGATGTCCAAGCATTTGAAGGAGTCTTTACACGCTTGATGCTCTAAGAAAGTCTTGTGTGATGCAAATGCTTGAAAAATTGCTTCGAAGCTCATCCTTCATCCGCAAAAGCTTGTTGACAAGGTCGTGTTTGAAATTTTTCAAGATTCCGTTTATCATCAAGTTGTATGCATACACGGGCTTCACACAACTCCGATAATTCATAGTCAGATAAAGTCCTCGAATTAGCCAATTCCTGCAAATCTTGACATGCATGTTTAGCATCCATAACTTTGCCGCGAGTCCAATGCAAATATTGTTTGCCATAATCCTGAATAGCACCTTGCACTCGCACAAATAAATTGAAACCACACAGCATCAAGATCAAGATGCATGTGAACCATCATGGGGGGAACAAGTCCAACAATCATATCTCAAAAAGCGTCATGGGTAAGATAAGCATTATTAATGTAGCAGACGGTTCCGAGAAAGAGGTCTATCACGAAGCGATTGCCCAAAGTACAAATTCAATATCACAGGGTAATGATCGGACATCTGCAAGGAATAGTCCATTTTCATATCACATGTAAAGTCATCATACTGCTGCCTGTGGAGAGCATACCATCTATCCAAACGTGCACGATATGAGCGATGAGAAACATGCTGAAAGGTGAAACCCGTGTCGTCTGGATAAAGAGAAAGCCACAAGTCAAACATCTGCGCAGAAACCAAAAGATGATCCCATGCTTGTCTCTCCACAAGCAACATATGAGAATTGCCTGTGGTGCTATCACCCATATTAGGAGTATTATTAAAATCACTACAAAGAAGTGCATTGGAGGTCCATGGATAAGAAGAGATATCTCGCCATAAGGCAGCCCTTTGCCCAGAACTGTATATGCATACAAACCTCCAATTTCATAAATCTGGCCATTCAACAAGCATTGCACAATCATCCAATGACCCCTCGGATCATTCCTCACCAGAATTGGCTGTAGCTCATGCCTAACCAATATCATTACTCCATAGTAATCATGCAAACCAGCATGCACAATCCAATAAACCGCAAAATAAGAGCACTGGCCAGCAAACTCGTACTGATTATGTTCTTGCAATACAACGATATCAGCTCTACATGTATTTACATAGTGCGAGGTTAAGCGCCATTTATCGAGGTTAAATAACCCATGCACATTATATGAGATACATTTAATGCAATCCTGCATAAGAGATCATATGTAAAAAGGCAAGAGAAGAGGAGGAACTACGTAGACGTGCCCATGTGCACGTCTTCTTCCACCACATTTGTGCAAGAGACAACAGGTTGATTCAATGCGAAACAGTTGTCCACAGGGTTCAAATGCGAGGTAGAGGCCTCACCAATGAGTACATCTTTATAAGAATGCATTGCTTTTTCACATGCATCAATCAACGTACAATTATCATTACATGGGAGTTTCTTAAGCGATGCATTCTTATTCGCATTTGCAGATGGAACATAATTACGAGAGGAGAGGGGTGTGCGAATCTTCACCGTCTTTTTGGGTGTCACCCAAGCACGAGGATCGCTAGACCCCACATTTTTCCCCTTCACAACATTAACATTACCCGGAGCTGCAGACTGTAGAGACTTGGCTTTTCCTTTTTCCACATCGGGAGCTACATTAACAACCAAACTTCCATTTTGCTTAGACTCACTGAGAGTTTTGCTTGTAGAAACAGGAGCAAGAGACGGAACTGCCGAAGGGGGTGGTTAGAGAACGGGTTCAAGACATTCAGATTGCATGTGCCCAAACTCACCACAACGGAAACATGGATTTGCAAACTTGGCCCATTTAAGTTTGAATGGGCACTTGCCCACCCATGAATCCCCTGAATCAACCATGATGCCTTCCGGCGTAGGTTTGTCAGTGTCCCATAAAATACAAAATCTGTTGGTATTCGCATCCAGCTTTGGAGGGCAGATCACCTTCCCAAGTTGTGCAGCCAACAGTGGCAAAAAGTGTCTGCAAGTTCGGGGGAAATCTACAATTTCCACCCACACAGGACATTTAAGACTTTGACAGTCCTTTGTCAATGCCCATGGCAGAACATGGGTCATCTGTGTGCCAGAAAACAATGGAGAGATTTCCAATAACAGGTTTTTGGCTTCAGTATCCACCAAAAGCACTTCGTAAAAGCCACGAGCACCAAAATAGACACCTCGGACAACTTGGTGTTTGAGCATCCTGCGCAGTAGGCATTTTCCCTTGAAAAAACAAATTAACTGCATTCA
Organism: Adiantum capillus-veneris; assembly: GCF_014529385.1. Classification (NCBI taxonomy): domain Eukaryota; kingdom Viridiplantae; phylum Streptophyta; class Polypodiopsida; order Polypodiales; family Pteridaceae; genus Adiantum; species Adiantum capillus-veneris. Next base: position 30,242,924 of record NC_140953.1, on the reverse strand, counting down.
TTGCATATTGTGCAACCGGGTCCATGAGTTCCTTCACAGGAATACAAACTTCGAGAAGAGGGGGTTGTGCATTCCAGGCTTTCCGAGCCTCCTCAAAGTCTTCATACAAGCAGGCTTTGATCTTAGACGAGGCCTTTGACGAGGCCTCCGAGAAACTTCCCATGGCTTTCCGACGCTTAAACACACACAGAGTCGAACATAAAGCAGTAACACCTTACTGTAGTAGCAAGCACCTAAAAAAAACCAGCAGATTTTTTTAATCACTTTTTTGTTTTATCAAATTTCTCTGTAAAAAACCAATAGCAGCTATACAAAAGCTTGTCATTGCTCCACCACACTGAGTATGCTTATAACCCTTTGAGAAAAAAAGTCAATGAAAAAACCCCTTCTGCAGAGTCAACAAAAACTGTCGCACAACTAAATCAGGTAGTGTCGAATCACATCAGCCCTGCTGAGTACAAAGAAGCCCAACCAGCAGTCGCAGGGGACGAGCAGAGGCACAAATTGCAGCACGCTCTGGGTCACCTGCTTGCAGCACACAGACGAACGTAGCAGAACATGCAGAGAAAGCTGCTTGCAAACTCTCTCAGACTTGCTCGCGAACTCACAAACACAGCTGCTTGCGAACTCTCTCAGACCTACCCGCGAACTGCTTGAGATACCTCACCCCCAGTGTCCCACACACCATCTTCTCCAACTAACAGAAGATGGATATGTAATTAGACCGGCCTATATGGACACTCATTTATCCTATGGGATACGATGTGCTATTGGTCAGATGCGCACATCATCGCATCAGCTAGAGATTGAGACTGGAAGATTTAGGAGAGTACTAGCAGAAGCGAGGATATTCCAATTGTGTCATATAGAGCTAGAAATAGAGTTACATCCCGTTTGTCATTGTGCGATATACTATGAGATACGAGGACGCTTGCACTGTCTGTTCAGAAAGGGCTTTGGACCGTTGGCTAGAGTCATGAGATATCAGGATCAAAGATGGCTTGGGTTGTTTTGGCTAGAGTTGCATAGACACAAGGAGAGTCTCTTGAGGAGATCAGGCAGTGAGAGACATTGACAGAGGGAGATCACTGACTTCTTAAGAGCAAGGACTCAACAGTAGCCGAATGAGCATGCTTCGCAATAGACTTCATAGCCCATTTTACTAAAGGTATATTAGTGGATAGAGCCATTGAGCTCGGGAGAGCTAGACGCCCACGTCTACAAGGGTGACCACGACATTGATGGAGGCTCTATCAGAGGATCATGACTATTCTAACACGATATGGAAACACCCAAGCGGACATTTATGAAGCTCTTCAGTGACCGATGCAATACTTTCTTGGACAACACCCAATGCCGGGCATCCTCGGGCATTGATGATGATTTTAGGTTTTTAGTTTTGTCTTTAGTCTTTCACTTTACTTCATTTTATTTTTGTACCCAGACATTGGATTAGATCCACAAGGATTGTATTAGTTTGGTCTCATAGGTCATTTTGGCCTTTTCAAGAGGTTTAATAGAACATTTCATTTCATTTCGCCCCCTCCCCCGCTAGCGGTGCAGATCAATCTCCTTTATACACCGTTTGTGGGACGTCCCTAAGACAGATATGCCCGCTTAGCACTTGAGTCCTCTCGACAATTAGCTTTGCAAGGAGACACGCCATGCTGGTATGGAGAGATGACATCATGGTTTAGGGTTGAGCAACATGGATTCAGCATGGACAGACTACCCCCCTTACAGTACTCATTGGATGCCCCCTCTCTGACTCTTACAGAGTTTGAGATCACCAGTCTCATTCGCCAAGACATAGGACATGACTTAGCTGGATACCATGAGGACTTGGATTTAGCGGACAGAGGAGTTGGACACAAAGACGGATTTCTATAGGGAGCATTTTCTCCAACTCACTGAGGATGGTTTTGTGGTGAGGCCCGGATACATAGACACCCACTTATCTCATGGGATTCGGTGTGCTATTGGCCAGATACACACATCTTCACACCAGCTTCGGGTGGAGACTGGCAGATACATCGGAGTGTCAGCAGAGGCCAGGACATGTTCCCTATGTCATACGGAGGCTGAGACAAAGTTGCACTATGTATGCCATTGCCCAGTTTACTACGAGATACGAGGTCGCTTCCATTGCTTGTTCAGAGAGGGTGTTGGACCGCTTTCTAGAGTCATGGGGTATGAGGACCAGAGATGTCTAGGATTGTTCTTTCTGGAGCTACGAAGACACAGAGAGATCTTGTTGAGAGGAGAGGCTAGTCAGTCTCCAAGACGGATCAAAGACTTCTTCTGTAGAGTGGATATTGTGCAGCAAGAGGAGCAACGACCACAACAGAGCTCATATTCTCCTCACACTAGAGGCACGCTGATTGACCGAACGATTGAGCTCGGGAGATCCAGGCGCCCACGACTTGGAGGACTACACAGTATCGGCGGAGACTACATCAACGGCTTCGGGTCACCTTGGTCCGATATGCATGACGCCTGGTCAGACTACTGACCATGGAGGAGATTGATGAGATCCGCCAGCGACCGATGATGGACTTTTTTTTTTTTTTTCCAAGAAAAAGATCCTTCTATTAGTTAATGAAAGCTGCCCATAGGGCTACATCCACCTCTGCAAGAGAGGGCTACAACAAACATGATGGGGAGACTCTCCCAATGAAAAAACAGCATATATACAATGGGGCTAAATCAAGAGATGGGAGGAGGGAAAAGCCACACGGGTGGACAATAGTGCCATCTGAGCACCCCCTGGACCATGGAGTAAAACGGCCCAGGGCGCCAGAGACGAAGGAAAGCCTCGCGGCGCTCCCGCATGCGGTCGGAGCTGCCCTGTAGTCCCTCAAGCTGTCCTTTGAGAGTGTGAATCAGCTCTAGCCAAAAGTCACGAACAGTCTCCGCTGGTGGTACAGGGCGAGCCTCAAAGATGCGGAAGCAACGAGCCCGCCAGATGAACCAGAGAGCTAGGCCGCTGATGAGCTCCCAACACTCCGCTCTCTCACTGCTCCACTCCTGTGGAGTAAGGTCTGTAGCAGGCTGGAGTGTAGGTCGACCCCCTTGTATAACTATCATCCTGCTGGTGGAAGATAGCTCAAACTGAAGTGCCGGGCCCGTGAGGGTGGACCAAGCCGCCGCCCCCCAAGTGTACTGTCGAGCCGTGGAGAGAGCAGGCATCAGCCGAAGAACTCGTAGCCACACCTGCTGGGCCGAGGGGCAGTCCCAAAGACAGTGTCGCTGACTCTCCACCAACTGGTCACAGGCTGTACATGCGGCCGAGAGACCACTATGTACAAGCCAGCTCCCTACTGCTGTGGCTCTGTGTGCAACCAACCACTGGAACAAGGTGACGCGCCTCGGCTGTCTGGAGTCCCACAGCCTCTGCCAAAAAGCTGCCAAGAACTCAACTATGAGACCCTCCTCCTGCCAATGACGTGCTGCAGCGGGGCGGGCCTCTCTCTGTGCTGCAAGTATATGACGTCCAAGCCGAACAGTGTACTGAAAGAAAGGGACTCCTGGGCGGTCTGCAGAAGAGAATGGGTCCCTCCATAGCCACTCACCAGGATCCCACTGTACTCGTGCCAGTGGACAGCACTCCCAAGCCCATAGCCTCCAGTGTCCTGTCTCAAGAGCTGCTGGGTCAGGGTCTATGACGCAAGTCCTCCCACAGATGCCCACAACTCGGATCCTCTGGAAACAACACTCTGCTACCTGCGGGGCCTCTACTGCAACTCTCTGTAATCGTCCCCCACCCTGAAGCTCGAAGAACAGGGCTGGGACAGTCTCTGAGCAAGCCCTGACTGAAATGAGAACCTCCAGTCGTGTGAAGGCTCCCATCCACCGGGGTGCTACTGGCTCGAGAGGCGTGAGCCAATCAGCTGGAACTGACTCTGAGATGTCCTGACACATGCTCTGAACCCCTCTCATGCCTTGTAGCTGGACAACCTGCACCTCCTCTGACAAACCTGTGAACTCTAGCCAGTCACCTAGAGAGCGCGCTGGACCTGCTGCCATGGGACCCCAAGAAACATGAGGCCTACTCCCAACCAAGTGGCCTCTCTGAGTGCTAACCATGGGGTTCCAGACGAGGGGCTGCCGTAGGCGCTCCTCCGTGCACGTCGGCTGCCGCTGCTCTAGGCCACGCCGCAATAGCTCCCAAGAACGAAGCAAACTCACAGCGAATCGGTCCTCCAGTCTCCTGCTCAAACCAACTCGGCGCAACTCTGTAAAGATCTATCTGGTCGAAGGTTGCCAAGGGCCTCCTGACTGAGGCACCCTGGCACGAAGCCTCTGCAACAAGAACTCCTTCCAGGGCTCCTCGCCTGGAAGAAGTCCTCTGACGACGAACTTCCCAAGAAGGGCTCTGCTCTGCTGAGCTGGATCAATGATCCCAAGCCCTCCCTGAGAACAAGGAAGTGTGATGACCGACCAAGCCACCTTGGCTCGGGCAATCTGAGTGTGGCGACCAGACCAAAGGAAGTTCCTGATCAACCTCTCTACCTGGCTGATGCAAGAACTCGAGAAGATCCAGCAAGAAGTGATGTACCACATAGTCGCCAACAACACCTGGTTGGCAACTACTACTCTACCAGCCAGCGAAAGTCGTGCTGAGCTCCAATGTATCAGCTTTCTCCTAATGGACAGGAGAAGAGGAGCAATCTGCTGCTCGGGGGACAAATCCAAACCAACCTCACAACCAAAGTACCGAACTGCAGTCCCTGGAGGAATCCACCTGAAACCCTCTCCTGGCATCCAATCTGGCACAGGAGCACTACCAACTGAGAAAGCCACTGTCTTTCTCCAGTTGATCAGTGCGCCCGATGCACAGCAGAAGGTCTCCAAGGCCTGCCCACATCTGTGTAAATTGGCCTCCTGGCCCTCTAAGTACAAGGCTGAGTCGTCATCTCCCCGTATAGGGAGTGCTAAGCCCCTCAAACCAACCTGCTGTGACACCAAAAATCTGCTCATCGCCTCCGCATAGAACAGAAAGAGAAAGGGGGCAAGAGGACAACCGTGTCTGACCGATCGTGTGAGCATGAAGCGCTCACCTCTACCTCCTGCCAAAAGCACCTGACTGTGGGCCTGCCTGTACAAAGCTGACACCCCTCTGATCCAAGCCTCTGAGAAGCCCATCCTACGTAGCGTGCCCTCTAGAAAGTCCCAGTCAACTCTGTCGTATGCCTTCTCAAAATCGAGAAGAAGAATCACAAGGTCCTCCCCACGGAGCCGTGCAAGGGCAGAAGCCTCCCAAAAAGTGAAGATGTTGTCAAGGATACTGCGTTCCTTGACAAAACCTGTCTGAGTCCCATGTATAAGGCTCTCCAAAAGTGGCTGAATCCTCAAACTCAGAGCCTTGGCAAGAATTTTGTAGGCTGAGTTGAGAATGGTGATGGCACGCCACTGTCGAATCTCATCCAAGGAGCCACCCTCCTTTGGAATGAGGTAAATCAGGCCCTCACTCATGCTATCCGGCATCACTCCTGTGTGTAGAATGTACTGAAAGGCACTACAAAGATCTGGGCCAAGCAGGTCCCAGTACTCCAAGAAGAAGGTGAAAGTCAGCCCATCCTCACCTGGACAGCTACCACGAGGGAGGGCCCTAAGGGCCGTGTGCAGCTCCTCAAGCTGAAGAGGTAACTCAAGTCTCTGCCGCATCTCCTCAGTCACAAGACAAGGCATCTGTGCCCGGACCTGCTCCCTGCATGCATCCTGTCTCTCTGACTCGGGCTCAGCCGACAGTAGCTCACGGTAAAAGTCAGTAGAAACTGCACGCATATCCTCTGGCTCACAAACAACTGACCCATCGGGTCTCCTCAACTGACTGACCTTGGCATGCGAGTGCCGAGGTCCCACTGTCTCAAAAAAAACACCTGTCACTCTGTCACCCACCTGAGTCCACTGAGATGCCTGTCGGTGGAAGGCAAACTCATGGCGCCTCTCCTCTGTGCAAGCAAGCTCCTGTCGAGCCTGCTGTAGCTGCTCCTCCAACCATGGACTGTCTGGATGCTGCTCCTGCATCCTCTGTAGTGAAGCAATGCCTCGTCTGAGACGCTGCTCCTCCTCTCTCGCTGCAGCCCGTCGAGCCAAAGACTCCTGGAGAAAGAAGTGGCTAAGCTAAGCTAGGCCTGAGGCCACTCTGTCTGCAGGTGGAGCCTGGCTGTCCATGCCCTCTGTCCATAGAGCCTCGACCCTCTCTCTGAGTGCTGAGTCCAACAAGACCCGCTCTGGGATGCGAAGCATCGTGCTCCCACTCCTCTGCCTGTCTGCCACTGTGAGGATCACTGGTGCATGGTCCGAGAAGGATGTCCCTGCCAGGATGCCCACTGATCCCCCCAAGTCACTGAAGTGGTCACTAGTGTAGAAGCGATCTATGCACGATAGATTCACTCCTCCCACTCTGCGGTCCGATCTAGAGAAGGCAAGACTCTCTGGAGGCCTCACAAAGCCAGAATGCTGCCATGTATCCGAGACCCTCAACGTCATACAAAACCTCTCCCAAGCTGCTAACTCGACTCCATGCAAAGTAGCATGGCTGCCTCCGATCCTGTCAGAAGGGTCCTCCAACATGTTGAAGTCCCCTCCTACACACCACTGGTCAACCTGTGGCAAAGACTCAACAATCTGTGACCAAAACTCTGCACGAGCACTCGCCACATTGGGCGCATAGATGTTCAGGAAACCCACAAGGCTACCCTGAACCTGCATAGTAATCCACTGAGCCCTGCCTGGTACAATAATCCCTCTGCCCACAATGGCCTGCTATAATGAGTCCGCAATAGTCATACATACCCCACCCTGGATGCCTCCAGGTCCAAAAGCAGCTGACCAAAAGGTATCATAGCGTCCACGCAAAATCTGACCACATCGCCGAATGCGGCTCTCAGACAAGTGGTGCTCCTGAAGCATAAGGAGATCAATCTCCCCTCCCACAAGGCAACGCTGAAGCTCCTGACGCAATCGGCCCCGCTGTCGCTGAAACTGGGGCCCACCTAGTCCCTGCACGTTCCACGAGACGATCCTCATGGGGAGCGAGAGAGAACAGATGCTACCGCAGCAGCAAGACGAGCTATCTTCGAAGCAGGCTTGGTTGGGGAGTAATCCGCATCCGAGCGTCCTCTAGATAGGCGAGACTGCAGTGAGTGCCTGGTCCAAGCCCAAGTAGAGCGAGCCGTGCGTAAAGCAACCTCCTCTGTCCAGGAGTTCTCATGAATGAATACATAGCAAGGCAGACACTGCGTATCAGCAAAAAAGTACACCACAATGTGTCTACATCCTGCAGAATCTGGGGGTGTCACCGCAAACTTGGCCAGTGGCCACAAAGTCTGTAGCAAAAGTACACCACAATGTGTCTACATCCTGCAGAATCTGGGGGTGTCACCGCAAACTTGGCCAGTGGCCACAAAGTCTGTAGCAAATCTGTAATGCCAAGTTCTCCCATGTGGTGAGAGAACTCGAGAACCTGTGTATGCAACCATCCCACCACTGAGTCGAGGGACCACTCTGTCTCAGTCCTGCCACATAGGGGGAAGGAGAAACCAACTGCTGAGTCCAAGGCCTCTGTCCCCCTAGCGGCGAGGAACAAAGCGTGGACTCTGAAGCAGGCTGCCTCGTGGTCTGCTGCAGAATCGCCAAGAAAACGAGTAAACCCGTAATCGAAGAAATCCCAGCGGCGTCGGAAGTCAAAGCTCGTCAAACCAAGAGGGATAGCTGCAAGAGGAGAAGTCTGAATCTGCAGTGGGGGCCGCATGAAGGGCTGACCCTCTCTCGCTAGGCGACTCGTGGCGAAGGCGCTGCCAAGAGATCTCCTGGCCGCCGGCAAGGGTCCTGTCTCCTGAGCCGACTGTGGTACTGAAGCAGGAGGAGGGGGAGAAGGGGCTGGGGGGGGCGGGGGAGAGGAGAAGCGGGGTGGGGCGGCAGAGACATGGGGGGGGCGAGGTGGGGAGTGAGCGGTAGCAGAGGGCGGGGGAGGGCATGAGGAGGAGGAGGGGAGATCGGAAGGCGGAGCGGCTGGCGAGGGTGAAGCAGAGGTGGTGGCTGGCGTAGGGGGCTCCTCCTGCTCAAGAGGACCAAAGCGGTTCCCCGTGGGAACCCACTACTGCTGAGTAGGCACCTGGGGGCCACTCTGAGTGCCAGGCTGTCGCTGTGGCCCCTGGCGTCAACGGCCACGGGCCTGCTGCCACCCCTCCTCCGCTGGAGCCCCAGGCTCGGAGGGTGGCGCTAAATCTGTGCTCTGTGTCGCTGGCTGTGGCTGCGGCCCAGCCTTGGCAGGCTGGGGCTGAGGCTGGGGTGCGGGTCGTGGTCTCCTCCGTGGACAGGCCTTCGCTAGGTGGCCCATCTGTCTGCAAATGAAGCACTGGTTCGGGAGACCCGAGTACTCCACACTCTGTCTAAACCAACCCCCACTCACCCGAGGCAGAAGGATGACCTTCGGGAGCGTGTGGGTATCTCTGACCAAAACTCGAACTGAAGGGATGCCAGCCGCCTTGGCAGCTACTGATGCTGCCGTACGAGGTGTCTCCAGGACAGTTCCGATGACGGAGCCAATCCTGGAAAGAAGTGGAAGGTACTCCCTTCGTAAACCCGGAAAGCAGACTGAGATGGGGATGTCCGCCTCCTCTACTAGCACATCCGAAGACGGGTCAAAACCATGTCGCCACTGTCGAAAGTGGGCGCGTGATGCTCGGATGGCCAATGGACTCATAGCTATGACCTTGGAGGCCATCTCGGAAGTCTCGAACTCAATCTGGTAGTACCCCCGTCCGAGAATCTGGACATCCAAGATCTTGCCCACCTCTGCGAGGAGGCGGGCCTGGAGAAGGTCTCGCAGCTCTCCTCTGCTGGGACGAGTGCCGAGAACTTTGCAGATGAAAGAAGTCGCCTGCAAGCGTTCTACCTCTGTGGCAAGGCTCGCTTGCTCTGCCGGCGTAAGAGCAAGTCGAATGGTGGGCTCAGCGGGGTCGGGCGAGGGGGCTTCATTGGAGTCCCTCTGCGGTGGAACATGAGCCGCCATCTGTGTCTGCTACTGATAAAGAAAAGGCGGAGGATCGACGACGAAAAAAGGGGGGGAAGACCTGCTGGACCGAGCACGTCAATGGTGCTGGCGACGCCCGTCAAGCAAGAATGAAGAGGGAGAAATCTAACGGTAAAAAGCAAGCGAGGGGGGCGGACAGTGGGAGGGGGCGGGCTGGCGTGGTTGACTGCGGGAACTGCTTCGGGCTGGCTGGGCAGCAACGGGGGGCAGCGCGAGGGGGGGGGGGGGGGGGGGGGGGGGGAGCGGCAGGGAGAGCTGGCTGAGCTGGGCAGCGGGCTGCCAGTGCAACGGACAGCAGCAAGGGTAGCGCGAGGGGAAGGGGGCAGCGCGAGGTGGACAAGCGGGAGAGCAGCGCGAGGGAGTGAGGGAGGGCGATGGCGCAAGGGGGGAGAGGTGTGAGCAGCAGCGAGCCCCTAAGTTCAAATTTCTACCGATGATGGACTTCCTGTGATCTCGATGAGGATTGTATATCATGCTCACCCTTGTATCTGCCCTTGTATCACTTCTATCTCGACCTTGTATCAGCCTTTGTATCAAATATTGTATGAGCCCCCCCACCCCCCCACTTATCATCTAGTAGGTAGGGATTTTTGATATTTTTTTCAGCAGCCCACTTTTTATCTTTTGTACCCAGACATTGTACTAGATTCCACCATGCTGTAACTTTGTGGTCTCATAGGTCATTTTGGCCTTTTGAAGAGGTTAATATAGTATTTCATTTCATAGAAACTTGCAAATGGGAAAGCTCCGGACATAATACACTTGAACTCAGAAATGCTCAAATGGTCAGGTATGAGAGCCAGAGAGTGGATACATAGAATGCTAAACCAAGCCATTGTTCAAGGGCTACCCGAGGATTGGCAAAAAAACTGGATCAAAGCACTTTACAAAAAAGGGGATGTAAATCAGCCTACCAACTACCGTACCATTATGGTCAGATCTTGCATGGCAAAGCTTTTGGGAAGCATCTTAGAACAAAGCATAAGCACATGGGCAGAGACAAATGGAAAACGAGCAAAAGAACAAGCAGGTTTTCGACCAAAACATAGCACCATTGATCACCTTGTTTCACTCAGGGTATTAATGGAAGAGAGTCGGCTAAAGGGAAAAACATTATACTGTTGCTTTGTAGATTTCACCAAAGCCTTTGACACGTTCCCGAGAATGGGTATATGGAAAAGGATGGAATGCATAAAAGTACCGATGCATCTCAGGAGTGCGGTAGCACGTCTCTATGACAGAGTCATATGTCAACTAAAAACGCACGAAGGGCTGTCCAAAGCTTTCTCAAGCAACATGGGGGTCAAACAAGGATACCCTCTCTCCCCTACTCTTTTTGGATTGTGCATTGATCAAATAGAAAGCTTCCTCCCTCAACCAGAAGGGGATGAACCAGCCATCGGGATGTTTACACTTCTCATGCTCATCTATGCAGACGATGTGGCTCTTTTCGCCCATGACATTACAGCTCTACAGAAATTGGTCGATGCGTTACATGCTTTTTGTGAAAATGTGGGTCTATCAATCAATGTAGACAAAACAAAGTTCATGATTGTAAAGACTCGTAAGATGGATATCCACGCCCCCCTCATGAATAAAGGGAAACAAATTGAGAAAGTCGACAGTTTCAAGTACTTGGGGATTGACATCCCGTGCAACTATGCTTGGGGACAATGCGCACATAATAGGATTGACATCGGCCATGCCAAGTACTATCAATTTGAAAACATGTGCACACAAAGGAGCATAAAAAGATGGGAGATAAAAGCGACCATTTTTGAGACATGCGTAGTGCAAGCCATCCTCTAAGGAGTGGAAATATGGGGAGCAAGCATTTCAGCCCACACATGGAATGAAATTGAAAAAATTCAGAAAACATTTCTATGTCGACACATGGGGGTCAAAAAAACGACACCATACTCCGTGCTACTCCTGGAGACAGGCAAGAGACCACTAGAAATGAAAGCATTGCAAAAAATGTACACGTATATCATGAAGGTCAAAGCGATGCCTACTACCCGAATCCCCCGCATTGCATGGGAAACGGGATGTGCGCAGAGTGTGGAGAACTCGGGCCTCCCAAACCAGTGCTTCATTTGTCAACAGATGGGCCATCTAGCGAAGGCCTGTCCACAGAGGAGGCCGCGACCTGCACCACAGCCTCAGCCCCAGCTTGCCAGGGCTGGCCTGCAGCCACAGTCAGCGACACAACGCACACATGCAGAGCCACCCTCTGAGCCTGGGGCTCCAGCGGAGGAGGGGTGGCAACAGGCCCGTGGTAGACGACGACAGGGGCCACAACGCCAGCCTGGCACTCAGAGTGGCCCTCAAGCGCCTACTCAACAGCCAAGCAGTGGGTTCCCACGGGGAACCTCTTTGGTCCTCTTGAGCAGGAGGAGGTCCCTGCTCCAGCCCCCACCTCCGCTTCACCCTCGACAGCCTCTCCCCCCCCAGAGTTCCCTCCCTCTTCCTCATCCTCCCCCCCGCCTTCTGCTCCCGTCGCTTCTCCACCTCGCCCCGCTACCTCTGTTCCCCCCTCCCGCCCCTATTCTCCACCGCTCTCCCCAACTCCTTCTCCCCCCCCCCTCCTACTCCAGTTCCACAGTCGACCCAGGGGGCAGGGCCTTCTCCGGCGGCTAGGAGATCCCTTGGCAGCGCCTTTGCCACGGGTCGCCTAGAGATACAGACATCTTCCCTTGCAGCTATCCCTCGTGGTCTGACGAGCATTGACATCCGATGCCGCTGGGACTTCTTCGACTACGGCTTCACTCGTTTTCTCGACGATACCTCAGCAGACCGTGAGGCAGCCTGCTTCAGGATCCATACTTTGTTCCTTGCCGCTAGGGAGACAGAGGCCTTGGACTCAGTAGTTGGTTTCTCCTTCCCCTTCTGTGGCAGGACCGAGACAGAGTGGACCCTCGACTCAGTGTTGGGATGGTTGCATACACAGGTCCTAGAGTTCTCTCACCACTTGGGAGAACTTGGAGTTACAGACATGCTGCAGACTTTGTGGCCATTGGCCAAGTTTGCGGTGACACCCCCGTACTCAGCAGGATGTAGGCACATTGTGGTGTACTTCTTTGCTGATACGAAATGTTTGCCATGCTATGTATACATTCATGAGGACTCCTGGACAGAGGAGGTTGCTTTACGCACGGCTTGCTCTGCTTGGGCTTGGGCTAGGCACTCACTGCAGTCATGCCTATCTAGAGGACGCTCGGATGCGGATTACTCCCCATCCAAGCCAGCCTCGAAGATAGCCCGTCTAGCTGCTGCGACAGCATCTGTTCTCTCTCGCTCTCCATGAGGATCGTCTCATGGAACGTGCAGGGACTAGGTGGGCCCCAGTTTCAGCGTCAGCGGGGCCGTTTGCGTCAGGAGCTTCAGCATTGCCTTGTGGGAGAATAGATTGATCTCCTTATGCTTCAGGAGCACCATCTGTGTGAGAGCCACATTCGGCGATCTGGTCAGATTTTGCGTGGACGATATGATACCTTTTGGTAGCTGCTTTTGGACCTGGAGGCATCCAGGGTGGGGTATGTATGACTATTGCCGACTCATTGCAACAGGCCATTGTGGGCAGAGGGATTATTGTGCCAGGCAGGGCTCAATGGATTACTATGCAGGTTCAGGGTGGCCTTGTGGGTTTCCTGAACATCTATGCGCCCAATGTGGCGAGTGCTCGTGCAGAGTTTTGGTCACAGATTGTTGAGTCTTTGCTGCAGGCAGATCATTGGTGCATAGGAGGGGACTTCAACATGTTGGAGGACCCTTCTGACAGGATTGGTGGCAGTCATGCTACTAAGCATGGAGTCAAGTTGGCAGCTTGGGAGAGGTTGTGTATGACTTTGAGGGTCTCGGATACATGGCAGCACTCTGGTTTTGTGAGGCCCCTAGACAGTCTTGCCTTCTCTAGATCGGACCGTAGAGTGGGAGGAGTGAATCTATCGCGGATAGATCGCTTCTACACTAGTGACCACTTCAGTGACTTGGGAGGTTCAGTGGGCATCCTGGCACGGACCTCCTTCTCGCACCATGCACTAGTGATCCTCACAGTGGCAGACAGGAAAAGGAGTGGGAGCACGATGCTCCGCATCCCAGAGAGGGTCTTGTTGGACTCAGCACTCAGAGAGAGGGTAGAGGTTCTCTGGACAGAGGGCATGGACAGACAGGATTCTCCTACAGACAGAGTGGCCTCACGCCTAGCTCAGATGAGCCTTTTTTTTCTTCAGGAGTCTCTGGCTCGCCGGGCTGCAACGAGAGAGGCGGAGCAGCGTCTCAGATGGGGCATTGCTTCATAGAGAGGCTGCAGGAGCAGCATCCAGACAGTCCATAGTTGGAGGAGCAGTTATAGCAGGCTCGATAGGAGCTTGCCAACACAGAGGAGAGGCGTCATGAGTTAGCTTTCCACCGACAGGCATCTCAGTGGACTCAAGTGGGTGACAGAGTGACTGGTGCTTTTTTTGAGACAGTGGGACCTCAGCACTCGCATGCCAAGGTCAGTCGGTTAAGGAGGCCCGAGGGGTCAGTTGCTTGTGAGCCCGAGGATATGCGTGCAGTTGCTACTGACTTCTACCGTGAGCTACTGTCTGCTGAGCCCCAATCAAAGCGGCAGGATGCATGCAAGGAGCACGTTTGAGCACAGATGCCATGTCTTGTGACTGAGGAGATGCGTCAGAGGCTACAGATGCCACTTCAGCTTGAGGAGCTGCACACGGCTCTTAGGGCCCTTCCCCGTGGTAGCTGTCCAGGTCAGGATGGGTTGACTCCCAGCTTTTTCTTGGAGTACTGGGACCTGCTTGGCCCAGATCTCTGTAGTGCTTTTCAGTACATTTTGCACACAGGAGTGATGCCTGACAGCATGAGTGAGGGCCTGATCTACCTCATTCCCAAGGAGGGTGGCTCCTTGGATGAGATTCGACAGTGGCGCCCCATCACCATCCTCAGCTCAACCTACAAAATTCTTGTCAAGGCTCTGAGTTTGAGGATTCAACCACTTTTAGAGAGCCTTATACATGTATGGGACTCAGACAGATTTTGTCAAGAAACGCAGTATCCTTGACAACATCTTTACTTTCTGGGAGGCTTCTGCCCTGGCACGGCTCCGTGGTGAGGACCTCGTGATTCTTCTTCTCGATTTTGAGAAGGCCTACGACAGAGTTGACTGGGACTTTCTAGAGGGCACTCTACACAGAATGGGCTTCTCAGATGCTTGGATCAGAGGGGTGTAAGCCTTGTACAGACAGGCTCACAGTCAGATGCTTTTGGCAAGAGGTAGAGGTGATCGCTTCATGCTTACACGCTCGGTCAGACAGGGCTGTCCTCTTGCCCCCTTTCTCTTTCTGTTCTATGCGGAGGCGATGAGCCGATTTTTGGTGTCGCAGCAGGTTGGTCTACGGGGCTTAGCACTCCCTATTCGGGGAGATGAGCTACTGGACGCTGAGTTTGCCGATGACTCAGCCTTGTACTTAGATGGCCAGGAGGCCAATCTTCACAGATGTGAGCAGGCGGGGCAACTGCTTGGTCCACTCTCACGGGCCCTGCACTACAGTTTGAGCTATCCTCCATTAGCAGGATGATAGTGTTACAGGGGAGTCGACCTACACTCCAGACGGCTACAGAGCTTACTCCACAGGAGTGGCGCAGTGAGAGAGAGGTGTGTTGAGAGCTCGTCTGTGGCTTGACACTCTGGTTCATCTGGCAGGCCCACTGCTTCCGCATCTTCGAGGCTCGACTTGTGACACCAGCAGAGACTGTTCCAGATTTTTGGCTAGAGTTTATCCATATTCTCAGGGGACAGTTTGAGAGACTTCAAGGGAGCTCCGACCACACGCGGGAGCGAAGAGAGGCGTTCCTTTGACTCTGCCGCGGGTGCCTTTCTTCACCATAGTTGACGGTGAGCTCAGCTGGCACTACCGTCCACGTGTGTGGCTCTTCCCTCCTCCCATCTCCTGATTTATCCCTCATTGTACATATGCTGTTTTTTCATTCGGAGAGTCTCCCCTTTGGTTCTAGTAGCCCTCTCTAGTAGAGGTGGCTGTAGCCCTATGGGCAGTTCTATTAACTAATAGAAGGATCTTTTTCTCAAAATAAAAAAAAGAATGGATGGTTGTGATATAGATGCTTCTATAGACTCCCGGGTTGAACTTGAAAATATTGATTTTGATGTTTTTAATGTTGATGTGCATGATGGTATGGTTTTTTTTTTTTCCGAGAAAAAGATCCTTCTATGAAAACTACCCATAGGGCTACAACCACCTCTGCAAGAGAGGGCTACAACAACCATGATGGGGAGACTCTCCCAATGGCTAAATCAAGTGATGGGAGGAGGGAAGAGCCACACAGGTGGACGGTAGTGCAATTGTAGTAGGGCTACAGTGTCACTTCATAGGACAGACAGTTGGACAATTGATTACACTTGGTCTGGTTCACACTGGACGGACCCTCTGGTCTCGGGAGTGACACGTGGCAGGGTACCTACCGACGGTGGTCTAGTGGACCTCGTGGCCAGGTCACCACATGGCTGACATTTATGAGCCGTTGGTGGCTCTTTATGGTGATATATATGAGTAGTAGCGTTTGGTAGGATTATCTTGTACGTAGTCGTCTAGAGTGGGTCTTTACACAAAGCACGTCTTCACCATCCCAGCACATCTGAGCCTCGACACCCCCATTGTACCTGTGAGTCCTGGGCTGGAGCTGAGTGTGCTGCCACGCCAAAGTCTGTATCAGTCTTTGAGATAGTCAAGTCATATGAGTCCTGGGCTGGAGCTGAGTGTGCTGCCACGCCAGAGTCTGTATGTACCTGTGAGTCCTGGGCTGGAGCTGAGTGTGCTGCCACGCCAGAGTCTGTATCAGTCTTTGAGATAGTCGAGTCATATGTTCTGGTCTGCTGTTGTGTCTTTGTGAGCTCTGTTGGCGGCTA
Source organism: Adiantum capillus-veneris (assembly GCF_014529385.1). Lineage (NCBI taxonomy): Eukaryota > Viridiplantae > Streptophyta > Polypodiopsida > Polypodiales > Pteridaceae > Adiantum > Adiantum capillus-veneris. Next base: position 30,226,956 of record NC_140953.1, on the reverse strand, counting down.
TTGTTTCCTTTCTGTTCAGTCTGTGTGAGGGAGATTCAGTCTGTTGAGTGAGATTGTCATGCACATTGCACTGAGGACCACCCACTGTAGAGAGCATGACACATTATCCGCGCTACAGGTGCTCTCATTTTGGCGATCACGATGGGACCTCAACTGAAATCTCACTCTGTAAGGTGCAAATCTTGAAGCTAGTTGGGTCTATCTAGCTTCGCCTACCTTGCCTTGCACTTCGCCTGGTCCAACTGTTCTCTCGCCCTGGACCAACTCCTCTCTCCCCCTGGTCCATCCTGTCCTCGTCCAAGGTGCAACCTGTCATCGTCCCTGGTCTAGTCCTCCTCGTCCCTGCTCCAACCTAGTCTAGTCACGCCAGGTCTAGTAGAGTCTAGACGAGTCTTCAGCCAGTTCAAGGTCTTCTTGCCCAAAGGTTGGTTGGATTGGTGGTCACTGCATGACACATACAAGGCGGTCAGTCGAGCGTCAAAGCGCACTACTGAGCCCTCTGAAGTACTATAATAGAAGACGACCTTTGGTACCTAGTAGAAGTCCATCAACCTCATCACCTATACCTCCACATACATCACCCATTCCTTCATCTGGTTCCATATCTTCCAGATCACCTTCTCCAGTAAAGCTCTCTCCTATTCTCCTACAACAAGCTACTGGGCAACAGGCTCAGCAAGGGGCCATGGAGCCGTTGGCTAGCGCTTTGGCTAAGGTAAACATCAAATTCCCTACATTCAAAGGACTCTCTTCAGAAGATGCTGACGACCATGCAAGGAGGTTTGTATCTCTCTGTAGGGGTCGTGGTCTTAACAGGGAAGATGCTTATTTGGTACTCTTTCCATCCACCTTGGATGGCTTAGCAGACAAATGGTACAGCCAGTTTGCAGAGAACCATTTTGCAACCTGGGCAACCTTAAGGCAACAATTCTGTGCAGCTTTCAGGCCCGGTGACTACCAGGAGAAGGGGTTGGATGAGTTAGCCAACATGGTGCTCCAGCCAGAGGAGACTTTTGCAGAGCTTATGACTAAGACCAAGTCTCTGGTTGCCAAACTTCCTCAGCAACCCGGTGAATTCATGGTTAAAAAGTGGGTGGAGAAGACGCTTCCCAAAACTTCTCAACAAAAACTCCGAGAGAGTCTCCGATCCGACGCCACTTTGGCGGAGTTCATTGCAGCTGCTACGAGGATAGAGGGGGCTAGGAAGCTGTTCACCAACCCCCCTCACATAGAGACCCCCTCTGTGTTAAGAAGTGGGTGGAGAAGGCGCTTCCCAAAACTTCTCAGCAAAAACTACGAGAGTCTCCGACCCGACGCCACTCTGGAGGAGTTCATCGCAGCTGCTACGAGGATAGAGGGGGCTAGGAAGCTGTTCACCAACCCCCCTTACATAGAGACCCCCTCTGTGTTTTTGGAAAGTCCTTCTGATCCTTTAACTTCTTTACGCAGGGAACTGGAAGCCCTAAAGTTACGGAGAGCTCTTCAAGAGGAGAGGTCCTTCTCTCTTAGACAAGAGAAGCCTCCACATCATCAGGCATTGGAACAGATTAAGCGCGAGCTAGAAGAGCTCAAGTGTCAGCAAGAGACTAAGGCTACGGCTTGGTGTAGCTCATGCCGCTCTCCAGGGCACCCTCCACAGGAATGCCCCCTTCGGGTTTACTGCCACTTCTGTGAAAAATCTGGACATGAGGACAAGGATTGTTACTACCTCAAGCGATTGCGACAAATACAGCAAAGTCTTAGTCCTTCTCTTCAGCAAGGGCCAACACCTGCATCCAACATGGTTTCTCCCTGTGGCCATCCACACCATATGCCACCTTTGCTGACAGCCCCTCCTATGCAAGGTATGCAGAGTACTTTTCCCTCTCAGAGCTTTTATCATACCCATGCTCCCTCACCACCTCACAGTATCTATGCCTCCACCTGCAACTCAATGGAGCAAGGACCACCTCGTCCTTCGACTCGTCCAGTGAATCGGCCCATTTTGTGCTACAGATACGGGGAATATGGTCATTAGCAAAGCAAATGCTCTCTGCCTGAAGGGTCTCTTCCCTGTCGTCATTGCCCTGATATGAAGGATCACTACCAGTAAGGATTGCCCTAAAATTCGTGCATGTACGGCTTCGAACCCAAGTCAAAACCAGACTGAGTTTGCCTTTCCAAAGCTCAATTTGATAGCAGTTAGCACTGTTTCTCAACCGCCCCTTCTACCCACGTGGTTACCCCTCAAAATAAGCCGCCGCAATTGGCAGAGGAGCCATCGGGCGTCCTCACCCGGGCCCACAGAGCCGCTCTCGGTCTTAGCATTCCATCAAGTTCAACTCCCCCACACATTCTCACACCAGTGGATACCCTGCCTGCAGCTATTAACAAGCCATCCCCCAGTGCCATGAAAGAATCCAAATCTTTGCTCTCCGATATTGATGAAGCTTTCTTGGAAGCAGTTTCCGATCTGCAAAAGATCAAGATACCAGAAGAACAACAGGTAGAAAAAGAGAAGCTTACAGCAGAGACAGTCTTGAAGAACACTTTCCAACAAGTGTCCCTTTATGACATGTTGCGGCTAGATGCAAATTTTAGAAGTGACACCCTTGCTGTTATTCAATCACTTTATCCTGGAGCGGGTCCTAGTGGCGGGCACCTCCCAGTGTGACCATCAGAGTCCTATATGATATCCAATCCCGCTGCTCCACTCACTGATTATAGAAGCCCTCGCCTGATAGTGGATGGTGGATCTGGCATCAACCTGATGCCCGAAATCACTATGTTGGCTCTAGGTCTACAGCCTACTCGCCCTGTTCCCTTCACAGTTACGTTGGCCGACCAACGGACAATCTACCCAATGGGCATAGTGGACAATGTGCCTCTGCAGGTACAAGACTTTACTTTTAACTTAGATTTTGTTGTGGTTCGTCTTCCCCAGGTTGAGGGCGGATTTCCTTTGCTCATTGGAAGACCATGGCTGCGACACACTAAAGCACTTCATGATTGGGGAAACGACGCAATGTGGATACAAACTTCTGGCTCCCCGATGCAACCCATCCTCTTAGAAGGAGGTATGCATCCAGTGGTGCAGCAAGTTTCTTTGTCAATGGAAACCAAACCTGAACAAGAACAGCCTACTACACCTGAAGGGTCAGATGAAGATCTGCTGGAGTGGTTGGAGGCTACCAAATCTATGCCTTGTTATGGAGTCTCTATTCACTCTTTGCATGAAGGTACACCCTCTTCAAATGGTGCCACAGTAACTACACCAAATGAGCCACCTCAGCCTATGAAGAAGTATAGAAGCAATAAGAAATCTCCTCTACAGGAGTTCACACCCCCTCAAACATCAACACCTTTGGTGTCTGCTTCTCCGACCAGAACAAAGCTCTCCTTTGTGTATAGCAAACTCCCTTCACAGAGCTCGTCCTGCAAGATGAATTCTAAAATCATGATCGTTGTATTGCTCACGGTAGCTGCGTGCTCCCTATTTGCACCTATCTACACTATCCCCCTTTCCCCCTCACTACTCCTCGCCCTACCCTCCCCCTTGCCCCCTCGCCCCTAGTCCCTCACCCTCCCTTCCCCCTCTCGCCCTCGCCCTAAGTCCCTCCCCCTCGCCCTAGTCCCTCACCCTCCCTCCCCCCTCTCCCCCTCACCCTTGCCTCCCCTTGTCCCCTATTCCCTCGCCCCATGCCCCTAGCCCCTCGCCCCTCGCCCCTCGTCCCTAGTCCCTAGCCCCTCTCCCTAGTATCTAGCTCCTAGCCCCTAGCCACTAGCCCTCGCCCCTAGCCCCTAGTCCCTCACCCCTAGCCCATATTCCCTAGTCCCTCGCCCCTAGCCCTAACCCTCGCCCTCGCCTCCCCTTGTCCCCTATTCCATCCCGTCTCGCCCCTACCCTCTCTTGCCCTCGCCCGTACCCACCCCCTCCCTTCCACTTACGCCTATCTAGCCCTCCCCACCCCTCTCAGCCTCAGCTAGTTTTTACCCCCCCCCGCATGATCAACTGGCTCTCAAGATTTCGCTTGGCTGCCATCCTGTTGCTGTGAGGGCTTTTTCGTTCTGCCATCATGATGGAGCTTAACCCTATTTGCAGTGTTACTCGGGCTTATGGTCATAGCTCTTTTCGAGAAGAGTGTTGTTGCAAAAAGTGTGGCTAGGTTAATCTGCAACCAGGTCATTTTCCTATCACTATGGTTAGGGAAGATAAAGATACGTTGGGATCAAACTGAGCTTATCTCTTTGCTGTAGAGCCTCATCTTTTGCCAATTGGGATTCTTAGGCTATGCAATCATACATACTGGGTTCCTACCTAGTTAGAGGCTTAAGGAGATTGCAAGCAGTGTAGTGTTTTTAACTCCACTTTTGAGGTATGTATGGTCATGGGCCTAACACCTACTTCAAGAAAGATCTACGGATGCAGTACCTAGTGGTTTTTCTTCACAGTTTTTTCAGTATTCCTCTCACCGAGACGGTGAGCGGTCTTGTGGCGGGCAACCTGTAGCAGGGCTACAGTGCCACTTCACAGGACAGACAGTTGGACAATTGGTTACACTTGGTCTTGTTCACACTGGACGGACCCTCTGGTCTCGGGAGTGACACGTGGCAGGGTACCTACCGACGGTGGTCTAGTGGACCTCGTGGCCAGGTCACCACATGGCTGACATTTATGAGCCGTTGGTGGCTCTTTATGGTGATATATATGAGTAGTAGCGTTTGGTAGGATTATCTTGTACGTAGTCGTCTAGAGTGGGTCTTTACACAGAGCACGTCTTCACCATCCCAGCACATCTTAGCCTCGACACCCCCATTGTACCTGTGAGTCCTGGGCTGGAGCTGAGTGTGCTGCCACGCCAGAGTCTGTATCAGTCTTTCACATAGTCGAGTCATATGTTCTGGTCTGCTGTTGTGTCTTTGTGAGCTCTGTTGGCGTCTATTGTTTCCTTTCTGTTCAGTCTGTGTGAGGGAGATTCAGTCTGTTGAGTGAGATTGTCACGCACATTGCACTGAGGACCACCCACTGTGGAGAGCACGACACATTATCCGCGCTACAACCATTTGAGCACACCCTGGACAATGGTGTAGAAAGGCCCAGGGCGCGAGAGTCGAAGGAAATCCTCGCGGCGCTCTCGCATGCGGTCGGAGCTGCCCTGTAGTCCCTCAAGCTGTCCTCTGAGAGTATGGATCAGCTCTAGCCAAAAGTCATGAACAGTCTCTGCTGGTGTCACAGGGCGAGCCTCAAAGATGCGGAAACAGCGGGCCTGCCAGATGAACCAAAGTGTCACGCCACTGATGAGCTCCCAACACTCCTCTCTCTCACTGCACCACTCCTGTGGAGTAAGCTCTGTAGCAGGCTGGAGTGTAGGTCGCCCCCCCTGTATCACTATTATCCTATTGGTGGAAGATAGCTCAAACTGAAGTGCCGGGCCCGTGAGAGTGGACCAAGCCGTAGCCCCCCAAGTGTACTGTCGAGCCGTGGATAGAGTAGGCATCAACCGAAGAACTCGTAGCACCTGCTAGGCCGAGGGACAGTCCCAAAGACAGTGACGCTGACTCTCCACCAAATGGTCACAGATTGCACATGCAACTGAGAGACCACTATGCACTAGCCAGCTCCCTACTGCTGTAGCTCTGTGTGCGACCAGCCACTGAAACAAGGTGACGCGCCTCGGCTGTGTGGAGTCCCACAGCCGCTCCCAAAAGGTTGCCAAGAACTCGAATGTGAGACCCTCCTCCTGCCAATGACATGCTGCAGCGGGGCGGGCCTCTCTCTGTGCTGCAAGTATATGACGTCCAAGCCGAACAATGTACTGAAAGAAAGGGACTCCTGGGTGGTCTGCAAAAGAGAAGGGGTCCCTCCATAGCCACTCACCAGGATCCCACTGTACTCGTGCCAGTGGACAACACTCCCAAGCCCATAGCCTCCAGTGTCCAGTCTCAAGAGCTGATGGCTCAGGGTCTATGACGCAAGTCCTCCCACAGATGCCACTCACCAGGATCCCACTGTACTCGTGCCAGTGGACAACACTCCCAAGCCCATAGCCTCCAATGTCCAGTCTCAAGAGCTGCTTGGTCAAGGTCTATGACGCAAGTCCTCCCACAGATGCCCACTACTCGGATCCTCTGGAAACAACACTCTGCTACCTGCGGGGCCTCTACTGCAACTCGTTGTAGTCGTCCCCCACCCTGAAGCTCGAAGAACAGGGCTGGGACAGTCTCTGAGTAGGCCCTGACCGAGATAAGAACCTCCAGTCGTGTGAAGGCTCCCATCCACCGGGGTGCTACTGGCTCGAGAGGCGTGAGCCACTCAGCTGGAACTAACTTTGAGATGTCCTGACACATGCTCTGCACCCCTCTCATGCCTTGTAACTGGAACCCCTGCACCTCCTCTGACAAACCTGTGAACTCTAGCTAGTCACCTAGAGAGCGCGTTGGACCTGCTGCCATGGGACCCCAGGAAACATGAGGCCGACTACCAACCAAGTGGCCTCTCTGAGTGCTAACCATGGGGTTCAAGGCAAGGGGCTGCCGTAGGCAGTCCTCCGTACACGTCGGCTGTCTCTGCTCCAGGCCACGCCGTAAGAGCTCCCAAGATCGAAGCAAACTCACAGCGAAGCGGTCCTCCAGACTCCTGCTCAAGCCAACTCTGCACATCTCTGTAAAGATCCATCTGGTCGAAGGCTGCCAGGGGCCTCCTAACTGAGGCACCCTGGCACGAAGCCCCTGCAACAAGAACTCCTTCCAAGGCTCCTCACTTGGAAGAAGTCCTCTGACTATGAACTTCCCAAGAAGGGCTCTGCTCTGTTGTGCTGGATCAATGATCCCAAGCCCTCCCTGAGAACAAGGAAGCATGATGACCTGCAAAGCCACCTTGGCTCGGGCGATCTGAGTGTCACGTCCTGACCAAAGGAAGTTCCTGATCAGCCTCTCTACCTGGCAGATACAAGAACTCGAGAAGATCCAGCAGGAAGTGATGTACCACATAGTGGCCAACAACACCTAGTTGGCAACTACTACTCTGCCAGCCAGAGAAAGTCGTGCTGAGCTCCAATGTAACTTTCTCCTCATAGACAGGAGAAGGGGAGAAATCTACTGCTCGGGAGACAAGTCCAAACCAACCTGACAACGCAAGTACCGAACTGCAGTCCCTGGGGGGATCCACATGAAACCCTCTCCTAGCATCCAATCTGGCACAGGAGCACTACCAACCGAGAAAGCCACTGTCTTTCTCCAGTTGATCAGTGCGCCCGATGCACAACAGAAGGTCTCCAAAGTAGATTGGTTATGCCATTTCCCTCTTGAATAACAGGTCTTGAGTTCAACTCCTCGTCGGCTAGATCTTTAAGGTCTCTTGGGATAGTTTCCTACGACGTTAAAACTCTCTTCTTCTTGTGTGTGTGTGTGTGTGTTAATAAAAAGAGGAAAATGGTATAACATTTTTATCACCGAAGTGTGGTAGATTGGTTATGCCATTTCCCTCTCGAATAACAGGTCTTGAGTTCAACTCCTCGTCGGCTAGATCTTTAAGGTCTCTTAGGATACTTTCCTATGACGTTAAAACTCTCTTCTCTTCTTCTCTCTCTCTCTCTCTCTCTCTCTCTCTCTCTCTCTCTCTCTCTCTCTCTCTCTCTCTCTCTCTCTCTCTCTCTCTCTCTCTCTCTCTCTCTCTCTCTCTCTCCCTCTCAATCATGGGAAGCGTCGAAGAAGTGCCAACAGCTTCCCACACGTGTAAGAAGACGCTTCCCTGGCCAGCTGTCCACAAAGCCTCTTTCATGCGGACAGGGAAAAGGATGTCAACAATAGAGAAGGAAATGAGAGAATGGAGATGTAGCGCGGATAATGTGTCGTGCTCTCTACAGTGGGTGGTCCTCAGTGCAATGTGCGTGACAATCTCACTCAAACAGACAGAAAAGAAAGGAAACAATAGACATCAACTGAGCTCACAAAGACACAACAGCTCACCAAAACATATGACTAGACTATCTCAAAGAACTGATACAGACTCTGGCGTGGCAGCACACTCAGCTCGAGCCCACAACTCACAGGTACAATGGGGGTGTCGAGACTCAGATGTGCCGGGATGGTGAGTGTTGTGTGTATCGACTCCCTCTATACGACTACGTTGGACCATATCTCTAAAAGATGATCCCATGACCCAACAGCTGCTAGCCATATGTATAATCATAAAGAGCCACCAACGGCTCATAACTGTCAGCCATCTAAATCTATCCCCAGCTGATAACTGAGTGGTGGTGACCTGGCCACGATGTCCACTAGACCACCGTCCGTATCCCCTGCCACGTGTCACTGCCCAGCCAAGAGAGTCCGTCCAATCCGGTGTGAACCACCCTCGGCCAGCTGTAACTTGTCTTGTGAAAGTGACACTGTAGCTTGCTATTACAGGTTGCCCGCCACAAGACCGCTCACCGTCTCGGTGAGAAGAAATACTGAAAAAAACCTGAAAGAAAACCAGTAAGTGCCGCTTCTGTACGTCTTTAGTGAAGCAGGTGTGAGGCCCAACCATGACCTTACATGCCTCAAAAGTGGGGTTAAAACACTGCACTGCTTGCAAACGCCTTAAGCCTTTGAATAGGCGAGAACCCAGTATGATTTCATAGTCCTAGAATCCCAATTGGCAAAACAGAATGAGGCTCCACTACAAAGAGATATGCTCGGTTTAGATCCAACACATCTTTATCTTTGATAACCATAGTAAGAGGAAAATGACGTGGTCCATGCTTGCAAATGAACCTTGCAACACTTTCTGCACAACACTGTTCTCAAAAAGAGGGATGACCATAAGGTAGAGTAACACCGCAAATAAGGTTAAGCTCCATCGTGATGGCAGAACGAAAAGCATTAACAACAACGGGATGCTTGAAAGCCACAAGGAAACCAGGTGAATGCTTGAAAGCCGAGGGGTGGGTAGGTAGTAGGTAGGGGGCAAGGCTTAGGTAGGGGGAGGGCAAGGGAGAGGCCTAGGTAGGGGGAGGGGGAGGGGGAGGGGGAGGGCGAGGCCTAGGGAGGGGGAGGGCGAGGGCGAAGTAGGGGGAGAGCGAGGGCGGGGCCTAGGGAGGGGAAGGCAAGGGCGAGGGAGGTAGGGAGAGGGCGAGGGTAGGTAGGGGGTGGGTAGGGGCGAGGGCTAGAGGAGTGGGTAGGGGCGGGTAGGGGGTGGGTAGGGGCGAGAGTTAGGTAGGGGGAGGCGAGGGCGAGGGAGGTAGGGAGAGGGCGAGGGTAGGTAGGGGGTGGGTAGGGGCGAGGGCAAGAGGGGTGGGTAGGGGCGAGTTGGTTAGTAGGGGGTGTGGGTAGGGGGCGAGGGCAAAGGGAGGGGGTGGGTAGAGGCGAGTAGGGGAGGGCAAGGACGAGGGCAAGAGAGGGGGTGGGTAGGGGCGAGTTGGGAGAAGATAGGGGCGAGTAGGGGGAAGGCAAGGGCGAGGGTAAGAGAGGGGGTGGGTAGGGGCGAGAGTTTGTGAGGGGGTGGGTAGGAGCGAGAGTTTGTGAGGGGGTGGGTAGGGGCGAGTGTTGTATAGGGGTGGGTAGGAGGAAAGGGGGTGAGGGGTGGCATATAAAAAATACACATCTCCAATGCAAAGTATAGTCAAATGAATTCTTGTTTCAGTGTAGATGAATTCCATGGTCCACTGGCTGAAAGAGAAGATGCTACAGAGCGCAGCAACCATGAGCAAGACAATTATCATGAGCAGGGAATTCATGAAGTAGGACGGGCTCTGTGAAGCATAGTAACAGGGAATGGCCGTTTTCAGGTCTCCGTTCCCCATTCCCATTCCAAGTTCCCGTTCCGAATACCCGTTCCGTGTTTCGAACGTGAGTACCCGTAACAGGGAATGGCATTTTGTTCCGCGTTCCTGTTCCCCGTTCCCGTTCCGGTTTCCCGTTCCTGGTAACTATGTTGTGAAGTGAGCTTTGTTCTGGTCGGAGAAGCAGACACCAATGGGGCTGATGTTTGAGGGGGGGTGAACTCCTGTCGAGGAGATTTTTGTTTGTTTCTATGATCCTGCATAGGCTCACCAAATTCAAAAGGTTTCCACCAAGGGCGCATCCAAAGTAACTTCTATGACCTTCAACCATTGAGCTGACTCAGGTGGCTCATTGGGTTTAGTTACTTTAGACACATTGGGAGAGGGTGTACCTTCAGGAAAAGAGTGAATAGAGACTCCATAACAAGGCATAGCTTTGGTAGCATCCAACCACTCCAACAGATCCTCGTCTGACCCGTCAGGTGGAGTAGGCTGTTCCAATTCAAGGCTGGTTGCTAGGGACAAAGAACTATGTTGCACTACGGGATCCACACCTCCCTCTAGGCGAATGGGTTGCATCTGGGAGCCGGGAGTATGTATCCACATGGCATCGTTTCCCCAATCATGAAGTGCTTTAGTGTCTCGCAGCCATGGTCTACCGATGAGCAAAGGAAATCCACCCTCAACCTGGGGAAGACGAACCACAACAAAATCCAGACTAAAAGTGAAATCTTGTACCTGCAGAGGCACATTGTCCACTATGCCCACTAGGTAGACTGTCCATTGGTCAGCCAATGTAACTGTAAAGGGAGCAAGGCAAGTAGGTTGTAGACCTAGAGCTAACATAGTGACTCGGGTATCAAGTTGATGCCAGATCCACCATCCACTATCACTCCTGAGAATTGCCGACCCAAAACAGACACTGTCAAACGAGGGCTTCAATAATCAGTGAGGGGAGCAGCGGGATTGGATATCATATAGGACTCTGACGGTCGCATTGGGAGGTGCCTACCACTAGGACTGGCTCCGGGATAAGGTGAGTGAATAACAGTGAGGGTGTCACTCCTAAAACTCGCATCTAGTCGCAGCATGTCATACAGGGAAACTTGTTGGAAGGTGTTCTTCAAGACTGTCTCTGTTGTAAACTTTTCCTGTTCTACCAGTGGCTTCTCTGGTGCCTTGATCTTCTCTAGATCGGAAACTGCTTCCAAGAAAGCTTCATCAATATCGGAGAGCAAAGATTTGGATTCTTTCATGGCATTGGAAGATGGCTTGTTAACAGCTGACGGCAGGGTATTTACTGGTGTGAGAATGAGTGGGGGAGTTGGACTTGCTGGAATAGTAAGACCGAGAGCGGCTCTCTGGGCCCAAGTGAGGACACCTGTTGGCTCCTCTAACAACTGCAACTTCTCTTGAGTGGTAACCACATGGGCGGAAGGGGGTGGTTGAGGAGTGGGGCTCACTGCTATCAAATTGAGCTTGGGAAAGGTAAACTCATTTTGGCTTTGACTTGGGTTCGCAGCCGTGGATGCCCGAAGTTTAGGACAATCTTTACTATAGTGATCCTTCGTTTCAGGGCAATGACGGCAAGGGAGGAGACCCTTCTGGCAGGAGGCATTTGCTTTGGTAATGCCCATATTCTCCGCATCTGTAGCACAAAATGGGCCGATTCAATAGGCGAGTCGAAGGGCGAGGTGGTCCTTGCTCCTGGTGCATGGAGTTGGAGGTGGAGGCATAGAAGTTTTGAGGTGATGAGGGAGCATGGGTATAATAAAAGCTCTGAGACGGAAAAGTACTTTGCATACCTTGCATAGTAGGGGCTGTCAGCAAAGGTGGCATATGGTGTGGATGGCTACAGGGAAAAACCATGTTGGATGCAGGTGTTGGCCCTTGTTGAAGAGTAGGACCAAGATTCTGCTGTATTTGTCGCAATCCCTTGAGGTAGTAATAGTCCTTGTCCTCATGTCCAGATTTTTCACAGAAGTGGCAATAAACCCGAAGGGGGCATTCCTGTGAAGGGTGTCCTGGAGAGCGGCATGAGTTACACCAAACCGTAGCTTTAGTCTCTTGTTGACACTTGAGCTCATCTAGCTCGCGCTTGATTTGTTCCAATGCCTCGTGATGTGGAGGCTTCTCTTGTCTAAGAGAGAAGGACCTCTCCTCTTGAAGAGCTCGCTGTAACTTTAGGGCTTCCAGTTCCCTGCGTAAAGAAGTTAAAGGATCAGAAGGACTTTCTAAAGACACTAAGGGGGTCTCTACCCGAGGAGAGTTGGTGAACAGCTTCCTAGCCCCCTCTATCCTAGTAGCAGCTGCGATGAACTCCTCCAGAGTGGCGTCAGGTCGGAGACTCTCTCGGAGTTTTTGCTGAGAAGTTTCTGGAAGCGCCTTCTCCACCCACTTCTTAACCATAAATTCACCGGGTTGCTGGAGAAGCTTAGCAACCAGAGACTTGGTTTTAGTCACAAGCTCTACAAAAGTCTCTTCTGGCTGGAGCACCATGTTGGCCAACTCATCCAAAACCTTCTCCTGATAGTCACCTGGCCTGAATGCTGCACAGAACTGTTGCCTTAAGGCTGCCCAAGTTGCAAAATGGTTCTCTGCAAACTGGTTGTACCATTTGTCTGCTAAGCCATCCAAGGTAGATGGAAAGAGTACCAAATAAGCATCCTCTCTATTAAGACCACGACCCCTACAGAGAGATACAAACCTCCTTGCATGGTCGTCGGCATCTTCTGAAGAGTCCTTTGAAGGTAGGGAACTTGATGTTCACCTTTGCCAAAACACTTGCCAAAGCTTCCATGGCCCCTTGCTCAGGAGCCCGTTGATCAATAGCCTGGTGCTCATTAGCCTGCTCTGGCAGAATAGGAGAGAGCTTTGCTGGAGATGGTGATCTAGAAGATGTGGAACCGGAGGGAGGAATAGGGGATGTCTTGTGTGGAGGTATGGGTGATGAGGTTGATGGACTTCTACTAGGTACCAAAGGTCGTCTTCTGTTGTAGTACTTTAGAGGACTCAGTAGTGCGCTTTGACGCTCGACTGACCGCCTTGTATGTGTCATGCAGCGACCACCAATCCAACCAAGCATTGGGCAAGAAAACCTTGAACTGGCCGAAGACTAGTCTAGACTCTACTAGACCAGGCAGTTGGACCAAGGACGAGGAGGACTAGACCAGGGTCGAGGAGGACTAAATTAGGGACGAGGACTGGTTGGACCAGGGTGAGAGATGACTAGGGAGAGAGAGGACTAGACCAGTTGGACCAAGGCGAGAGGAGAACAACGCAAGGCAAGGTAGGCGAAGCTAGATAGACCCAACTAGCTCCAAGATTTGTACCTCACAGAGTGAGATTTCAGTTGAGGTCCCACCGTGATCGCCAAAATGAGAGCACCTGTAGCGCGGATAATGTGTCGTGCTCTCTACAGTGGGTGGTCCTCAATGCAATGTTCATGACAATCTCACTCAAAAAAACTGAAAAGAAAGGAAACAATAGACATCAATTGATCTCACAAAGACACAACAGCAGACCAGAACATATGACTCGACTATCTCAAAGAACTGATACAGACTTTGGCGAGGCAACACACTCAGCTCCAGCCCAGCACTCACAGGTACAATGGGGGTGTCGAGGCTCAGATATGCCGGGATGGTGAGTGTTGTGTGTATCGACTCCCTCTAGATGACTACGTTGGACCATATATCTAGAAGATGATCCCATGACCCAACAGCTGCTAGCCATATGTATAATCATAAAGAGCCACCAACGGCTCATAAATGTCAGCCATCTAAATCTATCCCCAACTGATAACTAAGTGGTGGTGACCTGGCCACGATGTCCGCTAGACCACCTAGACCACCGTCCGTATCCCCTGCCACGTGTCACTGCCCAGCCAAGAGAGTCCGTCCAGTCCGGTGTGAACCAACCTCGGCCAATTGTAACTTATCTTGTGAAAGTGACACTGTAGCCTGCTACAAAGAAACAAAGTTGAAGAGTGGAGGAAGGAGAGGAGCACTATTATTCAAAGATGGATCGAAGAGAGAGATGGGATGTGTAGGAGGATCGCTTTGCTCAAGGAGAAAGTGGTCATCCAAGATTCCATCGTCCAAAATCTACAAGCAAAAAGTGGGCAGCTTGAAGAAGACGAAATTCAGCCATCCATGATGGAAGAATTGAATACCATGAGAGAAGAAATATTGGTTATCAAGGAAGGTGAGGAGAAGAAGTCATGGGCTGCGGTCATCTCCGCAACATAAAAGAAAGTAGAGGAGGCCGAAAAATTGATTGAGGTTGCCAAGAAAGGGAAAGCCAAGGAAGCTCCTTGTACACCCACTCTTATTAACATGACCCTCGAAGAGGAACAAAGGAGGAGGATGCGGGCTCTACATGTGAGGGTGACAAGCCTCAAGGACATAAACAATGTGGAAAAAGAGGTCACAAGTCTCACATCCATGATGGGGGTGGACAAGCCTTCACACACAAAGGCATGGAGAGTGGGCAAGAAGAGTGATGGCCCGGGAGAATCTTCAAAAGGGAAAGCTCTCATACTACACTTCCCCTCCTTGGCAGAAAAGAAGGAATTCTTGAGGAAGAGGCCTACTCTCAAGAAGACATGTATTTTTCTCAGTGATGATCTCAGTCTCTCACAGCTTGCGCATATGAGAGAGGTAATGCCAGACATTACGGGGGCAAGGGAGAAGGGAAAGTTGACCTTTTACAGAGATGGTCGGGCGGTGATTGTAGAGCGGCGCTCTACATGACGATGTGAGACCTATGGGACCACACTGAAGATGGCTACTTGGAATTGTAATGGATCTATGAGGTTGGATGTTGGTGCCTTTGAGGACAGTTTCAGAGACAAGGACATTGTTTTCTTCTCAGAGACGCATTAGGCCCCCGGACAGCTTATGCCACATGTGGTGGGATACAGATGGGAGATAGCGCACAAGACAGTCGCGAGATCTGAGCATGGGAGTAGAGGTTCAGGAGGAGTAGCAATGCTATTTAGGGAGGAGTTACACCCACTACTACATATTGTACAGAGAGATAATCATGCTAGATACATGTGGGTGAGGCTGAGAGCTGACACAGGCCGATTTCTATACATTGCCATACGTTACTTGCCCCCCAGTACGCCAGTATATGCTGCATCTAGAGGACAGTCGCCTTTCTCTAATACTAGATGATGATATATGGGAGTTTTCTAGGGATGGTGACATCATCCTCCTAGGGGACTTCAATGCCCGAACGGGCAACTCTCAGACAGTCTTCTACGACACTTCAGATGAGATGCTTAGAGAGCTGGATGTGGGTGAGTTGGGGCTTGACAAATGCTCACATGACAGACAGAAAACGGAGTATGGGATATACCTCACGGAGATGACGATTGCACATGGGTTAGCCATACTTAATGGCTTACAACGATTTCCTAGAGCACTCGGTTTCACATGCTTTCCACACAGACACGGGGCCAGTACAGTAGACTGTGTTATGGCACAACCGAGCATTATTCCTTCTATTCAGGATTTCATAGTGGGAGCCAGACCAATGTGTCACAAAGTGATGACGTGGCGGATAGCAAAAACCCTAATTTCTGCCAGAAACCCTAAAATTCCTGCAAACCCTAATTTTTGCCAAAAACCCTAAATTCCGGAAATCGTGGAGGCGGATTATTTATTATAAAAATTTAAAAAAAAAATTTGGAAAATGATGAGCGACGCGAATTTTGCTTTTGCTTTTTTTTATTAAAAAAAAAAGAGAAAAGACTCTCTAAGAGAGAGAGAGAACTGATGCTTTTGATTTTAAAAGCTTTTGGGGCTCTGCTTTTGGGCATCCCTTGTAACCTTTAAATTAGTGGTGAGGGCCTCACTTCTCAGGGCATCTGGACGCAGAGTCTGAGAGTGAAACCCTAACCGCTCTCTTGTACTTTGATGATTGATTAATACAAAAAGAAATACCGAAAGGGGCGCCAGTCTTTGGGGCCAATATCTCTAGGCACGGAACTCCGCCGGGCCAGTGCAAATCTATTGTGATCTGTGAATTGTTTTGAAGTGGTTATTTGGTGCTGTCGCGGTTGATTCTTGACTTGGAGTGTCCAAGTTTGTTACAGTGGTATCAGAGCACGGCCGATTTCTCTTCTACGGGAAATCCGATCCCCGAAAATTTTTTTTCCGCGGCACCTATGGCTTCAGGCAATGATCAGTCGACTCCCTCTGCATCTGGAGATGCGGGCTGGGATCACAACGAAGATTCAGACAAAGAGTATGGCCCGCCTTGGCCTACTTAGGCGGAGCGGCGAGAGATAGAGCGTCGCCAGTTGATCGGCAATGCAACAAAGATGATGCTCAATTTTGCCAAGGACCCGAAGATGGCAAAATATATGAATCAGACCTCTTTGGAAGAGGTACAGACAGAGTGGCAGAGAACCACAACACCACTCCCGAAACCCGCTCTCAAGAAACCTTCTGCCTCCAAGAAATATACGGAGAAGGAACTGGAGAACGTGGTTGATGCACGGATTGCTCAGCTTTTTGACGCGCAAACGAAAGCCAAAAAGCACGGCAAAAAGCAGAAGAAAGGCACTGACTTCCCGGGATATTTGGGTCGTCAGTCGACATTCGATAAAGCAAAGAAACTGAAGAAGCGCGTCAAGTTTGCAGGCCTACCCAGTTCTTCTTCTTCTTCTGACAGTTCTTCTAGCTCCTCGGATTCAAGCGAAGAAGACAGACAAGGTAAAAAGCGAAGCAAGAAGCAACGCTTTGGAAAGGGCAAGCAAAAGGCAAAGAAGGCTAAATCTCGCCCAGTGAGTGACACTTCTACAGAGGACTCGTCTACGGACAGTTCAGACTCCGATGACGGAAAGTTTTATGCGAACAAGAAGAATTTTTTTTTTACAAAGCCAACCAGTATGACTTTCTCGAAGATAAAAGCAAGAAAGTCCGAGAGTTTAAGGAAGGTGGCCACTCGATCAAGTTTGATACTTTTCAGGATACTCAGATGCTTCGAAGGCTTTGTCTTTTATACAGCAGTTTGACATCGCTTTCGCGGGAGGACGCTATTCAGAGCACTCCAAGATTCGGAGAGCTGCCTCTTACTCTGAGGGGAATGCTCGTACTTGGTGGTCCACGCTTCTATTAAGCAAGACTGTGCCAGTTACATGGCTCAAATTCAAGAGGCTTTTTATTTCTTCTTGGTTGACTCAAGAGTTTGAGCGAGATATACGAGCTGCTTGGAACCATCTCCGGATGACCAAGAGCGATACAGTGAATTCTTATTGTGAAAGATTCTGGAGCTCTTTTCTACCCGCCTCTTCATTCAAGAAGATCTCGTTCAGAGAACAGATTGAGTGGTTTACCTTGGGTCTACCTACAGAGATCCGAGATCACTGCTTGGAACAGAAGTCAGCTTCTATTCAGGAGTTGATGAGTCATGCGAAGCGGGGCTTTGCCATTCACTCTGGCAGTCTGACCTACCCCACAGATGAGGCCATGACACAACGAGCCGAACAGACTTCTGGGAATGAAAGTAGAATGAAAAAGAGCAACCCAGAGAAAAAAAAAGGATGCACGACCCAAGCTTACTCCTGAGGAGAGAGCTCGCTTCATCAGAGAGGGGAAGTGCTTTGGATGCGGGAAACATGGACATATTTCCGCAAAGTGCCCTGATAAGGCACAGAAAGAACAGAATGATAAAGACGACGACAGGTCTGAGAGTTCGAGAGCAGCTGAGGAATGTGGCAGAAAAGGCAGATAGAAAAGCAGAACTGGTACCACATGGCGTGGGACTTGCACCGAATCAAATGAATGAAAGTACAAACTTTGCCGTTTTTTTTTGGGGCAAAGTGAAGGATCAGGAAGCTCTTTTGAAGGAGCCAAGGCCAACTTCTTTTCACTTGGAATTGGCGGCTCGATTTGGAACTACGCCCGACAGACTGACGCCACAGGCGGAAGTAGTTCGACTTGCACCCGGATGGGATGTTGCCATTACACCGAGCATTGGCAAACTTTGTTTGCAATGACAGGGGTGTTCAGGGCACGCGAGTGACGTTCTACTCGGGATCCCTTGGTACCACAAGAACTACGCCGTGGTTGACTATCGGGCCGAGAAAGCGACTTTGATAAATGAAGGGCTTAGAGATTGTACTTGATGAACTTCAGTTTTCTTACTCATTCTTTTGGGAGAACTGAACGATGGATAAAGATTGAATATGTTTTGACCTGAAGAAAAGAACGCCAATATTTTTTTTTTTCTCCACGCTCATGCCGATTGCTTTTGAGAGGGCCTGAAGATCATACCATTGATCTGATATCTGGAAGCACGCCACCGAATCGGCCACCTTATCGTGTGAGCCGAGTACAGAATGAAAAGATTATGAACTCAGTGAAAGACCTCTTGGAAAAGGGTCTTGTCCAGCCTAGTACTTCACCGTATTGCTCTCCAGTATTGTTGGTTTTGAAGAAAGACGGATCTTGGAGAATGTGCATCGATTATAGAGCTCTCAACAAAATCACCATCAAGAACAGATTTCCAATTCCTAGGATCGATGATATACTCGACAGGTTACAGGGATCCTCATGCTTTAGCAGGATTGACTTGAAGAGTGGATATCATCAGATCAGAATAGCACCGGGAGACGTCTACAAGACAGCTTTTCGGACGACTTTTGGGTTATTTGAGTTTTTGGTGATGCCTTTTGGCTTAACCAATGCTCCTGCGACATTTAACCGGATGATGGATAGGATTTTTCGAGAGTACAGGCTATTTGTTGGCACTTTCTTTGACGACATCATTGTTTTCTCCAAGAATGAGGCAGAACACAGAGATCATCTGCTTCAAGTCTTTCAGGCATTACGAGATCACAAGTTAGTGATCAATGCAAAGAAAAGTGAATTTTTCCTACCAGAGATACACTTTTTGGGGCACATTGTGTCAGCAGCAGGAGTGCAAATGGATCCGGCCAAGATAGAGACTATCCGTGATTGGCCCGACTTGAAGAATGTCCATGAAGTTAGAAGCTTCTTGGGACTATGTTCGTACTACAGGCGGTTCATACGAAAGTTTGCAGAGGTTGCTTCCCCTTTGCATATCTTGACACAGAAAGGAGTACCTTTTTCGTGGGGACCCACAGAGGTGACTGCCTTTCAGACATTGAAAGAGAAATTGACTACGGGACCTATTTTGACTTTGCCGGACTTGCAGAAGTCATTCGAAGTATATTGTGATGCTTGTGGTCGTAGTCTGGGTGCGGTCTTGATGCAAGAAGGCCATGTCATAGCTTACGAGAGCCGTTTGTTCTCTAGGCCGGAGATGACAGCACAGATCTATGAGAAAGAGCTTTTGGCGGTTATCCATGCTCTTACTCAGTGGCGGCATTACCTACTCGGAGCGGATTTTACTGTCTTTACAGACCATCAGAGTTTGCGCTACTTCTTGTCACAGAAGCAGCTTTCGGAAAAACAGATGCGGTGGGCGAACATCTTGTCACAGTTCCACTTCCAGATTGTCCATGTGCAGGGACAGAAGAATGTGGTGGCAGATGCTTTGTCTCGGAAACCGTTGGTTCTGGCTATTTCCGCGATACATCATAGGAGCTTCGAGGATATGGTCGATCAGTATGCCACAGATACAGATTTTGCAGATATTTTCACACGGATACGGGAGGGGGAGATAGTAGCTGGATACTCCCTTCGGGAAGGCTACTTGATGAAAAAGACTATGTTGTGCGTTACACAGCCGTTGAGGGAAAAGGTTATGACTGAATGCCATTGTCCACCTTTTACGGGTCACCGCGGCATTGCTACCACCATGAAAGGGGTAGAGAGATATTTCTTTTGGCCGAGACTCAAGAAAGATGTGGAAGAGTTTGTGCGCAGTTGCTTGGTATGCCAGAAGGTTAAGTTTAATAGGCATAAAGCACAGGGATTGTTACAGCCTTTACCCATACCCACCCGCCCCTGGGAAAGTATAGCGATGGATTTCATTTTTGATCTCCCGAGAACACAGAATGGTCACGATGGTATCTGGACTGTTATTGACAGATTTAGCAAACAGGCTCATTTCATTCCAGTGAAGAAAACAGTCAAGCCGGATCACTTAGCGAGACTGTTTGTGGCCCAGATTTTCAGATTACATGGCATGCCTGAGACAATTGTCTCCGACAGAGACCCCAGATTTACGAGTTTGTTTTGGAAGGCAATTTGGGAGAACATTGGCACGCGGTTACAGTTCTCGTCATCGTTCCACCCGCAGACTGATGGGCAATCCGAGATTGCCAATTCAGTGGTTCTAGATTTATTGAAGTCTTATATCTCAGATCAGAAGACTCAATGGGAAAGATATTTACCTCTGGTGGAATTTGCCTACAATAACACGATACACTCGTCGATGGGTAAGGCGCCATTTGAGATTGTTGAAGGTGCTGCGAAGGTTCCACCCTTCCTGAGCACGAAAGATAAGATCTTTGAAGCGGATAAATATACGCGAGATCTGGATACGGCTTTTGCCAAGGTTCGCGAGACTTTGCAGAAGTCTCAAGAACGACAGAAAAAGGCAGCGGATCGCCGTCGTCGCGACATGAAATTGAAGGAGGATGATTGGGTGCTCTTACGTTTTGAGAAGGCACGCCTACGAAAGAACAAGGGAAAGGAGAGGCTTTTTCCAAAGCTTAGTATGCGATACTACGGCCCTTTCCAGATTACTGACAAGATAAATGAAGTCTCCTTCCGATTGAAACTGCCAGATACTTGGAGGATTCACAATGCATTTCATGTGAATCTCTTGAAACCTTTTAAAGGTGATGTGCCTGATGATGGGGAGCCTGATGAGCAACCCGAAGTGGAAGAAAACGAGGAGATCCTTGTTCCTGAACAGATTTTGGCACATAAGGATACGAAGAATAAGAGTAAAGTTCGAAGGCGGTTCTTGGTTAAGTTCAAGAATTATCCTGCACTTGATGCGAAGTGGATGGAGGAGGAGGACCTAGCAGATACTCCTCAGATTGTGAAACTTTACCTCGATGCTTTTGGTTTAGCATAGTCTACTCCAAATGGAACCCAGAATTCAGCTTGGCCGAAGATCTGGTGCAGTGGGATGCACAAGAGGGGAGTTACTCCACTCCTTTGTCAACAGATGCCTCGATTTTGATACTAAAGTCACTGATGTCTCTTTGAGCTTCAGGGATACTGAGAGCTGACAGTATTCTGCTGGATGACTTTATGAAATGGAATTCCTCATTATGATACTGATTTGTTCTTGACTTCTTGTGAGTACAGGAACTGATAGACGAAATGATTGCAGCATTTTGGTCTGATTGATCTCGAATAGACATGGTTGCAATAGGGGTTAGTCAATCGGACATCGATGAGGTCCCGATTGGACCTAGATGTGATTGCTAGCTACATTGCCGATAAATCATGGTCTAAGATCCGAATGAATGTTGAATGTCATGTGATGTCCTGTGATGTCTGGTGATGTCCTGTGATATCATGTGATGTGACTGTCGATTTTGTACATGTGCTAGATGTGTGTTCCTAGTACGTAGGTACTAACAGTCAGTGTCTGCTAAGACGGTTTATGGCTTTTGTCGGTTTTGCAGGCGTAATCGCGGTCGCTTACAATGCTTTCAAGAGGGGGGTATGTCACAAAGTGATGACGTGGCGGACAGCAAAAACCCTAATTTCTTCCAAAAACCCTAAAATTCCTGCAAACCCTAATTTTTGCCAAAAACCCTAAATTCCGGAAATCGCGGAGGCGGATTTTTTTATTTTTTTTTTTTTATTATAAATTTTTTGGAAAATGATGAGCGACGCGAATTTTGCTTTTGCTTTTTTTTATTAAAAAAAAAAGAGAAAAGACTCTCTAAGAGAGAGAGAGAGAACTGATGCTTTTGATTTTAAAAGCTTTTGGGGCTCTGCTTTTGGGCATCCCTTGTAACCTTTAAATTAGTGGTGAGGGCCTCACTTCTCAGGGCATCTGGACGCAGAGTCTGAGAGTGAAACCCTAACCGCTCTCTTGTACTTTGATGATTGATTAATACAAAAAGAAATACCGAAAGGGGCGCCAGTCTTTGGGGCCAATATCTCTAGGCACGGAACTCCGCCGGGCCAGTGCAAATCTATTGTGATCTGTGAATTGTTTTGAAGTGGTTATTTGGTGCTGTCGCGGTTGATTCTTGACTTGGAGTGTCCAAGTTTGTTACAAATGGGCGTAGCGGTGGATCATGCACTTTTGACAAGTTTTGTTTCATTTCAGTATAGTACAGCCCAGACATCAGGAGGTAAGTCACATACCCGTTATACATTTACACCAAAGACTGACTCAGTTTATACATAGGAGATCTATAGTCGTCTATGCACAGGTGGTCTTGGCCTCTCAGTGGAGGAGTGCACCACTTTACTGACTGAGACACTGCATGGTGCAGCATCAGAGGCATACCCACACACTCAGCCGGGTCGGAGGCAGTATTCTGGGAGCATGCCCCAGAATAGTTGGTAAGATGAGGAGTGCAGAGAGATGAGAGTCCAGCTTCAGAGGGATCTTCTTTTAGGAGTCATCACTTACAAATAATTCCGGATTGCTTCCTCACGCCTTGTGTGACAGAAGAAACGAGCTTACTTGGCCCAGATGGAGCGAGACTTCTATCAACTGTTCTTGAGTAGAGACTCAAGAGAGGCATGGCTATTCTTTCATGAGCACTCCCCTCCCCAAATGATTACTTCTCCTGATGTGTGGGGCCAGTATGCCTCATCGTTATATACGGTTCCTGGACAGGACCCCCTTCCAGATCCTACAGAGCCATGCCCACCTACAAGCACCTTCTTTACCACTGAGATGGTAAAGAGAGCCATTGACAGGATGAGGACAAGCAAGGCATATGATCATGATGGTCTAGTAGCAGAGCACTTTACACATGCTAGAGATATGTTGCTAGAGGTTCTTGCAGTGTTGTTCAATCGTGCTATGTGTGAGGGGTTACCTGAGACTTGGAGGTTGTCTACTATTGTGCCTATCTTCAAAGCAGATGATCCTACAGAGCCTGGGAATTACCGCACTATTATGGTTGGGCACACATTGGCACGGTTGTATGCATCCATTCTTGAACATCAATTGAGTAATTGGGCAGAGGGTGAGGGTGTACGAGCAAAGGGCCAAGCCGGTTTCAAAAGGGGTTTCTCCACTCTTGATCATATTCTAACACTCAGAGCCATCATTGAGGAGGGCAGGTCACATGGGAGACGGATTTATTGTATTCAAATCAAGAGACCCTATGGAGCCTGGGAATTATTGCACTATCATGATTGGACACACATTGGCACGGTTGAACGCATCCATTCTTGAGCAGCAACTGAGTAGATGGGCAGAGAGAGAGGGAGTGCGTGCAACTGGGCAAGCAGGGTTCAAGAGAGGTTTTTCTACTCTTGACCATATCTTGACACTCAAGGCCATCATCGAGGAGGGCAGATCCCGTGGGAGACGGATCTATTGTAGCTTTGCGGACTTCCACAAAGCATTTGACACAGTACCCAGAGCTAGATTGATGCGACGATTACAAGAGATGGAAGTACCCATAGAGCTCATTTGGGGGATCATGGCATTGTACAGATCAGTAGTAGGGCATGTACGTACCTCAGAGAATCTATCTACACCGGTATACTCCACTATTGGGGTGAAACAGGGCTGCCCGCTCTCTCCTACTCTATTTGGTATGTATGTGGATGAGGTTTCTGACTACATTGAGAGAGATGGGGATAGAGGTGCACCATTGGCAAGGACATGGATTCTGCTATTGTTATATGCTGATGATATTGTCTTGATCTCCAACTCTCCGGAGGGGATGCAACATCACTTGGATGCTTTGCATAGGTTTGCCCATGAAAGTGGTTTGTCTGTCAATCTTGGTAAAACCAAGGTCATGGTATTTAATACCACCCCACAATGGATCAGGAGATCAGCGCCCGCATTCACATACGGCCAGGAGACGGTGGGGTATACAGATGCTTACACTTACCTTGGAGTGGTTTTTAGTGGATCAGCAATTTCATTGAGGAGAGCAACTGAGACTAGATTGACCAGAGCCCATTCGGCATTGGGAAGATTGGAGAGGATGTGTTCATAGGTTCACTATCAGGAGCCTCGGACGAAGCTCTGGCTCTTTGACACTTTGGTGGCTTCTGCACCATAGTAACACGGAACGGGGGGTAGTCGTACCGAAAAGGCGTTCCGGCCGGTTCTGTGCGCCAAAACGGTATTGGGAAGAGAAAAGCGTTCCAAATCCGGAACGTAACAAGGGAACGGGCGAAACGGGCAGAACGGCTTGCCAGAACGGGGAGCAAAATCAAAAAAAAAAAAAAAAGAGAGACAGAGAGAGTGAGAGAGGTGGCAGTTTGGGGGAGATTTCAAACCTCTCAAGACTAACACAAGGGAGGGGCGGAGGGTCCTTTCTACTCTAAAAGCTATCAATATGGATCAAGCGGAACGGGCAACCATCAACATGACTCAAGCGCCATCAATATGGCACAACTTACAAGCTTCATTGGGGGGGAAAGTGGGTATCCTTCCCATCCTCTCCTAGATAATCCAAACCCTCAAGCTCTCGAGAGTTAAAAACAGGGCCCCCATGACATATTTTAGGTTCACCGTTCCGACCCCCATTCCCGTTCCGCTCTTCCCCCCCCCCCCCCCCCCCCCGTTTCGGGAACGTTCCGGAGGCCCTCGTTCCCGTTCCATGTAACTATGTTCTGCACTACTCTCCCTGAGATTTGGAGGCCTTCATTGGATTATCACGAGAGGACAGGTTGCACTGATGAATGGGGGGACATGGAGAAGCCCCTAGTCTATATGATCTTGCGGCTCATTAGAGCCAAGGCTTCAATACCACAATGGTTATCCGAGCAGATCTAGCTGCCCCCCCACTAGTGGTTGAGGCGCTCACCAGATCTGTCTCCTTCATACACCATATGTGGGAACTTCTTAGAGACAGATACGCTCGCCTTGCACTTGAGTCCTCTCGATAGTTAGCCATGCAGGGAGATACAGCATGTTGGTATGGGGAGATGACATCATGGTTCCAGGCGCATGGGTTCAATATAGACAGATTGCCCCCCTTCCAGTACTCACTGGATGCACCCTTCCTGACTCTTACACAGTCCGAAATCACCAGGCTCATCCGCAAGGACCTGACTCAGCCAAACACCAGGAGGACATGGATACAGCCACTACAGGAGCTAGGTACAAAGATGGCTTTCTACAGAGAGAATCTTCTCCAGCTTACGACGGACGGTTTTGTGAAGAGGCCTAGATAGATGGACACCCACTTGTCTCATGGGATACGGTGTGCTATTGGCCAGATACGCACATCTTCACACTAGCTGCGGATCGAGACTGGGAGATACAGCGGAGTACTAGCAGAGGCCAAGACATGCGCCCTGTGTGACATGGAGCCTGACACAGAGTTACACTACACATGCCACTACCCCGTCTACTAGGAGATACGAGGCCGCTTCCACTGCTTGTTCGGAGAGGGCTTTGGACCACTCTCCAAAGTCATGAGGTACGAGGATCAAAGATGCCTGGGTTTGTTTTTGCTCGAGCTGCACAGACACTGAGAGAGCCTGATGCGAGGAGAGGCTAGCCAGTCTCAGAGACACATCACAGACTTCTTTAGAGAAAACACTGAACACCCGGAGGAGCTACTATCACATCAGATCTTGTCGCCTCACACCAGAGGCACATTGATCAACCGAGCGACTGAGTTGGGGAGATCCAGACGCCCACGACTGTGGAGGACTACATAGCATCGACGGAGGCTACATCAGAGGATTCAGATCACTTTGGCCCGACATGCACAACGCCCGATCAGATTGCTAACCATGGAGGAGATTGATGAGATCCGCCAACGACCAATGATGGATCTCGTGACTTGTGATTTAGCTATCCCGGCTAGCTGCTTAGTTCACACCTACCAGCTTAGGATTTCATAGTATTTATATTTTATCATTTTGTCATTTCATTTTGTTACTCTGACTTTGTATCAGATCCACCACATTGTTACGCTTTGGTCTCATAGGTCATTTTGGCCTTTTGAAGACGTTAATATAACATTTCATTTCATCTCTCTTTTACCATGGAGGAGATTGATGAGATCCGCCAGTGACACATGCTAGATCTCCTGTGATTTAACTATTTAGCTATCCCAGCCAGCTACTCACTTTGCTTAGTTCACATCGACCAGCTTAGGATTCCATAGTATTTTTGTTTTGTTATGTTGTTATTTTGTTATTCTGACTTTGTATCAGATCCACCACATTGTAACTTTCTGGTCTCATAGGTCACTTTGGCCTTTCGAAGACATTAATATAATATTTCATTTCATTTCATCTCATTTCATCTCTCTCTCTCTCTCTCTCTCTCTCTCTCTCTCTCTCTCTCTCTCTCTCTCTCTCTCTCTCTCTCTCTCTCTCTCTCTCTCTCTCTCTCTCTCTCTCTCTCTCTCTCTCTCTCTCTCTCTCTCTCTCTCTCTCTCTACCCCGCACTGTCCCCCCGCCCCCCCCCCCTCCCATGGAGATTGAGGCGCTCACCAGATCAGTCTCCTTTGTACACAGTCTGTGGGATACTACCAGAGACAGATATGCCAGGGTGGCTCTAGAGTCCTCCAGACAATTAGCTCTTAATGGAGATACATCATGCTGGTATGCACAGATGGCATCATGGTTTCAGACACATGGTTTCACCATGGACAAGTTGCCTCCTTTCCAATACTCTCTATAGGCACCCTTGAGGTCTCTGACACGGGTATAGATTAATAGACTCATTCGTCAGGATCTGATCCAGCTGGACACGAGGAGGACATGGATAGAGCCGTTACAAGAGTTGGGCACAAAGATGGCTTTCTATAGAGAGCATCTTCTCCACCTCACGGGGGATGGGTTTGTGATTCGACCTAGCTATATGGACACGCATCTTTTGCACGGTTTGCGTTGTGCCATTGGCCAGATACACACTGTTGGGTTAAAGGCCCGTGTGCCCGGCTGCCCGTTGTTCAGCCGCCCATGTACAGCCATTCATTTACTCATTCATAATAACTATACTCACAACTACACATTGTAGTGTGAGTACCGCCCCGCCACACACTGTGTCTATCTCCTTCTTCGTGCTGGCTCTCTGTGTGTGTGCTCTTCGATCCCAACAAGTGGTATCAGAGCGGCGTGCAAGACAGCCTCAACGTTTTGTGCCTTCTATGGATTATGTATTGTTGACTGATTGCGGGGAGCCATCATGTTATGATGAGGCCATGTCTAGTGTTGACAAGCTCAAGTGGGAGCAGGCTATGCAGTCAGAGATGGATTCGTTGACCCAAAATGAAACTTGGGAGCTTACTCCTTTGCCAAAGGGTAAGAAGGCACTACCATGCAAGTGGGTTTACAAGATAAAATTGTGTTCAATGGATGCAAAGCCTAGGTACAAAGCAAGGCTTGTGGCTAAAGGATTCAAGCAACAGAAGGGCATTGATTTTGACGAGATCTTCTCCCCAGTGGTGAAGATGTCTACTTTGCGTATGTTGTTTGCTTTGGTAGCTACAGAAGACATGGAATTGAAGCAAATGGATGTAAAGACAGCTTTCTTACATCCGGACTTGCACGAGGATTTGTACATGGAGCAACCAAGTGGGTTTGTTATTCATGGTTCAAAGAAGATGGTATGCCGGCTTCTTAAGACCTTGTATGGGCTGAAGCAATCATCTCGTGAATGGTATCGTAAGTTTGATGCATTCATGAGTTCATTGGGCTATGTACGCAGTTATGAGGACCCATGCCTCTATACTCGCAAGGCTGCAGATGGTAGTCTTATTGTTTTGGTTTTGTATGTGGATGACATGCTAATCGCAGGGAAGTGTATTTCTGATGTGGATACCTTGAAACATAGGCTACATGAGACCTTTTCCATGAAGGATCTTGGGGATGCCAGTCATATTTTGGGTATGCGGATCACTCGTGATCGTTCTCGCAAGATGCTCTTTCTTAGTCAGAAAGAGTACATTGACAGGGTGCTTGAGCGTTTTCATATGGAAGGGGGGAAGGCCATTAGTACCCCGTTGCCTCCATATGTAAAACTCAGCCATGATGACTGCCCTCAGACAGATTTGGAGACTACAGAGATGTCTCAGATTCCCTATGCGTCAGCTGTTGGTTCCTTGATGTATGCCATGGTGGCTACGCGTCCAGATCTTGCTCATGCAGTTGGTGTGGTTAGCAGGTACATGTCTAACCCGGGCAATCGTCATTGGGATGCAGTGAGAGGTATTCTCAGATACTTGAGAGGGACTTCAGAGTTGTCCCTATGTTATGGTGAGAAGGATATGTCTGTTTGCGGATATACAGATTCAGACTATGCAGGGTCAGTGGACTCGAGGAAGTCTACTAGCGGCTATGTGTTCACAGTTGCAGGTGGACCGGTTTCGTGGGCATCACGTTTACAGCCATGCGTTGCTTTGAGCACTACAGAGGCTGAATATATGGCTGCCACTGAGGCTGCCAAGGAGGCCGTATGGCTATCATGACTAGTGGGAGATCTTGGTATGGCTGGTGATGCTCCGATTCTACATTGTGATAGCCAGAGTGCCATAGCGTTGGCACGGAATCCTGTCTTCCATGCGAAGACAAAGCACATTGAGGTGAGGTATCACTTCATACGAGAGGTGCTAGAGGACAAGCGCATAGAGCTTGTCAAGGTACACACTGACGATAACCCTGCTGATCTACTCACGAAGTCGTTAGCCTCACAACGGTTTGCACACTGCAGATCGCTGATGGGTATGGCTTGACTTCTTTTGCTGTACTTTGGCCACTTTAAAGACACACTGCCTTTAAGTGGGAGATTGTTGGGTTAAAGGCCCGTGTGCCCGGCTGCCCGTTGTTCAGCCGCCCATGTACAGCCATTCATTTACTCATTCATAATAACTATACTCACAACTACACATTGTAGTGTGAGTACCGCCCCGCCACACACTGTGTTTATCTCCTTCTTCGTGCTGGCTCTCTGTGTGTGTGCTCTCCGATCCCAACACACACGTCCTCACATCAGCTCGAGATTGAGACTGGCAGATTCAAAGGGACACCAGCAGATAGCAGAATATGCCGCTTATGCCATCTAGAGCCAGAGACAGAAGTACATTACATATGTCATTGCACAGTGTACTATGAGATACGAGGCCGTTTTCATTGTCTATTCAGAGAAGGTTTTGAGCCTCTATCTAGGATCATGAGTTATGAGGATCAAACATGTCTTGGGCTATATCTACTTGAGTTACACAGGCATAGAGAAACTTTACTGAGGAGAGCTGAAGAGACATCCCCAGAGACAGATCACAGATTTCTTTACACTAGATACTGTACACCCAGAAGAGCAGACAGAGGAGCAGCCAACGGCGGCGGAGAGGTCTACCCGCACTACTGGCATTCTCATAGACCGAGCATTGGAGCTAGGGAGATCTAGACGACCCCGAGGGAGAAGAGGAGCTACACAGTTTCGAAGGAGGCTACGGCAAAGGATTCAAGCCATACTCTTTTGTCGTCCAGAGTGAAGATGAAGATGGATCTCTACTCCCCTCCCATATTGTCTTCACATTGTACTGCTTAGTTTAGGATCCCACAGTATTTATATTTTGCTATCCTAGTCCAATTATTTTGTTAATCTGACTTTGTATCGGATACACCGCATTGTAACTTTCTGGTCTCATAGGTCACTTTGGCCTTTTGAAGACGTTAATATAACATTTCATTTCATTTCTCTCTCGCCCGTACTCTATCGCATTTTTTCATTTTTCATTTCTCTCTCTCTCTCAAGACCGGCATAGCCGCCATGCAGAATGGGCGAGACTGGCAAATGCTAAAAGCAAGACCCAAAGTGTAGCTTGGACTCTCTCTCTCTCTCTCTCTCTCTCTCTCTCTCTCTCTCTCTCTCTCTCTCTCTCTCTCTCTCTCTCTTTTGTGGAAAAATCAGGGCTGTATATTACTGAGTACAATATAATCCCCAGCGGATGCCAAAATAGCCTATCACGTGGGGTGTACAAGCGGAATGTAAGGTTAAGAGCCACTATAGTGACAACTCGACTAAAACAATCTCATGGTGGTCTGTATGATGAGTGGAGGAGAAACCACTGAGGAGGTGCATAATGCCATGTAATCTGTCCACCTGTAAGTGTGAAGAAGAGTGGAGATCGGGCCCAACGCCGAAGGAAGTCAAATCGACGAGCCTCGGCTGCTCTAGATGTACCTGAGGAAGAATCCCACTGCCAAATGAGGGTGTGAATGATGTCCAGCCAAATGGCAGTGAGGGTATCCGGAAGGAGCTGTGGAGCCGCACTGAGAACGTGAAGACAACGAGCTCTCCAAACATTCGAGAGTGCAATGCTAGTGATGACTGAGAAGATTTTATCACGTGTCTGAGGATCCCCCTGCCAAGCAATCTGTGGTAACATAGCCAAAGTCCCTCGCCGGTAACTAAGCATAAGAGCTGGATCTGTGTCTGAGCCCTCGTAGAAAAGATGTGGTCCGGGCATCGGCATCAACCAGGAGACAAATCCCCAAGTGAGAAATCCATGCTGAACACCAGCTCTGCTAAGTAAAAAGCAAATTGCTAGCCACACTACATGAGAAGGCGAGCATGACCAAAGACAGTGTGCAGGTGACTCAAGTAGGCGCAAAGAATAGCGAGTACATAACGGATCATGACCCATAGAAGCTAACCAAGTCCCAACTGGAAGTCCTGCATGTGCAATCATCCACAGGAAAAAAGAAATACGACGAGCCACATGTAAATCCCAGATGGCTGACCAAAACTGCTGTAGATAGGCATGGGAGAGACAGCGACTGACACAACCACCAATAGTAATAGCACTGCTGGCAGTCCTGAAGAGAGCGGAAATGCCTGAGATCCATCTCGAAGGGAAACCCATCCTGGCTAATGATCCTTCGAGAAACTCCCACTCAACACGATCGTATGCTTTCTCGAAGTCAAGGATGAAAAAAGCGAGAGGTTCAGAAGATGATCTGGCCCACTCTACTGCCTCATAAAAAGTGAAGATATTATCCAGTATGCATCGATCCATGACAAAGCCTGTCTGAGAAGTATGAATAATATCTGGTAAGAACGGTCGCAAGCGATGGCTGATCAGTAACGCTAATATCTTATAGACCGAAGGGAGTAGGGTAATAGGTCTCCACTGGCAGAGCTGAGTGGTGTCACCCCCTTTCGGAATAACAGATATAAGACCTGAACAAAGATCCGGACGCATATATCTTGATGCAAAGATATCCTGACAACCACGAAGTAGTGGTATATGCAATACATCCCAATAGGTCAAAAAGAAATCTCTAGTGAGGCCATCCTTGCCTGGACAGGAAGATGGATCTAGACTCTCGATAGCAGCATGAAGCTCTGCAAGTGTGAATGGAGCCAACAAGATCTCTGCCATAGTGTCTGTACAACGACGGCGGGTGTGATGCCAGATCTGCTCACGGGCAAGTAAAACCTCAGTAGTGCATACATCAGCAATGAACAATGCCTCAAAATAATCTGCAGACATATCAAGAATAACATCCGGATGCATATGAAGTGTTCCCTGAGCATCGCACAAAGTCCTTAGGGTGGTGCCAGGAGGGCGCTCTTTATGCGCAGCGAAGAAGTCCTTATTCATTCGATCAGCTTTAGCTATCCAATGAGATACTGAAGCATGATGAGTGAACTCAGACCTAGCCTCCTGTACCCGACGAATTTCCTGTGTGAGCTCGCTCTCTCTCTCTCATCCGTACTCTATCGCTGCCCCTCCCTTGCCATACCTCCTCGCGTTCCCCCACTCGCCCAGCTACCACGCCCGCTGCTAATGTGGATGCACACGTGCGCTTAGTGGCTCTTTTTCGGACGGCGATCAAAGCATGAGGAAGCTGAACGATAAAGCCGACCCCCTAGAGGATGCCATTCAAAAGTGCAAAGAGGAAATGACGGAGACCATTACCAAGATGAACCGCAATCTCTTGGGCACAATAAACATGCTCGAAGGACGCGTACTGATCCAAGAGAGCAAGATAAATACGTTGGAAGACCGAGTGACGACTCAAGATGAAGAGATTGCGTCACTCAAGAAAGATCTCGCCGAAGCAGGATCAAGAAACACACTAGAAGAGGGCGAACAGCAACCCTCAGTAATCAAAGAAATCAACACAATCAAGGAGCAAGTGCGAGCCATCAAAGAGAGAGAAGAGCAACACAAAGAAATGACGACTTCTTGGGTGGATGTTCTTACCAAAACTCAACAGAAGGCAGATGAAGCCGAGAAATGGATCAAGGTGGCCAAGAAAGGAAAAGGGAAGGAGATAACGCCCACGTCCACACCCACTATCATTAATCATACACTAGAGGAGGAGCAAAGAAGACGGGTGCGCGCTTTACATGTGAGAATTTGCGGTCTTAAAGACAAAGGCAATGTGGACGAAGAGGTAAAAGAACTCATAGCCTTGATGGGGGTTCATGAGCCGACGCACACAAGAGCATGGAGAGTGGACAACATAAAGAAAAATGGAAGCAGTGGGGAAACCTCAAAAGAAAGAGCACTCATTCTCCGTTTTCCCTCCATGGAAGCGAAGAAGTCCTTCTTGAAGAAAAGACCAACTCTTAAAGAGACTGGCATCTTTCTCGGGGATGATCTCACCCTCTCGCAGATCGTTCATATGCAAGAATCAATGCCGGAGATTAGAGCGGCAAGGGGAAAAGGCAAGATTGCCTTTTACCGAGATGGAAGAGTGGTAATACTAGAGCGACACTCCACATAAAGGTGCGAGACTTATGGGACCACACTCAAAGTGGCTACCTGGAACTGTAATGGATCTATGCGTCTTGATGTGGGTGCTTTTGAGGATAGCTTTACTGGAAGAGACATCATCTTTTACTCTGAGACACACCAGGCCCCTGGGCAATCCATGCCTCACATCAGTGGATACAGGTGGGAGACAGCTTACAGACAGAAGACACGCTCAGAGCACAGAGGACGGGGCTCGGGGGGAGTGGCAGTGTTATTTAGAGAGGATCTACAGCCATTGATACATATAGCCCGCAGGGATGAGCAGGCTAGGTACATGTGGGTGAGAT
This sequence comes from Adiantum capillus-veneris, assembly GCF_014529385.1. NCBI lineage: Eukaryota > Viridiplantae > Streptophyta > Polypodiopsida > Polypodiales > Pteridaceae > Adiantum > Adiantum capillus-veneris. Next base: position 30,194,080 of record NC_140953.1, on the reverse strand, counting down.
CGAAAGCAGAGACAGGCAGATATCTCTACCTTGCTATTTGCTACTTTCCCCCGAGTACATCAGTTCATGCATCACCCAGAGGACAGTCCCCTTTCTCTATTTTGGATGATACATATGGGAGTTCTCTAGAGATGGTGACATTATCATCCTAGGGGACTTCAATGCTAGGACTGCCCATCACCAGACAGCGTTTTATGATACTTCAGAGGAGATGCTAAGAGAGCTAGATGTTGTAGAGACGGGCCTGTCCAAACTATCACACGATGTGGAATATATTGAGTATGGGCGACACCTGATTGACATGGGCACCGCACATGGATTGGCCATCTTGAATGGCCTACAGAGATTTCCTGCTACGGGAGGTTTTACATGCTTCCCACACAAACATGGAGCCAGCACAGTGGACTATGTCATGGCACAGTTGAATCTCATCTCTAGTATCCAGGATCTCACAGTTGGGCCCAGACCGGTCGGGGTGGCAGTGGATCATGCTCTGGTGTCGATGACCATCTCCTTCCAGTTCAATGTAGCACACAGGCCACGGGTAGCAACCCCTACTCGCTACACCTTCACACGGGAGACGGATTCTGTACACATAGACGGGATCTACAGACGCCTATGCACTGAGGACCCGGGGCGACCTCTGGAGGAGCTAACTACTATACTGACACAGACATTACATGATGCAGCAGCAGAGGCATACCCACACACCCAGCCTGAGTAGAAACGCCTCAGAACCGCTGGTACGATGAGGAGTGCCGCCAGACTAGAGCCAGACTTCAAAGGGAGGTGCTTTTGGGGGACATCACTCACAGACAGTCACAGATTGACTTCTGACGCCTGGTGCGGCGGAAGAAGAGGGCTTTTTTGGCTCGACTCGAGCAGGATCTATACCAGCTATTCTTGAGTCAGGACTCGCGTGAGGCGTGGTGGCTCTTTCATGAGCAGTCCCCCCCCCCTGCTATTTCCTCCACAGAGACCTGGGGTTAGTACGCATCATCTTTGTACACAGTACCTGGACAGCCGCCCCTTCCCAACCCCCCCGATCCATGCCCACACACATGTGCTTTTTTCACCGCTGAGATGGTGAAGAAAGCCATTGACAGGATGAGGACTCGGAGAGCATATGATCATGATGGCTTAGTCGCTGAGCATTTCATGCATGCCAAAGACCTACTAGCAGAGCTTCTAGTAGTTATGTTTAACTGTGCCATGTGTGAGGGCCTACCGGACACTTGGAGCCTATCTACGATCGTACCTATCTTCAAGTCAGGAGACCCCATGGAGCCTAGGAATTATCGCACTATCATGATTGGACACACACTAGCACGGTTGTATGCATCCATTCTTGAGCGACAGCTGAGTAAATAGGCAGAGAGGGAAGGAATGCATGCAACTGGGCAGGCAGGGTTCGGGAGAGGCTTCTCTACTCTTGACCATATCTTGACACTCAGGGCCATCATCGAGGAGGGCAGATCTCATGGGAGACGGATCTATTGTAGCTTTGTGGACTTCCGCAAAGCTTTTGACACAGTACCTAGAGCTAGATTGATGCGCAGATTACAGGAAATGGGAGTACCCACAGAGCTCATTTGGGGGATCATGGCATTGTACAGATCAGTAGTAGGGCATGTACGCACCCCTGAGGGACTTTCTACACCAGTTCACTCCACTATTGGGGTGAAGCAGGGCTGCCCTCTCTCTCCTACTCTTTTCGGTATGTATGTGGATGAGGTTTCTGACTACATTGAGAGCGATGGTGATAGAGGTGCACAGTTGGCAGGGACATGGATTCCACTTTTGTTATATGCTGATGATATAGTGTTGATCTCCGAATCTCCAGAGGGCATGCAACGTCAATTGGATGCTTTGCATAGGTTTGCCCACGAAAGTGGTTTATCTGTCAACCTTGGTAAAACCAAGGTTATGGTGTTTAATACCACCCCACAGTGGATCAGGAGGTCAGCACCTACATTCACATACGGCCAGGAGACTGTGGAGTACATAGATGCTTACACTTACCTTGGAGTGGTTTTTAGCGGACTTGCATTGTCACTCAGAAGAGCAGCAGAGACCAGACTGACTAGAGCCCACGCAGCATTGGGTAGATTAGAGAAGATGTGTTCGCAGGTTCAGTTTCAAGAGCCCTGGACAAAGCTTTGGCTCTTTGACACTTTGGTGGTTTCAGCATTGCTCTATGGAGCTGAGATATGGGGACCTTCATTGGATCACCACGAGAGGCCGGGTCGCACAAATGGATGGGGGAACATGGAGAAACCTCTCGTCTCTATGATCTCGCGCCTCATTAGAGCCAAGGCATCAGTACCACGGGCCATTATCCGAGCAGAGCTAGCGCCCCCCCCACTAGTGGTGGAGGCGCTCACCAGATCAATCTCCTTCATAAACCGCACATGGGAACTTCCTAGAGACAGATATGCTCGCATAGCACTTGAGTCCTCTCGACAGTTAGCCATGCAAGGAAATACAACATGGTGGTATGGAGAGATTGCATCATGGTTTCAAGCGCAGGGGTTCAGCATAGATAGGCTGCCACCATTCCAGTACTCATTGGATGCACCATCTCTCACTCTTACACAGTCAGAGATCACCAAGCTCATCCGCCAAGACCTGACCCAGCTAGATACCAGGAGGACATGGATACAGCCAGCACAGGAATTGGGCACGAAGATGGCTTTCTACAGAGACCACCTTCTCCAGCTTACGAGGATGGTTTTGTGACGAGACCCAAATACATGGACACCCACTTGTCTCATGGGATACCATGTGCTATTGGCCAGTTACGCACATCTTCTCACCAGTTGCGGATTGAGACTGGGAGATACAGCGGAGTACCAGCAGAGGCCAGGACATGCCCCTTGTGTGATATGGAGCCTGAGACAAAGCTGCATTATACATGCTGCTGCCCCGTCTACTACGAGATACGAGGCCGCTTCCATTGCTTGTTCAGAGAAGGTTTTGGACCACTCTCAAGAGTCATGGGATACGAGGATCAGAGGTGCCTGGGTTTGTTCTTGCTCGGGCTGCGCAGACACAGAGATAGCCTGATGAGTGGCGAGGCTAGCCAGTCTCAAAGACGGATCACAGACTTCTTCAGAGCAGACACGGGACAGCCGCAAGAGCCACTCCCACAGCAGAGCTCCCCCTCGTCTCACACCAGAGGCACACTGATCGACCGAGCAACTGAACTGGGGAAATCCAGGCGCCCACGACTGCGGAGGACTACACAGCATCGACGGAGGCTACGTCAAAAGATTCAGAGCACTCTGGCCAAGCATGAACGATGCCCGGTCAGACTACTAACCATGGAGGAGATTGATGAGATCCGCCAACGACCGATGCTAGATCTCCTGTGGTTCAGCTATACCAGCAAGCTGCCCATTTTTGCTTAGTTCACATCGACCAATCTAGGATCCCATAGTATATATCTTTGTTTTGTACTGTAGTTATTTTGTTACTCTGACTATATATCAGATCCACCACCTTGTAACTTTCTGGTCTCATAGGTCACTATGGCCTTTTGAAGACGTTAATATAACATTTCATTTCTCTCTCTCCTGCACTCTAGAAACTTTTTGTTGATCCCTTTCTTCGCCTACGAGGTCCACTTCAACGTATGTTGATCACTTCCATCGCATGCGATAGAGAGCCTCCACTCGCAACACTATTTGGTGCCTGTGTTCCTTGGCTTGAGCCAGACCTATCTCATGCGCCCTTTGCCATCTACCGTCTGCAAGCATTTCGTAGGAGCCAATACATGCTGGACAACAGGCGACGCAGTCCCCTCCACCCAACCCCCTCTCTCCATTTGTCGGTCCACACTCAAAGCAACCACAGAGAGATAAGAGGCATGCCTATCCTATCCATGTGCACCGCACATATAGAGAGAGAGAGAGAGAGAGAGAGAGAGAGAGAGAGAGATAAAGAAAGAAAGAAAGAAAGAAATATTAACGTCTCGAAAGAGACAAAATGGCCCATGAGACAAGAAACTATACATCTGGTAATACATCTCTCGTCTACTGAAACAGAAAAAAGATCTACTCAACATCATAGTGATGTTTGAGTCTACAAAGCTAAAACTAAGCTAAAACTGAGAATATGTACAAATACATGACTGATCCCATCCAAATCTGACCATCAACTTCTATCTCCCTGTCCTCTATCCCAGGATATCCCAGATGGGTAGATCCAGTATAGAGAGGCCGCTGAAAGGTGGCACTCGTCTCCGATGTCGAGCGATGATGCCTCTGATTTGGTGCAAATGGCGGGGTCTGGGTCGAGGCCCCGGTGGTCGAGGACGGCGAGTACGACCTTGTGCAGTGGCCTGATCAAGACGGACTCCTCTAGGCCTCGATGGACGTGGTCCTGGGGGTGTGGTTGTATCCATAGACGGAGTCTGTGTCCCAAGGTCCTCTCCCTCTCTACTGAAGAAGTCATGCATAGTGCGCTGTCGATCTGTTGGTGGAGAACTGTCTTGTAATAGTTTGTCCCTGTGCCTCCTCAGCTCTAGAGAGAGAGAGAGAGAGAGAGAGAGAGAGAGAGAGAGAGAGAGAGAGAGAGCATGCATTGTGCTCTTGCTCTATATTAAAGTTTTTCACTAACCCCCTTGCGCTCTCTACGTAGATCCGTCATGCTCCACACAGGTTCACTCGTCATGGCTTCCCCTACTCCACACATGCAAGGAAGAAGCTAAGCAAGATGTGCACCACCATATTCACAGACGGCAGAGACACACAGAACATCGACAGTAAAAAATAATAAAAATCTCCCTCCCCCCCTTTGCCTTCGCACTGACACATGGCACCACGTTTTTTCCCTCATTGGTCCAGGTTTGTATCCATGCCTAGGCTCTGCATCCCTTCTTCCCTCCATTCATCACTGTTGTCGCCGTTGCTCCTGTTTCCTCTATTCGCGAGCTACCGACCCAGGCGTGCCTGCACGTAGATACCTCCTCTGCGATGCCAAGGCTGCAAGCCCTCATCACAGAGGCGCCGAGCTTGTTACCATCCATGTCTTAGAGCTGAGCCTCACCCACCAAGACGTCGGGATCGTCTCTACGCTCGAAAAACATCTGCCTCATTTGCTTTGCTGCAAACAGAAAATCTCTCGCTTTCCCTCTCTCTACCTCCTCCACGTAAACACACACACACACACACACACACACACACACACACACCTTTTCTTTTGACAATTTAGCTTTCATCCAAACTTCTAGACAAGCATCTTTGGTGATTCCTATAAAATGAAATGAAGAAAATGTTTGTGAGACCTACTCATTTCTCTCCCATTGATTCTTATACTTTACCGCTTTCATGCATTCATGAATATACTAAGATGTGTTTTTATTTTTCAAAAGAAGGCATTTAAGCTGGCCAATTACAAATATTATCTTCAGAGTTTTAAGAAATTTGTGCTGTAATAACTGGCATTCCCATTTTCATATAGTGCCTTGGCAATCCACCTATGCTTCAAAGGGAAAAAGTGAAGGCTTAAGTGTGCCATATAGCTGTTTTCCATTTAATGTTAAGAGACTCAAAGTAGAAAATATTGTTTACTTTACGAGGGCTTCAAATAAAAAAGTTACCTTTCAGGATAATCCACAATGATATCAAATAGTTCGTTGATTCTAAGATTTCCCAAAGTCTCGTAAGTAAAAAATTCCAACCGCAAATGCCACCTAGTGATCCTTTCACTTGCCACCTTGCGTGATATTGAGTTTTCAAACCGAGAGGATGCTAGAGGCGACGGAAGCTCATAAGAAAAAGCACAATCCTGTGTTATTGGAGAAGCTGAATCTAGCACTCCGTGAAGAAACTGTAAAGGAATCACCTGCACCATTCAAGCCACCTGTTGTTATCTTCTCTGCATTCGGTAATACAAATTTTATACAATGCCAAATGTATTGCGACAGGTATGTAACAACAGAGGCAACCTTTATCCACCGTCGAATAGGAGCCAGTACAGGTTTCTCATAGCGTTTTGTAGCAACTGAGTGAATTTTGTCCTTAGAAGATCAAGTGCATTTGAAAATAAGTGCTCTATATTCCCAGCTGCGCCAGCAACAAAAGCAGTCCAGAAGTAACACGAAATTACCTTCAGCATCGAGTACACCGCACAGGCACATGCTTCTTCAGTCATTGCTGAGAAGCCCAGTTGCTGCAAGTTGCATATTAATTTTGCCACCTCGGTAACCCATGTGGATCCCACCATATCAGTTATATCCAGATCTGTCCATCCACTCAAGACACTTTCCAAATCATCATTCTCCCTCTCATTTCCCTGGCTTGCTTTACCCATGTCCCAGTATTGATCAGAGTCATTTGTCATTTCTGAGACATTGATCTGTTTCCTTGCAGCCCTGCTGAAATCTTCAAGGCGAGCTTTGAAATACAGGTTGAGAATCTCTGCAGACTCAAAAAAGTCATCCTCACTAGCAAGAAGCTTACTAAGAGCAGAACAAATACAAACCACAAGAGAGGCATAATCATTAGAAACAACAAGATGAAGTTGATGCCGTACCAGAAAAATATTTTGGAGCACTTGTTAAAAGAAGAGCTGTGACAGAAGTCTGGTATCTGCGCAACAAGTCATCACTGGTCGCTAAATTTGCAGCAACTTGGTCCCTTTTTGATTGATCCAAGGAGCTCTCACAGGCTCGGAGAGAATGCGCAAGAAGATCAATAGACTCTTGTTGTGATATTTTGACATAGCAGACATCCTGTAGAGCTTGCGGTAAAATTGACTGAATCCAATTGTTGAGCTGCAGTAATGGTTCGAAATCAAAAACTGGAGACAAAATATGTATTCAGTTTGCAAGGCCCAACTATCTGCACTCCCAAATAGCAAATTATGAAAGATCTTCATATCTAATGATTGCTGTACATAAGGACCACAAAAAGTGTTCAAAACGTATGTACGCATCCATCACTGTTTCTCATTGTAGCCACATCATTCACATGGTAAGTAACTAGCTATTATAAGTCATCAGAGCCTCACACATGCACCTTGTACTTTTTCTTTTTTTCCGATGCCCAGAGTGGAATGTAACTACAGATGTACCTGATTAGTCCTATAGGTCAGTTTTGGCCTTGGGAGGATTGGAGAGGATTTGTTCGCAGGTTCAGTTTCAGGAACCTCGAACACAGCTCTGGCTTTTTGACACTCTAGTGGCTTCAGCTATGCCTTACGGAGTTCAGATTTGGGGACCCATCGTGGCAGATCCGGTAGCTCTGATGGATGGAGATATATGGGGAGGCCTTTAGTCTCTATGATCTCTCGGGGATAATTCGGGCTAAGGCCTCAGTGCCACATGAGATTATTTGAGCTGAGCTAGCTGCCCCCCCCCCCCCCCCCCCCCCCCCCCCTCGTGGTTGAGGCACTTACTAGATCAGTATCCTTCATGCACAGTTTACGGGACCTCCTTAGAGATAGATATGCTCGGCTCGCCCTTGAGTCATCCCAATACCTAGCGCTACAGGGGGATACAACATGCTGGTATGGACAGATGACATCATGGTTTCAGTCGCATGGTTTCATCATGGATAGACTGAGTACTCCTTGGATGTACCCTCCCTATCTCTCACATGGACAGAGATCACTAGACTCATACGTCAGGATCTCATTCAGCCAGATACCGGGAGCACGTGGATACAGCCGACACAGAAGTTGGCCACGAAGATGGCTTTCTATAGAGAGCATCTTCTCCAACTAACAAAGGATAAATATGTGATCACACCGGCCTATATGGACGCTCATTCATCCCATGGGATACAATGTGCAAATCATCGCATCAGTTGGAGATTGAGACTGGCAGATTCAGGAGAGTACCGGCAAATGCCAGGATTTTCCATTTGTGTCATATAACATCACATTTGTCATTGTCCGGTGTACTATGAGATACTTCATTGTCTATTCAGAGGGGGTTTTGGACCGTTGGCTAGAGTCATGAAATATCAGGATCAGAGTCTTGCACAGCGGCATCCTTGGGTATTGATGATGATGATGATTTTAGTTTTTCACTTTACTTCATTTTACCATGATAGTGGATTGTCTATTAACCTTGGGAAAACCAAGGTTATGGTGTTTAACATCGCAACACAGTGGGTCAGGAGGTTATCACTCACGTTTACATATGGCCAGGAGACGGTGGAGTATACAGATGCATACACCTATCTTGGGGTAGTCTTCAGTGGACCGGTGTTTTCATTGAGGAGAGCAGCAGAGACTAGATTGACGAGAGCTTCTGCAGCCTTGGGAGGATTGGAGAAGATGTGTTCGCAGGTTCACTTTCAAGAACCTCGAAGAAAGCTATGGCCTTTTGACACTCTAGTGGCTTCAGCTATGCTTTACGGAGTTCAGATTTGGGGACCTTCAGTGGACCACCATGCAAGATCTAGTAGCATTGATGGATGGAGATGTATGGAGAGGCCTTTAGTCCCCATGATCTCTAGGGTGATTCGGGCTAAGGCGTTGGTGCCACATGAGATTATTTGAGCCGAGCTAGCTGCCCCCCTTCTCGTGGTCGAGGCACCTACTAGATCAATATCCTTCATGTATAGTTTATGGGACCTCCCCAGAGATAGATATGCTCAACTAACCCTTCAGTCCTCCCGACAGCTAGCTGGTGTCACAAACTGGTGACGTGGCATGGCAGAGCCACCCACGCTTGCACACACACACACACACACACACGCGCGCGCGCGCGCGCTTGCTGACGTGGCAGCCAATACGGACGCCCAGAAAATGAGCTGATAGGTTGATGTGGCAGTTCGTATTTCCGCGATACGCATTGTTTGTGCTGACGTGGCAGCAACGTATGGATTCCCGCTTTTTTGCACAAACAGAGCATACGGATCTTTCGCAAATTACGTTGAGAGCTTTTCGTGGCAGTTTTTAGACCAGTTGACTCTTGGAGATTATTGCTTTTGAGTTTGAAGCTTTTGGGGGCTCTGCTTTTAGCAACCCTTTGTAACTCTTTATAAGTGGCCTTAGGGCTCACTCTGCAAAGCATCTGGACGCAGAGTCTAAGAGCGAGCACCCGCGGGCTCAGTTGTACTTTGCTCAAAGATTAATATAAAAATAAATACCAAAAAGGGCGCCAGTCTTTGGGGCCAATATCTCTTGGCACGGAAGTATGCCGGGCCGTGTAGACCTTGTGATCTGTGAATTAATTTAAGGTGAATCTCTGATGTATCGCGGTAGAATCTTGACTTGAGGTGTCCAAGTTTGTTACAGTGGTATCTATGCACGGCCGATTTCTCTTCTGCCGAGAAATCCGATCCCTTATTTCGCGACACTTATGGATTTTGAAAAGAATTAGTCGACTTCTTCTGCATCCGATTAAGCGAATTAACAGAAGGAGAGTACGGGGCCACCTCGGCCTACTTAGTATGAACTTCAAGAAACGCATCGTCGACAACAAGTTGACGATTGCACAAAGAAGATGATTAAATTTGTGAAAGACCCTCAGTTTGCAAAATTTGTCTCAACAATCCATCACTAAAGTGCACACTCAGTGGCAGAAAGCCACCGAGCCACCAATCAAACCGGCAATCAAGAAACCTCCTTCTCCGAGGATGTTTACAGAATAGGAACTTCAAGAGGTGGTTCAGACTCAGATCAGTCAGCTTTTGGACACGAGGAATCCATCCAAAAAGCAATTGAAAAAGCCCAAGAAGGGGACTGACTACCCTGGTTATTTGGGCCATCAATCTTCTTTTGCATCTGAGAAGAAGCGTGTACGCTTGAAGGACTACCTAGTTCTACTTCTTCCTCTTCTTCTGACAGTTCTTCTAGTTCTTCTAACTCGAGCGAAGAGGACAGAAAGGGGCAAAAGCGAAGCAAAAAGCAAAGCTTCGAAAAGGGCAAGAAAAAGGCAAAGAAACTTAGACTCCGCCCAGTTTCGGATAGCTCTACAGAGGAGTCATCCTCAGACAGTTCAGATTCCAATAACCATATGTTTTATGCAAAGAAGCAGCACTTCTATAGAGCCAACCAATATGTCTTCCTCGAAGACAAGAGAAAGAAAACAAAGGAATTTAAAGAAGGCGGACAATCGATAAAATTTGAATCCTTTTCTCGACACATTTGGGAAATTTGACTTACCCCACTGATGAGATCTTGACTCAGAGAACAAAACAGACCTTCAACAATGAAAGTAGAAAGAAAAAGAGTTACCAAGAAAAGAAGGATACACGACCCCAATTGACTCTTCGAGAAAGGGCTAACTATATCAAAGATGGGAAGTGTTTTGGTTGCGGGGAACAAGGGCAGATCTCCACAAAGTGCCCCAAAAAGGCACAGCAAGGAGAGATTGAAGGCAGGCCAGAGAGTTCTAGAGCAACAGAGGAACGTGGCAGAAAAGGCAAGATGAAAGCAGGACTCGTACCAGATTGCATGGGTATTGACCTAAGCCAGATAGATGAAAGTACAGAACTTTGCCGAGCTTGGGCTAAAGTGAAAGATAAAGAAGCCCTTATCTTCTTCAATGAAGGAGCCAAGGCCATTCATCTCACCTGAATTGGCGGCACGGCTCGAGATTACACCCGACAGGATGGGACCACCAGCAAAGGCAGTTCTAGCGGCACCCGGACGGGACATAGCCATTACGCCTATCATTGGCAAACTTCGTTGGCATTGTCAGGGGTATTTAGGGCACGAGGACGTTTAGATCATGCCTTTGGAAGGGTGTGACATCCTCCTAGGAGTCCCTTGGTACCATAAGAGCAACGTTGTGGTCGACTATCTGGCTAAGAAAGCGACTTTGACTAATGAAAAGGGCCGAAAATTTGTACTTGATGTAAAACTTAAGGGCAAGTCCGTCCCTATTGTATCGGCTTCGGCCATTTCCAAATTAACTTAGTCAAGTCTCTTTGTTTACTCGATCTATTTCAAAGAGTTGAATGATGAACACAAAACGAACATGTCTGAACTTGACAAAGAACGCCAAGACTTTCTCCACACACATGCTGATTGTTTCTCTAAGGGCTTGCCAGGCGAGTTACCCCCATCTCGTCCTAAGGATCACACTATTGATCTGATATCTCGAAGCACACCACCGAACTAGCCACCTTACTGTGTTAGCCGAGCCCAGAATGAAGAGATCATGAACCAAGTGAAAGACCTCCTGGAAAAGGGTCTTATCCAGCCAAGTACTTCACCCTACTGCTCTCCTGTGTTGTTGGTTTTAAAGAAAGACGAAGCTTGGAGAATGTGCATTGATTACAGAGCTCTCAATAAAATCACTATCAAAAATAAATTTCCGATTCAAGGATCCATGATATTCTTGACCGACTACAGGGATCCTCTTATTTCAGCAGGATTGATTTGAAAAGCGGATATCATCAGATTAGAATCACTTCGGGTATGTCTACAAGACAGCCTTTCGGACAAGTTTCAATTAGTATGAATTTTTGGTGATGCCTTTTGGCCTTACCAATGCTCCAACGACTTTGAACCAAATGATAGATGGGATTTTCCGAGAGTATCGATCTTTTGTCGGCACTTTCTTTGATGACATTATAGTCTTCTCCAAGAATGAAGCAGAACAAAGACACCATCTTCTACAGGTTTTTCAAGCATTGCGTGATCACAGTTATCATTGCCAGAAAGAGTGAATTTTTCTTACCGAAGGTACACTTTTTGGGACACATTGTCTCAGCTGTAGGAGTCCAGATGGACTCGGCCAAGATCGAGACTATACGTGACTGACCAGATTTAAAGAAAATTCATGAAGTTAGAAGCTTCTTGGGCTCGTGTTCTTACTAGGGCGGTTCATTTGAAAGTTTGCAGAGGTAGCTTTCCCTTTGCACATATTGACTCAGAAAGAAGTCCCGTTCTTGAGGGGACCGATAGAGCTGACTGCCTTTCAGACACTTTAAAAAACTGACTATTGGACCAATATTGACTTTGTCGGACTTGCAAAAGTCATTTGAAGTATATTGTGATGCTTGTGGTCGTAGTCTAGGACCGTCTTAATGCAAGAAGGCCATGTAATTGCTTATGAAAGCCGAAGTTTTTCAAGGCCATGATTGATAGCACAGATTTATGAGAAAGAGCTTTTGGCACTGATCCATTCTCTTACTCAGGGGCGACATTGCCTACTCGGAGCCAATTTCACAGTCTTCACTGATCATCAAAGTTTACGCTACTTCTTGTCACATAAGCACCTTTCTAAAAAGCAGATGCGGTGGGCCAACACCTTGTCACAGTTTCACTTTCAGATTGTCCAAGTTCAGGGACAGAAAAACTTGGTGGAAGATGCATTGTCTTGGAAGTCCCTAGTCTTGGCTATTTCCGCGATTCATCATAGAAGCTTCAAGGACATGGTTGATCAGTACGCCACCGATCCGGGATGGCTACTTGATGAAGAAAACGATGTTATGCGTCACACGGTCGTTGAGGAAAAAGGTTTTGACTGAGTGCCATTGTCTACATTTTACGGGTCACCGCGGCATCGACACCACCTTGATAGGTGTGGAGCGTTAATTCTTTTGGCCAAGACTCAAGAAAGATGTGGACGAATTTGTTCGCAGTTGTTTAGCATGCAAGAAGGTCAAGTTTGACATGCGTGAGGCACAAGGATTACTACAACCTTTACCCATTCCCACCTGCCCCTGGGAAAGTATTGCAATGGATTTCATTTTTGATCTCCCGAAGAGACAGAGTGGGCATGATGGCATTTGGACTGTCATCGACAGATTTAGCAAGCAAAACCCACTTCATTCCAGTGAAGAAAACAGTCAAGGCGGATTATTTAGCGAGACTATTCATTGCACACCGATTACATGGCATGCCTAAGATAATAGTCTCCGATAGAGATCCCCGATTCACGAGTTTTTTTTGAAAGGCTATTTGGGAGAACATTGGCACACGGTTGCAATTCTCATTCCACCCGCAGACAGATGGACAATCTGAGATTGCAAATTGAGTTGTTCTGGATTTATTGAAGTCTTACATCTCTGATCAGAAGACTCGATGGGAAAATATGTGCCTTTGGTGAAATTTGCCTACAATAACATGGTTCACTCTTCGACGGGGAAGGCGCCATTTGAGATGATTGAAGGTGCTCCGAAGATTCCACCCTTCCTTAGCACTCAAGACAAGATTTTTGAAGCCGACCAATACACGAGGGACTTGGACACTGCGTTTGCCAAGGTCCGGGAGGCTTTAGAAAAATCTCAAGAACGACATAAGAAGGCAGGAGATCAACAACGTCGCGATTTGAAATAAAAGGAAGACGATTGAGTGCTATTACGTTTTGAGAAGGCACGCCTAAGAAAACGGAAGGGAAAGGAGCGGCTTTTTCCAAAGCTTAGCATGAGGTATTATGGCCCTTTCCAAATAAAAGAAAAGATAAATGATGTAAGAGACGGGTATATCACAAATTGGTGACGTGGCAGAGCCACCCGGACACACACACACGCCTGCTGACGTGGCAATCAGTACGGACGCCCGAAAAATGGGCCGACAAGCTGTCGTGGCAGTACGAATTTCTAGGATACGTGCTGATTGTGCTAACGTGGCAGCAATGTACTGATTCCCGCTTTTGCGCTGACAGAGTGTATGGATTTTTCGCAAATTACGTAGACAGCTTTTTGTGGCAGTTTTTAGACAACTTGACTCTTGAAGATTATTGCTTTGAGTTTGAAGCTTTTGGGGCTCTGCTTTTAGCAACCCTTTGTAACTCTTTATAATTGGCCTTAGGGCTCACTCTGCAAAGCATCTGGACGCAGAGTCCGAGAGCGAGCACCCGTGGGCTTAGTTGTACTTCGCTCAAAGATTAATATAAAAATAAATACCGAAAGGGGCGCCAATCTTTGGGGCCAATATCTCTTGGCACGGAAATACGCCGAGCCGTGTCGACTCTCTTGTGATTTGTGAATTAGTTTAGAGTGAATCTCTATTGTGTCGCGGTAGAATCTTGACTTCGGGTGTCCAAGTTTCTTACAGCTGGTATGGGCAGATGACACCATGGTTTCGGTCACATGGTTTAAGCATGGATAGATTGCCTCCGTCCCAGTACTCCTTTGAGCACCCTCCCTATCTCTCACACGGACAGAGATCAATAGACTCATACGTCACAATTTGATTCAGCTAGATACCAGGAGCACATGGATACAACCGACAAAGGAGTTGGAGACGAAGATGGCTTGCTATCTCCAACCAACAGAGGATGGATATGTGATCAAACCTGCTTATATGGACACTCATTTATCAAGTGAGATACCATGTGCTATTGGTCAGATGTGCACATCATCGCATCAACTAGAGATTGAGACTAGCAGATTTAGGAGAGTACCAGCAGAAGCCAGGATATGCCAGATGTGTCATATAGAGCCAAAGACAGAGTTAGGTATACTATGAGATACGAGACCGCTTTCATTGTCTATTGAAAGAGAGCTTTGGACCGTTGGCTAGAGTCATGAGATATCAAGATCAGAGATGCCTCGGGTTGTCTTTGCTAGAGTTGCGCAGACACAGGGAGAGTCTCTTGAGGAGATCAAGCACTAGGAGACATTCACAGAGGGAGATCCTTGACTTCTTTAGAGCAGAGACTCGGCCACCAGACAAGCATGCTTCATAGCAGATTTCAGAGCCCACCCATTCAGAGGTAAATTAGTTGACAAAGCGAATGAGCTCGGGCGAGCTACACGCCCACGTTGTTAGCGTGCAAACGACAAGGAAAACGAGTGCCTCTATAGCCTTGCACGAGTCACACCGTCGGAAGGAAAAACTTTTGCACCGTCGAAAAAACCTGTGGTAAGCACCTGTAAAGATTTATGAAAACCACACTTGAAATTAGGAGAAACCAAGGACATGATGACGTAGCTCGTCTCGAGTAGATGTCCGTAGAATATCCATAGACTAAAAACAGAGGAAAAACGAGAGAGATATGGCCATCCGAAGTGGGGGGGCACTCTCTCTAGCTCAAAAATGAGCTCTTTGGAAAGTTTACATATGTTGCAGCTATTAAAAAGGGGCTTCTCTGTCAACAAGTGCTAGCTCAGTTGGTGGAGTCATAGCCTATGTGCCTAAGGTCTTGGGTTCAATCCCCCCTTGGAGACATGCAGACATGTTCTAAGTCCTTAGAGATTGTTCCCATATGACTCCACCATGGGGGTTGGGTGTGTGCGTGTGATGGGATGCCTCTCTCCCTACCTGGTGTGTGCGTGTGTTTCACAGTTCTTGTACTCTCTTGATAAAATAAAAAATAAAAAAAGGGGGTCTTCTCTTATCCTCTTTAATCAAATTTTCCTCTTCTCTCTCCTCAATCAACATGGCCTCTTGGGGTTTTTTTTAATTGGTTCATTTTGGGTCCTTTTTGGTAAAGCTTGGAGTAAGTCGGTGACTTTGTGCACATGGGAAGGGGGGGCATTTGTCCGGAGGACCAAAAGGGGAGAAACCGCTTGGGGCAGGCAAGTGTGGACAGCTGAAAAAGGTGCCCCCATCTCCCAAGAGACCACGAGCCCAACAAGCCAAGCTCCTTACCAAGTGTTACAACCTATGGGAGTTTCCCCTTTGCCCTATATACCCCCCATTCTCTCCTTATCCCTTCCCATGTGGGATAATGCCCATGCCACATGGCAACTTCCTCCTCCCTCCTCCCAACTCCCTCATGTGCAAGTTATTTTCCAGCTTTCCCCCCGAGTGAGAGAACTTCTCGGACAACTTTCCTGAAGCACAATTGATTGCTCCGGTCACCAAATGACACACTGTAACATATGGCTTGGAGCCCATCACCTCGGCTACGTCTAGAAATCTCAAATCTCAACTTTTCTAATTCAAATTATCAAGTTGGCCCAGTTTCCCTTGTCGCATGCAGCTGCAATCACTTTCTAAGTTGAGATTGCCCACTTCGGATGCACATAACTCGTGATGTACAAGTCCGATTCACGAGCTATAGAGCACGACTGAAAATATTTATTAGAAACCATATCTTGGGGACTCAAAACAACCCAAAACATCAACACCCAAGCCTGGCAAAACCAAACCTTTGTACATGAATTTTTCCATGGTCACTTCCAAGACTCGAAGTACTATGTACACATATATACATGAGGCTAGTTAGCAAGCTCTTTGGCATGATCTAATGACTTTATGCTCATCCGAAAAATGCCTTCCATAGCTTGCCAACCCCCCCTAGCGTGCTTGATCATTCATGACAAGCAGAGGTTTCTAGGGTAAACAACTGCTGTAGCTCATTCCCAAAAACCTCATTCAAATTCTCAGATGTCTTGACACTGTCTTCTTCCATTGATAGCATCTCATCTATTACAATTGTCATCAAACGTACCAAGTATTTCTTCAATCTGTAACCATTAACACGGTATTTATGTTGTGCACCACCCAAATCTGCCAACTGACATGTGCCATTGTCGAACTTGTTCACAACAGTAAAAGGACCTTCCCACTTGATTTGAAACTTTTTCTGGAAAGTTTGTCCAAATTACTATTGTATCGCAACACAAGATCACCCTTTTCAATTCCCTTATCTTTCACACTCATTAGCCTTTATATGAGCTTTCTTTGACACTTCCTCGTAGTAGCTTAAAGCCAAAACTCTGTCCAATTGCAAACATTGTAAATCCAATAATCTTTTCTGCCAAGCATCTCTTCGCTTTTCATCTCCCAATGACAACAGTTTGAGTGCAAGAATCTCCACTTCAATTGGCAATAATGCTTCCTTGCCATAGACCAAGTGGTAGGGAGAAAATCCTGTGCTCATTTTGATAGCAATTCTATAGGCCCATAATACACAAGGCAACTCTAAACCCCAACTTTTCCCATGTGCTTGGGTCATCTTTGTCAAGATTTTCACCAACTCTCCATTGAACCTCTCATTGAGACCATTGCATTGTGGATAATAATGAGAACTGTATCTGTGATGTATATTGAGCTTTTCGCATAGGAAATCAAACAGCTCTCCTCTAAATCCCGGTCCTCTATCACAAAGTAGTTCTAGTGGCACACCAAATTTGCAGCATATATGTTCATATACAAACTTTCCAATTTCCTTACAGGTAATCTTTTTGTCAGCTTTAGCTTCTGCCCAACGTGACAAATAATCCGTTGAGATGTAAACATTCCTTTTACTAGTCATGGGTAAGGGTCCAATAGCATAAGACCCCATTTTTCAAACACATCAAAAGCTAAAATTGTCTTTCGTAATTTGAACTTCAAATTCATGTAAAGCACATCATCAAGCATTTTGTACTTTCTAGCTTTTCTTATAAAAGCATACGTTTTTGAAGATGGTAGATCTTCAAGTAAAACAACTGTCAACAAAAAATCCATCTCCTTTGATAGCACTTCCCTTCCATGATACAACGGGGCATTTGCCTTCAACACAAACACACAAGTGATCATTTCTTGGACAGCATCATGAGCTTCTTCATTTTGAGACCTTTCAATATGCTGTAAACTCAATGCCTCAAACATTTTGAGTAATGATTTCACCTTAAAGCATAAATTTTTAAGTTCAGGATTCTTATTCTTCCATACTCCCAATACTTGCTTCACGATCAATAAAACATCTCCTTTGATCTGTAAGCGTCTAATTCCCAACTGTAAACAGATGTGCAAACCACCTTCAAGAGCCATGTACTCTGCTTCATTGTTACTTTTTGCATCAAGTTTTAACCCTTGTTTCCTTACAAGTTTTCCTTGTGCATCATAAATGACAATGCCTCCCGAAGCAACAGCATGACTTCTTCGATAAGAGCCATCAAAATATAACAGTGAAGCATTAGATATGGAAAGAGTCTTGACTTCCTTTTTCCGCACCTTCTCTTCCTTAACCAAAACAAGAGTGTCTTTATAAGTGAGTAAAACTGCGAGTGTCTTTATAAGTGAGTAAAACTGCCAGGGTAGCCCGAGTACTCTCTTCTACCAAAAAGGTGAACTAAAACTCCTAAAGTTCAATAACCTATTTCATCGCTGTTTTTGATATACATGGGAAGGGGGAGCATTTATCCAGAGGACCAAAAGGGGAGAAAGCACTTAGGCAGGCAAGTGTGGACAGCTGGAAAAGGCGTCCCCATCTCCCAAGAGCCCACGAGCCCAACAAGCCAAGCTCCTCACCAAGTGTTACAACCTATGGGAGTTTCCCCTTTGCCCTATATACTCCCCATTCTCTCCTTATCCCTTCCCATGTGGAATAATTCCGATGGCAGCTTCCTCCTCCCTTCTCCCAACTCCCTCATGTGCAAGTTATCTTCCAGCTTTTCCTCCGACTGAGGGAACCTCTCAGACAACTTTCCAGAAGCACAACTGACTGCTCCGGTCACCAAATGACACACTGTAACATACGGCTTGAAGCCCATCACCTTGACTACTTCTAGAAATCTCAAATCTCAGCATTTCTAATTCAAATTATCAAGTTGGCTCAGTTGCCCTTGTCGCATGCAGCTAAAATCACTTTCTAAGTTGAGACCACCCACTTCGGATGCACATAACTCATGACGTACAAGTCCAATTCACGAGCTATAAAGGACAATGGTGCAGCCAATATTAGTATGTGTGTAGCAGGGCTACACTGTCACTTCACAGGACAAGCAGACAATTGGACAGTTAGTACAGTTGGTCTAGGCTGTTTCACACTAGACGGACCCTCTAGGCTGGGAGTGACACGTGGCAGTGGCAAGGTAACGACGGTGGTCTAGTGGACATCGTGACCAGGTCACCACATGGCTGACATTTATCAGCCGTTGGTGGCCCTTTATGGTGTTACATATGAGTACTAGCGGTTGGTGATTGGAATCATCTTCTTCACTTTTGGTCCAGCATCGTTCTGGAGAGCAGTGAGTCTATACACAGAGCACGTCTTCACCATCCCTGCACATCTGAGCCTCGACACCCCATTGTACCTGTGAGTCTTAGGCTGGAGCTGAGTGCGCTGCCACGCCAGAGTCTGTATCAGTCTTTGAGATAGTCGAGTCACTTGTTGTGGTCTGCTCTACTGCTGCTGTTGTGTCTCTGTGAGCTAGGGTGTGTCTATTGTTTCTTGTTTTCAGCCTGTTTGAGTGAGATTGTCATGCACATTGCACTGAGGACCACCCACTGTAGAGAGCACGACACATTATCCGCGCTACAGGTGCTCTCATTTTGGCGATCACAGTGGGACCTCAACTGAAATTTCACTCTGTGAGGTGCAAATCTTGAAGCTAGTTAGGTTTATCTAGGTTCGCCTACCTTGCCTAGCTTCGCCGACCTGCCTTGCATGGTTCTCCTATCGTTGGTCCAACTGGTCTAGTCCCCTCTCGCCTGGTCCAACTGGTCTAGTCCTCTCTCGCCCTGATCCATCATGTCCTCGACCCTGGTCTAGTCCTCCTCGTCCCTGGTCCAACCTCATCTAGTCACTTGCCTGGTCTAGTAGAGTCTAGACCAGTCTTCAGCCAGCCAATGCAAGAATGTCTTACCCGAAGGTTGGTTGGATTGGTGGTCACTGCATGACACATACAAGGCGGTCAGTCGAGCGTCAAAGCGCACTACGGTGCCCTCCGAAGCACTAAAACAGAAGACGACCTTTGGTACCGAGTAGAAGTCCATCAACCTCGTCACCTATCCCTCCAAATACATCACCCATTCCTTCATCCGCTTCCACATCTTCTAGATCACCTCCTCTAGTAAAGCTCTCTCCTATTCTCCTACAACAAGCTACTGGGCAACAGGCTCAGCAAGGGGCCATGGAGCCGTTGGCTAGCGCTTTGGCTAAGGTAAACATCAAATTCCCTACATTCAAAGGACTCTCTTCAGAAGATGCTGACGACCATGCAAGGAGGTTTGTATCTCTCTGTAGGGGTCGTGGTCTTAACAGGGAAGATGCTTATTTGGTACTCTTTCCATCCACCTTGGATGGCTTAGCAGACAAATGGTACAGCCAGTTTGCAGAGAACCATTTTGCAACCTAGGCAACCTTAAGGCAGCAATTCTGTGCAGCTTTCAGGCCCGGTGACTACCAGGAGAAGGTGTTGGATGAGTTAGCCAACATGGTGCTCCAGCCAGAGGAGACTTTTGCAGAGCTTATGACTAAGACCAAGTCTCTGCTTGCCAAGCTTCCTCAGCAACCCGGTGAATTCATGGTTAAAAAGTGGGTGGAGAAGACGCTTCCCAAAACTTCTCAACAAAAACTCCGAGAGAGTCTCCGATCCTACGCCACTTTGGCGGAGTTCATTGCAGCTGCTACGAGGATAGAGGGGGCTAGGAAGCTGTTCACCAACCCCCCTCACATAGAGACCCCCTCTGTGTTTTTGGACAGTCCTTCTGATCCTTTATCTTCTTTACGCAGGGAACTATAAGCCCTAAAGTTACAGCAAGCTCTTCAAGACAAGAGGCCCTTCTCTCTCAGACAAGAGAAGCCTCCACATCACGAGGCATTGAAACAGATTAAGCGCGAGCTAGAAGAGCTCAAGTGTCAGCAAGAGACTAAGGCTACGGTTTGGTGTAGCTCATGCCGCTCTCCAGGGCACCCTCCACAGGAATGCCCCCTTCGGGTTTACTACCACTTCTGTGAAAAATCTGGACATGAGGACAAGGATTGTTACTACCACAAGGGATTGCGACAAATACAGCAAAGTCTTGGTCCTTCTCTTCAACAAGGGCCAGCACCTGCATCCAACATGGTTTCTCCCTGTGGCCATCTACACCATATGCCACCTTTGCTGACAGCCCCTCCTATGCAAGGTATGCAAAGCACTTTTCCCTCTCAGAGCTTTTATAATACCCATACTCCCTCATCTCCTCAAAGCTTCTATGCCTCCACCTCCAACTCAATGCACCAGGAGCAAGGACCACCTCGTACTTCCACACCCCCTTTCAATCGGCCCATTTTGTGCTACAGATGCGGGGAATATGGCCATTACCAAAGCAAATGCCCCCTGCCAGAAGGGTCCCCTCCTTGCCGT
This sequence comes from Adiantum capillus-veneris, assembly GCF_014529385.1. Lineage (NCBI taxonomy): Eukaryota > Viridiplantae > Streptophyta > Polypodiopsida > Polypodiales > Pteridaceae > Adiantum > Adiantum capillus-veneris. The sequence goes on along the minus strand of NC_140953.1, from coordinate 30,173,159 downwards.
CATTGCCATGAATCGAAAGATCACTACAGTAAGGATTGCCCTAAACTTCATGCATCCACGGCTTCGAACTCAAGTCAAAGCCAGAATGATTTTGCCTTTCCCAAGCTCAATTTGATAACAGTTAGCACTGTTTCTCAGTCGCCCCCTTCTACCCACGTGGTTACCCCTAAAAATAAGCCGCCGCAGTTGGCAGAGGAGCCATCGGGCGTCCTCACCCGGGCCCACAGAGCCGCTGTCAGTTTTAGCATTCCAACAAGTTCAAATACACCACACATTCTCACACCAGTGGATACCCTGCCTGCAGCTGTTAACAAGCCATCCCCCAGTGCCATAAAAGTATCCAAATCCTTGCTCTCTGATATTGATGAAGCTTTCTTGGTAGCAATTTCCGATTTGCAGAAGATCAAGATACCAGAAGAACAACAAGTAGAAAAAGGGAAGCTTACAACAGAGACAGTCTTGAAGAACACTTTCCAATTGACATGTTGCGGCTAGATGCAAATTTTAGAAGTGACACCCTTGCTGTTATTCAATCACTTTATCCTGGAGCGGGTCCTAGTGGCGGGCACCTCCCAGTGCGACCATCAAAGTCCTATATGATATCCAATCCCGCTGCTCCACTCACTGATTATAGAAGCCCTCGCTTGATAGTGGATGGTGGATCTGGCATCAACCTGATGCCCGAGTTCACTATGTTGGCTCTAGGTCTACAGCCTACTCGCCCTGCTCCCTTCACAGTTACCTTGGCCGACCAGCGGAAAGTCTACCCAGTGGGCATAGTGGACAATGTGCCTCTGCAGGTACAAGACTTTACTTTTAACTTAGATTTTGTTGTGGTTCGTCTTCCCCAAGTTGAGGGCGGATTTCCTTTGCTCATTGGAAGACCATGGCTGCGACACACTAAAGCACTTCATGATTGGGGAAACGACGCAATGTGGATACAAACTTCTGGCTCCCCGATGCAACCCATCCTCTTAGAAGGAGGTATGCATCCAGTGGTGCAGCAAGTTTCTTTGTCAATGGAAACCAAACCTGAACAAGAACAGCCTACTACACCTGAAGGGTCAGACGAAGATCTGCTGGAGTGGTTGGAGGCTACCAAATCTATGCCTTATTATGGAGTCTCTATTCACTCTTTGCATGAAGGTACACCCTCTTCAAATGGTGCCACAGTAACTACACCAAATGAGCCACCTGAGCCTATAAAGAAGTATAGAAGCAATAAGAAATCTCCTCTACGGGAGTTCACACCCCCTCAAACATCAACACCTTTGGTGTCTGCTTCTCCGACCAGAACAAGCTCTCCTTTGTGTATAGCAAACTCCCTTCACAGAGCCCGTCCTGCAAGATGACTTCCAAAATCAAGATCATGATAGCTATATTACTAATGATAGGTGTGTGCTCCTCGGTTGCCCCTATCTACCGTCCACCTCACCCCCTCGCCCTAGTCCCTCCCCCTCACCCACTCACCCTCGCCCCTACCCACCCCCTTACAACCTCTCGCCCCTACCCACCCCTACCCTCTCCCTCACTTACCGTCGCCCCTACCCTACCCTCCCTCTCTCACCCCTACCCTCCCCCTCACTTACCCTCAACCCTACCCTCCCCCTCTTGCCCCTACCCTCCCCTCACCTTTCCTCGCCCCTACCCACCCCATCACCCCCTCGTCCCTACCCTCCCCCTCTCGCCCCTACCCTCCCCCTCACTTACCCTCCCCCCCTCGCCCCTACCCTCCCCCTCTCACCCCTACCCAGCCCCCCCTCGCCCCTATCCACCCCCTCCCTTCCACTTGACCCTAACCAGCCCCCTATCTATGCCTCCCCACCCCTCTCAGCCTCAGCATGTTTTTCCCCCATCCCGCAAGTTTTCCCCCAAATGGCTCGATGGTTGCCATCCTGTTGCTACTGAGAAGGCCTTTCTGTTCTGCCATCATGATGGAGCTTAACCCTACAGCTTAACCCTATTTACGATGTTACTCGGGCTTATGGTCATCCCACCTTTCGAGAAGAGTGTTGTTGCAAAAAGCGTGGCAAGGTTCATCTGCAACTGCAAGCATGGACCAGATCATTTTCCTATCACTATGGTTAGGGCAGATAAAGATGCGCTGGTATCTGAGCTTATCTCTTTGCAATAGAGCATCATTTTTTTGCCAATTGGGATTCTTGGATTATGCAATCATACTGAGTCCCGCCTATTCAAAGCTTAAAACGTTTGCAAGCAATGCAGTGTGTTTAAACTCCACTTTTGGGCCAAGAACCTGCTTCAAGAAAGATGTACAGATGCAGTACCTAATGGTTTTCTTTCACAGTTTTCTCAGTATTCCTCTCATTGCGACGGTGAGCGGTCTTGTGGCGGGCAACCTGTAGTAGCAGGGCTACAGTGTCACTTAACAGGACAGGCAGACAGTTGGACAGTTAGTACAGTTGGTCTAGGCTGTTTCACACTGGACGGACCCTCTAGGCTGGGAGTGACACGTGGCAGTGGCAAGGTACCGACGGTGGTCTAGTGGACATCGTGGCCAGGTCACCACATGGCTGACATTTATGAGCCGTTGGTGGCCCTTTATGGTGTTACATATGAGTACTAGCGGTTGGTGATTGGGATCATCTTCTTCACTTTTGGTCCAGCATCGTTCTGGAGAGGAGTGAGTCTGTACACAGAGCACGTCTTCACCATCCCTGCACATCTGAGCCTCGACACCCCATTGTACCTGTGAGTCTTGGGCTGGAGCTGAGTGCGTTGCCACACCAGAGTCTGTATCGGTGCTTTGAGATAGTCGAGTCACTTGTTGTGGTCTACTCTACTGCTACTGTTGTGTCTCTGTGAGCTAGGGTGTGTCTATTGTTTCTTGTTTTCAGCTTGTTTGAGTGAGATTGTCACGCACATTGCACTGAGGACCACCCACTGTAGAGAACACGACACATTATCCGCGATACAATGTGCAAATCCAAGAGGTGAATCCCCCACAATGTGCCACATGGCAGGCAGAATAGCCACATGCGCATGGCATACAAGATATCGTGGGGTATATTATCCAAAGCGTGGACGTGAGGTGGTGTATCACATTGGAGAGCAAGCTCCTTGCATGCTTGGCTATGCCGCAACGTTGGCAGCTCTACACAGTCGCGCGAGAGGCTAAATCTGGTTGTTTTGGCGGCAGCGGCCGATGCAAGGCCGCGCAAGTGGCGCGCGTCCGTGTGGAGATGATTGACAACGGCACTAGCAGTTGGTGCTAACGTGGCACGCTCCCGATAGGGGTGGGATCCCGCGGCCCTGAGGGGTCGCCATTCTTTTGAAGTAAAAGGCTACCCCCCCTCCCCCCCCACTAGCGATATCGCTACTGCCTTGGGTAGGAGGTGTGTTCCATGGGGTTCAAGGGAGAGAGAGAAAGCTAGAGAGAGAGAGAGAGTGAGAGAGAGAGAGAGAGAGAGAGAGAGAGAGAGAGAGAGAGAGAGAGCAGGGTGAAGCAAGTGAGCCCAAGCCAGGCAAGGTGGCCCCAAGGAGCTCCGAATTGGCTGAAAGAACCAAGCAAGGGCAGTCCAAACTCCAAAGGGGGAGATCCAAGAAGCAATCAGAGGCAAAGGTAGAAAGAGGGAGCGGGAGCACTCCAAGAGCCATCAAAAGTGGCCATTTCAAGGCCGGGCAAAGAAGAATGGGCAATGCAAAGCCACAGCCGGCCAAAGTTTAGCCAAATCAAAGGTAGTCCAAAGGGTGAAAAAATAAAGGAAAAATTAATAAAGATAATATAAATAATAAAAAGTGCCAAGGGGCACTAGCGACATCGCTAGTGCACCCCCGTGTCAAGCACAAGCCCAAAGAGAGCAAAAGAGAGCAGATGAAAATGAGGCGGCTTCCTCTTTCAAAAAAATGCCAAATTAAGGTGCCAGATGGGCCAATTAGGAGGCAATTTCCAAAGTTGAAGACTCCCCACTATAAAAGCCAATTTTTAATGCAATGAGGGCTTTTTGGTGTCGTTTGAAGCTTGCAGAGTGGAGTTTTTTGGTAGAGGAGTGTGCTTGTCAAATCCCTTTGTAATTTCTCTTGAAAATGGCCATTGTGATGGCATTGCAAGCTCTATGCATGCCTTTTGAAGCATAATCAAACCACGATTGCCCTGTTTTGCTATCGTTTCCCCTTCCCCTCTTCTCTATCTCCTACTCTTGTGCTTCCTCGAGGTGCCGGTAGTGTGGATGTGTGTGCCCCATCAGACCGGCGGTGTTTTGTGTGAGTGAGATTGAGCGGTTGTGTGCGTGTGTAAGGGTAGAGACAGACCGTGGCCGTAGGTGTGCGTTGTGGAGTGGACTTGTGGAGTGTGTAAGCATTGGGAAAAGAGTAGGCCGTGGTCTGCTAGTGAGAAGTGTGTTTTTGAAGGTGTTTTGAGGTGTTGTGGATACCATGAGCTATAGAGAGGCCTTTGTTGTTGTGCCGGGTGTGTTCCCCCATTCCCCCTCTCCATCTTCTAGTGCCCCCACGGAGGAGCGATCTGTCGAAGTGATGATTTAGGTGATGCCAAAGGTGCGACCTTTGAAGAGCAGGTGGTGCTAGAGATGACGTGGTCCGGATTTCCCATTTCCAGTGGGATTGAAGATGCAGAAACCTGGCTCCAAGACTGCGGCTTGTCGAGAGAAGACGGTGCGGTACAGGTGTTCCCGTGTTGGTTCGTGGTAAAGCGAGGCTATGGTTCAATGGCCTGCGTGATGAAGAAAAGGCAGATTGTGAAGCTAGAGGCGGCTTTTCGAAGAAAATATGTAGCGGATACGCAGTTGGACGAAGTAAAGAGAAAGCTAGACAGTTTGAAGCAAAGCTTGGAAGGTGATTTTCAAGCTTTCGAGTGGGAGTTCGAAGCCCTTTGGAGAAAACTAATCAAGGTAACTGTTGCAGAAAATGCCAGCTTTTTAGAGTTGAGTAAATTCATGGATTGCTTGCATGAGGAAGTGCGCGACAAAGTTGAGATGGATGGTCCGGTGTCATATGAAGAGGCAATAGCTCTAGTGAAAGGGCGGACCAAAAAAATTATGAAGAAGCGCGAAGCTAGGTAGGGTTTGCCAGGCGCTGTGATGCCAAGGCAGTGTGATGCAGTTGTAGCCGAGCCACAGGTGGTGCAAAGGGAAGTGCAAGTGCGAGAAGAACCTAGGGTTCTTTGGCTACAGAGAGACACGGTGGTTCCTATGCCGAGGATGCCGGCTAGAGCGGCTCCAATTGTGGAGGATGTACAAGTGGTTCCAGAATGGGCAAAGGAGGTGCTGCCAAGTTCGAGTGCGGCTATTGAAGCTCCAATAAAGCACAGCGTAACCGCGAAACGTTTCAAGGCCGAAACGTTTCACCCTGAAACGTGGTGTTTCACCACGAAACGTGAGACCGAAACGTGCGTTTAGCGACTTTGAAACTAAAACTATGGTAACTTGTTGTTAGTGAAATGGCTTGTGTTTCACATGCCAAGCGAAACGTTTCAAGGCCCGAAACGTTTCACCTGTCTCGACCTCTCAAAACGCGTTTCATGGTGACGTTGATGAAGCATGGTAAAGACCAAACAGTGCGGTTTGCAGATGAGGTTGAAGGAGTGAAGCTAGAGGCAATTCCCTAGCTCAAGACAGAGGAAGAGACTGAGTCGAGCGACAGTAGTTCTATGGATGCAGACACGAGTTGGTTAGGAGACCGAGTCATCTCAATCCAGGTATGATCGGTTCGATTTCTTGCATGTAAGTGGAGAAGCAGTGAATTTATGCAAAGAGCAACATGGAGTGTAAGCCGAGATGCCTAGTGAAGACCAAGTGGAGCGGGCTAGGCCTACAGGTGATGATGTGCAAGTAAAGCTGGCGTGCGGTGCCATGCTAATGGCCCTGTTAATGAAGGTGGCGGTGGAGTGTGCCATAGTGGTGCAATAGGTGCAGAATCTTGCCAGGAGGGATAGAGAAGTCGTGCCTGTGGAGGAAGACGAGGATGATGCGGTAGAGAACGAGTTTCTCTCTTCCTTGGCAGAACTTGATGCAGTGGTGGAAGAGGTACTTGAAGAGCAGGTAATTACACCAGACAAGAAGGGTAGTGATCGACCTTGAAGGGCCAGTAGATGAGGAAGAGCTCGACGATGCTGGAATTGAGGGCATGGCAGGTGAGAAGGGCAGTATGGATCCAAAAAAAGAGGAGCTTCCAATGCAGCAAGTGCAATCTATGACAGGTGATGCAGATTCCAAGGCGGTGTCTAAGCTTTCCAAGGAGCTTTGTGAGTGGCGGTTGAAGGGTATGGTGGTAGAAGCGGCTATACACTGGGCCACTGAGCAGGTACAAGATTTGTTGGATGAGGATCTAGCTTTACATGGTTGGGAGGGTGGGTCAGGTATGTCCTTGGCTAATGAGACTGTTGGTGTGTATGGAGATGCTTTGTTGCGAGTGGGCAGTTTGCCATTGGGTGCATGGAGTGGTAGAAGTATGTTGCTGGCAGTTTGGATGTGTGGTTGGTTAGGTGCCTTGGTGTGGCACTATGCAATGGTGTTACAAGTGGACGAAAAAGAAACCAGTACATGGTATTTGACCCAGGCGGATGATGACAAGTAAAGCAGGGGATTGGGCAACCCGCTTGAATAAAGGTAGCGGGTGAAAGATGCCAGTTTTTGTACATATGCTAGGTGTGCAGACAGCTTGTTTTGGTGTTGCAGTTTTTTAGTGCAATAAGCCTGTGTGTGGTTGAACATAAATGTTCAACGAGGGGGTGAGCAATGATGGTGCAGCCAGAGTTGGTATGTGCAAGAAACTGATCAATGCCACACAAAGGATGTAGGCAGGTGTAGTGCAGAAGGCTAGAGCAGGAATGAAGTCCTTGAGCAGACTAGTGGCAGCGGGGATGTATGCCAGATGTGGTTTTTTAGGCCAAAAAGGCTCTAGAAAGGGTCCAGATGGGGTGACAGGTCAAGGTGCCCGAAGTGCCGAGTCAGTGCTCTAGAATGTAGTGTTTGATGTGCTCTAGAAGGCGGTCCAGACGGCTCGTCAAATGGAGCCCCGATGTGCAAGATACTGAAGTTCAAAGTTAGAAGGTGTTGCAAATCCCCGACGGACAGGGCAGCTGGGGATAAATGGCCGAGGCAAATGTCAGCAGATAAATGTGTAGAGCTCGAATTATAGAGCGTGCCTATCTTTTCGGTTTGCGGATCAAAGCTCTAGATAGCAAGTTATGGCCAGTTGAAGTTTTGCCAAGGGCCCGTTATGGGCCAGGCTGACCGCATGAAGAACCGTGCCATTTGGCATCTTTTAACCCTCGACGAGGTTTTGGAGGGTGGAGGACGTCATGTAAAGATAGCATAGATCGACAGCCCATCAATTGGATGCTCGGTCAGCAAGGTACAGCGAGTCGAAATTGGTAGCAGATGCTATAGACACAAGGATACAGATAGTTTTCTTGGGTTTTTGCGGCTCTGGATAACGAGCTCAGAGAGGTCAAAAAGGGGCGAGGTTTGCACGGCTCGTACCCGACATGGTGGAGATCTGACACAGCTTGGCAGCTTGGGATTCCGACCATCAGGTATGGGAGCCGGAGGAGAGAAGCCCAAAAAGATTTTTTTCTATGCTTTGGAGGGTTTTTTATGAGTTTTGTGGAATTTAGGAAAGTCCAAGAGGTGAATCCCCCACAATGTGCCACATGGCGGGCGGAATAGCCACATGCGCATGGCAGACAAGATATCGTGGGGTATATTATCCAAAGCGTGGACGTGAGGTGGTGTATCACATTGGATAGCAAGTTATGGCCAGTTGAAGTTTTGCCAGGGGCCCGTTATGGGCCAGGCTGACCGCATGAAGAACCGTGCCATTTGGCATCTTTTAACCCTCGACGAGGTTTTGGAGGGTGGAGGACGTCATGTAAAGATAGCATAGATCGACAGCCCATCAATTGGATGCTCGGTCAGCAAGGTATAGCGAGTCGAAATTGGTAGCAAATGCTATAGACACAAGGATACAGATAGTTTTCTTGGGTTTTTGCGGCTCTGGATAACGAGCTCAGAGAGGTCAAAAAGGGGCGAGGTTTGCACGGCTCGTACCCGACATGGTGGAGATCTGACACAGCTTGGCAGCTTGGGATTCCGACCATCAGGTATGGGAGCCGGAGGAGAGAAGCCCAAAAAGATTTTTTTCTATGCTTTGGAGGGTTTTTTATGAGTTTTGTGGAATTTAGGAAAGTCCAAGAGGTGAATCCCCCACAATGTGCCACATGGCGGGCGGAATAGCCACATGCGCATGGCAGACAAGATATCGTGGGGTATATTATCCAAAGCGTGGACGTGAGGTGGTGTATCACATTGGAGAGCAAGCTCCTTGCATGCTTGGCTATGCCGCAACGTTGGCAGCTCTGCACAGTCGCGCGAGAGGCTAAATCTGGCTGTTTTGGCGGCAGCGGCCGACGCAGAGCAACGCCACTGGCGCGCGCCTGCGTGGAGATGATTGACGACGGCACTAGCAGTTGGTGCTAACGTGGCACACTCCCGATAGGGGTGGGATCCCGCGGCCCTGAGGGGTCGCCATTCTTTTGAAGTAAAAGCCTACCCCCCCCCCCCCCCCCCAACGATATCGCTAGTGCCTTGGGGTAGGAGGTGTGTTCCATGGGGTTCAAGGGAGAGAGAGGAAGCGAGAGAGAGAGAGAGAGAGAGAGAGAGAGAGAGAGAGAGAGAGAGAGAGAGAGAGAGAGAGAGAGAGAGAGAGAGAGAGCCGGGTAAAGCAAGTGACCCCAAGCCAGGCAAGGTGGCCCCAGGGAGCTCCGAATGGGCCGAAAGAACCAAGCAAGGGCAGTCCAAACTCCAAAGGGGGAGATCCACGAAGCAATCAGAGGCAAAGGTAGAAAGAGAGAGCACTCCAAGAGCCATCAAAAGTGGCCATTTCAAGGCCGGACAAAGAAGAATGGGCAATGCAAAGCCAGAGCCGGCCAAAGTTTAGCCAAATCAAAGGTAGTCCAAAGGGTGGAAAAATGAAGGAAACTAACAAAAAGTGCCAAGGGGCACTAGCGACATCACTAGTGCACCCCCTTCTCAAGCACAAGCCCAAAGAGAGCAAAAGAGAGCACATGAAAATGAGGCGGCTCCCTCTTTCCAAAAAATGCCAAATTAAGGTGCCAGATGGGCCAATTAGGAGGCAGTTTCCAAAGTTGAAGACCCCCACTATAAAAGCCATTTTTTGAATGAAATGAGGGCTTTTTGGTGCCGTTTGAAGCCTGCAAAGTGGAGTTTTTTAGCAGAGGAGTGTGCCTGTCAAATCCCTTTGTAATTTCTCTTAAAAATGGCCATTGTGATGGCATTGCAAGCTCTGTACATGCCTTTTAAAGCATAATCAATCCATCGTTGCCCTGTTTTGTTGTCGTTTCCCCTTCCCCCCATCTCTATCTCCTACTCTTGTGCTTCCCTGCGGTGCCGGCAGTGTGGATGTGTGTGCCCCCTCGGACCGGCAATGTTTTGTGTGAGAGAGACTGAGCAGCTGTGTGCGTGTATAAGAGTAGAGACAGAACGTGGCAGTAGGTGTGCGTTGTGTAGTGGACTTGTGCAGTGTGTAAGCTTGGGAAAAGAGCAAGCCGTGGTCTGCTAGTGAGAAATGTGTTTTTTGAAGGTGTTTTCTAAGAGGATAGGGGTGTTGTGGATACCTTGAGCTATAGAGAGGCCTTTCTTGTTGTGCCGGATGTGTTCCCCCATTTCCCCTCTCCAACGGCAAAAAATATTTATTAGAAACCATGTCTTAGGGACTCGAATAACCCAAAACTTCAGCACCCAAGCCTGGCAAAACCAAACCTTCGTACATGAATTTTTACATGGTCACTTCCAAGTTCCAAGACTCCAAGCACTATGTACACATATATACATGAGACTAGTTAGCAAGCTCTTTGGCATGATCTAATGACTTTATGCTCATCCGATCTCTCTCTCTCTCTCTCTCTCTCTCTCTCTCTCTCTCTCTCTCTCTCTCTCTCTCTCTCTCTCTCTCTCTCTCTCTCTCTCTCTCTCTCTCTGAATTCAGAATTTCAAGAGCCCCTCGTATCACAATCTTGGTCACCTCCAAGACGAGAATCCTACACGACACACGAGAAAATCACTTAAAATACTTCACAGCTTGAAAATTACAGTTCAATTTGGTCGACACAGCCCAACGTAGTTCCGTTCCCTAGAGAGATTGGCCCCAAAGATTGTCGCCCCTTTCGGTATTTCTTTTATATTAATGCTTGATCAAAATACAACTCCAACGAGTCCTCAGTTCTCAGACTTTGCATCCAAATGCCCTGAAAAGTGAGGCCCTTGGGCCCTTTTTATTCTTACAAGGGATGCCCAAATCAGAGCCCCAAAAGGCTATAAACTCAAAAGCAACTGGCCCTCAGAAATTACCAAAAAAGCACCAGCGCAAATTGTGGAAATCCGTACAGGCTGCCACGTCACTAGCTAGCGAAAAAAGCGAGATTCCGTACAGTTTGCCAGTGCGATTTGCAGGGTCCGTACTGCTGCCACGTGGCATTTCTGCCGCAGGGTCAGTGTGTGTGTGTGTGTGTGTGGGGGGGGGGGGGGGGGGGGGAGGGAAAGGTTGCCACGTCATCATTTTGTGACATACCCCCCTCTTGAAAGAATTGTAATTGCCCTAGATTACGCCTGCAAAATCAGACATAAGTCAAAAACCTGTTCAATAGACACTGATTCTAAGTACCGACGCACTAGACAACACAAATCCAGCACTTGTACAAAGACGACAGTCACGTCACATCACATCACATGTCATCACATGACCGATCAAATCAATCACAGTAATATTCATTCCAAATCTCAGACCATGACTGTCAGCAATGTATTCAGTAATCGCATCTAGGTCCATCCCAAACCTCACTGATCGTCAATCAAGTGCCATGTCAGAAATTGGGCATACTGAGGATCCTCTGCAAATTTGAGCATCTGCTTTGCACACTCAACAACCTGCTGTTGACGTTGAATCTCCATTAGGTGACGATTTGTAGGTTGAGGTGGCCCGTATTCATGATCTGCTAATCCCTTCGAATTTTCAGTACCCCCTCCCGTTTCAGAAGTATCAGGAGGGTTTGTCTGATTCTTGCAGGATTTGTCGTTTGCATCCATGTGTGTCGAGTGAAGAGGAACGGATTTCCCGGTAGAAGAGAAATAGGCCGTGTTTTGATACCACTGTCACAATCTTGGTCACCTCCAAGACGAGAATCCAACACGACACACGAGAGAATCACTTGAAATACTTCACAACTTTAAAATCACAATTCAATTTGCTCGACATGGCCCGACGTAGTTCTGTAGAGAGATTGGCCCCAAAGACTAGCGCCCCTTTCGGTATTTCTTTTATATTAATGCTTGATCAAAATACAACTACCGCGGGTCCTCAGCTCTCAGACTCTACGTCCAGATGCTCAGAAAAGTGAGGCCCTTGGGCCCTTTTTATTCTTACAAGGGATGCCAAAAGCAGTCCCAAAAAGCCATTAACTCAAAAGCAAACTGCCCCAAAAGCAACTAGCCCTCAAAAATTGCCAAAAAAGCACCGACGCAAATTGCGAAAATCCGTACAGGCTGCTACATCATCAACCAGCGCAAAAAGCGAGATTCCGTACAGTTTGCCACACCAACCTGCCAACGCGTTTTGCTGGGGTCCGTATTGCTGCCACGTGGCATTTTTGTCACAGGGTCATTGTTTGTGTGTGTGTGTGTGTGTGTGTGTGTCCAAGCAGGGTTGCCACATCATCATTTTGTGACACCTTGTATGCAGACTCATAAATTTTTCAGAATTTTTTGGAAATTAGAAATTCAAAAATTCAGCTTTTGCACAAACTGAGAAATTCAGGGAAGCAGAAACACAAATTTCAGATACGTATGGAATGAACATGTATGCATGATGCAAGAACACCTAATGTGCGTAGTGTGCAGAGATTGTAACCCTATATGTGTAGCGTGGTTCAGAATTGCAGAGATTGCAAATAAATGTTGAATAAGCATGTATGCATAATGTGGAAACACCTATAAACATAGTGTGAATTTCCCTCTCACTGAAGAACTTTCTCCCTCTCCCTCTCCTTTTTCTAAAATATGAAGAAGCAAAATGACAAGGACGACCCTCTGGAGGATGCCGTTCAAAAATGCAAAGAAGAAATGTGCGAGACTATCATCAAGATTAATCGCAATCTCTTGGGTGCAATAAAGACACTGGAAGAACGTGTGTCGGCCCAAGAAAGCCCGATAAACACGCTCGAGTACTGTGTGACGGCCCAAGATGAGGAGATCGCGTTGGAGAGGGGGAATGGGTGAACACACCCAGGACAAACACAAGGGCCTCTCTATAGCTCAGGGTATCCACAGCACCCCTATCCTCTCGGAAAACACCTTCGAAAACACACTTTACACTAGCAGACCACCGCTTGCTCCATTTCCACTGATCACACACGACGCACACCTACTGCCACGGTCTGTCTCCACCCTTACGCTCACAGCCGCTCAATCTCGCTCTCACACAAAACACCGTCGGTCCGGGGGGGCACACACATCCGCACAGCCGGCACCGAGGGGAAACACTAGAGCACGAGAAAGAGAAGCGGCGAAGGGGAAACAACAACAAAGCGGAGCAACAATGGCTTGATTGCACTTCACAAAACATGTACAAAGGCTTACACTGCCATCACCATGGCCATTTTCACTAGAAAATACAAAGCGCTTTGACAGGCACACTCCTTTGTCAGAGAGCTTCACTTTGCAGGCTTCAAACAACACAAAAAGCCAAGAAAAAAGCCCCTAAGTTGTGGCTTCGTGTTCTTCAACTGATGCGAGCTCTTTCCACAACTCGGCAGTACACTTGGGGGGCAGCTGCTTGGTCTACTCTCACGGGCCCGGCACTTCATTTTGAGCTATCCTCCACCAGCAAGATGATAGTGATGCAGAGGGGTCGACCTACACTCCAGCCTGCTCCAGAGCTTACTCCACAAGAGGGGTGCAGTGAGAGAGAGGAGTCTTGGGAGCTCACCAACGGCCTGACACTCTGGTTTCATCTGGTGGGCCCGCTGCTTCTGCATCTTCGAGGCTCGCCCTGTACCACCAGCAGAGACTGTTCGGGATCTTTGGCTAGAGCTGATCCATACCCTCAGAGGACAATTCGAGAGACTCCAGGGCAGCTCCGACCGCATGCGGGAGCGCAGAGAGGCTTTCCTTGGACTCTGGCGTCCTGGGCCTTTTTTCACCATGGTCCAAGGTGTGCTCAGATGGCACTACCGTCCACCTGTGTGGCTTTTCCCTCCTCCCATCTCTTGATTTAGCCTCATTGACAATTGTACATATGCTGTTTATTCATTGGGAGAGTCTCCCCATCATGATTGTTGTAGCCTTCTCTTGCAGAGGTGGTTGTAGCCCTATGGGAAGTTTCATTAACTAATAGAAGGATCTTTTTCTCGGAAAAAAAAAATGTTTGGGTTGGTGGACAGTTTGCCCTACCTGAGCCTTAGTTGATTTACCAGAAGTACTCAGCCTAGCGTTTTATCTCAGATTGGTCTAGCGCTAAATGGGGAGCAGATCAGCCCTGACGTTTTACTTCAGACCAGCCCAGCGTTTTGAAGCGAGATTAGCCAACGTTTTTTGCAACATCAGCCCTACTGTCTGCAGGGCTCAGCAGAATACCCAGCATTCTCAATTTCCAGCCATTCTGTGGCCGAAAGAGCGCAGGATCTACCATCTCTAGCATCTTCATTGAGGTCCGGTAGTTGGGCAACCCGTCGAGCCTCCCCTCGGCAATTCCCTCACCGGCATTGAGTGCTCCATTGTTGTCCATCATTGCCATCATCAAGATCTGTGTTTTCAGCCCTTCATTTCTCTCACATCGTGTCACTACAAGGTGTATTTTTCGGTTGCCTTTTTTAAATATGTACTACATATTTTTATTTATTTTCTTTTTACTTGTTTTGCCAGGAACCCTTGAAAAGGTGCAAGTGGACATTGCATGGCCAATGTGAAACGAATGCGGCCGAACAGGTTTCACACATCGGGGGTCTAGGTCGGTCTGGTCGGGCTAGTTAGCACTGAATTTTGATGAGTATGGAAGCCTGTGTGTGCCATATGGAAATCCGGGCCACTCGGCAAGTCACAACTTCATAAGTTGGTGGGAACTAGGGAATTAACTCAAAAGGGGCAAACTGGACACTTGGCAGAAGTAGAGCAACCTACACGACACCTCAGCAAGAGGGGGCACCCACATGAGGGTTGAGGCTGATTTTTGTTGCATTGTGACTTACAGTGTGTGTGTGAGTAGTGGGTGCAAGTTCACAACTTTAATGAAAAGCTTGCCTTCTCCTTTGTCTCATGTAGCGCGATGATTTTCTCTCGTGCATCTCTCTCCCCTTTGCACATATGGTAATGCCCCACTAGTTGGGCTACTCAGTTGACTATGTACAATTCTAGGGGTTTTATGCACGTTTGCCAAGGCAAGAGCCTTCTGAACAGGAACCAGATTAGCTAATTGCTAATCCCCACAGGTACGCACAGTTCCATCGCAAAAGATTGCAAATTTGGAAAGTTTTCTCGCATGAGAACTCGTCCAAATTACAAGGGAACTGTCCCATTGCGTGCGGGAGCCCTTGGGACACGCAGGGACGTGTTTGCTCCGCTAAAAACGATCCAAAACAGAGAATTGCAGCCTGCTGTGTTTTTCTGCAGGTTTAGGGTTTCGCACCTTAACTGCAATGGAGCACCGGCAGAGCCTCGGGAAGGCCTTGACATGCTTAGATAGGGCTTTGGACACTTGGCAGTGGCAAAACAGGGAATTACAGCACGCTGAATTTCTGTTATAGCTCACCAGAAAGCTTCTAAATTGCGAAAGAATCCATCCTAGACACGTACTTTTGACCTACAGAGAGTCTCGCGCCGTTATGCTACCGAAATCAGGTCCGAAACCTGCGTTTTCAGCCCTTGCCAGGTTTGGACAGCTTTGTGAGAGTTTGATCTAAGTGTTCGGATCGTCTACTTCCAATTGAATAAAGAAATACCGAAAGGGGGCACCAGTCTTTGGGGCCTAGAGGGTGTCTCTCTTGTGTGCGCAGTGACATTCTAGTTGCTGGACGCATCTGTGTTCTCTTTTCCTCTCAGTGCTCTGTGTAAAGTTAACAGGGAATTGAATTAGTACTGCCCTCTACGGTGTATAGGCCGATTATATAATTCCATCGACGGGATAGTCACATTTTCTTCAAAAATTGCAGCGTGGATTGTTGTGGTGAAAGCAACACAAAGCTTGTCGTTATAGCAGAGAAGAGGGACCAAGTTCCGGAAGAGGGATCTTCCTCACATGGCACAAAGAAAGTTCCTTCAATTCTTCAAGCAATGGACAAGTTGTTCACAGCTCAACTAC
This sequence comes from Adiantum capillus-veneris, assembly GCF_014529385.1. Taxonomy (NCBI): domain Eukaryota; kingdom Viridiplantae; phylum Streptophyta; class Polypodiopsida; order Polypodiales; family Pteridaceae; genus Adiantum; species Adiantum capillus-veneris. The sequence goes on along the minus strand of NC_140953.1, from coordinate 30,157,814 downwards.
GTAGAAATGTTTCAGCAATTGGCTAACAACCCAAGGATGCAGGAGTCCTTGCAGGCTCCTATACAAGATTTACAGGCTCCGACACAGGGCATGACTGAGGCATTACAAGAAAAGGAGATTTCCAATGCACAGAGGACTCGTGATGCTCGAGGGAAAGCCCATGTGGTTGAGCAACGAGCGGTGTCTATTAATCCAAGGCAATTTTCTTTACCTGGACAGAAACCGTTTGTGAATGGTCAAGGGAGTAATGAGCAGGCTATGCATCAAACCCTTCCGTTACCTACTACATATCCTGGTTATTTTGGAGGTGGTACAGTGTTTCAAGCTATGGATGGACCTTCCACAGGTTATATGCCAGGGAATGTGTTCGGGACAATGCTAACAGGCATGGGTAATCCTATGTACGGGAACATGGGTGTCCAACCAAGTTTTTAGGGTTCCTATGGTCAATTTCGAATGCTTGGAACACAATTTGGTATGGTTAGTGTTTTGCACCCATATGCCCAAAATGCAGACTATATAGTTAAAATAGGTGATTTGAGTGCTGGAATGGACAATCATGAAGCACCACTTTTGCGGGTACCTGTTTATGACAATGTGACTCCTTTGAGTCAGCCTAAGGATTACAAGGAAGGTGGCCAGGGAGTGAAGTTTGATACTTTCAGAGGAACTGAGGATCAATTGAAGGCTTTGACCTTCATACAGCAATTCGACGCAGATTATGCTGGAGGAAACTTCACAGAGTCTTCGAAGATACACAAGGTTGCCACTTTCTTGAAAGGGAATGCGCTTCAATGGTGGACCGCATTGTTGAATCAAGGTCAAGCCCCAACAACGTGGGTCCAATCCAAACAGCTTTTTGTACCTGCATGGCTTACAAACACTTTTGAAGTGGATGTGATGACGGAATGACGAGAGTTAAATGATAAAGAGAGTGTGAATCTGGAAGAGTACAATAAACAGTCCTGGACCGCATTGTTGCCAATAACCTCTTATAGGTTTGTGCCATTGTCGAGACCGATTGAGAAGTACTGTTGCGGATTGCCCAAGAAAATCAAGGACAATTGCACAAAGACCACTGTCATGAATATGGCATAGTTGATTGAGAAAGCGAGAGTGGCCAGCAATCTGATTAAGGGAGACTCCGATGGATTTAATAGCCACAAGAAAGGGTCACAAAGTAAACAGATTTCATCCAAGGGCAATGTTACAGCAAAGCCTTCTGTACCTCTCACAAAGAAACCTATGAAGCAGACACATCCAAGAAGCAGTCTGGATCTTCTTCTGGGCAAAGACAAGGACAAAAATGACATTTTTCTAACAAATCTTTTGAAGAAAAAAAAGCTCTAAGAGATGCCAAGAAATGCTACATTTGTGAAGAGGAGAGAAAAACAATGGACTATTCGCTTTTCAAAAGTAGGCTTTAGAGGATGTCCCTGTAGCCCAGCAAGGGAAGACAGTAAGGCCTAGAAAAGAACTAAGGTAGCTCAGTTCCAACGTGTAAGTCATTCATACAAGCATGACCGGTGTTGGCTCGCTTTACTACACGTTGTGAGGTCCCAACCCACTACGATGCAACAGCTTAGTCTCTTCTCACCCACTAGGATGCAACAGCTTAGTCTCATCCCGCCCCCTACGACAAAATAAGATGGGAAAGACCTTCACGAGTTCAAAAGAGACATTTTGCGAATGAATGCCCTTAGAAGATGACAAGTCAAAGCATAAAGAAAAGAAGCCAAAACCCAGTGCACGACTTGTCCCAGATTTGGTTGGTGACCAGCCAAACATAGATGCCACGGAACTGTGCAGAGCTTGGGGCAAAGTTAGAGACAAGACAGTGCTCGTTTTCTTTGATCCAGGAGCCCGTGCAAATTTCATATCACCAGAATTGGCATCAAACTTGGGCATTCATGCAAAGGAGATGGGTATGACAGGTGAAGCAGGTTTGGCATGCCCAGGTCATTCGGAACCTGTTACTCCCATTTTGGGGAAGCTTCATCTACACATTCAGGGCTGTGGATGCGGAAAAGTTTCATCTTATGCCACTTAAGCGCTGTGATGTGTTATTGGGTATCCCATGGTGTTACAGGTTGCATGCTATGGTAGATATTTACAACAAAAATATAACCCTTGCACATAGAGAAAACACTCATGTCCTTGATGTAAAGCTTAAAGGCGAGTCTCTTCCAATTGTTTCTGCTTCTGCTATTTCATCTGTAATAAGAATCATATTTCTGTGTCCTTGATCTTTGCAAAAGAAGTACCTAAAGTTGTATCTAACTTGTCTACCTTAGATAAAGACAAGTCAACTTTTTTGAGTGGTTTCAGTGATTGTTTTTCGAACTCCTTACCAAGGGAGTTACCTCTTGAGAGACTTGAGGATCATACCATAGATCTTGTGCCAGGATCTAGTCCACCGAATAGACCACCGTACAAGGTTACTGCAGCCCAGAAGAAAGAGATTATGAGTCAAGTCAACGAGCCTTTCGAGAAGGGGCTGATTCAGCCAAGTTCATCCCTTTTTTGTTCTTCTGCACTCCTAGTGCAAAAGAAGGATGGTTCATGGCGCATGTGCATTGACTATCACGCCTTGAATAAGAATACTATCAAGAACAGATTCCCCATACCGAGGATAGATGACATCCTTGATCGGCTTTAGGGATCGTCACTATTTACAAGGATAGACCTAAAGAGTGGGTACCACCAAATACGCATTAGGCCAGAAGATGTCCATAAGACTGCGTTCAGGACAACATTTGGTCTCTATGAGTTTCTTGTCATGCCATTCGGTCTCACAAGTGCTCCTGCCACATTCAATAGAATGATGGACATACACATAGAAACTACCTGGGAACCTTCTTTGACGACATGATTGTCTACTCAAAGCCTGAAGAGGAGCATAGGGATCACTTGACCACAAATTTCAATGAGTTACACAAGAACGGGCTACTCATTAATGCGAAGAAGAGTGAATTCTTTTTGGAAGAGATTGGCACATTGTTTCAAACGATGGGGTATGCATGGATCCCGCCAATGTGGAACATTAGGTCATGGCCAGACTTGAAGTCCATACATGGCATTCCAAGCTTTCTAGGCTTATGTTCCCTTTACAGGAGGTTCATTCGAGTTTTTACTGAGATTTCTTCTCCACTCCATGCACTGCAGTGTGTGTGTGAGTTTCTCTCTCATCCCCTACTTGCAAGGCTCGCCCCCTCCTATGTAGGGATTGACAAAGACTTTTGGGACACACACAAAGCATCCAATTTTCCCAAAGTTTGACCTTTGGACACAACCTTTGAATTTTGGAACCTTAGCATTTTGGAAGTCTTAATGGGTTGAACCTTAGGGTCTTTTAAGCCCATTGTTGCACATAGCTCTTCTGCAGATGGCCCCCCCTTTGGATCCCTATTTTCCCTTCTTTAGATTTCTATTGTGGCTGGTCTGCTAGCTTAACCAATATTCTAGCTTTTTCTCCACTGGCACTTCCCCATATTCATGATTATGATAAGCATGATGATTTGAATGACAATGATAAGCATGATGATTTGGATGATAATGATAAGCATGATGATTCGCATGATCAAGATGTGATTACTCACAAGCATGAAGATTTGCAGGAAAAAGATGTGATTGTTCACAAGAATGATGGGTTAGTTGATGCTTTTTCTAGTGAAGCTAACCTCATTGCAGATTCAATCAATCGCGAAGAATCGATCTTGGCTCTCGAGTCGAGGTCCACAAAACCCCCACACGAAGATTTGATAAATCCCGAAGAACCGATCTTGGCTCTCCAGCCTCGGTCCCAAGAACCCCCACAGGAAGTATTATGTGTTCGAATGATTAGTCAGCACGCATTGTTCAAGTGTTTCATTCGTGATGCTTTCCTGTATTTTAATCACCATCTTTATATGATCCCTTTTCCTAAGCATGATATATTGTACGTTGAGCACGATTCACTCATGAATGAGCACGAATGTATGCGGATGATTCATGAAAAGATGAAATGTTTGCACCCAAGGAATTCACATTCCATGTCTCTTCCTTGGCATGACACAGTACCCGAAAGAGCACAAAAAAAAAAGATTGAGCATCAAGCATCGGCATTTCCATTGTGATTTGCCAAAGTTGATAGATTTAGATCAGAAAGACAAGTTTCGACCCCATTGTTTGCGTGTGTTTGATGAACGGTTTCATACTCTGTCGCTTTGTTCATCTGCATTGCAAGAACAATTTTTTCGAAGGAATAGTATTTTTCCAGTCACTTTACATGGAATGGGTATGTTCATGTTTTTGTGTTGGAAGTGGTTTCAGGAATTTTCATCCTTTGAGATTCTTGAAGAAGGTAGACGCATGACTATCGACGAAGTTGAAGCATCGAAGGAGCCACAAAAGACTTTGTGTCGCTTTCGGCACGGCCCAAAGAAGCAAGCGTTGCAGACCTTTATGAAGTTCAAGTATCGTATGACCCACGCATCAAAGTGGGCCGGCGAAGAGTCCTTTTCAGGATTCCAAACGCTCTTGGCGATCTCCCTCGATGCCATACAGTTCGGTACCAGTAACTCACTTTGAAACGGAGGGGATGTCACGTGACACATCTAACCCTATGTGCACGTGGACAAGCTACTTCATGGCAAGGGTTCAATTCAATTCAGTCACCTTAGATTAGAAAGTGATCTGGCACCTTAGATTCAGCCCTAGACTCAGCATTTTTAGTTTTCAGCAGTCAGACATCGCAAAAGAAGTCCCGAACCTCACAGATCTCACATACCGCAACACTTCCTCGCCACACGGTGGGATCCATCAAAGTTTGCAGATTCAGCCCGGAAAACGCAGATTTCAGCATCTGTGTTTTCAGCGCGTCGTCGTTACATCGTCGCCATCGACATCGTCACTGAAAGAGAGTCAGAATTCAGCAGATAAAGATTTGCAGATTTCAGCCCTTAGCATTTTCAGATTTCAACCCGTCTTGTCGTCATCCTCATCGTCGTCGACATCGTCGGCAAGTCCAAGCATTGTAGAGATTTGTGCAATCATAAGTAGACCACTCTCGCCATAGAGAGTGGGGCCTTCGAAGGAGGGTTTGACAACATTCTGGTGTAGTATTCTTCTCTCTCTATCTCTCAATCTCGTGCACTTTCATTCACAGTGTTCACCACTTTGTTTGTGTCCATTGCACTCTCTCACCAAAGGAACGCAAGGCTCTCCCTTCCGTAAGTAAAAGGAACCCTTGAGCAGAGTTCGGAGCACTCATCTTGAGCAAAGTTCAACATTCCCTTCCGCCGCACCTTACACAAGGGTTCAGTTAGCCTAGCTTAGGACGCGTTCTTGCACTTTTGTGAGTCTGTTCGCAAACCATGCATGTCCAAGCACTTAGATAGATGCATATCCTCTGGCTGCACACAGCATGATCATCAGATTACCATCAGAACCCATCAGGAGCATTTTTATAGTGCACAGACCTATTTTCCCTATTTTAGCCAATTTTCACTAATTATTAATAAGTGACATTGTTCGGAAGCTAGGTAGAGCAATTTGACTCGGGCAATATAAAAGAAAAGCTAGCGCTAGCAATATCTGGCAGAAGAGACAGCAGGGACCAAGCGTTCGACAGTGCACCTTCTCAGCAAGACCCCCCGGTAGACAACATAGCGTTTTCAGCACCAAAGACCAGCCAGCGTTTTCAGCATTTGCAGACCAGCCCAACGTTTTGCAGTTGCAGATGATGCCTGGCGACAATAGATCACAGCAGACTCCCTAGCGTTTTTTCATCAAACAGTAGATCAGCCCAGTGTTTTTGCAATTGCAGACTACCTCTAGCGTTTTCCCGACGCGACAGAACCCATGATTGCAACAGCGTTTTCAGTTTTCAGCAATTAGATTCCGAAGCGCAGCCCCCAAACCTCACAGATCTCACCTTCAAGCAGCAGATCCTCGCCGCACGGTCAGATCAGCCAACATTTGCAGATTCACCCCGCTATTCGCAGATTTCAGCATCTGCGTTTTCAACCATCGTCGTCACGTCATCGTCAACGCCGTCGTCAGCGACATACGGTCAGAATTCAGCAGATACAAGATTTGCACATTTCAGCTCTTAGCGTTTTCAGTTTCCAGTCCGTCTCATCGTCGTCTTCATCGTCGTCGACATCCAGGAGATTTGTGCAATCAATAGTAGACCGCTCTCTCCATAGAGAGTGGGGCCTTTGGAGGAGGGTTTGACAACATTCTGGTGTCGTATTATTTTCTCTCTATCTCTCCGTCTCTGCACCTTCAGTCACACTGTTTACCACTTTGTTTGTGATCATTTACACTCTCTCACTAAAGAAACGGAAGGCTCCCCCTTCTGTAAAAGGAACCTGTCACATGACACATCCAACCCTATGTGTCCGTGGACAAGCTACACCATAACAGGGTTTCCATCAATCCAGTCAGTCTAGATTAGAAGTGATTTGGCACTTTTTGTGAGTCTATTCGTAGACCATGCATGCCCAGTCACTTAGTATAGATGCATATCCTCTGGTTGCACACAGCATGATCATAAGCATTCCCATCAGAATCCATCAGAATCAGTCAGGGGAATTTTCCAATGATTTTAGCCTATTTTCCGTATTTTTGACATTTTTCACTTATTAATTTAAGTGACTTTCCAACAAAAGTAGGTAGGGCAATTTGGGTAAGAAAATTTATAAGCAAACCAAAGCTAGCACTATTTGGCAGAAGAGGCAGAAGGAGCTCCACCGCTCAACAGGCAACTTCTCAAGCAAGAACCCCTTGGGGCCGATTCCCGCGAGCAAGATCCATTTCCTAGCGTTTTTCATCAAACCTCAGCCTTGGCGTTTTCTGCAAGATTGCACAGCAAGGACTATTTCCAAGCCTAGCGTTTTTGCAAGTCCCAACCCCAGCATACTTTGCATGCCTAGCGTTTTTGGTCCAGGACAGAGTAGCTGCAAATTTTCAGCCTGAACCCGCAGCAGGACGGCAACGTTTTCATCCCTAAAAACAGCAATCATCAGCATTTTTATCAAGCAAATTCAGCATCGAAAAACGCAGCCAAACTCAGCGTTTTTCTCAGCCCAAACCTGCGTTTTTCAGCAACACAAGATCAGCCTCGAAATCAGCGTTTTCCATCGCAGCAAATTTCAACAGTTAGCGTTTTGGACAGCAGTTAGAAGCATTCCATTTTCAGCCCCTTTATCGTCATCGCCATCCTGATTGTCGTCGTCGACATAGCCTAGATCTGCATCAATTTTATGCATCATCATTGTACCCATTTGTGCAATCAATCGTAGACCACTCTCGCCAACGAGAGTGGGGCCTTTGGAGGAGGGTTTTACAATGTCTCTGGTGTCGTATCTCTCTTCTCTCTATCTCTCAGTTTCATACACTTGCACACACAGTATCCACTCACTTTGTTCGTGATCATAGCACTCTCCATTAAGAACGGAAGGCTCTCCCTTTCATAAGAACTAAAAGGAACCTTGAGCAAAATATGGAACACTCATCTTGAGAAAGTACAACATTCATTCCGCTGCACCTTACATTGGTATCAGAGCTTTGACAGTGTTCTGTATCACTCAAGGAAAGAACCACAAGAATCACAAGAATTTTTTTTGCTTGTTGCGGTCACACGAACCCAAGTTCGCTTGGACGTGTCGATTCCTAATCGTGTTTTTGAAGAGTGACAGGAATCCCAGGAAAGAAGGGCTTGTCCAAGCTCCCCTTGTGTCTCTTTTCACTCATTGAGGGCGGACCGTGCACTTAGCGGCCGGCCAATCGACGTGAGGTGGGAAAAAGCAACCTTGGTGTGAGAGCAAGGCCGCCAAGGGATGCGCCCGCGGAAAGGAGTAGAACTCGGGTGAAGAGAAGATCCTTCTCAAACACGATTTGCAAGCAAAAGAAAACCTCAAGAACCTCAAGACCCTCAAGAACCCAAGTTCCTCATGAACTTAAGAACCAAAGACCATAGTGCATGGTCGTCACCCGAAGCGGAATGAATACTTCGCATACAGGTGATGAGCATGAGAGAGACGACGAACAGTTCTCCTCACCAAGAGATTTTTCCGACCCTCCCCCTTCGCCATCTACGCCACGAGTTGGACCAACTTCTATGGAGGCGATGGTCAAGTCAATGTTGGACATGATGGCACAACAACAAGAAACGAATCGAGTTGCGTTGGCACAACTAGTAGCAAAGCAGAACAATAGGAAGCTAAGGACCGCAAGCGCGACGAAAGAAACAAAAAAATTGCTTTAGAACGCGAGCGCGACGAACGAAAAGAAAGAAAAGAACAAAGAAAGGAGGAAGCGGCAGCACGAAGCGCGGCCTTGGAGGCCGAGCGTGCCGCTCAAAGAGTGGCCTTGGAGATCGAGCGAAAGGCTCAAAGAGAACTACGCACTCAAGAGTTGATTCGACAAGTACTTGCCTCGAAATCCGAACCAGCCAAAGATCGTGGGAGTTCCTCAAGTGGCGCAAGCCGCGATACGGATTCCAACCATCCAGTCACAGAGAAGTTGATTTTCAGTAAGTATGATGGTAAGATGGATGCTACGGTTATTCATTCTTGGTTGCATCAATTTAATGTTTATTTTGCGACAACTAAGAAGACAGGAAATAGCAAGGTATTGACGGCAGCTATGTACCTTGCCGGCGATGCCATTGATTGGTACAACGCATGGCAAGAGGCACAGTTAGCCACGCACCTAGAGGAAGCCGACGAACTCACGCCCCTTTCCTTCAATTGGGCTGATTTCCAAGACAAGCTCCAGGCGCGGTTTATGCCACCTCATTACCTCGCACGATTGAAGGATGATTGGCGTGCTCTCAAGCAAAATGGTATGCCGATTATGTCTTTTTCTAATCGTGTTTTGCAACTAGGTACCCAATTACGCAAGTCGGATGATGAACGCAAAGAGGCATTCCTTTATGGATTGGATGAGTATATCAAGTACGATGTCGAGGTGCTCGATCCAATCGATCTCAACAAGGCGGTAGCGATTGCTCTCGCACAGGAGATGAAGCACAACAAGGGAAAGCCTAAGGAGAACAAGACGTCCACAAGTACCTCGCAGACTTCTCAGAACCCTCAGAACGGTAAGAATGGTAAGAATGGTAACTCTTCTAACCAATCTTCCAACAGTCTCTCAGAAAAGAATTCTTCCAATGAATCTAAGGGTAAGGCTAACACAATTGCTAAACCTAAGCTTACTCCAGATGAAAAGGTAGCACAAGGAATTGTAGGAGGATACATCACGTCGGAAGAGCAAAGCACTTATTATAAGGAAGGTCGTTGTTTTCATTGTCACATTAAGAGTCACATAAAAAGAGCATGTCCTAATCTTGAATCGAATGAATCTAAAGAATCCACAGAACCCACTTCCTCTCTCCATGCAATTAATGATAACACGAGTGTGCCCCAAGTTTCTCAGGACCCTCCCATTGATGATTCTCTCATTAAATGTTATGGTCATATGACGGGGCAGCGTTTTGTCATATTGTTTGACCCAAGTAGTGCATGATGTGATCAGTCTCTCTCTTGTTGAGAGAGCCCGCCTAGAAGTTAGTCAGAGATCTCCTATCGAGGTCTCTGGCTTTGTTCCCGGTATGGACGCTCTCATCACGTAGGAGTGCCTTGATGTGTTGTTTGCAATTCAACAAGCTGCCTTCACTAGAAGATTTGTTGTCTCTCCTCTCTCAGGATGTGATATGATTTTGGGCATTCAATGGTTTCGTGATGCTAACCCTCTCATTGATTGGGAGGCTAACACTTTCACTCTCAATGCCAAAAGTGATTCTCCCATTGTCATTCGTGGAGAGGACATTGTTCATTCTCCATCTCTCATTGCTAATATGCAGGACAAAATTGAACGGATTCATGAGAAGGAGACTCTCTCAGTCTCTTCTTCTCCCAAGCATGACACACAGGATTTGCATGATTATGAGAAGCATGATCATGATGATTTGAATGATAATGATGAGCATGATGATTTGGATGACACTGACAAGCATGATAATTTGCATGATCAAGATGTGATTTCTCACAAGCATGATGAGTTGCATGAAGAAGATGTGATTGTTCACAAGGATGATGTGTTAGTTGATGCTTTTTCTAGCGAAGCTAACCTCGGTGCAGATTCGATCAACCACGAAGGATCGATCTTGGCTCTCGAGCCTAGGTCCAAAGAACCCTCACAGGAAGTATTATTTGTTCGCATGATTAGTACGCACGCATTGTTCGAGTGTTTCATTCGTGATCGTTTCCTGTATTTTAGTCAGCATCTTTATGTGATCCCTTTTCCTAGACATGACATTGTACGTTGAGCACGTTTCACTCATGGATGAGCACGAATGTATGCGGATTTCTCATGAAAAGCTGAAAAGTATGTATGTAAGGAAGTCACATTCCATGTCTCTTCCTTGGCATGACACAGTTGTAGAAAGAGCACATAAAAGTATGAGCACGAAGCATGGGCATTTCCGTTGTGAATTGCCAAAGTTCATTGCTCTAGATCATTACAGAAAGATTCGATCTCATTGTTTGCGTGTATGTGGTGAACGGTTTAGCACTCTGACTATTGGTTCATTTACATTGCATGCACAGTCTTTAGAGAAGACAAGATTTTTTCCACTCACTTTACATGGAATGGGTATGTTCATGGTTTTGTGTTGGAAATGGTTTCAAGAATTTTCAGCCATGGAGATTCTTGAAGAAGAAAGAAGCAGGACTCTAGACAAAGTTGAAGCATTGAAGGAGCCACAGAAGACTTTGTGTCGCTTTCGGCGCGGCCGAAAGAAGCAAGCGTTGCAGACCTTTATGAAGTTCAAGTACCGCACGACCCACACATCAAAGTGGGCCGGTGAAGAGTCCCTTCTAGGCTACCGGCTCTTATTGGCGATCTCCCTCGATGCCATACAGTTCGGTACCAGTACCTCACTTTGAAAAGGAGGGGATGTCACGTGACACATCCAACCCTGTGTGTCCGTGGACAAGCTACACCATAACAGGGTTTCCGTCAGTCCAGTCAGTATAGATTAGAAGTGATCTGACACTTTTTGTGAGTCTATTCGTAGACCGTGCATGCCCAGTCACTTAGTATAGATGCATATCCTCTGGTTGCACACAGCATGATCATAAGCATTTCCATCAGAATCCATCAAAATCAGTCAGGGGAATTTTCCAATGATTTTAGCCTATTTTCCCTATTTTTGACATTTTTCACTTATTAATTTAAGTGACTTTCCAACAAAAGTAGGTAGGACAATTTGGGTAAGAAAATATATAAGCAAACCAAAGCTAGCACTATTTGGTTGAAGAGGCAGCAGGAGCTCCACCGCTCAACGGGCAACTTCTCAAGCAAGAACCCCTAGGGGCCGATTCCCGCGAGCAAGATCCATTCCCTAGCGTTTTTCATCAAACCTCAGCCTTGGCGTTTTTTCCAAGATTCCACAGCAAGGACTGTTTCCAAGCCTAGCGTTTTTGCAAGTCCCATCGCCGGTAGACTTTGCATGCCTAGCGTTTTTGGTCCAAGACAGAGTAGCTGCAGATTTTCAGCCTTAACCCGCAGCAGGACAGCAGCGTTTTCATCCCTAAAAACAGCAATCATCAGCGTTTTTATCAAGCAAATTCAGCATCGAAAAACGCAGCCAAACTCAGCGTTTTTCTCAGCCCAAACCTGCGTTTTTCAGCAACACAAGATCAGCCTCGAAATCAGCGTTTTCCATCGCAGCAGATTTCAGCAGTTAGCGTTTTGGACAACAGTTAGAAGCATTCCATTTTCAGCCCCTTTATCATCATCGCCATCCCGGTTGTCGTCGTCGACATAGCCTAGATCTGCATCAATTTTATGCATCATCATTGTACCCGTTTGTGCAATCAATCGTAGACCACTCTCGCCAACGAGAGTGGGGCCTTCGGAGGAGGGTTTTACAACGTCTCTGGTGTCGTATCTCTCTTCTCTCTATCTCTCAGTTTCATACACTTGCACGCACAGTATCCACTCACTTTGTTCGTGATCATAGCACTCTCCATTAAGAACGGAAGGCTCTCCCTTCCATAAGAACTAAAAGGAACCTTGAGCAAAATATGGAACACTCATCTTGAGAAAGTACAACATTCATTCCATTGCACCTTACAAACCCTTGAGCACAATTCGGAGCACTCATCTTGAACAAAGTTCAACATTCACTTCCGCTGCATCTTACACCTAATAAGACAAAAGTATACGTACTCTTAATAGCATCTTAAATGGGACAATCAAGATTTTAATAACACGCACAAAAGAAGGCTCTAATTGAATAATAGCCTTGATGCAAACTTTGTTTCGAGTAGGAGCACTAATTGATAGTTATTCCAAAAAACTGCTAAAGACCAATTCAGATACAAAAACAACAAGATAGTTAAGAGGTCATTACCTGCAAGGATTCCTTGTCGATGTCTTCAAATCCAGAATACCCATCAAAGCGTTTCCAAAATGATGTTGTACAATGATCCTGAAAGATTGCCTGGAAAACACAAGATAAAGCCATGTCAGAGGACAGCACAACATGACAAACTTTAAGACAAGGGTGATGCAAGAGAAGAGAGAGGTTCTGGGCTTTTGTGTCACAAGACGGACACCACGTGTCAATAGAAAAGAACAGACTGAACAAACTTTTAACACTTCAATAACAACTGAACTGAAAGAGAGAGACGACACGCGACACGGAGTGGCGGAATTCTACCCCAGAGAGTATTGGCCCCAAACCTTGGCACCCCTTTCGGTATTACTTTATATTGCATCAACACAGTACAAGCCGGTACTGTAGACTCTGCACCTTCGTTAGGAAGCATGCCAGAGAATGAGCCCTAACCTCATATTTAAAGGCCTTGGGTCCCAAAAGCAGTTTTACATGAAAAGCCTTCAAACTCAAAAGCTTCTGGTCCAAAAGCAATGCCAAAAAGCTGCCAGCGTAAATCACGGAATTCAATACAGCAGTTAGCGCAAAACGCGGAAATCCGTACAGCTTGCCACGTCATCATGTTAACGCAATTTTCGCAAATCTGCCACGTCATCAGTATTTGTGTGTGTGTGGGTCTTGCTTTATTTTAATCCTTTATGTCACTTGGGGCCCCATCGAACGGGGTCCCCATAAGTTGGTAGGACTTCTTCTGTTACTTGCTCTTCTTAAAGTTTAGGCCCCTCGGCCGGCATCTGTAAGTTGGCTCCATTCTTTAGTCTTTGACACGTCAGCAGTTTGTTATATCTCCCCTTCTTGAAACAGAGTAATCGTCCGCGATTACAACATATCTACAAAACAACTCAAGTTAGATTAGAAATTTCCGAGGGTCGTTTCGAGGGACAATCAGTTTTCTCTTTTTGTTAAGGAGTTAGCTCCTTCTTTCGGCTCTTTTGATCAAGGAGTTAGCTTCTCCCTTTCAGCTGTTTTGATCAAGGAGTTAGCTTCTCCTTTTGTCCAGATCGGAACTCTTGATATTCCGGCGTAGTAAAATTAGCCATCACACCCAGACCGTAATGATCTTCCACGGGTGTCTTGATGCACTGAAATTTACATACCCAGGCAATCTCATCCAATTAGGAATATTCAGTAGTTGGCACACCACAATGCAACACAAATGCTTACATATGCATATTACAAGACACAACAAGCAGCGCCGTTGAGCACTCCCCCGAGACAAACGGTCTGCGGTATGAAGCTACTCAACGACTACCTCGTCACTCCCCCCGCAAATAACCTAAAAAGGTATGGGCCATGAGCTCAGAGGACTGTACAACCAAACGCTCCCCAGACCGCAGTCTGCGTCGCTTGGAGGTTCAAGCGTACAACCAAACGCTCCCCAGGCATCAGCCTGCGTCGTTCGGAGGATTTCTAGCATACAACGGAACGCTCCCCAGGCATCGGCATGCGTCGTTCCAAGGTTTTCAAACATACAACAAAACGCTCCCCAAGCATCGGCCTACGTCGTTCCGAGGTTCAAACAATACCAAAACAGTATTTCTCACTTCTCCACCCGGGAGTAAAATCACCAATTATTGAAACCAGTATTAAAACCAGAGTCAAACAATTCGAATCGGCACCAAGACAGGTTTAAAACAGATAGCATCCATTTCAAACAAATTTCAAAACAATACTTTTTCAAACAATGTTCAAAGGTATCTAGCTAGAAAACAACTAGAGAGGTCATTCAGGATTTTGTTCGGACAACCGAACTTTGAGGACAACGGGCTTGCCCTTCTGTATCACGGTGATGGTCCGGTTCTAGACCTGGAGAGTCGCATCATTCTTGTCGTGCCAGGGCATGCCCAAGAGAACGTCGCAATTGCCCAACTTCATAATGTGGAAATCAGCTTTTCCATGATAATCTTGTATAGTCACTGGAAGTGCACCAATGAGCGGTACCACTTTCTGAGTTTGCCTCGTGGCTAGCTCAGCTTCAATTTCTCCACCCTCTGCATCATAATCAAAGTGCATCTGCTTCAAGAATTCTGGATGGATGAAGTTCTCCATAGCTCCGGGGTCAAAGAAAATAAGGGCTTTCAAGCAAATGACTTTTCCATAAGCTCTACATAATTCATTAAAACTCTCGAGGTGTATACCATAAATATCGGGTACTAGTCCAATAGCAGGTCTAGCCTTCTTGGCCGGAGGTGGCGCCGGGGATCTGTCTGTCGTGGGAGCAGAAGGTTGCACTGAGGACGTCGAGGCTCGCTCAGGACATGTATTGAACGTATGTCCTGTTTGGAAACATTCGAAGCATCGGCCTTCTTTTAACAAGGTGTCTCGTTGACGTTGTGTCAGACAAGGCCGTTGAGGTTGGTTTTCACGGGATTCCCGAGAATTTGTTCGTTGTTGCCAGGAGTTCTGGTTAGTGGCCGGAGGTTTTTCTGTGGTAAACTCCAACTTTTCTTTCATGAGCTTGTAGCCGACTGCGGCATGGTCCATAAGCTCCTGCATGGTAGAGACTTGCTTGAGAGACAATATTCCTGCAATGGCGATGGTAGTCCAATGGTGTAGCGCTCACATTGGTCCTCCAAGGGAATGAACTTAAAGAAGGACACCGGAAGGTACACGTCGAGAAACCTTTGGTTATAGTCGTCCATGGTTTCGGTGGCAAGCATTTTCAAGTTGCCCCACTCTACCAAAATCCAGACTTCAAACATCGAAGTTATGTAAAGTACGTGCAAAAACTGTCTTGAAAGCTTGCCAAGTCCTCTTAGCATGCGGTTGTGTCGCGATTGAACTCCACCATTGCATAGCATTATCTTTAAGAAATCCTGTTGCTCGGGAAATCTTGGATTCTTCTGTATAGTTCCCCAAAGCATAGATGTTGTCGAATAGCTGTAGGAACTGCAATGCTTTCTTGCGATCTTTCACCCCGGAAAAAGTGAAAAATTTGACTGTCGTGCCACCATCTTTGAAATCTTTGGGTTGGTTAGGTGCATATCCCGGGTATGGATAATAAGGGTATCCATATGGGCTCCAACCATTGTAGCCTGGTGGTGGTGGTGGTGGTGGTGGTGGTGGAGGCAGTGGCGATGGCGATGGCAAAGGCGGTTGCACTAGATCAGGGTAGATGGTTGCACTGTATTCCTGAAGACTCCCTCGATTGGAACAGACGGCTGAGAAGGTCGCCGATTGGAAGCTCTCGTGCTTTCTGGTGCCGGAGGAGGTACCACCTGGGGCATCAGAGGGAGTAACATGTAACTCAAAAATTGTTGAAAACTTTGCAGCATCGGAAGATTTTGCTAAGGATGCCATGAAAGAATGTCGTGAACCTCGTTAAGCAGAAACTGCAAATATTCTGTTGAATCCATGAATTCCAAGTCTTGGGTTCTTTATGGCTTATGCCCTGTAGGATACAGCGATGAAGACGGGAGCGCGCCCGATGCGCGATGAAGTAAGGGTGGGAGTGGCTATTAAGTCCGGGTTGGAGGGCGAACATACCTCGAATAAATCTATGTCTGCTCTTTTGTGGGACCGGTATGCTTTCAGAAAAGCACACGCCTAATGCTCTGATACCACTATCACAAGACGAGCACCACGTGCCGATAGAAAAGAACAGACTGAACAAGCTTTTAACACTTCAATAACAACTGAACTGAAAGAGAGACGACACGCGACACGGAGTGGCAGAATTTCACCCCAGAGAGTATTGGCCCCAAACGCTGGCGCCCCTTTCGGTATTCCTTTATATTGCATCAACACAGTACAAGCCAGTACTCCAGACTCTGCACCTTCTCCAGGAAGCATGCGAGAAAATGAGCCCTAACCTCATATTTAAAGGCCTTGGGTCCCAAAAGCAATTTTACATGAAAAGCCTTCAAACTCAAAAGCTTCTGGTCCAAAAGCAATGCCAAAAAGCTGCTAGAATAAATCACGGAATTCCGTACGGCAATCAACACAAAACGCGAAAATCCGTATAGCTTGCCACGTCATCATGTCAGTGCAATTTTCAAAAATTTGCCTCGTCATCAATATTTGTGTGTGTGCGGGTCCTGCTTTATTTTAATCCTTTGTGTCACTTGGGGCCCCATCGGACGGGGTCTCCATAAGTTGGTAGGACTTCTTTTGTTACTTGCTCTTCTTAGGGTTTAGACCCCTCCGCCGGCATTTGTAAGTTGGCTCCATTCTTTAGGCTTTGACACGTCAGCAGTTTGTTACATCTTGCATTCCCCTCTAGTTTTCTTGCTTTTGCTAGCAAAAGACACTTCCCACAAAAAATGGCAAGTTTGCAGATAGATTGAATGACATAACTAATAATGACCATTTGACTCCAGATGTAAAACTCAACCATTACTCAAAATAGGATCCTATACATATAGAGCCAAGCTCGGCTCGCCTGCACATGAGACTTGAAAGAAAGGTCTAATATAACTTCAAATGGCATGGTTGGTATGCAAGTATGTGTCAAGGATAGTTTAAATTGAGGGGCTTGACAATATCCCTCCCTCCCCCCCCCCCCCCCCCAAAAAAAAAAAAAAACTTCCACCACAAAGACCTTAAGATCATACTCTTGACCTCATTCCAAAGACTTCACCTACTAACAACCCACCTTACAAGGTAAGTGCAACATAAGAGGGAGAAGATATTGAGTGAAGTCAATGACTTGTTGGATAAACATCGATTTAACCCAATTTCTCACCAAATCTTAGAATTGACGGTCAATTCCTTCTTGTGCAAGAATTTCTGAGAGACGAGCTCTCAATTCCATCTGCATCCGGAGTGTGAAACTCCACAGACCATTCCGGATCGTGTCTCCGGAATCCCTGCGCGTAGGCTGAGGCCTCATTTCTCCTCATCCGTGATGGAGTACCTACAAAAAGCACAAACACAAAAGCGACAGCTCGTAGAGCGTATTCACAAGCTTTACTGTTTCCCCTAGTACGAACAAGTGACCTTCGCACAATGGCTCCACAAGTTCACTTGCAAATTCCTGGCGGTACGAACTCCTTGAGCTAGCGTTGGCAAAACTAGGGAGAGAGAGAGAGGTAGCGCTGGCTGATTTTATAGGTTGCAGGGAGCGGCAGGAATAGCTGGAGTAGGTCTTCCCACAATAGCAGCAAGGGGGAAGCATTGAAATAGCAGAAGGAAGAGAGAGAAGGTTGGCGCTGATTTAGAGAGAGGAGAGAGAAAGAGATCGCTGCTGAATTCAGCCATATAGGCAGCGCTGGTCCCTATTTAAAATTAAGCCTTGCTTTTTTTATTAAGTGGACGGCCGGTCACTTAATAAAAAATGTGAACCTATAAAAAACTCAATGAACTGAAAACCGATACTACACCACATTTCCCAGGCATCCCTAGATGCAATTCTTATGCACAAATGCTATGCAGACATAGTTTCCTCGAGGAAACCACCTGCTTCCCCAAAAAGCACATAAAAATTTCCCAGTTTTTAGAAAAAGCTTCTCACAACCCATCTTTATTCTTGTGCCCGTGTCCTTACACGTATTCCTTTATCCAATTCAAATTTCCTCCTAGACCAATGGAATATTCCCTTTTTGATGCTCTCGTCACCCATCATGTGATGCATCAGGAATACCCCTCCACAATTTTGCTACAATTGAAATCGTCTCTTCCACCGAACTAACAGTACCACTCCTTTGTGATAATTAATGTCACCCATCAGAGTTGTCCGTTCTTGATGACTTTTATCATCTACCGTTCTTAACTTTTACAGTTCAAGTGTACACATTTAAATATCCTAGTTTCAGTGGATAGAAATTACTCTAGGAAAAACAAGAAAATAGTCTATTTAGCAACATCCCTCAGGCTTCTAAACACTTGTCCTCAATTGTAGTGCTTGTAGTATCCTTCCAGAATCTCGAAAAAGATGTTAATTCCTCCTCGGTCATCCACTGAGCGTCTGAAGTAGAATAATTCTTGAGCTTTAACATATACTTCCGTGTAATCTTTTTGGACTTCAGTGGCCGATCTTGATGATGAATGATCTGCTCAGATTGGAATATTTCCTCAACCTCTCGAGGTTCTTCAACCTCTAGAGATTACTCAAGAATAGGCCGACTCGGAGGCAGTCCCACATATAGCTGGAGTAAGCTAGCATGGAAAGCATTATGGATCCTCCTACTAGGCGGTAGCTCTAATCGGAATGTCACGTCATTCACTTAGTCAATTCTCTTAAACGGCCCACAATAACAATTGGAAAGTTTTACCACTTTCCCTTTATAAGTTGCTTGTTATTTTATTCTTGCCTTCTCAAACTTGAGTAAGACCAATTGACCGACTGTTAAGTCCAAATTCCTTATGTGCTTGTCCGCAGCTTTCTTATGTTTTTCTTGAGAGCGCAATATTGCTCTCTTAACTTGCCCATAGGCAGTGTCCATATCTTGGACAAACTTTGTAACCGGCCTGTTCAATCCAAAAAGGGCGGTAGACTTTACTTCAAACCTTGATTTAGCTTTCACCCATTATTAGTCGTCTATTCTACCTGTGCTATAATGACACAAGAGAGGGGAATGGGATACAGATGCTAGAATGCATCTGTATGCGAGTCAGACACCATATTGGCCCCTAAATAGGCGCCCCTTTTTGTATTTCTTTATTCTTTAAAAGAGGGAATAAAAGCTGTGGTTCCCTACAAGCTGCCCCGCACAATCTGGGCTGAAATTCTTCTGTTCTGGCCCGATTTCGACAGCATAACTATACTAGGACCCTTCATAGTCAGTATTCCCACGCATTGGATGACTTTCCCGACGCATACGGACACTTTGCAAAACCAGGCGAGAATCAGCAGCACGCTAAATTCTCTGTTTTCTGCCCCGAAAATGCACCAGATCACCTGTACAACGGTCCCCTTGCGTCCCCGAACCTCCTGGGGGTATTAGGTTCCGTTTAGGGCCAAAACCCTAAACCCGAAAAAATACACAGCAGGCTGTAATTCACTGTTTCGGGCTCCATTTCGCGTGCCAGTCGCATCCGTAGCAAGTCCTCGAGCTCCCGCACCTATAGGGCTAGTTGCCCTTTGAATCGGACGAGATTTCGCACGTGAAACCTCTCCGAATCACATGTATCTGCGAGGGATTAGCCGCTAGCTAATCCAATACCTGTGCAAGAGGCTCTTGCCTCGGCAATCACGCATGAACCCACACAACTGTACATGGTCAATCTGATGAGCCCACTAGAGGGGCATAACCATAAAGAATAGGGGAGAGAGAGCAGTGAGAGGTATGCAGGTCATGACATCCTGCACCTCACTGTACATAGAGGGTAAGCAAGCACTCCATTGAAGCTCTCCCACCTGTGACAGCACTCAGAAACGAGCTCACAGCTGAAAATCACGTTTTTGCCTTCTCTTTAAGTAGTAAACTGGCCTCAGAGTGCCAAGTGTCACTCATTTGTGCATTTTCCCGCTTTAGACCCTCGGGTCTAAAAATATCTCACCTACAGCCTCTGTTGACTTGGCCACAGAGTAACAAAATGATCCCCATGTCAAACTGCACGTAATGACGCGAAGACATTTTGCCGTCCAAAAATAGCAGTCCCTAAAATTTAGGAGTTTCTGCCATTACATTCTTCTAGGTCATCTGACCCTCTTTATACACTGCAGCCACACCCAGAACTGAAATGTAGCCTATGTAGCAAAGGATTCCACTTTGGCTCGCCAATGACCCCACTTTGGCTAACCATAGTCCTTGTCCAACCTTAGTGCTCTTTACCCCTCAGGACTGGACTCTCTCTGAACAGTCCACACTGGCTATGCAATGCAGGGCAGTTAGATTTCCAGAGGGGTGTTTCCAAAAGGTAAAACAAACGAAATTTCCCAAAGAAAGAGAAAATAAACAAAAATGGAATTGCCACTGGCTGGTGACATACCCCCTCTTGAAATCTCAAACGTCCTCGTTTGCACCTATGTCGTACATGGTCACAGTCAACCCTGGTGTATTCAACACCTCGTCGACACATGTACGACACATACATGCTCATTGTCAACCCTGGTGTATTCAACACCTCGTCGACACATGTATTGCCTGCGCGTGAACCCTGTCCCAATGACAGTGGTAGCTTCGCACTCTGCCATTGCTTTGAGTCATTAACTTTCCAATGACAAAATGGTAGCGATGCATTTTGCCACTGTCTTTTAGTACACGTTGGATCCAGTAACACTTTCGAGCATACCCAAACCGACAGTTTAAGAATGTAGTTACACATATACCCTTTAATAGAAGCAATTACTGTATCCTTGACAAACTGACAAGAAATACTCACTTCTATAGCACTAACCAAACTTTTGGACATTCCATAAGAGCAATTGCCAAACTGACAATCTGTACAGCTCTAACATTCATGTAACATGCACTTCATTTGAGCTCACTGTAACTAACATGTACATCATTTCTTTCAGAAGCGATTGTCACACTGACAATCCATGTAGCTCTGAATCTCAAGGGGTCAAGGTAGGTTGCAAACCAAGGTTTTAAGTTCCCATACTTTTAGTGACTCTGCAAGTTCACTTTTTTCCATCCACTTGACATCCAGAGGTGAATAGCTTTTGAACTTTACGAAACAGCACCTTGCAACCTTGCCTTTTCTTTTCTTTCTTTATGTGCCAAAATCTGTTCCAAGACCAAGATCTCGTCAAGTTCCTTGACTTCCGGCTGATCTTCAGCTGGCATATCTTCTGGCACATCACCCACATAGGGTCTGAGAAGACTCACGTGAAACGCATTGTGAGTCTTCCAACTCTCAGGCAATTTCAGCCTTTATGCAATATCACTGATTTGCATACTGAGCATCGAAAACAATCTTTCTCTGCTCTTCATCTTGATCTTTGGAGATTAACCTGTGATCTACTCTTATGCTATCACTTTTATTGGGCTGAGAGTTCTCTTTTTGACCCAATTTTGGCAGCATAACTATAGTAGAAACCTTCACAACCAAAAATCCACATATCCAAGTGATTATCCACACATAATAGAGCACTTTTGCAAACCTGTCCTGGAAATTCAGCACGCTGAATTCTCTGTTTTTAGCTCCTAAAATGCTCCAGATCACTTGTATTACTGTCCTCTAGCTTCCCCGAAGCTCTTGGGACAAAAAGGCATCAAATAGGGTCAAAACCTTACATCTATAGAAAAATACAGCAAGCTGTATTTTCTTCTTTCGGGCTCTGTTTTGCGTGCCAATCGCACCAATCCGTAGCCTTTGATCTTCTGCATCAGTAGGACTACTTGCCCTTTGATTTACACGAGATTTCTCGCAAGAAATCTTGTTAAATCATCCTGTACCTGTTTTAAATTAGCCTTTAGCTAATTCGGTACCTGTATGAAATCATTCCAAGTGGAAGGAGTCTGTCCTTGTAACAATAGTGTATTCCACCACTGACTTGCATTTTTTTTTTCAGAAAAGTGGCAGCTTTCCTGACTTTAAATGCTCCTTTCAACAAATGCTTTGTCAAACTGTTCGAGGAAAGAGAAAAGCTTTGTCCTCTCATCAAAGCCATTGAATGTGTCAATGGACTCACTGATCATCTTCTTTGTATGGCTTCAGCTTATCCATTGACTCCAAATTGTCAAAAGAGACAGTTTGCACATGTGGGAGCCATCTGTACTCCCTGGCCAGTAACATGTTGATGTCCAGGTGTCCTATTCACTAATGGGATTGAAAAACCAGCCATACCCAAGTTGCCTTGTGAAACCCCAAACTGACCTTGTGTGCCATGAAATCCTGGGTGCAAACCAATGTTTGCATACATGGGGTTGGGCACCATGCCTTGCATACCCCTAAACACTGTTCCTGGCATGCCAAAACTACCTTGAACTTGATGTGCTATTGATGAAAATTATATGAACTCCATAAATCTTGGATTCTCCATCAATTGCTCGAACATGGTCACAACAGTAACAACCTGCAAAGCTTTCTCTGCTTGGCCTGAACTCTCACCAATTTCATGTGCAGTTGGAATAGGCTGTCGATCCTCTGAAGAGGAACCCTCTTTCTTGTTGCCATCCATCCTATATCCAAAGAAAGACTCGTAGCCTTTCTCACCTGTATCCAAAGAAAGACTCTCGTAGCCTTTCTCACCTGTAAATACAAAGAAAGACTCGTAGCCTTTCTCACCTGTATCCAAAGAAAGACTCTCGTAGCCTTTCTCACCTGTAAATCCACTCGACCTACATTCAAATTCTTTGTGTTTTCAAGGTCATCCCAAACTCTCTTTGTGTCTTTAACCCAAACTGACCAAGGATCACTTTTTGAGGAAAAAGTGATTTAATCCCGTCGATGGAACCATGTAACCGGCTTGTTCAATCCAAAAAGGGCGGTAGACTTTACTTCAAACCTTGATTTAGCTTTCACCCATTATTAGTCGTCTCTTCTACCTGTGCTATAATGACACAAGAGAGGGGAATGGGATACAGATGCTAGAATGCATCTGTATGCGAGTCAGACACCATATTCGCCCCTAAATAGGCGCCCCTTTCGGTATTTCTTTATTCTTTAAAAGAGGGAATAAAAGCTGTGGTTTCCTACAAGCTGCCCCGCACAATCTGGGCTGAATTTCTTTTGTTCTGGCCCGATTTCAGCAGCATAACTGTACTAGGACCCTTCACAGTCAGTATTCCCACGCATTGGATGACTTTCCCGACGCATACGGACACTTTGCAAAACCTTGCGAGAATCTACAGCACGCTAAATTCTCTGTTTTCTGCCCCGAAAATGCGCCAGATCACCTGTACAACGGTCCTCTTGCGTCTCCGAACCTCCCGGGGGTATTAGGGTCCGTTTAGGGCCAAAACCCTAAACCTGAAAAAATACACAGCAGGCTGTAATTCACTGTTTCGGGCTCCGTTTCACGTGCCGGTCACATCCGTAGCAAGTCCTCGAGCTCCCGCACCTGTAGGGCTAGTTGCCCTTTGAATCGGACGAGACTTCGCACGTGAAACCTCTCCGAATCACCTGTATCTGCGGAGGATTAGCCGCTAGCTAATCCAGTACCTGTGCAAGAGGCTCTTGCCTCGACAATCGTGCATGAACCCACACAACTGTACATGGTCAATCTGATGAGCCCACTAGAGGGGCATAACCATAAAGAATAGGGCAGAGAGAGCAGTGAGAGGTATGCAGGTCATGACATCCTGCACCTCACTATACATAAAGGGTAAGCAAGCACTCCATTGAAGCTCTCCCACCTGTGACAGCACTCAAAAACGAGCTCACAGCTGAAAATCACGTTTTTGCCTTCTCTTTAAGTAGTAAACTGGCCTCAGAGTGCCAAGTGTCACTCATTTGTGCATTTTCCCGCTTTAGACTCTTGGGTCTAAAAATATCTCACCTGCAACCTCTGTTGACTTGGCCACAGAGTAACAAAATGATCCCCATGTCAAACTGCACGTAATGACGCGAAGAAATTTTGCAGTCCAAAAATAGCAGTCCCTAAAATTTAGGAGTTTCTGCCATTACATTCTTCTAGGTCATCTGACTCTCTTTGTACATTGTAGCCACACCCAGAACTGAAATGTAGCCTATGTAGCAAAGGATTGTGCTTTGGCTCGCCAATGACCCCACTTTGGCTAACCATAGTCCTTGTCCAACCTTAGTGCTCTTTAGCCCTCAGGACGGGACTCTCTCTGAACAGTTCCACACTGGCTATGCAATGCAGGGCAGTTAGATTTCCAGAGGGGTATTTCCAAAAGGTAAAACAAACGAAATTCCCCAAAGAAAGAGAAAATAAACAAAAATGGAATTGCCACTGGCTGGTGACAAACTCATCCGCCGCAAATATCTTATCTTGAGTTAAAAGGATCAGCGGAAGCAAAGGCTCAACATAAAGAATCTCAAAGGATGCCTTCCCCGTAGACAAATGTACGGTATTGTTATATGCGTACTTGACAAGGGACAAATACTTCTCCCAGTCAGACTGTATGTCTGGCACATAGGACTTCAACATATCCAATACTGTGGAATTGGCGATCTCACTTTGCCCATCCATTTGGGGATGGTATGCAAAAGAAAAATTCAACTTCGTGACGAGGTTATCAAACAAAGCACACCAAAAATTTCCTTTCATGCAAGGATCTCGATCACTCAAAATAGACTTGGGCATCCCGTGGTGCTTGAAAATTTGTGCTAGAAAAACCCTAGCCGTATGATCTCCTTTGATCGTTTTCCTGACTGAAATAAAGTGAGCCTGCTTGCTAAATCTGTCCACAATGGTCCATATCGCATCATTTCCAATCTAGGTCTTGGGAGATCCATAATAAAATCCATGGCAATACTCTCTTAAGGTTGATCAGGCACAGGCAAAGGTTGGCGTAACCCAAGCATTTTATGTCAATTGTATTTGACTTTTTGGCAAACCAAACATTCCCTAACATAGTGGTCGATGTTCGCTTTAAGGCTTGGCCAAAAGAAATATCTTTCCAATGCTAAAGTCGTAAAGAGAATACCCCAGTGACCCACATAAGGCGAAGCATGTGCTTCATTCATGATTTTCTTCCTCAGTAGCATCGCCACACAAATTGCTTGGTGGTGGTGGTGGTAGAGGTAACCATGCCGAATGGAATAGGGATACTCATTCTCTTCGTTCTGTAACTTGCTTCAAATGGAAGAGAAGTCTGGGTCGTTTGAATAGAAATCCAAAAGTAATTCCAGCTCATGATGATATACAGAAGTAATTGCATTCACCCTTGGCAGTCTACACAGTGCATCCGCAACCACGTTCTTACTCCAAGTCGTATCAAGGATCTAGAGGTGAAACATGGACAAAAAGTTGGCCCATCTCATTTGCTTCTCAGATATTTCCGTTGCGTAAGGAAATACCGCAAATTTTGATGATTGATTTTGATCACAAATTCCGCTCCTAGAAGATAATGTTTCCACGTAGACAAGGCATGAATCATAGCCATAAGTTCCTTCTCGTAGATCAAGGCATGCATTTCTGCATCCTTAAGCCGTCTACTTTCATAAGCCACTACATGGGCTTCTTGGTTGAGAATTGCGCCGATGCAATCACCTATAGCATCGCAGTGAACCTTAGATGGTTTTCTCAAGTCTGGCACTACCAAAATAAGACCATGGCTTAATAAATACTTGAGCCTATCAATGCTCCTTGTTGTCTCAATCCCCATCAAAAGGGAATTTTCTTTCTGGGTTAAGTCATGAAGTGGTCTTGCTACATGAGCCATAAACCTCCGATAATAAGAACACAATCCCAAAAGGCTACGCACATCATGTATGTAGTGGGAGTTGGCCAGTCTTGTACCACCTTGATCTTGGTGTCAAAGTTGCAGCGGGAAAGGGTGAATCGGTTGATGATCTCGTCTACAACCGCGAGCAAAACTCATATCAAGACCAGGCAACCAATGGATCTCCAATAAAGCGCGACGGATTTCCTCGTAGTCAAACTCCTATCGCGTACCGCCCACCAAGCGGGCACGAGCAACCAAGCAATGGATCTCCAATCTATCGCAACGAATTTCCTCATAGTCGAACTCCTATAGCGTACCGCCTACCGAACGGGCACGGGCAACCAAGCACACGTGCAACCACACGTGTAGGGGCTCAAAGCGGACGTGAAGCTCTAGAAAGAGAAGCAGAGATCGACTACGGATAAGCACGGATGTATGCAAAGCACTCTAGAAAAGCTAACAAGTTTGCATTCAAGGAATTCACAATGTCTCACGATTGTCCGTTTTGTCAATCGATTTTGCATGTTTATTCCTTGGCATGACACAGTTACAGAAAAAGCACGAGCATGATTGTCCATCAAGCATTGGCATTTCCCTTGTGATTTGCCACAGTTGATAGCTCTAGGTCAAAAAGTCAAGTTTCGATCACACTTTTAAGTTTTGGCATGTGTTTGATAAGCGGTTTGGTACTCCGTCACGTTGTTCATCTGCATTTCATGCACAATCATTTAGGAAGAATAGTCTTTTTCAGTCTTTTGACAAGGAACGGATATGTTTATGGTTATGTGTTTGAAGTGGTTCAAGGATAATCCTCAGCGGAAATTTCTGAAGAAGATGAACCCGAGATCATAGACGAAGTAAGAGCACTCGAACCACAGCAGATTATTATGTGTCGCTTTCGGCACGGCCCATAGAAGCAAGCATTGCAAACTTTCATGAAGTTCAAGTCTCGCGCGACCCACGCAACAGCGTGGGCTGGCGAAGAGTACTTCGCAAGATCCCATGAGTTGTTGGCGGACTCTACGGACACCATAGAGCTCAGTACCAGTACCTCACCTTGAAAAGGGGGGATGTCACGTGCACATCTAACCCTATGTGCATGTGGACAAGTTGTTCCTACTTCTAGGATTTAGGTAGCCTAGGAAGTGTTATGGCTCCCTTGTAAGCATGTACGCAGGCCGTGCATATCCAGGCAATTAAGAGTAGCTGCATACCCTCTGATTGCACAACCCATAGCATTAGCATCAGGATCTAGTACAAAGCATGAGCACTTTCCACCGCATGAATCTAGTTTCCGACCACACATAGGAACCACCTCTTATTGGCACTTATTTTATTAATAAGTGACTTCATCTATAAGGTGCAAAGGAAGTGAATGTTGATCTTGCTCAAGATGAGTGCTCCGAACTGTGCTCAAGGTTACTTTTACTTACGAAAGGGAGAGCCTTCCGTTCCTTTAGTGACAGAGTGCAATGATCACAAACAAAGTGAATGCTACTGTGAATGAAGGTGTTGAGACTGAGAGAGAGAGAGAGAGAGAGAGAGAGAGAGAGAGAGAGAGAGAGAGAGAGAATACGACACCAGACGGTTCTCAAACCCTCCTCCAAAGGCCCCCCTCTTAGAGGTCTATGCTATAGATTGCACAAATCTGTTACAATGGTGTTGATGCAATGAACTTGATGCTATGATGCAAGGGAAGGCTAAGTCGATGTTGATGGCGACGACGGCGGTGACGACTAGGGCTGAAATCTGAGACTGGAAATGCTAGTGCTCCTTGCTTAAATGCTGATGCTATCTGGCTGAAAACATTGATGCTATCTGGCTGAAAACGCTGATTTTGTTAGGCTGAAAACGCTGAGGCTGAATGGCTGGAAACGCTAGCGCTGAATGGCTGAAAACGTTGATACCGAATGGCTGATGAGGCTTGCTGAAAACGCTACGGAACTTGCTGAGGAGGAAACGCTAGAGGGCCTGCTGCAAGAGATTGCCTGTGCTCTCCTTGTTTTTTCTGCTTCCGCAAGGACCAGCGTTTTGCGGACAGAAGACCTATGTTTTCAGCCAGGAAGAACAGCGTTTTCAGATCAGCCCTTCACCTCATCAAACCAAAACCTCGCCGTAAACATCCTGTCGTAGCAGATCAGATAGCGTTTTCAATTCTCAGCCCAGATCAGCCAGCATTTTCTGCTTTCAGCCCTAAGCAGATAACGTTTTGCAGTTCTCAACCTTCAAGGCCTTGGCGGTAGCAGATCAACCTATGCCTCGCAGAAGTAGCAGATCCACAGCATCAGCATCAGCATCAACACGTAGCGTTTCAGATTTCCGCCACTAGCATCGCAGATCTGACCTCAACGACGACACCATCGTCGTTATCGTTAGTCGTCGTCGTCGTCGACAATGTCGTCGTCAAGTACCTCAACATTTAGAAGCATTGTACCAAACTTTGTGCAATCTAAAGCAAATACCTCTCTAGCAATAGAGGGGGGGAGCCTTAGAGAGGGGTTTGGGACCCCATCTGGTGTTTTCTCTCTCTCTCTCTCTCTCTCTCTCTCTCTCTCTCTCTCTCTCTCTCTCTCTCTCTCTCTCTCTCGGTTTGCATTTCACTCTCTTGTTGCACATTCTCTCTCTACGCAAGGAAGGCTCTCCTTTCGATAAGTCAAAGGAGCCTTGAGCACTCACTGATCACTCATCCTGAGCCATACACCATCATTCACTTCCGCTACACATTACACTGTCAAAACCTTATTCCACAACGCTTGTGTAACACACAAGTTTTTCCGCGTCATATAGCCTTCCTTGAGAGAATAGCCCGCAACCACTTTTCCACTTTGTAAGCGGTTAAAGATATCTGCAAAATCTGGATCTGTGGCATATTGATCTACCATATCCTTGAAGCTTGGTGATGAACCGTCGAAATTGTGAGGTGGACCATTGCTCTCCAAAATCTAAGGTGAGCTTGGCTATGGAGGATGTAGCCTAAGCTTCACCATGTTGTTAGGGTTAGGGTTAGAGATATGAAAATTAGGGTTAAGCTATGCCAAGTGCTAGAGCATAAAGAGAGAGTATAGACACAATGATTATAGTTCAAAGAGTGAATGCTTCATTAGAAAACAGCCTCTACAGTAGGCTTGGTGCTTTACAATCATTGGTTAGAGAGGCTGCATCCTTCTCTCATTGGACCATGTCATCTCCTTATCCATCCTAGTAGACAAGGGGTCATTCCCATGTGGTGCCACAAGTGTGGGCTTACCCTAACAGAAATAGCCAAAACCAAGGATTTACGAGACAATGCATATGCCACCACATTCTTTTGTCCCTAAGCATGCACAATCTAAGAGTGAAATTGTGACAAAATGTTTGCCCACCGCATCTGCTCGACCAGAAATGGCACAAACTTTGGTGATCTGTGAACACTATAAAATCGGCTCCGAGTAGAAAGTATCGCCATTGAGTAAGAGCATGGATAACTACCAAAAGCTCTTTCTCATAAATATGTTAAGTGTAACAGGGAATGGGCGGAACGCAGACCAAACGTTCCGAGTGTTCTGGACGAGTCCTATTCCAACATTTGGGGGCAAAAAAGTAGGTATTTGGGAGCTCATTTGGGGCTGTTTGGGGGGCATATTTGAGACAGTTTGAGGGCAAGTTTCAGGGCAAATTTGGGAGCAATTTTGGGATTGTTCAGGAGTTGATTTGGGTCTAAGCTGAATGGAGGTAATTCAAGCCTTACTTTAAATCAACCGTTCCGGTCCCGTTCCCGTTTCGGCCCCCTCTCCTCCCTCCCGTTCCTGTCCCGTTCCGGACCCTCCGTTCTGTGTCAAAACATGTAGAGGAGAAGCAATCTCTACAAATTTTCGAATGAACCGTTGGTAGTAAGAGCACAAACCCAAAAAACATCGAACCTCACGAACATTCTTAAAATCTGGCCAATCTAGGATGGTCTCAACCTTGGCCGGATCCATTTTGACACCCTCCACAAAGACTGTGTCCCAAAAAGTGTAAGAAAAACTCGCTCTTCTTCCCGTTCACCACCAACCGATGTTGCCTTAGTGCCTAGAAAACCTGCAACAGGTGGTGTCGATGCTCTACCTCATTCTTGGAGAATATGATGACATCGTCGAAAAAGGTGCCCACAAATGACTTATACTCTCGAAAAATCTTGTCCATCATTCTGTTGAACGTTGCAAGAGCATTTGTGAGACCAAAAGACCATAGTTACAGGGGACGGGAGGGACGGGCCCTAGGGCCGAGGGACAGCCATAACCGGGCCGGGAACGGAAGGGAACGCTATGGGACGGACGGAATTCAGGCCGGACGGGCGGGTCGCAGGGGGGACGGCCGGGGACGGACAGAACGGCAGTGTTCGGACGGGGTCGGCCGGGAACGGCTGCAGTCCATTCAAAAAATGTGACCGTTTTTTACCGTTTTTAACGGATCTGTGCAGCCCCAACTGCCACATTTTGGGAGCCTTGACCCTTGGGAGGCTATAAAAGGCTCCCTTGGGCCTCTTAATACTCAGTCTCTCATTCCAATTTGCAATTTCCCTCAAGCTCAAGCTACTCAATGCTTTCCTCTCTACTCAATGCTCATTGCTCAAGCTTGAAGCATGACCATTGACTACTCTACACTCTAGTCTCCACTCTCAAGTCTCTCCCTCTTCTACCCACTTTGAAGTTTGAACTTTGAAGCTCTCCTCTCCCTCTTCTACCCACTTTGAAGCTCTCCTCTACTCTCTCTCCACACAAGCTCTCCTCTAACTCCTCTAACTTCTAAGCTCTACTCTCTCGAGTCTCTCCACCATCATGTCATCTCAAGCCAACACTTTTCAAGCCGGTTCTTCTCGAAGGAGGCCCGCCGTGCAAACGTGGTCGTGGTGGGATGCAGTCGACTTTAGCTCGCGTGGCAAAGGTGGCGGTGCAAGACCATGGACGTGCAAGCTATGTCCATACAAGAGAACGGGTGGTTCAAACAAAGTGCGAGCCCGTCTTCTTCATGAACCCGGTCACGAGGTGAAGTTTTGCCCTCATGTAGCTCCCGAGAAGAGGTTGGATCTTCTTGAGAAGCTCACGGTGTATGAGGTTGCGGAAGCAGCCAAGAGGGGCCGTTTTGTTGCCGTTGATCCCTCCGCCACGGCGACACCGCGAGAGCAAAGGGAAGCCAACCTTGACGACATCTCTCAAACCTTCAAGAGCCATGCATCTACACCGTCCTCTTCCGTTCCGCATCGCCAAACCACTCTCAACGAAAATTGGAATCCTAAATTGAAGGAAGAGGTGGATAGGTCGGTTGCCCGATTCTTCTTCCACGACCACATTGCCTTCCATGCTTCGCGGTGAGTTTCCCTTGGCATATGCACATTGCAATCTTCCATTTTGTATTCATAATGGGTTATAACTTCTCGACTCTCGACTCTCGACTCTCGACTCTCGACTCTCGATTCTCGACTCTCCATACTAACACAGCATGCTCTATTTTGTGTGGATAGGTCTCCATACTTTCGAACCATGGTTACGAAAATAGGGGAATATGGCTCCTCTTATGTGCCACCTTCATCGGAGAGGCTTCGCACCACCCTCCTTGACAAAGAGAAGCTTGTTGTGGAGCAAGCGGCCCAAGCAACAAAGGAGTTGTGGGAGACCAATGGCGTCTATCTTCTTGTAGATGGATGGAGCGACACCCGCAAGCGGTCCATCCACGGGGTGGTGGCCTACTCTCGGGGGGAGATGTACTTTGTGGAGTCACATGATGCATCCGATAGTGGCAAGGCCGCCGAGATGCTTGCTGCGGAGTGGACAAGCACCATAGAGATCACCGGCCCGGAGAATATCCTTTGTATGGTTGCAGATGGAGAGGCGTCAAATAGGGCAGCCGGAGCTATCATTGAGGGCATGTATCCCAACATCCATGTCACATTTTGCATGGCGCATTGCCTCAATAACCTCCTCAAGGACATAGGGAACTTGTCATGGATTTCACCCACCATTGGTGACGCCTCTCGAATTGTCTCCTTTGTGCTCAACCATCAAAAAGTGCGCCATGAATTCTCATAGAGGAGCCACTTGTTCTTGCTCAAATATTCAGAGACAAGATTTGCATTTGATTGGCTTATGCTAGGCCGCTTGTCTACATGTGGCGGAGCCTTAAGGGGCCTCTTTCTCAGTGATGAGTTCCAGGCCATGCCGGAGTCTACATCAGCAGTAGGATTGAAATGCCGAGAAAGGGCCGACGATGCCGCTTGGTGGGAGGAGGTGAAGACTCTTGACGCCATGGTCAAGCCTATTCTACACCTACTTCGAGTGGTGGATGGCTTGCAGCCATGCATTGGCAAAGTCTACGAAGCCATGGATCGGATGATAGAGGCACTTGAGAAGCTTGTGTCTGACCCTGTTCAGTATGCGGAGATTCATGGCTTGCGTGAGTCGAGGTGGAATGGATACTACTCTCCACTTCATGCGGCAGCTTATGTGCTTGACCCTGAGTTTCAAGGAAGGCGTCAAGAGACCGACAAGGAGGTGAGCAAAGGATGGCGGCTTGCATTGGAGCGCCTTGAGCCTAGCAGTGACATTAGGCGCAAGATTAGAGACGAGCTACTCAACTACAGGCAAAAGAAGGGCTCCTATGGATGTGTAGATGCACAGCTTGATCGCAACAAGATTGGCTCGGTTTTGTGGTGGGAGGACTATGGAGGAGATGGCCCACATTTGCAGCGCTTGGCTGTTCGTGTCCTTAGCCAAGCATGTACCACTAGTTGCATGGAGCAACTATGGAGTGTGTACAGCCACATTGCCTCTAAGAAGAGGAATCGCCTTGGGGTTCAGAGGGCCAATGATTTGGTGTTTGTGAGCGCTAACTTGCGCATGCTTGCCAAGAGCGTCACACACAAGGCAGATCCTTTCACTGCGTGGGAGATGGCACAAGAGAATCCATCTATGGCCGATACTCTTTTGGAGGAGCTAGAGGAGGATTTCGAGCCTCAATGCGAGCCTCCCGAGCCCTCATACGTCGCTAACGACCTCGACTACGACGACGATGTAGAGATTCAACAGGCGAGCACTTCTTGAGTTTGATGATCATTGATCACTGGACTCTTGAGTCTACGACTCTACCTACTACATAGCCCTTTGTACTTTTTGTTATCCTTGAGGCCTCAGGCTTGTCCTAAGTCCTTTAGGTTTTTTGACTCTTGAGCCCTTGTGGCATGCACTTCTCATTTTGTATCCATCGATCATCGATGTTTTATTAGCACATTTCAGCCTATATGACTCGTGTTCTTTGGTCTATTTAGTGTAAATTTATGGTCAAAGTGATGCTCTATGTGTGTGGCATGTGTGTAGGTCAAAAAATGCCAAAAAAACTCTCTTTTTTTTTTGCCATTCCGACCCCCGTCCCCGTTTCCTGACTTTTGCCGTCCCGACCCCGACCCGCCGTCCCATGTAACTATGCAAAAGACACCACAAAATACTCGTACAATCCAAAGGAGGGGTCACTTCTCCAGGATACGTAAGTAGCCAAAACCATCAGCATCCATGGAGTTTTGCATTGGCGTTTCCAGCCATGACCAGCAAACCATCAGCGTTTTCAGCCATCAATAGCAGATTCGCATCGCCAGCCCTATCGTTTTTCAGAAGTTGCAGTTTCAGCCCTCATATCCACCAGCGTTTTCAAATTTCAGTGTCACATGCACATCTAACCCTATGTGTATGTGGACAAGCTACTTCATGACAAGGGTTCAGTTCAGTCAGTCCAGTTAGCTTAGGAAGTGATATGGCACTTTTGTGAGTCTGTTCGCAGACCGTGCATGTCCAGACACTTAGAGTAGATGCATATCCTCTGGTTGCACACAACATGATCATCAGATTTTCATCAGAACCCATCAGGAGCATTTTTACAGTGCATAAACCTATTTTCCCAATTTTAGCCAATTTTCACTTATTATTTTAAGTGACTTTTGTTGGAAACTAGGTAGGGCAAATTAACAAGTCAAGTACATAAGAAACCTAGTGCTAGCATAATTTGGCAGAAGAGGCAGCAGGAACAAGAGTCAACAGGCACCTTCTCAGCAAGACTCCCCCCCATCAACAAACCTAGCGTTTTGCAGCAAGCAGGCCTAGCGTTTTTGACCCTACGGCAGCCCTAGCGTTTTTGCATGGCAGATCAGCCCCGGCAGTAGCACAACAGCAGAAGCCTGGTGTTTTTGCATCAAGATCACAGATCAGCCCTAGCGTTAGCAAAACACGGAGTTTTTGGATTAGTTCAGCCTAGCATTTTTGCATCTGGCATCTGCACGACCTACTAGTGTCTTGCAGATTCATCGCGACAAGACCCCGAATAGCATCAGCGTTTTCAGTTTTCAGCCGCAAGACTCCGCAGTAGAACCCCCGAACCTCGCAGATCTCACCTTCCCGCAGCAGATTCTCGCCGCACGGTCAGATCCACCGAAGTTCGCAGATTCAACCCGGAAAACACAGATTTCAGCATCTGCGTTTTCAGCGCATCGTCATTGCATCGTCGCCATCGACATCGTCATCAACATAGAGTCAGAATTCAGCAAATACAAGATTTGCAGATTTCAGCCCATAGCGTTTTCAGACTTCAGCCCGTCTCGTCGTCCTCCTCATCGTCGTCGACATCGTCGGCAAGTCCCAAAGCATTGTAGAGATTTGTGCAATCAATAGTAGACCGCTCTTGCCATAGAGAGTGGGGCCTTTGGATGAGGGTTTTGACAACATTCTGGTGTCGTATTCTTCTCTCTATCTCTCAGTCTCAGTACCTTCATTCACAGTGTTCACCACTTTGTTTGTGTCCATTGCACTCTCTCACTAAGGAACGGAAGGCTCTCCCTTCCGTAAACCCTTGAGCACAGTTCTCGGAGCACTCATCTTGAGCAAAGTTCAACATTCACTTCCGCTGCACCTTACATTTAGCCCTAGCCTCGTCCTCACTTCGCAGTACCAAGTCAGGCTGGCCCTAGCGTTTTCAGTTTCCAGCCCTTAGCCCCACAGATCCAAGCATCTACCGCAAGATCCCATCAGCATTTCAACATCTAGGACCATTGTATCAGCATTTGTGCAATCTAAAGCAAATACCTCTCTAGCGATAGAGAGCAGATCCCTTGAAGAGGGGTTTGAGACCCCATTTGGTCTCTCTCTCTCTCTCTCTCTCTCTCTCTCTCTCTCTCTCTCTCTCCCCCCCCCCCCTACAACGTTAAAACTCTCTTCTTCTTCTTCTCTTTCAACCTTCATACACAGTATCGTTCTCGCTTTTCTCTCTAGTCTTTGCACATCTCTCATGAAGTAAAAGGAACTCTCTCATTCAGTACAAGGAGCCTTGAGTACGCACTAAGCACTCATCCTAGGCATTCCCCATCAATCAATTCGCCTGCACATTACATTGGTATCAGAGCTCTTTGGTAGTGTCCGGTTTGTCAAAGAATCTCTGTGTCCCTGCCTCGGACTTACTATCGACTCCCACCCTTAGTCCACCGCACGCCGAATGTGCTCTGTCTTAAGGACAATTAAGCCATAAAAGAACCACAGAAATTTTTATCCTTTTTTTGCTTGTTTGAGATTGCACGTAACCCAAGACCACTTAAGCGTGTCGATCTCTCTAAAAGAAGGGCTTGTCCAACCTCTCCTTTTCCTCTTTTTCGCTCATTGAGAGCAGACCTTGCATATTGCGGCAGGCCAATAGACGTGAGGTGGGAAAAAGCAACTTTGGTGTGAGCGCAAGGCCGCCAAGGGGTGCATCCGCAAGAAGGAGTTGAGCTTGGGTAAGAGAAAAGCCTTCTTCAATGCAGATTGCAAGCAATACCAAGTACCAAGAATCCCAAGTACCCAAGTACCAAGAATTCAAGTACCCCAGTACTCATGCATGGTCATCACCACAAGCGGGATGGATACTTTGCATAAAGATGATGAAAGTGGAATTGGAGAAGAAGTCCCTACACCAAGAGGACCTTTCCAGATCCTCCTTCGTCCTCATCTGTGCCACGGATTGCACCAAATTCTATGCGTACTTTAATGAAGTCCATGGTGGAGATGATGCTACAAAAGGAGACTCAGCGAGCTGCACTTGAAAGGGAAAGAATGGCTCTAGAGAGGGAACGCAAAGCTCTACGTATGACTGTTGAAGAAAAGAGAGTTGCTATGGAGCTAGAGCATGAGGTGCTATGAGACCAACGCATGCAAGACTTGGTCTTGCAAGTGCTATTCTTGAAGAGCGACCCACTCAAGGAGACCCGTGAGTCATCACCTAGACTAGGCAAAAACGACGACTCCATCAATCCAATCACTGAGAAGTTGACTTTCAGTAAGTATCATGGTAAGATGGATGCTTCTGTGATTTATTCTTGGTTGCATCAATTTAATGCTTACTTTGCGACTAACAAGAAGAACAGCAACAGTAAAGTTTTGATAGCCCCTATATATCTATTGGGTGATGTAGCAGGGCTATAGTGTCAGTGGCACAGGACAAGCAGTTAGTTGCAGTTGGGCTAGAGTTCACATTGGACGGACTCTCGCCTAGGTAGTGACACGTGGCAAGTGATACGGATGGTGGTCTAGTGGACACCGTGGCCAGATCACCACCCCCTCAGTTTGGAGATAGGCTTAGCTGGATTGGGATATTTGACAGCCGTTGGTGGCCCTTTAGGAGATATATATGTGTGGTTGGCTCTAGTCGGGGGATCAGCATCATCCACTTTGTATGGTCTAGCATTAGTCTCGAGTTTTGAGTCTAGAGTTCTGCACGCCATGGCACTCTCCTTGCACATTGGAGCCTTGACATCCCCATTGTACCTTGTGTCCTGAGCTTGGAGCTGTGTGTGCTGCCAACCAGAGCTATATGGTTCTTTAAGCTTTGTAGCGCAGATATTGTGTCGTGCTCTCTACAGTGGGTGCTCCTCAGTGCAATGTGCGAGACAATCTCACTCAAAACAGGCTGAAAACAAGAAACAATAGACAACAAGTGATCTCACAGAGACCCATCAGCAACAGTAGACCACAACAAATGACTCGACTATCTCAAAGAACTGATACAAACTCTGGCGTGCTAGCACACTAAGCTCCAACCCAGGACTCACAGGTACAATAGGGGTGTCAAGGCTCAGATGTGCAGGGATGGTGAATAAGTGCTCTGTGTATAGACTCGCTCTAGACCACTACGTCGCTAGACCCGAGGTGAAGAAGATAATCCCGATGACCAACCGCTACTACTCATATGTACCACCATAAAGAGCCACCAACGGCTCATAAATGTCCGCCATGTGTTGACCTGGCCACGATGTCCACTAGACCAGTCCGTATCTCTGCTGCCACGTGTCACTGCCCAGCCAAGAGAGTCCGTCCAGTGTGAACCAGCCTAGACTAACTGTACTAACTGTGTGTCCTGTGAAAGTGACATTGTAGCCTGCTACAGGTTGCCCGCCACAAGACCGCTCACCGTCCCGGTGAGAGGAATACTGAAAAAACTGTGAAAAAAAAACCACTAGGTACTGCATCCGTATATCTTTCGTGAAGTAGGGTTAGGCCCAACCATGACCTTACATGCCTCAAAAAGTGGAGTTAAAAACACTGCACTGCTTGCAAACGCCTTAAGCCTTTGAATAGGCAGGAACCCAGTATGATTGCATAGTCGAAGAATCCCAATTAGCAAAACATAATGAGGCTCCACTGCAAAGAGATATGCTCAGTTTGGATCCAGCACATCTTTATCGTCCCTAACCATAGTGAGAGGAAAATGACCTGATCCATACTTGCAGATGAACCTTGCAACACTTTCTGCACAACACTGTTTTCGAAAAGGGGAATGACCATAAGGTGTTACTCGAGGGATGACCATAAGGTGGAGTAACACCGCAAATATGGTTAAGCTCTATCATGATGGCAGAACGAAAAGCTTTCACAACAACAGGATGGCCACCAGATGAATGCTCGATAGCCACATGCTAGTGGGTTGAAATATGGGGTGGGGGAAAAACTGCTGAGGCTGAGAGGGGAGAGGGGAGGGGGGAACCTAGATAGGGGCGAGAGGGGGAAAGGGTAGGGGCGAGGGATAGACTGGGTGGGTAGGGGCGAGGGGGTCTAGATAGGGGCGAGGGGGTGGGTAGGGGCGAGGGGTGGATAGGGACGAGAGAATGTGAGGGGGTGAGTAGGGGCGAGGGGGGCTGGTTAGGGGCGAGGGGAAGGTGAGGGGGTAGGTAGGGGCGAGTGCAAGAGGGGTGAGGTGAATAGGGCGAGAGCTGGGCAAGGGGACGAGGGTGAGTAGGGGGACGAGGAGTGGCGGGGGATGATGGAGCTCACATGCAACTGCTCTCCTCCACCAGCCTACAGTTACCGTTTAAGCTTCTTGCTACAAGCTGCATGCAATACCGTTTGCTTTAGAAGCGGTCGGTGAGTTATACTGAGCTTCACCATCGCTTACTGTTACCGATTGCAACCCAAAGTCAATATGAGAAAAGATATGCCAAGGCGACACAGCCCTACCGCACAGGCGATCATCATGCTTGTGTCGATCATCATGCTTGTGCCTGTGGAAAGCGACAATTTCATCTGCTGAACAACAAAATGCAGGAGCCGGCACAAGGGAGGATTCTGTAGGAGCCGGCACCAATGGAGGAGGGCCTGCCGCCAAGAGCCTACAACAGCAGGGGACAGCACTAGTGCATGCTCTCTATTGTTTTGGTGACTCTCTTGTAGATGATGGGAACAACAATGTTCGGCGCTCTTGATGATCTCTTTGCCACAACTGTGAACCCTAAGGATGTGGGCATTCTGATTGTGGGTAAGGTCGAGGGGATAAGGGTAGATAGGTACAAGTAAGGAGCAGACAGCTATCATGAGCAAGACAACTATCATGATCTTGGAATTCATCTTGCAGGACGGGCTATGAGAAGGGAGTTTGCTAGACACAGAGGAGAGCTTTGTTCTAGTCGAAGAAGAAGGAGACACCAAAGGGGTTGATGTTTGAGGGGGAGTGAACTCCTGTAGAGGAGATTTCTTCCTGCTTCTATGCTTCTTCAAAGGCTCAGGTGGCTCATTAAGTTTAGTAACTATGGAAACATTTGAAAAGGGTGTACCTTCAGGCAAAGAGTGAATAGAGACTCCATAACAAGGCATAGACTTGGTAGCATCCAACCACTCCAACAGATCCTCGTCTGACTCGTTAGGTGGAGTAGGCTGTTCCAAATCAAGGCTGGTTGCTAGGGACAAAGAACTATGTTGCACGATGGAATCCATGCCTCCTTCTAGGCGAATGGGTTGCATCAGAGAGCCAAGAGTATGTATCCACATGGCGTCGTTTCCCCAATCATGAAGTGCTTTAGTGTGTCTCAGCCATGGTCTACCGATGAGCAAGGGAAATCCGCCCTCCACCTGTGGAAGACGAATCACAACAAAATCCAAACTAAAAGTGAAATCTTGTACCTGCAGAGGCACCTTTTCCACTATGCCCACGGGGTATACTGTTCTCTGGTCGGCCAATGTTACTATGAAGGGGGCAGGTTGAGTAGGCTGCAGGCCTAAAGCCATCATAGTGAACTCAGACATCATATTGATGCCAGATCCAGCATCCACAATTACTCCTGAAAATTGCTGCCCCAAGACGGACACTGTCAGGCGAGGGCTTCTATAATCCGTGAGGGGAGCACCGGGATTGGATATCATATAGGACTCTAATGGTCGCACTGGGAGGTGCTCGCCACTAGGACTTGTTCCGGGGTAAAGTGATTGAATAACAGCAAGGGTGTCACTTCTAAAACTTGCATCTAGCCCCAGCAATTCATAGAGGGACACTTGTTGGAAGGTGTTCTTCAAGATTGTCTCTGCCATAAGCTTTTCTTGTTCTACCAGTGGTTTCTCTGGTGCCTTGATCTTTTGTAGATTGGAAACTGCTTCCAAGAAAGCTTCATCAATATCACAGAGCAAAGATTTGGATTCTTTCATGGCACTGGGGGATGGCTTGTTAACAGCTGAAGGCAGGGTATTCACTGATGTGTGAATGTGTGCAGGAGTTGAACTCGCTGGAATGCTAAGACCGAGAGCGGCTCTCTGGGCCCGGGTGAGGACGCCCGCTGGCTCCTCTACCAACTGCAACTTCTCTTGAGTGGTAACCACATGGGCGGAAGGGGGTGGTTGAAGAGGGGGACTCACTGCTATCAAATCGAGCTTGGGGAAGGTAAACTCATTTTGGCTTTGACTTGGGTTCGCAGTAGTGGATGCACGAAGTTTAGGGCAATCTTTACTGTAGTGATCCTTCATTTCAGGGCAATGACGGCAGGGAGGGGACCCTTCTGGCCATATTCCCCGCATCTGTAGCACAAAATGGGCCGATTCAAAGGGCAAGTCAACGGACGAGGTGGTCCTTGCTCCTGGTGCATGGAGTTGGAGGTGGAGGCATAGAAGTTTTGAGGGGATGAGGGAGCATGGGTATGATAAAAGCTCTGAGACGGAAAAGTACTTTGCATACCTTGCATAGGAGGGGCTGTCAGCAAAGGTGGCATATGGTGTGGATGGCCACAGGGAGAAACCATGTTGGATGCAGGCGCTAGCCCTTGTTCAAGAGTAGGACCAAGACTTTGTTGTATTTGTCGCAATCCCTTGAGGTAGTAGCAGTCCTTGTCCTCATGCCCAGACTTTTCGCAGAAGTGGCAATAAGCTCGAAGGGGACAGTCCTGTGGAGGATGTGATGTCCTGGAGAGCGACACGAGCTGCACCATACCATAGCCTTAGTCTCTTGCTGAGACCGAAGCTCTTCTAACTCCCTCTTGATTTGATCCAAAGCTTCAAGATGTGGGGCCTTCTCCTGTTTGAGAGAGATTGATTTCTCCTCTTGTAGAGCTCGCTATAGTTTTAGGGCTTCAAGTTCCCGACATAAGGAAGTCAAAGGGTCAAACGGGCTCTCCAAGAGTACCGAGGCAGTCTCTACCTGAGAAGGGTCGGTAAACAGCTTCCTTGCCCCCTCTATCCTAGTAGCAGCAGCAACAAACTCCTCCAAGGTGGCATCAGGTCGGAGATTCTCTCTCAGTTTTTGCTGAGAAGTCTTTGGAAGCGCCTTCTCTACCCATTTCTTGACCATGACCTCACCTGGTGGTTGAGGAAGCTTGGCGACCAGAGACTTGGTTTTAGTCATGAGTTTTGCAAAAGTGTCCTCTGGTTGGAGCACCATGTTGGCCAACTCATCCAAAACCTTTTCCTGGTAGTCACTTGGCCTGAATGCTACACAGAACTGTTGTCTTAAAGCTGTCCAAGTTGCAAAAT
This sequence comes from Adiantum capillus-veneris, assembly GCF_014529385.1. Classification (NCBI taxonomy): domain Eukaryota; kingdom Viridiplantae; phylum Streptophyta; class Polypodiopsida; order Polypodiales; family Pteridaceae; genus Adiantum; species Adiantum capillus-veneris. The sequence goes on along the minus strand of NC_140953.1, from coordinate 30,116,928 downwards.
GGTTCTCTGCGAACTGGCTGTACCACTTGTCTACCAAACCATCCAAGGTAGATGGGAAGAGTACTAAGTAGGCATCTTCTCGGTTGAGGCCACGACCTCTGCAGAGAGAAACAAACCTCTGGGCATGGTCGTCAGCGTCCTCTGAGGAGAGACCCTTGAAAGTCGGAAACTTAATATTCACCTTAGCTAGAACGCTTGTGAGCTCCTCCATAGCTGTTACAGGGGATGAGAAGTTTATTGATTGAGAAGTTTATTGATTGGGGTGACTGGGGAGGTGTAGAACTTGTTGAGGGAATGAAGGTAGTTGTAGGGGAAGGTAGGGGTACTGGAGTCAGTGGACTTCTACTTGGCACGAAGGGTTGACGTTTCCTGTGGTAGTACTTCAGAGGACTAAGTAGTGGACTTTGTCGCTCTTTTGATTGTCTTGTATGTGTCATGCAGTAACCAAAAGCCCGACCAAGCTTTGAGCAAGAAAACCTTGAACTGGCTGAAGATTGGTCTAGACTCTACTAGACCAGGCAAGTGACTAGACTAGGCTGGACCAGACTCTACTAGACCAGGCAAGTGACTAGACCACGCTGGACCAGGGACGAGGAGGACTAGACCAAGGGACGAGGACTGGTTGGACCAGGGCGAGAGATGACTAGGGCGAGAGAGGACTAGACCAGTTGGCCCAGGCGAGAGGAGATCAGTGCAAGGCAAGGTAGACAAAGCTAGATAGACCCAACTAGCTTCAAATCTCAGAGTGAGATTTCAGTTGAGGTCCCACCGTGATCGCCAAAATGAGAGCACCTGTAGCACAGATATTGTGTCGTGCTCTCTACAGTGGGTGCTCCTCAGTGCAATGTGCGAGACAATCTCACTCAAAACAGACTGAAAACAGGAAACGATAGACAACAAGTGATCTCACAGAGACCCATCAGCAACAGTAGACCACAACAAATGACTCGACTATCTCAAAGAACTGATACAGACTCTGGCATGCCAACACACTCAGCTCCAGCCCAGGACTCACAGGTACAATAGGGGTGTCGAGGCTCAGATGTGCAGGGATGGTGAATAAGTGCTCTATGTATAGACTCACTCTAGACCACTACGTCGCTAGACCCGAGGTGAAGAAGATAATTCCCATGACCAACCGCTACTACTCATATGTACCACCATAAAGAGCCACCAACGGCTCATAAATGTCAGCCATGTGGTGACCTGGCCACGATGTCCACTAGACCAGTCCGTATCTCTGCTACCACGTGTCACTGCCCAGCCAAGAGAGTCCATCCAGTGTGAACCAGCCTAGACTAACTGTACTAACTGTGTGTCCTGTGAAAGTGACATTGTAGCCTGCTACAAGCTTGTCGAGTTCCATAGAGTTGAGTCTGCAATTGTGTTTTGAGTCGTGTCATGTCTTGAGTCATGTTCCACTTCTGTGTTTGAGTCATGTTCCTGTGTGATGTTTCTTCTATTGAAGTGAGGTTTCATGCATATTGCACTAAGGAGCACCCACTCTAGAGAGCACGACACCTTTTCCTGGCTACATGTGCTCTCAATTTTGGCACATCCGATGGGATCTCAACTGAAATCTCACTCCGTGGAAAGTCCAATCGAGGAGCTATTGGGTTTCACCTCTCTGTTTTGGTCTGTTGGTTTCGACTGGGTTGGGCTGCTTCAGGTAGGTCCAGTCTAGTTTCACTTGTCCCGCTTTGTCTAGACCTGCTGGTCTAGTCTCTCGTCCTGGTTTAGTATACTCTCGACCTCGTCTACTCCTCTCTCGGCCAAGTCTAGCCTAGTGGTCCAGTCACTCGTCTTGGTCTAGTGGCGTTTGGGCGAGTGTCCAATAAGTTATAGGTCTTGACTCTTGTGCCCAAGGCTTGGGTGGGCTTTTGGTTACTGTATGACACATACAAGGCAGTCAAAAGAGCGACAAAGCCCACTACTAAGTCCTCTAAAGTACTACCACAGGAAGCGTCAACCCTTCGTGCCAAGCAGAAGTCCACCAGCCCTATTACCCCTACCTTCCCCCTCAACCATTTCTACACCTCCCCAGTCACCCCCATCAATAAAGTTCTCATCCCCTGTGTTACAGCAAGCTCCAGTGCAACAAGCTCCTGCACAGACATCCATGGAGGAGCTCAAGCCTCACAAGCGTTCTCGCTAAGGTGAACATCAAGTTCCCGACTTTCAAAGGTCTCTCTACAGAAGATGCCGACGACCATGCTCGAAGAATTGTATACCTCTGCAAGGGTCGAGGTCTCAACAGAGAAGACGCCTACTTAGTACTCTTTCCATCCACCTTGGATGGCTTAGCCGACAAATGGTCAGCCAGTTTGCAAAGAACCACTTTACAACTTGAGCCACATTACAACGACAATTCTGTGAAGCTTTCAGGCCACGGGACTTCCAAGAGAAGGTTCTGGATGAACTGGCAACCAGGTGAATTTATGGTTAAGAAGTGGGTGGAGAAGGCTCTTCCCAAAACCTCTCAATGAAAACTCTGAGAGAGTCTCCGACCTGACGCCACTCTGGAGAAATTTGTAGCAACGGCTACTCGGATAGGAGCTCGGAAGCTGTTCACCGACTCTCCTCAGGTAGAGACCACCTCAGTCTTTTTAGAAAGTCCCTATGATCCTTAAACCTCTTTACGCAGGGAACTGGGAGCCCTTAAATTACAACGAGCTCTTCCAGAGGAGAGGTCCTTGTCTCTTAGACAGGAGAAGCCTCCACATCACGAGGCTTTGGATCAGATCAAGAGCAAGCTAGAAGAGCTCAGGTCTCATCAGGAGACTAAGGCCGTGGTTTGGTGTAGCTCATGCGGCTCTCCAGGGCACCCTCCACATGAATGCCCCCTTCGGGTTTACTATCACTTCTGTGAAAAGTCTGGAAATGAGGACAAGGATTGCTACTACCTCAAAGGATTGCGACAAATACAACAAAGTCTTGGTCCTAATGTTCAGCAAGGGCCACCACCTGCATCCAACATAATTTCCCCCTATGGGCATTCAAACCACATGCCACCTTTGCTGACAACCCCTCCGATGCAGGGTACGCAGAGTAATTTTCCCTCTCAGAGCTTTTATCATGCCCATGCTCCCTCACCCCTCAGAGCTTCTACACCTCACCCTCCACCTCCATGCAGCAGGAGCAAAGACCACCTCGTTCCCCATTTCGTCCATCCAGGGGACATCCGAACCTGTACAAAATATTTTCATATGGAAACTTGGCTACAGTATTGCCAGTGCAATCGGTACCTTTGCCCACTTGGTTGCATAATCTGTAGCCACCAACAGATACTTCCGGTTACCTGGTTGGGCCGCGGGAGCAATTGGACCCACAAAATCTATGCCCCATCTCTCATCGGGCAGCCATGCCATAGAGACCTGCAGAGGACGGTTGGACTCCTTGCTTGGTTTAGGTCCACAACGCTGACACATATCACATACTTTCACATAGGCAATTGCATCCCGGAAAACGTAGGGCCACCATAGACTATTCTGTAGAATCTTCTGGTGGGCGGTTATGTGACCAGGGTATGGCCACCAGTGGGACCAATGTGGGCATCCTCCAGGCTATTCTCAACTTCATGAGGGGAGACACACCGTCTCAAAACACCATCTCGTCCAGACTTGTAGAGCTGGCCTCCAATTAGAGTGAATGGCCTCGACTTTAAAAGCAATCTTCTCTTTTGCAGTGGAGACGCATTCTCGGGGTACATGCGAGTAGATAACAAATGCAATACATCGCCGTACCATTCCGGAGTGGTATCCACCTTAAAGAGACTGCTATCTGGAAAGTCATCTGCAACCCCTGTTGCTTCTTCACCTGTGTGGATACGAGAGAGGTGGTCAGCAAGAACATGATGTTTGTCGGGCTTGAGTACTTCAAAATCAAACTCTTGAAATAAGATTAGCCATCGCCATACTCGACCTGCAACTTGAGGTCTAAGCAGATAGCACAAGGCATGGTGATCAGTAATAATTGTGAAGTGGACTCCTAACAAATAATGGCAAAACTTTAGCAAGGCATACACAATGGCTAAACCTTCCCTTTCTTTGGTGCTATAGTTGCGCTATGCCTTGGTGAGCAGGCGACTTGCATAGTGATCAAGGCGATCCAGATTGTACTCTTTACTAGGTTAAGTCAGCACAGCACCCACAGCCAGTTGACTGGCATCAGTATGCACATGAAAAGGAAGAGACCAATCGGGAGCCACTAGAATAGGCGCTTCAGTGAGGCATTTTTTGAGGTATGCAAGGTTTGGACCATTGAAAGGGGACAGTAGCACTCATGAGTCAGGTCAGTAGTTGAGCCACCTGTGCATACATGCGTATAAACCTGTGATGATAGCCTATGTGGCCTACAAAGCTCTACACATCTTTTGGGTTGATGGAAGGTGGTAACTTCAAGATTGCTACTATCTTCTCTGGGTCGGATGCTAAACCTTTAGCAGACACTACATGGCCTACAAAGCTCTACACATCTTTTGGGTTGATGGAAGGTGGTAACTTCAAGATTGCTACTATCTTCTCTGGGTCGGATGCTAAACCTTTAGCAGACACTACATGGCCTAGAAGTGTACCTTCAGTGACCAAAAAATGACATTTGTTCGGATTGAGCTTCAGGCGTGCCTCTCTGCACCTGAGAAAGACAGTAGAGAGCTGAGCGAGGTGCTCCTCTAGATTTTCCACTGGGATCGAACACTGAGCGCCCGAGAAAGTTGAAAAATCATCCATGAAGATGCGAAGATGATCGGTAAGCAAAGGACAGAATATAAAATATACTGCTCGATTGAAGAAAGGTGGAGCGTTTTTCAACCCAAACGACATTCTAGTGTAGATAAAATACCCCAGGGAGTCACGAAAGCCGTTTTAATCTGATCACCTGGATGGATGCCCAACTGATTGTATCCACTGAACCCATCCATGAAACTGTACAAAACATGCCCTGCTACATCTTCTAGCACATGGTCAGTGAAAGGTGTGGGAAAACCATTTATGATGAATGAGCTCGCTGCTGTTGCGCGCACCCCCCCCCTCTCTTTTTGCCATCGCTGCCTGCCCCCCTGCCCCTGCGCAACACCCTCGCCCTCACCCCTCCCGCAACCCTCCCTGTCCGTCCCCTGCGTAGCCAGCCCCCTGCCCGCCCCTTACGCAGTCCTCCCTACCCACCCATTGCCTCTCTCGCTTCCCACCCCGTAGCTTCTCCTTCCACTGCCTCTCACGCTGCCCAACCTCGCCCGGCCCGCTTCCCAGCCAGCCCGCTGCCCATCCCCGCCCGTAACCCTCTCCGTTGTCCACCCGTCCCGTATTTTTGCCCAGCCCACCTTCCTTCCCATTCACTCGCCCGCGCCCGTGCCCCTTCTTGCTTGTCGGGCTTCGCCAATACCATCGACGTGTTCGATCCAGCAGGATCCCTTCCGTTCATCGACGCTGCGTCGCTTCTTCACAGCAGCAGACACAAATGGAGGCTCAAGCTCCACCGTAGAGGGACTCCAATGGAGCCCCCTCGCCCGACTCCGTTGAGCCCATCATTCGACTTGCTCTTTCACCGACAAAGCAAGCGAGTCTAGCCGCAGAGGTGGAATGCCTGCAGGTGACTTCCGTCATCTGCAAGATTCTTGGCACCAGACCTCCAGGCCTGCCTTCTCGTAGAGGTGGGCAAGATCTTGGACGTTCAGTTCCTCGGACGAGGCTACTATCAAATCGAGTTTGAGACCTCGGAGATGGCGTCCAAGATCATCGCCATGAGTCCCCTGACCATCCGAGCAGTTCGAGCCCAATTTCGACAGTGGAGACATGGTTTTGACCCTACTTCAGATGTTCTGGTAGAGGAGGCAGACCTTCCCATTTCCATCTGCTTTCCTGGTTTGAGGAGGGAGTACCTACCACTTTTGTCCAGGATAGGCTCAGCGATTGAGATTGTCCTCGAGACTCCTCGCACGGCAGCCTCAGTAGCTGTCAAGGCGGCCGGCATCCCCTTAGTTCGGTTCTGGTTAGGGACACCCACACTCTCCCAAAGGTCATCCTACTTCCTCGGGTGAGTGGAGGTTGGTTTAGACAGAGCGTGGAGTATTCGGGCCTCCCGAATCAATGCTTCATTTGGCGACAAATGGGCCATCTTGCGAAGTCCTGTCCACGAAGGAGGCCCCGACCTACACCACAGGCCCACACCCAGCTTGCAAGGGCTGGCTAGTAGCAGGAGCGGGCAAAGACACACAACACAGCCAAAGCCGCCCTCCGAGCCTAGGGTTCAAGCGGAGGAGGGCTGGCAGCAAGGTCGTGGTCGATGACGGCAGGGGCCTCAGCGACAGCCTGGCACTCAGGGTGGTCCTCAGGCGCCTGCCCAGCAGCAGTGGTTCCCACGAGGAACCGATTTGGCCCTCTTCAGCAAGACGAGGTCCTCACCATCAGCCTCACCACCGACAGTCCCCCCTCTCCCCGAGTTCCCCCCCTCCTCTTCAAACCCCCCCCCCCCCCCCCCCCGCCTCCTGCTCCCTCCACCTCGCCCTCCTACCTTTGCCGATCCCCCTGCCGCTCCAATCCCACAGTCGACCCATGGGGCAGGGCCATCCACGGCTACTAGGAGATCTCTTGGCAGCGCCTTTGCCACGAGTCGCTTGGCGAGAGAGGGGCAGCCTTTCTTGCGACCCCCTCTTCTGGTACAGACGTCTCCCTTTGCAGCAGTCCCTCGTGGTCTGACGTGCTTCGACATTCGACGTCGCTGGGACTTCTTTGCCTATGACTTTACACGATTTCTAGGCGACTCCTCATCCGACCTTGAGGCAGCCTGCTCCAAGGTTCATGTTTTGTTCCTTGCAGCTAGGGGGATAGAGGCCTTGGACTCGGTAATTGGCTTCTCTTTTCCCCTTTGCGGCAGGACCAGACTAAGTAGACTTTTGACTCAGTGTTGGAGTGGCTACAGACACATGCCCTGGAGTTCTCTCATCACATGGGAGACCTAGAGGTTACAGACATGCTTCAGACTCTTTGGCCATTGGCCAAGTTTGTTGTGACACCTCCAGACGCAGCAGGATGTAGACACATTGTGGTTCACTTTTTTGCTGATACATAGTGCCTGCCTTGCTATGTACTCATACATGAGGACTCCTGGACAGAGGAGGTTGCTCTATGTACGGCTCAGTCTACTTGGGCTTGGGCTAGACACTCTTTGCAATCATGCATATCTCGAGGACGCTCGGATGCGGATTACTCCCCATCCAAGCCAGCCTCGAAGATAGCACTTTTAACTGCTGTGGCAGCAGCTGTTCTCTCTCGCTCCCCATGAGGATCGTCTAATGGAACGTACACGGATTAGGTGGGCCCCAGTGTCACGTGACACATCCCAACCCTATGTGTCCGTGGACAAGCTACACCATAGCAGGGTTCCCGTCAGTCAAGTCAAGTTTAGATTAGCAGTGATATGGAACTTTTGTGAGTCTATTCGTAGACCGTGCAGGCCCAGTCACTTAGCATAGATGCATATCCTCCGGTTGCACACAGCATGATCATCGGAATTCCCATCACAATCCATTAGCATCAGTTAAGGGAATTTTCCAGTGCATTTAGCCTATTTTCCTATTTATTGGGATTTTCACTTATTATTAAGTGACTTTCCAACAAAAGTAGGTAGGGCAATTTTGCTAGGTTAATATATAAGCAAACCCAAGTTAGCACTTTTTGGCAGAAGAGGCAGCAAGAGCTTCCCGCTCAACAAGCAACTTCTCAGCAGTACCCCCCTCAGCATCAAGGTCCCTCGCCATCCATTTCCCATCTCTGGCGTTTTCTTCACAAATTCAGCCATCGCCGACAACACCTCTCTCTGGCGCTTGACTCCCTTCCGGCAGCCCTAAAAGGCCAACGTTTTGGGATTGCAGCATCAGCATGCCATGGCGTTTTTGTCACAGCCTGCAGCATTTTACTAACGCTAGGATTCCTCAGCAGACCAGCGTTTTTGAGTGCTTGCTGCCCAGCATTTTTCAGCAGTTATACCTCAGCCTATACAGCGTTTTCAACAGGTGCAAACCTCCCTAAAAACACAGCCAAAGAAGCCTTTCAGTTCAGCATTTCACCTTCAGCAGGAACCCCGATCAAAACAGTCATTTTCAGCCATTAAAATAGCAAGAAAAACAGTCATTTTCAGCCTCGAAACTGCCACCGAATTCAGCCCATAGAAGATCACAGTTTCAACCACGAAGTCGCCGTCGTCATCACCGTCGTCGTCATCGGCAGAGTCCCATTGCGTCAGTCCATTGCATTCGCATTGTACACCTTTGTGCAATCAAAGTAGACCACTCTAGCCGACGAACGTGGGGCCTTCGGAGGAGGGTTTTACAACCTCTCGGGTGTCGTATCTTTTCTCTCTCCTTCTCTCAGTCTCATTCACTTGCACGCACAATATCCACTCACTTTGTTCGTGATCATAGCACTCTCCATAAGAAGGAAAGCTCTCTCTTTCCCTAAGAGCTAAAAGGAACCTTGAGCAATAAAGATCACTAATCTTGAGAAAATACAACATTCATTCCACTGCACCTTACATCGGTATCAGAGCTTTGGAAGTGTTCTGCATTACTCAAGGAAAGAACCACAAGAATTTTTTTTTTGCTTGTTGCGATCGCACGAACCCAAGTTTACTTGGGCGTGGCGATTCCTAATCGTGTTTGTTGAAGAGTGACAAGAATCCCAAGAAAGAAGGGCTTGTCCAACCTCCCCTTGTGTCTCTTTTCACTCATTGAGAGCGGACCGTGCACTTAGCGGCCGGCCAACCGACGTGAGGTGGGAAAAAGCAACCTTGGTGTGAGCGCAAGGCCGCCAAGGGGTACGCCCGCAGAAAAGAGTAGAACTCGGGTGAAGAGAAGATCCTTCTCCAACGTGATTTGCAAGCGAAAGAAAACCTCAAGAACCTCAAGAACCCCAAGAACCCAAGACCCTCAAGACCCAAAAACCCAAGTTCCTCGTGAACTTCAGAACCCAAGACCCTCAAGAACCCAGGTCCCTCGTGGACTTAAGAACACAAGAACCCACGATTGCAGAATGGTCATCACTCGAAGCGGAATGGATACTTCGCTTGGAGGTGATGAGCATGAGAGAGGCGAAGAAGAATTTTCCCCACCAGGAGGTTTTTCCGACCCTCCCCCTTTTCCATCTACGACAAGGATTGCGCTAACTCCTAGGGAGGAGTTGGACCAAGAAAGAGAAGCAGAAAGAAAAGCCTACGAAGAAGACATGGCAACCATCGAGCGTAAGTACCAAGAAAGAATGGCAGCCATAGCGCGTGAGAGCGAGCAAGCACGCTTGGAAGTCAAAGAAAGACAAGCAAAATTTGATCGTGAGAACAAAGCCCTCAAAGAACAGAGCGACCGACAGAACGAAGAGATGTTGCGACTTTTTTCTCAAGTACAGGCGTACTTTGCACAGAATCACGAAAAGGAGACTCTCTCCGTCTCTCCTTCTCCAAAGCAAGATACACAAGATTTGCATGATTGTTTGAAGCATGATGAATTGAATGATAATGATTTGGATGACAATGACAAGCATGATGATTTGCATGATCAAGATGTGATTTCTCACAAGCATGATGAGTTGCATGAAGATTCGATCAATCACCAAGAATCGATCTTGGCTTTCAAGTCGAGGTCCACAGATTCGATCAATCACCAAGAATCGATCTTGGCTTTCAAGTCGAGGTCCACAGATCACCCACAAGAAGATTCGATAGATCCCGAAGAAGCGATCTTGGCTCTCGAGCCTTGGTCGTAGATTCGATCAATCACCAAGAATCGATCTTGGCTTTCAAGTCGAGGTCCACAGATCACCCACAAGAAGATTCGATAGATCCCGAAGAAGCGATCTTGGCTCTCGAGCCTTGGTCCAACGAACCCTCACAGGAAGTATTATGTGTTCGCATGATTGATACACACGTATTGTTCGAGTGTTTCATTCGTGAAGGTTTCCTGTATTTTAGTCAACATCGTTATGTGATCCCTGTTATGTGATCCCTTTTACTAGGCATGACATATTGTATGTTGAGCACGTTTCTATCATGGATGCACACAAATGTATGCGGATTGTTCATGAAAAGCTGAAAAGTTTGTATGTAAGGAAGTCGCATTCCATGTCTCTTCCTTGGCATGACACAGTTTCCGAACGAGCACATGATAGTATGAGCACCAAGCATGGGCATTTCCGTTGTGATTTGCCACAGTTGATTGTTTTCGATCAAACAGAAAAGATTCGACCGCATTGTTTGCATATGTTTGATGAACGGGTTGTCACTCCATCTCTATGTTCATCTACATTGCATACACAGTCTTTAGAGAAGACAAGGTTTGTTTCCTTCGCTTTACATGGAATAGGTATGTTCATGGTTTTGTGTTGGAGTTGGTTTCAGGAATTTTCAGCCATGGAGATTCTTGAAGACAAAAGAAGCAGGTCCCTAGACGAAGTTGAAGCATCAAAGGAGCCACAGAAGACTTTGAGTCGCTTTCAGCGCGGCCCAAAGAAGCAAGCGTTGCAGACCTTTATGAAGTTCAAGTACCGCACGACCCACGCATCAGAGTGGGCAGGCGAAGAGTCCCTTCCAGGATTCCGGATGCTATTTGCGATCTCCCTCGACGCCATACAGTTCGGTACCAGTATCTCACTTTGAAAGGGGATGTCACATGACACATCCCAACCCTATGTGTCCGTGGACAAGCTACACCATAGCAGGGTTCCCGTCAGTCAAGTCAAGTTTCGATTAGCAGTGATCTGGCACTTTTGTGAGTCTATTCGTAGACCGTGCATGCCCAGTCACTTAGCATAGATGCATATCCTCCGGTTGCACACAGCATGATCATCGGAATTCCCATCAGAATCCATTAGCATCAGTTAAGGGAATTTTCCAGTGCATTTAGCCTATTTTCCTATTTATTGGGATTTTCACTTATTATTAAGTGACTTTCCAACAAAAGTAGGTAGGGCAAATTTTGCTAAGTTAATATATAAGCAAACCTAAGTTAGCACTTTCTGGCAGAAGAGGCAGCAGGAGCTTCCTACTCAACAGGCAACTTCTCAGCAGTACCCCCCTCAGCATCAAGATTCCTCGCCATCCATCTCCCATCTCTGGCGTTTTCTTCATAGATTCAGCCATCGCCAACAACACCTCTCTCTGGCGCTTGGCTCCCTTCCGGCAGCCCTAAAAGGCCAGCGTTTTGGGATTGCAGCATCAGCATGCCATGGCGTTTTTGTCACAGCCTGCAGCATTTTACTAACGCTAGGATTCCTCAGCAGACCAGCGTTTTTGAGTGCTTGCTGCCCAGCGTTTTTCAGCAGTTATACCTCAGCCTATACAGCGTTTTTAGCAGGTGCAAACCTCTCTAAAAACACAGCCAAAGAAGCCTTTCAGTTCAGCGTTTTCACCATTAGCAGGAACCCCGATCAAAACAGTCATCTTCAGCCATTAAAATAGCAAGAAAAACAGTTCAGCGTTTTCACCATGAGCAGGAACCCCGATCAAAACAGTCATTTTCAGCCATTAAAATAGCAAGAAAAACAATCATTTTCAGCCTCGAAACAGCCATCGAATTCAGCCCATAGAAGATCACAGTTTCAGCCACGAAGTCGCCGTCGTCATCACCGTCGTCATCATCGGCATAGTCCCATTGCATCAGTTCATTGCATTCGCATCGTACACCTTTGTGCAATCAAAGTAGACGACTCTCGCCGACGAGCGTGGGGCCTTCGGAGGAGGGTTTTAACTATTACAACCTCTCCGGTGTCGTATCTTTTCTCTCTCCTTCTCTCAGTCTCATTCACTTGCACGCACAATATCCACTCACTTTGTTCGTGATCATAGCACTCTCCATAAGAAGGAAAGCTCTCTCTTTCCCTAAGAACTAAAAGGAACCTTGAGCAATAAAGATCACTAATCTTGAGAAAATACAACATTCATTCCGCTGCACCTTACACCCAGTTTCAGCCTCAAAGGGGCCGACTACGTCAGGAGATTCAGCGATGCCTTGTGGGAGGAGAGATTGACATTCTTATGCTACAAGAGCATCATCTGTGTGAGAGCCGCATTAGACGTTGTGGTTAGCTTTTGCGTGGACGATACAATACTTTTTGGTCAACTGCTTTTCGACCTGGAAGCATCCAAGGCGGGATATGTATGACTATTGCGGATTCTTTGCAGCAGGCCATTGTGGACAGAGGTATTATTGTGTCAAGCAGGGCTTAGTGAATCATATGCAGGTTCAAGGTAGTCTTGTGGGCTTCCTGAACATCTATGCGCCCAATGTAGCGAGTGCACGAGCAGAGTTTTAGTCACAGATTGTTGAGTCTCTGCCGCAAGCAGAGCAATGGTGCATAGGGGGTGACTTCAACATGATGGAGGACCCCTCTGACAGGATTGGTGGTAGCCATGCTACTGTGCATGGAGTTGAGCTGGCAGCTTGGGAGAGATTTTGTGTGACTCTGAGGGTTTCGAATGTGTGGCAACATTCTAGCTTTGTGAGACCCCCAGACAGCCTAGCCTTCTCTCGTTCGGACCGCAGAGTTGGAGGAGTGAATCTATCACGGATAGATCGCTTCTACACTAGTGACCACTTTTGTGACTTGGGTGGGATAGTTGGCATTCTGGCAGGGACTTCCTTTTCGGACCATGCACCAATGATCCTCACAGTGACAGATAGGCAGAGGAGAGGGAGCACGATGCTACGCATCCCTTAGAGGGTCTTGCTGAACTCTACGCTCAGAGAGCGAGTGGAGGCTCTTTGGACAGAGAGCTTAGACATGCAAGATACTCTTGCTGATAGTGTGGCCTCAAGACTAGCTCAGCTTAGTTGATTCTTTCTTCAAGAGTCTTTGGCTCGCCCGGCTGCAGCGAGAGAGGAGCAGCAGCGTCTCCGACCGGGCATTGCTTCCTTGCAGAGGATGCAGGAGCAGCATCCAGACAGTCCTTGGCTGGAGAAGCAGTTACAGCAGGCTCACAGGGGCTTGCTAGCACAGAGGAGAGATGCCATGAGTTTGCTTTCCATCGACAGGCATCTCAGTGGACCCAAGTGGGTGACAGAGTGACAGGTGCTTTCTTTGAGACAGTGGGACCTCAGCATACGCATGCCAAGGTCAATCAGTTAAGGAAGCCCGACGGGTTAGTTGCTTCAGAGCCAGAGGACATGCGTGCAATTGCTACTGACTTCTACCGCGATTTACTGTCTGCAGAGCCTCAGTCGGAGCGTCAAGATGCATGTAGAGAGCAAGTGTGGGCACAGATGCCTTGTCTTGTGACTGAGGAGATGCGTCAAAGGCTTGAGCTGCCTCTTCAGCTAGAGGAGCTGCACATGGTGTGAAGGATTGGGGAACTAGCCTCTACAACACCTCAAACCAACACCAAGAAAAGAGGATGAAGAGTATAGATCTCTCAAGATAATACTGGTTGATCATCTCTCACAAATTTTGACAGCCTCACTCACACTTAGCCTCGACTAGCTTCGACTACACCGCTACAACTCCCACTATACTTGGATGCACCAAAGGAAGCAAGGGAACCAAGAAAACCAAAGTAAAAAAGTAAAGAAAAACAATGGAAATCTCTGCACTTTTCCTCATAAAACCAAGAGCTTCACTTCTTTTCAAACGCCCTTCCATGTGCTAGTAGAGACTCCATAGGCGCTCTCATATATACACATAGCTTGACCAAAACCCATCCAAATCAAGCTCGCTTTGAAAACCCACAAAGTTTAGCAAACAAACTCAGAAAAAGTGATGGAAAACTTGGGGAAAACCTTGCCCTTTTGCGTATGTACAAGCAAGGAATTGTAGCGCATAGTCTACCCTCGACTAGCTGCACCAAAGGGAACCACACACAACATGGTTTCCATACCTCAAACCAAGATGAAGAGAGGTCAATATGCAGAGCTAAGCACCCACTTTCATCAGCCCATTGAGGAGAGACACACTCTCAACTCACCACACTAGGCTCTCGCAAGGCAAGAGGGGCACCTCTACACCAAAACCCCCACCCTTCACCACAGGCTGCAGCAACACATAGTTTCTTCTTCACAGCTGAATATCCCTCTTCACTCACGATCCCAAGCTGATAAAAGTTCAGTTTTTGTTAGTATTTTTAAAGCACTTACTCACACTTTGAAGTCTCGACACTTCTATGTACAAAAACAGCAAAACTATGTACCCCACACAATTGGCCCGCATGCGTAGAGATAGCTAGCACACACCGCTTTTGTACACTTTGTACAAGCATGCTTTATATACATCTAAGGCTCCCAAAAGCATTAAAAAACATCTCTTAAAGACTTTGGGGTGGTCCACAATATTTCGCCAAAACACGTCACAACGGCTCTTAGTGCCCTCCCCCGTGGTAGCTGTCTAGGTGAGGATGGCTTGACTCCCTACTTTTTTTTGGAGTACTAGGACTTGCTTGGCCCAGATCTCTGTAGTGCTTTTCAATACATTCTGCACTCAGGAGAGATGCCTGACAGCATGAGTGAGGGTGTCACGTGACACATCCAACCCTATGTGTCCATGGACAAGCTATAATATGACCAGGGATCAGTTCAGTCAAGTCAGTCTAGAATAGGAAGTGATCTGGCACTTTTGTGAGTCTGTTCGCAGACTGTGCATGTCCAAACACTTAGATTAGATACATATCCTCTGGTTGCACACAGCATGATCATAAGCATTCCCATCAAAATCCTTCAGGGGAATTTTCCAGTGCATTTAGCCTGTTTTCTCTATTTTTGACATTTTTCACTTATTATTTTTAAGTGACTTTTGTTGGAAAGTAGGTAGGGCAAATTAAGTAAGTTTGTATATAAGCAAACCTAGACTAGCACTAATTTGCAGAAGAGGCAGCAGGAGCACTCGCTCAGCAGGCAACTTCTCAGCAGGAACCCCAAGCCCTAGCGTTTTTGCTCCACAGCAACCACCTAGTGTTTTTGAACCAGATGAGCCAGTGATTTGTACTTGCAGATTCCGGCGATAGCAGAACCTCAGCCTTTTGCATTTGCAGGACAACCGGCTGCAGCAGAGCAGATTTTCAACCCTAGCGTTTTTGCATCTGCATCACACCCTAGCGTTTTGCAGATTTCTCCGCGACGGAACTTCAAGAAACCTCAATGTTTTCAGTTTTCAGCCCTTAGACACCGCAGATCAGGTCCCGAACCTCGTAGATCTCACCCACCCGCAGCAGTTCCTTGCCCCACGGTCAGTTTCCGCAAGGTTTACACTTTCAGCCCGGAAAACGCAGATTTCAGCATCTGCGTTTTCAGCGCATCGTCGTCGCATCGACATCGTCGTCGACATAGAGTCAGAATTCATAAGATACAAGATTTGCAGATTTCAGCCCTTCGCAATTTCAGATTTTCAGCCCGTCTCGTCGTCGTCCTCACCGTCGTCAGCAAGCCAAGCATTGTAGAGATTTGTGCAATCATAAGTAGACTGCTCTCGCCATAGAGAGTGGGGCCTTCGGAGGAGGGTTTTACAACGTCTCTGGTGTCGTATTCTCTTCTCTATCTCTCAGTCTCATACACTCACGCACAGTGTCCATTCACTTGTCTCTGATCACTGCACTCTCTCATTAAGAACGGAAGGCTCTCCCTTCCATAAGAACAAAAGGAACCTTGAGCACAGTTCGGAGCACTCATCTTAAGCAAAGTTCAAACATTCATTCCATTGCACCTAACATTGGTATCAGAGCTTTGGCAGTGTTCTGTATCACTCAAGGAAAGAATCACAAGAATTTTTTTTTGCTTGTTGCGGTCGCACGAACCCAAGTTCACTTGGGCGTGTCGATTCCTAATCGTGTTTTTGAAGAGTGACAGGAATCCCAAGAAAGAAGGGCTTGTCCAGCCTCCCCTTGTGCCTCTTTTCATTCATTGAGAGCGGACCGTGCACTTAGCGGCCGGCCAATCGACGTGAAATGGGAAAAAGCAACCTTGGTGTGAGCGCAAGGCCGCCAAGGGCTGCACCCGCGAAAAAGAGCAGAACTCGGTTGAAGAGAAGATCCTTCTCGAACACAAATTACAAGCAAAAGAAGAACCTCAAGACCCTCAAGAACTCAAGACCCTCAAGAACCCAAGAACCCAAGACCCACAAGAACCCAAGTTCCTCGTGAACTTAAGAACCTAAGACCACAAGAACCCAAGACTTCAGTGGATGGTCATCACTCGAAGAGGAATGGATACTTCGCTTGGAGGTGATGAGCATGAGAGAGGCGAAATAGAATTTTCTCCACCAGGAGGTTTTTCCGACACTCCCCCTTCCCCATCTACGCCAAGGATTGCACTAACTCCTATGGAGGAGTTGGAGCAGACGTTTATGGACAGGAAGTTAGAACGCGAAGCAAGAAATGCAGAAAGAATGGCAGAAATGAATCGCAGACACACAGAAAGAAAATCAGAAAGAGAAGCAAAAAGAAAGGCAGCCAAAGCAAGACAAGAACAGAGCGATCGACACATGAAAGAGTTGTTGTGACTCTTTTCTCAAGTGCAGGCACAGATGCAAGAGATTCGAGAAAAGGAGACTCTCTCAGTCTCTTCTTCTCCAAAGCATGACACACAGGATGAGCATGATGATTTGCATGATCAAGATGTGATTTCTCACGAGCATGATGAGTTGCATGACAATGATGTGATTGTTTACAACGATGATGTGTTAGTGGATACTTTCTCTGATGAAGCTAACCTCATTGCAGAAACGACCAATCAGGAAGAACCGATCTTGGCTCTCGAGCCTAGGTCCAAAGAACCCCCTCAGGAAGAACCGATCTTGGCTCTCGAGCCTAGGTCCAAAGAACCCTCACAGGAAGTATTATGTGTTCGCATGATTAGTCAGCACGCATTGTACGAGTGTGTCATTCGTGATCGTTTCCTGTATTTTAGTCAGCGTCTTTATGTGATCCCTTTTCCTAGGCATGACATATTGCACGTTGAGCATGTTTCACTCATGAATGAGCACGAATGTATGCGGATTGTTCATGAAAAGCTGAAAAGTATGCATTCAAGGAAGTCACATTCCATGTCTCTCCCTTGGCACGACACAATTGTAGAAAGAGCACATGAAAGTATGAGCATCAAGCATGGGCATTTCCGTTGTGAATTGCCACAGTTGATTGCTTTAGATTAGAAAGACAAGATTCGCTCTCATTGTTTACGTGTGTGTGGTGAACGGTTAGGCACTCGGTCTATGTGTTCATCTACATTGCATGTACACTCTTTAAGGAAGACAAGATTTTTTCCAATCACTTTACATAGAATAGGTATGTTCATGATTTTGTGTTGGAAGTGGTTTCAGGAATTTTCAGCCATGGAGATTCTTGAAGAAGAAAGAAGCATGACTCTAGACGAAGTTGAAGCATCGAAGGAGCCACAAAAGACTTTGTGTCGCTTTCGGCGCGGCCCAAAGAAGCAAGCGTTGCAAACCTTTATGAAGTTCAAGTACCGCACGACCCACACATCAGAGTGGGCCAGCGAAGAGTCCCTTCCAAGATTCCGGATGCTATTGGCGATCTCCCTCGACGCCATACAGTTCGGTACCAGTACCTCACTTTGAAAAGGAGGGGATGTCACATGACACATCCAACCCTATGTGTCCGTGGACAAGCTACAGCATGACCAGGGTTTAGTTCAGTCAAGTCAGTCTAGAATAGGAAGTGATCTGGCACTTTCGTGAGTCTGTTTGTAGACCGTGCATGTCCGAACACTTAGATTAGATGCATATCCTCTGGTTGCACACAACATGATCATAAGCATTCCCATCAGAATCCATCAGAATCCTTCAAGGGAATTTTCCAGTGCATTTAGCCTATTTTCTCTATTTTTGACATTTTTCACTTATTATTTTTAAGTGACTTTTGTTGGAAAGTAGGTAGGAAAAAGTGAGTAAGTTTGTATATAAGCAAACCTAGACTAGCACTAATTGGCAGAAGAGGCAGCAGGAGCACTCGCTCAACAGCCAACTTCTCAGCAGGAACCCCAAGCCCTAGCGTTTTTGCTCCACAGCATTCACCTAGTGTTTTTGGACCAAATCAGCCAGCGATTTGCACTTGCAGATTCCGACGACAACAGAACAACAGATCAGCCTAGCGTTCTGCATTTACAGGACAACAGGTTGCAGCAAAGCAGATTTTCAGCCCTAGCGTTTTTGTATCTGCATCGCACCCTAGCGTTTTGCAGATTCTCCGCGACGGAACTTCAAGAAACCTCGGCGTTTTCAGTTTTCAGCCCTTAGACACCGCAGATCAAGTCCCGAACCTCACAGATCTCACCTTCCCGCAGCAGTTCCTCGCCGCACGGTCAATTTCCGCAAGGTTTACAGATTCAGCCCGAAAAACGCAGATTTCAGCATCTCCGTTTTCAGCGCGTCGTCGTCTCATCGTCGTCATCGACATAGAGTCAGAATTCACCAGATACAAGATTTGCAGATTTCAGCCCTTAGCAATTTCAGATTTCAGTCCGTCTCGTCGTCGTCGACATCGTCGGCAAGTCCAAGCATTGTAGAGATTTGTGCAATCATAAGTAGACCGCTCTCGGCATAGAGAGTGGGGCCTTTGGAGGAGGGTTTTACAACGTCTCCGCTGTCGAATTCTCTTCTCTATCTCTCAATCTCATATACTTTCACGCACAGTGTCCATTCACTTGTCTGTGATCACTGCACTCTCTCATTAAGAACGGAAGGCTCTCCCTTCCATAAGAACAAAAGGAACCTTGAGCACCTTTCGGAGCACTCATCTTGAGCAAAGTTCAAACATTCATTCCGTTGCACCTAACAGAGGGCCTGATCTACCTCATTCCCAAGGAGGGTGGCTCCTTGGATGAGATTCGACAGTGGCGCCCCATCACCATCCTCAACTCAGCCTACAAAATTCTTGCCAAGGCTCTGAGTTTGAGGATTCAGCCACTTTTGGAGAGCATTATACATGGGACTCAGACAGGTTTTGTCAAGGAGCGTAGTATCCTTGACAACATCTTTACTTTTTGGGAGGCTTCTGCCCTAGCGCGGCTCCATGGTGAGGATCTAGTGATTCTTCTTCTCGATTTTGAGAAGGCCTACGACAGAGTTGACTGGGACTTTCTGGAGGGCACTCTACGCAGGATGGGCTTCTCTGATGCTTGGATTAGAGGGGTGTCAGCTTTGTACAGACGGCCACACAGTCAGGTACTTTTGTTAGGAGGTAGAGGTGATCACTTCATGCTCATACGTTCGGTCAAACAGGGCTGCCCTCTTGCCCCCTTCCTCTTTCTGTTCTATGCTGAGGCGATGAGCAGGTTTTTGTTGTCGCAACAGGTTGGTTTACGTGGCTTAGCACTTCCTATTCGGGGAGATGAGCTACTGGACGCTGAGTTTGCAGACGACTCAGCCTTGTACTTGGATGGCCAGGAGGCCAACCTCTACAGGTGTGAGCAAGCTCTTGAGACTTTCTGTCGTGCATCTGGCGCATTGATCAACTGGAGAAAGACAGTGGCTTTCTCGGTTGGTAATGCTCCTATACCCGATTGGATGCCAAGTGAGGGCTTCAGGTGGATTCTCCCAGGGAATGCAGTTCGGTACTTGGGTTGTCAGGTTGGTTTGGACTTGTCTCCCAAGCAGCAAATTGCTCCCCTCCTCCTGTCTATCAGGAGGAAATTGTTACATTGGAGCTCCGCACGACTTTCTCTAGCATGCAGAGTTGTAGTGGCCAACCAGGTGTTGTTGGCTACTATGTGGTACATCACTTCTTGCTGGATCTTCTTGAGTTCTTGTATCAGCCAGGTAGAGAGGCTGAGGAACTTCCTGTGGTCAGGACGTGACACTCAGATAGCCCGGGCCAAATTGGCTTAGCAAGTCATCATTGTTCCTTGTTCTCAAGGAGGGCTAGGGATCATAGACCCATCACAACAGAGCACAGCCCTTCTTGGGAAGTTCATCGTCAGAGGACTTCTTCCAGGTGAGGAGCCCTGGAAGGAGTTCTTGCTGCAACGGCTTCGTGCTAGGGTGCCTCAGGCTGGAGGCCCCTTGCGACCTTCGACCAGATGGATCTTCACAGAGATGCGCAGAGTTGGCTTGAGCAGGAGACTGGAGGACCGCTTCGCTGTGAGTTTGCTTCGAGCTTGGGAGCATCTGCGGCAAGGCCTGGAGCAGCATCAGCCTACTTGCACGGAGGAGCGCCTGAGACAGCCCCTTGTTTGGAACCCCAAGGTTAGCACTCAGAGAGGCCACTTGGTTGATAGTCGGCCTCATGTTTCCTAGGGTCCCATGGCAGAGGGGCCAGCACAGAGGGGCCATCTCAGTTCGGGCTTGCTCAAAGACTGTACCCTCCCTGTTTTTCGAGATACAGGGTGAGGGACGCTTACACCAAGTTGCAGTAGAGGCCCCGCAAGTGGCAGAGTGCTGTTTTCAAAGGATCCGTGTGGTGGACATCTATGGGAGGACTTGTGTAATCGATCCTGACCCAGCAGCTCTTGAGCCTGGACATTGGAGACTCTGGTTCATCTGGCGGGCTCGCTGTTTCCGCATCTTCGAGGCTCGCCCTGTACCGCCAACAGACTGTTTGGGATCTTTGGCTAGAGCTGATCCATACTCTCAGAGGACAGCTCGAGAGACTCCATGGCAACTCCGACCGCATGCAGAAGCGCAAAGAGGCTTTCCTTCGACTCTGGCCTCCTGGGCCTTTTTTCACCATGGTCCAGGGTGTACTGAGATGGCATTATCGTCCACCTGTGTGGCTTTTCCCCCCTCCCATTTCTTGATTTAGCCTCATTGTACATATGCTGTTTTTTCATTGGGAGAATCTCCCCATCATGATTGTTGTAGCCCTCTTGTAGAGGTGGTTGTAGCCCTATGGGCAGTTTCATTAACTAATAAAAGGATCTTTTTCTCGGAAAAAAAAAGGTGTGGGAAAACCATCTGGGATAGTTACCTTGTTCAGAGCGCGGTAATCTACGCACACATGAATTTTATTGGACTGCTTCTTAGGCGCTATCACCATGGATGATAACCACTCAGAGTGCTCCACAGGCACAATGATCCCTGCCTCTTGCATTTTTTCTAGCTCTGACTTGACAACCTCTGCATACTTTGGGTTGAGCTTGTAAGCTCGGTCTCTAACAGGCTTAGCCCCTTCAACCAGAGGGATAGTATGGACACCCAATTCTGGTGGGATCCCTTCCAAATCCTTGTAGGACCAAGCAAAAACATCTTTAATAGAGTGTATAAAAGAAACTACCTGATCGAGTAACGTGGGATGCTCCCATAACCAAGCTGCTAAGAGGATGTGTTGAGGGTTGTCAGGGTCACCCAAGTTGACTTCTTTGACCGGGTCAGGAGGTGTAGCTGGAGAGGGTGCCTCGGAAGATGAAGAGTGAGCTGCCTCTTGGAGCTTCGAGACATCATGGGCTGGTGTTTGATCGATTGGAAACTCCACATACTCCTCTTGTAGCCATCCTGGTGGAAGCTCCTCGAAGGGTAAGTCTTCAGACACAGCAGAGTGCTTATAAGTGGGCGGGGCGTCAGACCCATAAGATGTTAGAGGAAGAGGTGGAATGTTGGCAAACTCATGCAGAGGAGATTTCTTACCCCTTCGCTGATGTGTTTTAGGTTCACCAAGGCCGACGGCTTCCATCAGAGGAACACTTGAATCATGGTCATCGAGGACTAACACACTTGCTTCTTTGACTGGCACACTTTCTGCTGTAGGGCTTGGATCACTGGTGTCAGCCTTAGGAGTTGGGAGAGAGAGTGTTATAGGCACAGGTGAGGCTTGAATAGAGACCACATGGCACGGCATCGATGTGGTAGCTTTCAACCACTGCAGCAGGTCTTCGTCAGACCCGTCAAGTGGGATAGGCTGCTCGGGGTCGAGGTTGGACTGTACTGACAACGAGCTGTGATCAACTACTGGATCCATACCTCCTTCGAGTCGAATTGGTTGCATGGGGGAGCTAGGAGTATGTATCCACATGGCGTCATTTCCCCAATCGTGAAGTGCCTTAGTATGCCGCAACCATGGTCTACCAATAAGCAAAGGAAATCCTCCCTCCACCTAGGGAAGACTGACCACCACAAAATCCAAGCTAAAGGTGAAGTCTTGTACCTTCAGAGGCACCTTGTCTACTATGCCCACCGAATAGACTGTCCTCTGGCCAACCAATGTAACAGTGAATGGAGCAGGGCGGGTAGGTTGCAATCCTAAAGCCAACATAGTAGACTCTTGTATCAGATTGATCCCAGATCCACCATCCACTATGACTCCTGAGAATTGATGCCCAAGAATAGACACAGTGAGACGAGGACTTTTGTAGTCGGTGAGGGGAGCAGCTCGATAAAAAATCATGTAAGACTCTGAGGGTTGTAGAGGGAGGTGCCCGCTACTAGGCCCTGCACCCGGGTACAGAGACTAAATGACTCAGAGGGTGTCACTTCTGAGGGTTGCATCTAGCCGGAGCATCTCATAAAGGGACACTTGTTGAAAGGTGTTCTTCAAGATTGCTTCCGCTGTGGGCTTAGCTCCTTCAGTCTGGGCTTCCTCTGGAACTCTAACCTGTTCCAAGTCAGCCACTGCTTCTAAGAAGGCTCCATCAATGTCCAAAAGCATAGAGACTGGCCTACTCTTAGCACCAATGAAGGGCTTGTCAGTTTGGTCAGGTCGTGGAAGTGGAGATGGACGAGATGGACCTGTTGGCAAGCTGAGACCAAGAGCTACTCTTTGTGCCCGAGTGAGCACATAAGCGGGCTCCCCCACTTGTAGTGGCCGAACTGTATGAGTGGCAGGTGATGGTTGAGGGATGGTGTTCACTGCGATCAGATTGATCTTCGGGAACGTGAATACTTGTTGGTTCTGAGTTGGGCCTGAAGATGAGAGCTTTTAGACTCGATGCTTTTATGTTAAATGCTTTTGGGGCTCTGTTTTTAGCAACCCTTGTATTCTTTATAAGACTACAAAGGGGCGGTCTTTGAGGCATCTGGACGCAAAGCTCGAAGATCTTGACCGCCTCCTGAAATCCCACGAAAACGACAATGACTGCGGAGTGCGAGTTGTCAAGGATAACATGCCAGGCATTTGTACCAGAAATTGGAAACAGGAATCTGTCCCAAGCATCTCTCTCACATGGCGCAACAAATAGCAAAGAAGGCGGCTGGACTGCACTCCACTCTTAGAGGTCTCTACATAGTTAAAATCACCCCCAACAATCCACGAATCCACAATAGGCAATACATCCACAATCTGCTATCAAAACGCAGCTCTCTCCTGAGGCGAAGTGGGGACATAGATACACATCACAACTACCAAAGAGTCATCAATCTCTAGAGTAATCCACATCGCTCTACCATGGTCTTGTACACAATGTCGCCAATAGGGTCCCACAGAAATGCATATACCACTGCTAGAATATTGTTGGCCTATCACAGTTTCCCAAAATGTATGAGAATAGCAAGGTAACAACTTGCCACATCTATGGTCACTGTCCCACGGATTCGCATATTGTTACTTGGAATGTCAATGGATTGCATCACACTAGCATCAATTGTCCGAGATAGAATTTGCTCCACAGATATTCTCTCTCTCTCTCTCTCTCTCTCTCTCTCTCTCTCTCTCTCTCTCTCTCTCTCTCTCTCTCTCTCTCTCTCTCTCTCTCTCTCTCTCTCTCTCTCTCTCTCTCTCTCTCTCTCTCTCTCTCTCTCTCTCTCTCTCGTCGGATAGATCTTTAAGGTCTCTTGGGATAGTTTCCTACAACGTTAGAATTCTCTTCTTCTTCTTTCTCACAATAGCTTACTGAGTGCATCACAACCATACACACAGACAACGTGCGACATTGTCGTACCAACTACAAACCCTCTCAAACACTCTGGCAGACCATTTGACACATCAACTGGTAAGTTAGAGATGCAGTCAATGTGCTACTTACACTTTGCACAGACAAAGTGCGACATTATCGTACCATCAACGAGCACTCACAATCACTCTACTATACTATTTAACACCTATCAACTAATAAAATATGCACAAATTTCAATGTACTACATACACCTTGCACAAGGTCACTGTGGTGGCAAGAGAGAGTGTGTGTGTGTGTGTGTGTGTGTCTAAGGCCACTTTGCAATTGGTGCAAATAGATCAAAAACAGCCCTGAACGCAAATGATGGCATTTCTGTGTTGTAGTGCGGTTTCTACACCAGCTTTTGGCCATTGGCAGCCTTCATACTGGGATGTGGTCTTTGGTAAATTTGAAGCCAAAATACCTGGATGTCCCCTTGCTTCCAGTCTTGTGGCTGATTGGAAAATAGTTGCACAGGACTTGTTGTGGCATGGTAGAGATGATGTGAGTGGCAATTCGCTTCGATTGGAGAGTCTACATTGAAGTCGGGTTTTTCATCAGACTCTTGTTCAATGGTCTTTGCTTCGATTAGAGAGTCTACAATGGAGTCGGGTTTTTCATCAGACTCTTGTTCAATGGTCTCTTAGATAAGCTTACTTTCTCTCCCAGAAAGGTATTGAAAGGATATCATAATGTGCTTGACGCGGATGGACAGGTGCTCTCATTCAGACAAGCTGCTGTTAATTTTGGACTTGGAATGCACTACAGGCACATGTGGAGCACTATTAAGGATCTCGTTGATTCTATATCTCCTAGTCCGCCGCTGGTTGCAGAGGATCAAATCCGTGATTGGCATTACATTGGTTCTTCATTTCGCTCTGTATCTACAAAGAAGGTGTATTGCCATTTGCAGACATCCTCGTGGATACAAGAACACATTAACAAGGTGTGGAATATGAATAAGGATGCTACATGGTGGCAAAGTAAAGTTATGTAAGTGTGGCATGCAAAGCTACCTTTAAAGGAGCGATTGTTTATGTTGAGATGCATAATTGGGGTGCTCCCAACAGGCAAATTTCTACGCTCCAGAAGATTGGGCTCCTCTCGATGTGTTTATTGTGGTGCAGGCGTTGAGAATATTCCACATTTATTGTGGTATTGTTCTCGTACGCAACAGTTTGTGGATTGCATCTCTATAGTTCTTCGAAAGCGTTTCCCTGGGTCACATTTTGGTAGATTTTTCTAGCTATTTGGAGTTCTTCCACCATTACTTCGGCCATATGCATACTTTTTTGGCTGGGTTAGATTCTGGGTGCTATGGACAGTGTAGAGAGCACGTAATTTTCACATGTTTCACAGCACTTCTTCAAAATTTCTCTTCGTCAGTCTCTTCAAGTTGCCTATGAGTTGGATGAGCTCCCCTTCAGCCATTATGAGCTCTACTTTTGACTATTTTTTATTTACCAATTGTAATATTTTCTATGGGTTTTCCTCGTTTTGAGGTTTCACAGTAGAAATTCAATCTGACAGTACTAAAAAAAGTGTGTGTGTGTGTGTGTGTGTGTGTGTGTGTTACCTGAGATTTACAAAAAAAAGTGTGTGTGTTACCTGGAGTTGATTGAGAAAATAGTCAGCAACAAGCGAGCGCAAGCCATGTCGACAAAGCACGGTAATAGAGCTGCTGAAGAAAGTGCTTTCAGGCTGGTGCCTGCTTGGCATTTTGGAAGCGATGGCACAGAAGACCGACCACGCTTGAGCAATCTCCGTAACCCGCGCCTGGCTTAAGCTGACGAGAGACGGACTGTCCTGCTCACAATCCATCCTGCCTCACTGCCTAGTGTCTCCCAAATTTGAAGTGTATAGAGTGCGCGCGCGTTATTAACTTAGGCTGGTTACACATCGCATGGCCAAAGTTGGGCGCCGGATTCATCGAGCAAAAGGACGAGCACGCAAAACCAAGGACAGCCAAACTCACCTGGTTACTTGGTGAGCCAAAGCTCCTTGTTTCAAATACGGTCACGGCATTGAGCCACTTGGCTCAATCCTTACCATAGATCCCCACCAAGTAGAAATAAAAAAAAGATCGCTTCTTTTATCACGAAGCTTTTCAAAATTTTTGCAATCTGCGTTGCATTATATAAAGCAACTCGAGAGAGAAGTCTTGCAGCGCAAGCTCTTGTTCTCCTACACAGGCTGTTGAGATTGATGATGCCATTCCACGAGATTGGAACTTAGCCATGTGAGGCTCTTGGGAGAAGGGGAGCATGGGCCGCCATGATGGATGCTTTTGGAGGTCACCGTCTTGAACAAGAGGAGGGAGAGAGGTCGCGATAAGGGGGGATTGTTCAGAGAAGCCGAGAGAGAGAGAGAGAGAGAGAGAGAGAGAGAGAGAGAGAGAGAGAGAGAGAGAATTCATAGACGAGCCATGGAAGATGTGTACGGGCTTGGAGGCAGATACTAGCTCTAAAGGGCATGTGAAGGGCCATGCTTGGCTTGCGCAGGGAAGAAGGGGCAACCGCTACAGAAGACTCAGGTGTACGAGCAGATGAGGAGAGGGTGATGATGCTCCTCTAGAGCAAGTCGAAGGGTGTTTGTACCTCATGGACAAGCAACTCGCGGTTGCACTGACGAGAGGGAGGGTGATTTAGGAAGGAAATCAGCATGTACGCAGCCAAAGCTAGGAGTCATATAAAGTGGAGGTCGAAGGCATTGGGCTACAGGTTGTAACACAAGAGGGCTAACACATGCAGCCCTGGAGTAGAGTTGATTCATAGCTAGTTCATATTGAGTTGATGGTTATGAGGGATGATCTTTTTCGAGCACTTCCCATGACGTGGCACTCGCATATACCCTTGAAAAAATGAGATCATCCATATCAAGGGCATCTAAGGCATCCACGTACACTCTACTGCTCGAAATTTAACACTATGGGTGATGGTTCTGGTGATGGTTCGAGGTAGCCCTAGAAGCTGGTTCATATTGAGTTGATGGTTGAGGGATGATATTTTTCGAGCACTGCCCATGATGTGGCGCTCGCATGTATCCTTCAAAAAATGAGATCATCCATATCGAGGGCATCTGAGGCATCCAGGTACACACTATTGCTCGCTATGGTTGATGGTTCGCGGTATCCCTAGAAGGCTCAAGTGTGAGGGAAGGGAAAGCTAGGGAGCCAAGTAGCAACAAGACAGAAGGAGGTGACATATCTGGAACTACCACAAGGAGGGTTGCCGGAGTGCAAAGAGTTCCATTGTACACGTACATGCTCTGCATGATAGCATCACACAACACATAACAATTTCAAGATAGCACGCTAATGACAATTGTCGTTAAAAAAAATTCAAATGGCACTGCAAACTATATTGATTGCTTGCTTAGATGGCAAGGTAGGCCACAGTGTAATAGCTTGCAATAAAATCTACCCATGTTTGGCTTTAGCCTTTGGTGCCTACTTCAAAGACTTGGAGAACTCACATGAGACCGTTCGCCTGCACGAGCGGACTATAAGCTCTTGCAAAAAGTCCTATGAATTTGGTAAAAGAACGTTTTCAATGACGATACAATTTGGTATTCAAGTCTCAAGGGCTTCCGCTATACCCTCCTCTTCAAGTAATTTAAGTAGATACTGCTTTGACCAAATTTAGCATGTTCTTATTATATTAGTCTTAAGTGAACGGGTGTTGATGCTTGTGTTTGGAAAGATTAAAAGGTGGCTTACTTAGTGAGTTAAAGCTCCCTTTTTCAAATACGGCCACGCCATTGAGCCATTTGGCTCAATCTTGACCATAGATCCCTTTCAGCCTAGATTGGAGCCAAGGTGTGTGTGTCGATTGAGCCATGCATTGGATAATTTTTGCATGAATCTTTTGTGGGGGACTTTGCTCCCATGTCTCGCTTATGTGCTTTGTTTTAGTAGAATACAAAGCTAATATTGTTGTAAATGTTTGAGTTTTTTTATTTCAACATAATAGTATAGAGTCCAAACAACAAAACAAGGCATCCCAGCTCAGTATCCATAGTATTATCCATAGCCTATTGATTGAGTGATTCTATTGTAGTGATTGCATCGGAGCTTATGAACTGAGAACTCATCATTACATTAAAACCTACACCATCTACGACAAAAACAGAAAGATAGCTCTGCTTCTATTTAAGTTTAATCTATATCTAACATCTTTTGTATTTGTGTTAACTCCTATTTTGTGTGTGACAGAAAGGACATATACTCACAACAGTGGACGTTTCGACTGCGCAATCATGACTCCAACTCAACAACATTGCAAGGTCCATTATCTACATTCAATTTCCCATGCTTGGCTCAACACATAAATGCCACGGGACAGGGCACGGCTTCCATTTCTTATCATTTTTGGAGAGACCACAGTGCCAACTTTCCACCATACTTTTGTATGTCACTTCTACATGATGTGTACTATACATTTAACATTTTACTTTGTGCCTAACTGCAAGACGAAATGTTTAACTATTCACATTGCTTTTATGTAGCTTGATTCCTCCGACTTGCACAATTGGACGATCCCCGTACACGATTACTAGGTTGGTAATGCAATTCAATTTTTATGATTTGTTGATGCTTTTTGTATTTTGTGAATTTCTCAATGATTACTCGAGTTTAAGTTAGCCACATGTTTTTCTCACTAGTGCATGCTCAATAGTTTGTACTTGTTTACTTCAATGCTAGATACTTGATGTTAATCTACGTATGTCCTGTTATGTTCTATAGCAACGCCCACCAACCAAGACTAGTTGGGCGGGGATGGAACTCTCTTCGCGACTCTTTCATGGAATTGATGCAACCAATAGTCTACGAGAAATTTGCTAAAAATCATTGAGTTTATTTAACAATCATTTGAAATTGAGCAGGTTGGTGTGTAAAGCACACGTGTCCACCCCAAAACTTGGGTGAGCGCCTGCCCAATGGCGTGTAACCAGCCTTATTAAAGCCAGGCACAGTAAAGGGAACTCCACTCTTTTTTTCTTTTTGCAATTTCCACATTATGTGGAATATTTGTATAAAGAAGAAACAAGAAAGATACATCATTGCCCATGCAAATTATCCTTGCCATGGATACAAAATTACTACGCAGAAACGGCTTTTGCAGGGAGTCAACAACCCTTATAGCCATATACATAACCAACCGTTAGAAGAGACACTATTTTCTTCTTCTTTTTCTTCTTGATCAAACTAGTACTTGTAGACAAACTCAAGGCATCCACAACATGGATGAGGAGATCAAGACTTTGCCTTGGATTGGCATGAAGATCCGGCCATGGGAGCCACCACCCTCATGACTAATTGACACTTGAGGTGTCGCAGGGTATCAATGGTCCCAAATAGGTGAATGCAGTCAGATAGGTATCCATCATTCGATCCAAGATTAAACTCCAATTGAAATCATTGTCATCCCACTTAAAGTGAACTCAAGATGAACCTAATGTGATCCCCAGTAAGCTCCAAGTGAACGAGCTACCAGATGTGATCTCCTCAATTCTCAAGTGAACGATCTACCAAATGTGATCTCCTCAGTTCTCAAGTGATTCAAAATTAAACTACTTGTGACCGCTGTTGACATAGGCAAGTCCTTCTTCTTCTACTGTGGGAAACACCTCTACAGAGTTATCCGCCGGATAGCTACTCCAGCTTTGTGCATAAATAAAGCCCAAGCCTATGCTGTACATTACTCTATGCTAAAAATATTACTAGCCTTTTTGTGTATTGAGTCCACTTTTCAAAAGTGCGTGTTCTTCTCTCTCTACTATCTGAGCTATGGCTGCTCTAGCCTTCAAGCCACCTTGAGCCCATTGCCTCCATCCCCTACAACCGCCACCTTGCGTTTCCGCTTTATGGTTATAAGAGCTCCTCTATATCAGCAAGAAGAATGCAGTAGCTTGTCCGTATGACCGTTGGCTTGGACTTGGTAGGTGCCCTTGGGGGTGCATGGTGTTCACCTTTTGTTGACATCACAAGATGAGAATAGTTGCCTACAAGGGCCAATGAATATGGGACGTTGATCCCCCTTGAGTCCTAACCTTGCAAGTGCCAATTAGTCATGTGGATCAACCACTTCACACCAAATGGCACCCGTTGGGCTTCGGACAACGGGGTTAACGACCTCCTACTCCATAGGCTATTGCTCTGCCATAACACTAAAGCAGACATTTAATGACTAGTGCAAAAGTGGTAGTTTATAATGTGTACTTTCGAGCACTTCACCACCATAGTTCACTTGGAGTTCGCACAAAGTTCTCCCCCTAATTCACACAAGCACACTTACGGTGCATAGCGTTTACATGTTCACGATTTGTCACATATAGTTCAGAACTAAGACCTTTGCAATTAGATCGACATCCCCCTACTACCCATCACCCCTACACATAGAGGCATGTACATTAACAACATACCTGCATGTACCTTGCAACCATGCAAGGGGAAAAGTTGAATCTTCACTTTGGCATTCTAAAATAATAGAATGCAAAAAAGGTCAAGCCATATGTCGTTCAAGTTGTGAAATGAAAGGTGAAATAACAAGGTGATGAGAGGTTGCTGAAGTTAAGAGGGAAATAGATTTATAGGAAGTATGTTAAAATCAATGCCTACAATCACACGTCATTTTAATGTGTTTTAATATAGAATCATAGTGTGTATTATACAAATTTCTTATATATTACAAAGGGTCCCACATAAACAACAAGAAATGTGTACATTGTCATTGTTAAGCAAAAAAGAATTAAAAGAAAATCAAATAAAAACAACAAAAGGACCCATTGTTAAATAAAAACAAAGAATATCTAATTGAGTGCATAAGAAAAGGTAGGTTTACAAGAATAGAAAATAATAAGATAATTTAAGGACATACATCTTTATGAGCCCTTAAATCGAAACACTCTTTCACAAATAGAAATATTAAAAGAAATTTTCATTGAGTCAATACTTCACATCATGATTCAGAGGATCAAACTCTCATGAATGTACTCCTTAATTTCTTATTCTTTAAAGTCTTTTTGGTTTGAAGAAGGCCATGGGGGGGTGGTGGAGAAATGGTGCAATTTCTGAGCCGTTGATGCAAAGGTTGTCGACGGTTGAAATGTCCTCTTAGCTTGAAAAGGAAAGTATTATAAACATTATAAATTGTTTTTAAGTTGTAAATGGGTCCTTCCATCATTGTAATTTGGCACCTTCATTTAAATCTCCCTTGACTTCTTTTTCTTATTTTCTCTTTGTTAATTTATACTGCTTTAAAAAAACTTAAAGAACAAAGCATTAGTAGTACATTCATAGAATTTTGATCCTATGATGTGAAATAATGTAATATTTTGATTTGTAAAAAAATATTTTCATTTAAGACCTCTAAAAGTTCATCTCATGAAAATATTTTTTTATTTTTTATTCTTATCAAACCTACTTTTTCTTAAGAAGTTGTTTAATTATTATCTATGCTTATTAGATCTACTTTTTAGTTTGTAATGGGGTCTCTTTATTTTGTTGTTTTTAAATTTTATTGTTTTTATTTTACTTTTTTATTAGATTTAATCTTAAAATACCAATGTGATCTTTTCACCTTGTTTAAGTAGGCCATCATGACCGAAGTGGCATGTTTGGAAAAAATAAGTGTCATCTTAAAGATGATTCAATTTTTTTCATTTTGATGGCCATAAAAAAGCTCCCCTTTTCTTTCAACCTTTACACAAACTTCAACCTCACTATTTGTTGACCATTTCACTTCTATGTAGATGTGTGTGCATTTGTGTGTGGGGGATTGGGGACAAAGGGAAAGTGCATTTCCCATATCCATCATCCATTGTCGAAGGCAGTGGTGGGGGCCATACCGATCAATAGGCCAGTTTGGAACCGCTAGTTTCTAACACCTGTGTCACATTGGAGCATGCAGCCAACATTTATTCTCTTCCCAACTAATCAACGGATGTGCCGATGGAGTCACCTGTCACACTGGGATGTTGTCCGTCGGCACACTTTTTCCAAAACTATATCAGCCTCCCATGCCCGCCCAACTTCAACCCCAACGCTAATCCTGCGGTTTGATTGGACGCGTAGCAACTTTTCTAATTTCTCGCACACGCTCAATGTGACAGCATTTGTGCTAGCTATTGTAATCCAAGCTCTTCTCATGCAAGGGCATGTTGATCATGGTCATCCAAATCAAGATGGACACGCGGTCCAGTGTGATAGGAGCCTAATTATGTGTGTATATGGACAATACAATTCTATATTAAAACAATACAACTGCACACTGACTGAGACCTACTTTCGATAAATCTTCCCCCTCCCCCTTACCTTCAGCAGGCCATCGTGACTCCTCACCTTGTTGAAGAGGCAAAAAAGACCCACTTAATAGAAAATCCAAGGACATTTAATGTAAGTCCCAATCTCACTGAAAACATTGAGGTATAGGAGGCAAAAAAGACCCATTTAATAGAAAATCCAAGGACATTTAAGGTAAGTCCCAATCTCACTGAAAATATTGAAAGTATGCCTAGCTCAACTCTCCTCTAAGCCAAAAAAAGTGAAAATTTTTATTCGGCTTGCCATATTGGTTGTGACTAAGATAAAGCTCTATCATTATGTAATGTTAGTGTGGTATGGTTGGAGATTGCACAAAGAGTACAAAACTTCCCATGAAGGAAGCTTCACAAGGATTTTAAGAAGTACCTCTCCAATGGCATATATGATGGACATAAAACAACATGATCTCAGTTCTCCATCACAACATCACCACAAGCTCATTTATTTGTGACAGTAAGTTAATATCTACTCAACCATACACTGCATTAATTATAAACTAAGGAGTACTTCAACGATCCCCATTATCAATAATTTTGATTTTGTGCAAATGCAAAATATTTTGAGATTCTCTTGGTAATTATAATGTAACGAGCCTGCTAAGCTATGTCCACTAGGACAATAGATTTGTGTAAATTGGCAAATCCTTTAAAAGTGCTTTTATTACCACATTTTTGAAAGCATCCCATCAAACAAATAGCTTAGTTTTTTACTATGCTATCGCGATTTCTTTCATAAAATTCTAAGCCAAAAGAACAATATATATTCTGCAATTTCTACCTCAAATTTCAAAAGCTAGTGTTATAGTCATTTGAATTTACGATCCTTTATTTAAAGCAACATTGCAAACTACAACCTTTAATTTATGTCTAAGAAGACTTTTTCACAAGTCTATTGTCTACATACTTTTCATAAGTAGCCCAGCATTCATCTCAACTTCCTAGGTGTTTTGGACTTCCTAGGTGTAATCCACTATTTCAATTGTGCAAAGACATTTTTACCAACTCTTGTCATACACGGTCTTAGTAGTTGAACCCTCAGTTTGACACAAGCTTAGTAGTTGGTTTCCACAGTCAATGTTTCATCCTTTCCTCATTGGTTTTGAGCACTCCTAAAACATAGATTTTGCAAAATTTCCCTTAAATGTCCCCCACATTAGGTACACTCAGGAGGAAATAATGCTCACTATCATTCTTCGGGGGTGGCCATTGAGCGAGCCCATGAGAGCGAGCAACTATTACCATCAAGAATCTAAGTGCAATAGGAGCGAGCGGCATGCACAAAAAATCCTAGTTGGAGGGAGATGGCAAGTTTGGTGAGAAACCTATATATTGCTCATGAGTTAAATAGAGTAAGACATTCTACATGTCTATAAAAGCTAGAGAGCCATAAAACACTGTAAGAGAGTCAACCAACTCCCAAGTCCATTATATAACATTTTCATAGAGCGTATTTGGCATACATGTCAACCAAGGCAATGCCAAGCACTAAATCGTTTGTCAATAGCCCTTGACTAACAATATCATCTGAATTATTTCGCCCATATTAGTTGAGCAAGGCAATGCCAAGCATGACATCGTTTTTCAGTAATGCATGACTAACTATATCATTGGAATTCTTTCACCCATAATAGCCTCTTGCATAATGCCACATGTCCTTCAAATGCAAGCATAGGTGACCGCATTTGGAGAGATGTCCTCGCAGTGCATATGCTAAAAACAACCCTAAGCTTTTTGGCCTTTCCCGTGTTGGGCATATGTTGTAGTCAGTGCACTCCATGAGACGACATACTTGACAAGCAACTCCTCGACCACCTTTTGTGCTTGAAGAGGTAGAGCACATTTGGCATACACGTCGACCAAGGAAATTCCAAGAAAGACATCGTTTTTCAATAGCCCTTGACTAACAATATCATCTGAACTATTTTGCCCATATTAGTGTCTTGCGTAATGGCATAGCGGCCGTGAAGATCCAAGATTAGGTGATCGCATTTGGAGAGGCGTCCTTGCATTGCATATGCTCAAAACAGCCCTAAGCTTCCTCGCCTTTTTCGCTTATGTTGGGCATATCCGTAGTCAATGCACTCCATGAGACGACATCCCAGACAAGATCAGCCCCAAATCAGCCTAAAGAATTAGCGTTTTTAGCCCAAAAAAACAGCCCCAGATCAGCCCCAAATCCGCCACCAAATCAGCCTAAAAAATTAGCGTTTTTAGACCAAGAAAACAGCCCCACATCAGCCCCAAATCAGCTACCAAATCAACCTAAAAAATTAGCGTTTTTAGCCCAAAAAAACAGCCCCAGATCAGCCCTAATCCGCCATCAAATCAGCCCAAAATTACAACATTTTTAGCTCCTAGTTTTGGACTTTCCCGTGTTGGGCATATCTCGCAATTAGTGCACTACATGAGATGACATACCTGACAAGCAACTCCTCGACCACCTTTGGTGCTTGCTGAGGTGGAGCACGTTTCGCTTACATGTTGACCAAGACAATGCCAAGCACGACATCTTTTTCCAGAAATGTTTGACTAACAATATGATCGAAATTCTTTCACCCATATTAGCCTCTTGCATAATGCCACATGTCTTGAAGATGCAAGCGTAGACGATCGCATTTGGAGAGATGTCCCTGCATTGCATATGCTGAAAACAGTCCTAAGCTTCCTCGCCTTTCCCTCTCGTGTTGGGCATATCCCGCAGTCAATGCACTCCATGAGACGACATCCAGACAAGATCGGTCCCTAATCACCAAATCAGCCCTAAAACTCAACGTTTTTAGCCTCTAAATGATCCATCAAATCAGCCCAGAAAATCAGCGTTTTTAGCTCCTATTCTTGGCCTTTCCTGTGTTGAGAATATCACGCAATCAATGCATTCCATGAGAAGTCCTCGCATTGCATATGCTAAAAACAGTCCTAAGCTTTTTGGCCTTTTTCGTGTTGGGCATATCCCGCAATTAGTGCACTCCATGAGACGACATCCTTGACAAGCAACTCCTTGACCACCTTTTGTGCTTGCTGAGGTAGAGCACATCTGGCATACACGTCGACCAAGGCAATTCCAAGAAAGACATCGTTTTTCAATAGCCCTTGACTAACAATATCATGTGAACTATTTTGCCCATATTAGTGTCTTGCGTAATGGCATAGCGGCCGTGAAGATACAAGATTAGGTGATCGCATTTGGAGAGGCGTCCTTGCATTGCATATGCTCAAAACAGCCCTAAGCTTCCTCGCCTTTTTCGCTTATGTTGGGCATATCCGTAGTCAATGCACTCCATGAGACGACATCCCAGACAAGATCAGCCACCAAATCAGCCTAAAGAATTAGCGTTTTTAGCCCAAAAAAATAGCCCCAGATCAGCCCCAAATCCGCCACCGAATCAGCCTAGAAAATTAGTGTTTTTAGACCAAGAAAACAGCCCCAGATCAGCCCCAAATAAGCTACCAAATCAACCTAAAAAATTAACGTTTTTAGCCCAAAAAAACAGCCCTAGATCAGCCCCAAATCCACCATCAAAACAACCCAAAATTACAACAATTTTTAGCTCCCTGTTTTGGACTTTCCCGTGTTGGGCATATCTCGCAATTAGTGCACTATATGAGATGACATACCTGACAAGCAACTCCTCGACCACCTTTGGTGCTTGCTGAGGTGGAGCACGTTTCGCTTACATGTTGACCAAGGCAATGCCAAGCACGACATCTTTTTCCAGAAATGTTTGCCTAACAATATGATCGAAATTCTTTCACCCATATTAGCCTCTTGCATAATGCCACATGTCTTGAAGATGCAAGCGTAGACGATCGCATTTGGAGAGACGTCCTTGCATTGCATATGTTGAAAACAGTCCTAAGCTTCCTCGCCTTTCCCTCTCGTGTTGGGCATATCCCGCAGTCAATGCACTCCATGAGACGACATCCAGACAAGATCAGTCCCTAATCAACCACCAAATCAGCCCTAAAACTTAGCGTTTTTAGCCTCTAAATGATCCATCAAATCAGCCCAAAAAATCAGCGTTTTTAGCTCCTATTCTTGGCCTTTCCTGTGTTGAGAATATCACGCAATCAGTGCATTCCATGAGAAGTCCTCGCATTGCATATGCTAAAAACAGTCCTAAAGCTTTTTGGCCTTTTTCGTGTTGGGCATATCCCGCAATCAGTGCACTCCATGAGACGACATCCCTGACAAGCAACTCCTCGACCACCTTTTGTGCTTGCTGAGATAGAGCACATTTGGCATACACGTCGACTAAGGCAATTCCAAGAAAGACATCGTTTTTCAATAGCCCTTGACTAACAATATCATCTGAACTATTTTGCCCATATTAGTGTCTTGCGTAATGGCATATGCCGTGAAGATGCAAGATTAGGTGATCGCATTTGGAGAGGCGTCCTTGCATTGCATATGCTCAAAACAGCCCTAAGCTTCCTCTCCTTTTTCGCTTATGTTGGGCATATCCGTAGTCAATGCACTCCATGAGACGACATCCCAGACAAGATCAGCCCCAAATCAGCCTAAAGAATTAGCGTTTTTAGCCCAAAAAACAGTCCCAAATCCGCCACCAAATCAGCCTAAAGAATTAGCGTTTTTAGCCCCAAAAAACAGCCCCAGATCAGCCCCAAATCCGCCACCAAATCAGCCTACAAAATTAGAGATTTTAGCCCAAAAAAACAGCCCCAGATTAGCCCCAAATCAGCCTAAAGAATTAGCGTTTTTATCCCAAAAAAACAGCCCCATCAAACACACGAGTACCATATTCGACTGTTCTTATACAACCATCAAACACACGAGTATCATATTCGACCGTTCTTATACAACCATAAAAGAAAGGTAGTTTTGAAGAAATCTACAACACTGCCAGTGAGTCTAAGTTTGAGCACAATCATCTAAGAGAATAGCAAAAAGAAAATGTGAAGCTTGGCTGGATCCAATCTTCAACTACATTGCGACCCTTTAAAATCAATCCATCTGCAAAAAAATACACAATTGCTTAATACATACCCTCTTGTCAATCAACTTATAATTTTCAACGAACCTACTCCTAACATACCTTGACTCCAAATGGCTTCAACAAGTGATCAAATATGCGCTCATCCCTCTCAAACATAATGACATGTCTATCCATGAAGCCAGCTGCCAAGCCAAGTGTACCCGTGCCAGCAAATATGTCAAGGACTACATCCTGTGGACGGCTAAAAAGTGCAATTATGTACTTCACAAGCTTTTGACCTCTTGACAACCACCCCTCCATGGCTTTCCTTTCCTCTTTACTAAATCTGCTTCAGGTACTCTGACATTGAATACACATTTTACTTACTTTAATGGCATATATATATATAAATGATGGATTAGGCATATAAACAAGTAAATGATAGAGTCAACTCACATATCGAAGATAAGGTCCTGTCCAAATTGAAGGTCACCACCAAGTTTCAATTCTGGCAACTGATCATGATGTATACGATACACACAAGTTGTCGAACAATGAACAAAAGCAGACAAGATCAAGCAATTCACCTATTCAAATAGAAAGCTTTATGTCATACATGTCATTAAAGAATAGGATGCCACACTAAATTCTATTGCACAT
Source organism: Adiantum capillus-veneris (assembly GCF_014529385.1). NCBI lineage: Eukaryota > Viridiplantae > Streptophyta > Polypodiopsida > Polypodiales > Pteridaceae > Adiantum > Adiantum capillus-veneris. The sequence goes on along the minus strand of NC_140953.1, from coordinate 30,079,233 downwards.
TAAATCAAGAATCAATTACTTGTACCTGTGTGACAATGGGTCCCAACCTCTTTCCAATAGGTGGTGTGCATCTCACAACCTGACGATGATATATCTTAAACCCTTTTTGCTTGCCAGCTTGCTCGACTTTCACCCCTTCCTCCATGGTGTACAAACAAACAAAAAACCCCCTATCACTCAAGCATGAGTCTGCAAGGTGAAATGTGGTGTCATACAGGTTATCCACTATCTTGTTCCAAAACGGAACTTTATTGCAAAAGCATCCCTCGATAGCCACGTTAGATGGAAAATCTGCAAATATGAGGTCTATGCACAAGTCTAGCTGAGTGCCCTTCACAGTGCCTTGGCTACAAACTACATTGAAGGCCTCTAACACCTCAAGCCCCATTTGCTCTACTTGTTGGGGATATTCAATAATATGAACAAGCTCTTCAACAGAAATGTTGAAAACGTAAATAGTGCCTACAAATCAAAGCTTTTAGATTTAAGAAAATGTATCAACAATCACAACACTCCATGGATCATATTAGATAGACAAAGCAAAGGCATCAACACTACCTGTAGGTTCCAATGTTTCATTGATTATGTCATCATTTTCTCTTAGCCCTCCACTGCTACTTGCGCTTTGATGTTGCCCTTGCATCTTGCCATCCTCTATAGCCTTGTTTGCTTGTAATGCCCTATGTACGACTTCCCTACCAAGATTTATAGGAAGTGTCTTACGAAATGATGCTGATGCAGTGGATGCTACTACTTGAGAAGTTGCCGTCGTCTCCTCTTCCAGGACACTATTCGTAGTAGTTGTAAGTTGAAGGGCTGCTTTATGTTGCTGAAATAATTCGAACTCCTCATCCGGAACATGGTTCTTAACCATGTCTAGCCACCACGGACACTTGGCTTTCTCTATGGTGGACAAGGACTGCACAATCAACAACTATTATTTAGCATAATCTCCCTATGCGTTAAGAGTTAACATAAAAAATGCAATGTAATGCATCGCTTACCCTTCCAAGCTTCACATCGGAATACATGAACGTAGGGTTATCTGCATATGTCCATACACTTGCCAAGGGGGGCATCTCATCAAGCATGTGTTGTGCAATCTCCTTGAGTAGCCATCTAAACACACACCAACTACTGAGTACTAGTTTAATGAGGACTAAAAAATTGAACCATACAAATTAACAAACCTATAAACAACTCGACGGGTTGCATTGTGTAATCCGGGTTGCTCATTCATGGCATTGGTCGACTTAATGCCACCTTCCACAACGCGAAATGCTCTATTGAATTACTTTCTTCGGCAAAGCATGGCAAAGTTGCTGAATCGATGTTCCAATGGCAGCCTTACTCGATCAGCATTTTGAATGTCTAGTAATAGACCTAGACCATATTGATTGACTTGCAACCAAAAGCAATACATGTGGAGCCAGTCCCTAACTTTAGCTTTGTCATTGGGAAGGCACTCCAAGGATCGAATTGATACTTGTGAGCTATCTAACAATTTCACAATGTGTGCCTTATCCACATCTGTTATGCAAGCATTTCCAATCATGTTGAGTTTCTCTTCAGTCGCAATATGCGCACTCGGTTCATGCCAAGGCAAGGACAGAGTAGCACACCAAAACTTCTCTCCATTTGCAGGATCTGCAATCCTTGCATACTTGGAGGTCTTTCCCCTATAGGTAATCTCCATCTTCTTTATCACCTTGGCCCTACCAGTTTCATCCATTCCCTTAGCCAACTCTTCAATCTTCTGTTCCATCTCATCCTTAAAGAGCAACCATGTCATTATTTGCACAGGGAGTGTAAACCAACTCCTTTTCCCCCGAGATGAAACAACCTGCATTTCTTTCTCCACCCATGCTCTGTCTTCAATAGACAAACCATCCAAGAGAGTAGTCTTGTCTGCCTCTCCTAGCCTTCTCAATTGGAACAACCTATCTCCAAATGTGGTTGGCACATATGCATAATCGTTCATCCTGCAGCATTAAAACAAAAAAGAATATCAATAACTCCAAGACAACAATTAAAATTTCAAGGAGAATAGTAGATGCCCAACATCATCTTACTTGTTCAATCTTGCCAAGGAAAACATTAATTCCCCCACATCAGTCTTTGCAAACTGCAAAAAGTGGCAGACCACAGAGCAATGTCTAGACAGGTCGTTCTCAAACCCTGTATTGCATAATTGTACAATTATATTAAAATAGTGCAATCAACACAACAAAAGTTCTTAAAGGAGATTAAGTTAAAGAATACCTTGTCTAATGCATTCCATCCATGCATGCAGACGATTGTTGCCATCCAGGACATGGACCATCTTTCCTTTCAAGTAGGGTCCCCACTCTGTCTCTAAACCAAGGGACCTCTCAAATCTTTCATTAATTGTTTTCCAGCAGTCATCCCAAGAATCTATCCTTTCTTGAGTGATTGGTGTCTCCTCCCCCTCTAGATCAATAATGGAGACAGTAACGGCTCCCTTGCTCTCAAGATATCCTCCCATCTTAATAAAACTTCTTGTGAGTGATCTTTCGGTGGAAGGGCTTACTTTTCTAATGGCTTCACTAGACAGTAACCTGCATAATGGGATCCTAGGGGGTGGCCCAGAAAATGTGACTCTGATTCTTTCAAGGAATGCCTGTGGTGTAGAGATCTCAAGGATCTTACCAAACACCTCTAATTTGTTTCTTCTCCCCCCTGCAAGATTGGAGATATTCTGGCCTTCTGTCACCTCATCATCATGTTGCCCCTCACTCACCTCATCATCATGTTGCCCCTCCTCCTCATCATCTTTCCCCGCAGTCACCTCATCATCATGTTGCCCCTCCTCCTCATCATGTTGCCCCTCAGTCACCTCATCATCACGTTGCCCCTTAGTCACCTGGTCATGTTTCTCAACTACCACCTCCTCACTCTGATCATCTTCCTGAGTTCTCTAAGTATCAGCTCCCTGCTCCTCTCTCTCAATAGCAACTTGATCCACTACCTTCTCAACGTTTTCTTGCTCCAAGTCATGAACAATACTATCAACCAGCTCCTCAGCACCACCATTTTCCTCAACATCTTCAGCATCCTTTTGACTTACTTGAGAATGCTCTTGATTACCTGCTCTTGCAATTGACCTATTAAAGTTGTCCTGCTTTGATGGTCTACCTCTTGTCTTGTATGTTGCTCCAGAATCCCCTGCACCCTGCACAATTTTCCTTCTCTTAGGCATAGTTACCATACTCATAATATCTGCCTCACACTTACCATCCTCACAATTCGATATTGTGAAGTGCATAAACACTTTGAAAGAATGAAAATTCTCGATTATATGAAATCTAGTTAAAAGCCATATGAATGACTGAATCGGACACATTGGAAAGGACAACATCAGCCATTAACTAAATTATGGGTAGTTGTGTTGCGTTAGAGTCATTATGGCAAGTTAAAATCATTACGGTCGACACATTTATCACCACGAATCTCGCTCCAGCCATTAACTAAATTATGGGTAGTTGTGGTGTGTTAGAGTCATTATGGCGAGTTGAAATCATTACAGCTGGCACATTTATCACTTTACAAATCTCGCACCACCTCTATACTACCACTTATCATTTTGCTCTTCTCCATTCTCCTGGAGCTTTATGTGAAGAATCTATCTGTTCTTTCTGCAAACATGTAAGTGACTCTGTGTGTGTGTGTGTGTGTGTGTGTGTGTGTGTGTGTGTGTGTGTGTTCTCCATTCGCAGTCACGCTGACCCCTCTTGGCTTTGCTCTCCAGTTCTCCATCGACAACTCACACCCTGCATCTCACGCTGTTTGAGGTGTTAAGGGAGCTTTACTATACACAGTCTCTCTCTCTCTCTCTCTCTCTCTCTCTCTCTCTCTCTCTCTCTCTCTCTCTCTCTCTCTCTCTCTCTCTCTCTCTGTGAGCTCTGTTGCTACCACGAACTAGTAGTGATGCAAGCTTCAACAGTGCTACCACCTGCTCAATACACACAGCAACAGCTCAATACACACAGCAACAGGAATCTTCCATTCCTCTCACACCTACGCTCAACTCAAATGCTCTCATTTGCTGTCAAATTCACCTTCTCTTTTCTCAGATCTTTAAGCGCGCTCAGCGTGCTTAAAGATTTGAGAAATATGGTCCTTAAATCAAAAGGTTAAGCTTACCTTTGCTGTTTTCTTGGGGCTTAAGGGGTGGAAGTATTTGGCCAATGGCGACGTTTGCAAGAGCCTTGCCTTCCTCATGGCGTTGCAAAGGATGGAAACCAGGCAAACAATATGAACAATTAAGAATAAGCAGTGTGCATTTCAAAAGTTGAACATTTGAAGGGCAATAAAAATGTTTTGAAAAGTTAGAATATAATTAAAAAACCAAACTAACTTTCTTCAACCGTTTCTCCAGATTAACTTATTCTTAAACATGTCTCAAGATTAACATTTTTTAAACATTTCTCAGAATTTCATTTTTTTTAAAAACTGGGATTGATAGTAGTGTTTTCGAATGTCTGTGAAATTATTAACTTTTACAACCATTTCGCTAGATTAACGTTTTTTAAAACATTTCTCAAGATTAACATTTTTTAAGCATTTGCCAGAATTTCATTTAAAAAAAAAACTCGGATTGAGACAGTAGTGTTTTTGAATGAATGTGAAATTGTTAACTTTACAGAGTTGTTGGTACAGATTGACTTGACACGTGTTCAATTTACTCAAAATTATTAACTATGGATATGGTGTTGATTTGATTGAAAGTTCTCTTTTATGCAGGGAAGCTAAAATTTTCTTGCAATCTGTGTCCGGATAGTCCATCAACATTCCATTCATCCATGGAAAATGCCTCCTTCCCGTCAAGCTCCTGCAAGAGAAGTTGTGTGGTACAACTAGGGTCATTGTCGAGGCTCTTGTTCAGGAGGGACAAGATTTTAATGTTTTGGCACCTCTTCCCACCTATGCGGGGGTTTATATGGAGGCATACTTCATCTTGGAGGAATCATTATCTAAAAATTACACTGCAAGACTAGAAGACATCTTTCAGACCCCTGAGTCATCTCCAATTGGTCCATCACCTGCACCAATGTAAGTGCATGTAAGTCCAAGATCATTTTGGAAGGTTTGAATTTGAACAATTCTTCACTATTTTTTTTGCTTTCTTGCAGACAAATTGATGATGATGAGGAAAATGAAGATCATGTTGAATTTGATAAGCTAGATGAAGAAACTCTAAATTTTGAGACAGCAGTTTCTGCATTCCAGATCATCCGTACACTCCCTCCCAATGATGTGCTTCACACTATTATGCAAGAGTGTGAATACAAGGGCAAGGTCAAAGATCTACCAAAAACCTACCAAGAATTCTGCATCTATGAAATGATTGAGGGGAAGGCAATGGAGGGTATGGAGCAAAAGTATGAGGGAAATTTGTGGACAAAACCACAAACTCAGACAAGAACTCAAAAATCTTTTGTCCTTATGAAGAGTTTTTGTGGAGGGGTTTTCCAATGTATGAATGAGCGATGCTCATTTAGGAGCAGAACTAATCAAACTAACAAGCAACATTAGAATGGTCAGTTGTCCAAGCTCCCAAAGAATGGCTGCCTAGCCATGGGGAGCTATGGAAATTTGGAATGCTTTTTTTGCAAGCATGTTCCCATGTGTGTGAAAGATTGTCCAGCAAGAGTTTACTACTTTATGCCTAGGGATTCTTGCCATAGTAGGCTATTTATGCACCATGGCAAGCACAAACACATCGTCCCTAAGGGAATGTCTAGAGCATCAATTCGGAACATAAAAGCCTTCGTAGCTAAGGCAGTGACAATGGACAATAGAGCAGGCCCTAGGAAGGTACAAATGATATTGGCTAGAGAGATGGTGCTCAAGGCCTTCACAGATGACAATATTACAAGTGGGGATTTTATAAGTGAGAAGGAGGTCCATGAGATGTCCCAAGAATTGCTTACCCTTGTCAACATGAAGAAGTAAGTTTTCAACTTATAAGCACCAAAACACTTGTATTCTTGAAAAATTGGTTCACCCATGATTATGTATGTTGTAGGGTAAAGCAAATGGTGATGCAGTGTAGAAGGACCACTCGACCAATGGGTGATGGATATGATGCAATTCTTGAACTAAAGAGAAAGTGCCACTTTCAGTTCTTCCATGGCTCTCGATTTCCGTTGCAAGCATCAACATAACAAGAGCGGTCCTTCATATTCAAGATGTCTACTACTGGCCCAGGTTCAGGAGTAGATGTGGTCAGAAGGATGGATAGAGATGGACATGAAGACCTCCGATTATCATGGGTTTGTTTTGACCATGTCCATCGAATAGAACGAGGCTGGCACACAATGGGAGCACATGTTTATGATCACATGTAAGTAACAAATAAGTATTAAAAAATAAATAAGTGGATGTGGATACTAATTGTGTAAACTATTGTATACCTTGGCTCATGGCTTTGTAATGTTATTAGGATTGGAGAGCTTCTAACTATTGCCACATGCGAGTTCAAAGAAGAGGATGAGGAAGCACAAATAATGTTTTGGGAATCTATGAACCAGGTTATGATTGAGCACACAGATAGGCCAGCCAATTTTCAAGGATTCATGTCAGATGAGGCAGGAGCAAATTGGAATGTAGTGAGATATGTGTTCGGGGAGAAGAAGGAAATGGTGGGTAGGGAAAGGTCTTGTCTATGGCACTGGGAGGATAATTTGAGGGTGCACACACAGAGGTATATCCACTCCCAGTACCAATCAAAGCATAAAGAGATGTGTGAGAAGTGGAGATTGTCTGAAACAACAGATGCGGCACTCGAGCAATTTCGTAGGATTAGGAGCTGGTGGGCAACAGGCAAGACAACATATAAAAACATGCCAAAGCTAGATAGTTGGTTGAGTTGGTGGCATTTCAGGGTTAGCCATTGGGGACATATGATGGTCAAGGATGGGGAGCCCATAATGAATGCATTGATTCCAAGGACCAACCTCTCTGAGAGCAAACATGCAAGTTGGTTGGCTGGAGAGGGGTACAAGCAAAAAATTAGTCTTTATGATGCATGTGTCACTGATCTTATTAATGCCTATCTTCAGTGTGCCCGGCGTTTAGCCTTCTTGGATGGTAAATATATTGGAGGGGGGCCAACATTGGAAATTTTAGTTGACAGAGCCATGTCAAGGATGCAGACTAGTCCATCACTAGCAGCCACCTCTAGGGCAGTGGATGATGCTTCCATGGGTACTCCAATGTTCAATAACAGAGTTAATTTCAAGGGTGAGAAGAGGACAATGCGTGCCAAGCGACCATTAATGGATATGGATACAAGCATTTGTAGCCACAGGCCTGAGTATAATTATGCACGCAAGATAAGACGTCAAATGCAGCACATGAGCAACCATGCAATGAATTGTTGCAAGCTCTAGAGCAAAATGTCCATGACACAAAGTGGGCTATTCGCAGGATACCAACATCAAGTAGAGTGGAGTGTAACCATTGGACAGCTGGTAAGAAGTGTGGATTGAGGCAGAGACCGGGAGACCCAGCTCCATGTTTTTGGAGTGACTGTCAATTATCTTCTTGGCGGAAGCAAACGTTTTGCTACTTTTGCAGCACAGATGTGAGGCATACATGGAGAATGCTCACAAGCATCATACACCCACCAGAATGCGCTCCGCATGTTTGGCCTATTGCAAAGGGCACCAAACTCAACATCCAAGAAGCTTGTGCACTTGTGAAGGCAGGATTTGAGATTGGAGTGTCAACGGAATCATTGATCCCCAAAGAAGTGCATCAGAGAGAGACCCATGCCAACAAAAATGAAGATCAAAATTATCCCTATCGACCAGGGGTATCGAAGGCTGCCTATGCTCAAGTTAATGCAGCATTAGAAATGTCAGCAAAATTGATTGGAAGCCGCGTAGAAGTGGAAGGAGAGAAAGAGATTTTTACCATAGAACTACTGACAGGTCACAGTAGAGCCCCTACATCATGCATAGAAGTTATAATTCAGAATGTCCCATCTTGTTCGTGCATTGATTTTCAAGGCAGGTTGGCAAAAAAAGCATCCTTTCTTGCTTGCAAGCATCTTTATTTTGTGTACTTGATTGTACTTGGACAAGATGTCAACAACAACATGCATATCCATCAAGCACGAATTTCAAAGGCCATTATTAAGGATATGCTAACAAAGGCAGTCAGAATCCAACCTAATCAGCTATAAGGGCTAAGCCTGGGTGATGTCTTATTTTGTTTTTGGAAGGGTAGACAAGATAGCAAAACCTATAGTCTATAGATCACTGCAGTTATTTAGTTCCTCCTACTTAGTGCATTTTGTAACCCACTCAGCACCTAATTTTTGAAATGAATCAGCATAAACTTTTTGTAAGAGGTAGGTACTAAAGCATTTTTTTTTCTAGGTTATTCCTTCACGAATATGATAGATTTCATCCATAACATATTCAAAGAGTTTTGCAAACTTTGCAACTCTACCATGGCACTCTCTCTTGTCTATATTGCAATCTCCATTGCTTTCCAATGGTCAACTTTGAATGGCATGCTCTCTGTCACTCTCTCTCTCACACACACACACACACACACACTTCAAACCCCCTCTAGCTTGTCACTATCTCATTTTGTACCCACCACTCATAATATTTTCAGGTTGTTTCTTTTGTTTCATTCGTGTTTCAAATAATTGTATCATAGGTATGATTAATGTATGTTTTTCTCTCATAGATCATTTGGGCCTTTTGCAAAGGTAGTACATCTCAAATCCGCTCTCTCTCTCTCTCTCTCTCTCACACACACACACACAGACACACACACACACACACACACACACACACACACACACACACACACACACACACACACACACACACACACACACACACACACACAAGCTCTCTACAAATTTTCCTCCCTATAAATTTTTCCCATGATTTAAAAGAAATCATGGTGCATGCAATTTTTCCATTGCCCTACCAATTTTTGCTTAGGGAGTATTAACATTCATGAAGGTCTATAAAAATTTTCCTCTCTCTCTCTCTCTCTCTCTCTCTCTCTCTCTCTCTCTCTCTCTCTCTCTCTCTCTCTCTCGCGATTTTAGGATCGTCTTTCTCTATGTGCACTGGAGTATTTGTCATAGAAGTATTAAACCCTAAATACATGGGGCTTGATTTTACTACAGTGGGGTTGTCTCAAGCTACTTTGTGCTCGCTTCTATCTGCTCAACTGATTTCTCATTTTTGCTCGAGGCTCACTGCTGTTGGCTCGCTCCATGGATGCACTCTCATTCTTCCTAATAATGCTCACTACCATTCTTCCTTATTGGCTTGAGAAACAACATTAGGTGGATTCACAAACAAGTAATAAGACTTGAAGCAAGATGAATTTGACACTATAAGTAGCATGTCATGGTTATGGGGTGTGACCATGAAGTCTTTGATGACTTCACATATGGCCAAAGGGGAGAGGGAAGAAAAGGCTTTAATATGGGATAATGAGGATTTTCTTGTGGAAGCGAAGTGGATGAGGGTTTTTGAGGGCAAGATGATCAAGGCAGGATAACATGTAGAGAAATTTGGGTTCTAAGTCCATTGGGAATGGTATCCGCAAAAGGAGAAGGGCAAGTCAAATTTTCACTGATCATGGGAGACAACCCCAATACATACATGTCTTTACTTTGTTAGAATAGACACATATTCAAATTTTTGGCAGGATATTTTTCCATATGTCTGGGCTTTTCAATGGTAGTACGCCTTCAGGATGCCTGTGTAAATGCTTGCATTTGTTGACCCGCATGCCTGCAAAATGGCTATGTAGGTGATTGCATCTATTGACCTGCATGCCTTCCAGATGCTTATGAGGTGTAGTTGATTGCATCTGGAGAGACCCTGCATGCGATTACATCTGCTGACCCACATGGATGCGTGAAAACTCTCTCTCTCTTTCTCTCTCTCTCTCTCTCTCTCTCTCTCTCTCTCTCTCTCTCTCTCTCTCTCTCTCTCTCTCTCTCTCTCTCTCTCTCTCTCTCTCTCTCTCTCTCTCTCAGCTTCATTTTAATGTCCCTCCTCCCGCTTAATAAATATCTTAGACATAATTAATAGCATTTTCATTTTTTTTTTCATTTGAGAAGTGTTGAAATGGCATACATAGTTTCCAATATTTTGCTCAATCTCAATTCTCACAGGATGTGGTCATGCGGACTCTCTCTCTCTCTCTCTCTCTCTCTCTCTCTCTCTCTCTCTCTCTCTCTCTCTCTCTCTCTCTCTCTCTCTCTCTCTCTCAGGATGTGGTCATGCGGAGCATAGTTATCAGTAAGATGTTAAAGATGAAACTATGCTAAAACCGGCATAGTTACAAAAGGTCTTGAATAGTTGCATATAAGACAAATAATTGGTGCACGTATGACCATGCATGAGGTACAATTATTTCAAAAAGTAACAGATAACTATGCATTGCGTGACCATTGCCTAAGCGGTCATGCCGTTGGTCTTTCCACCTCCAAGGCCACATTTGAACCCTCGACATGTCTTTGAGACCACAAGGTATTTGGCAGTAGGGCTCAAACTTAACATCTCATGGCTTCCATGCGACAAACGCTTTGCAGATATGCTCTCTGAGTGGCTATGCCATCAGAGATTCAACTTGTAAGCCTGCATTCAAATCCCAGATGTCTCTTCAGCTCCATTAGCTTCAGTAAACCTCACATTAGGGGAAACATTTGACTTCAGAAATGATTCAATATAAAGCTAAAAACAAGAGAGGTAAAGTACTAAACAAAGTAATTGTTAAGTATGGAGCCTGATTTACCCTTGTAATTTTCTGTGGTAAAAGCGCACATTTGTAAGGCCCCCATTATGAGGAGAAGCCATCGTGCGTGAAGGAAAATTACTCACCGGAAACCAAAATTTTAACGGACAAGAATCAGGGGCAACTTTAAAGGCCTCGGGGGCGGAGGCCCCCGAGACTTTTTTTTTCGCCGGAATATTCTTTTTTGCCGGAATATTATGGCCGGACGGTGGTCGAAAAGTGGTCGGAAAACAACCGGTCGGTTGGCTGGTGGCCGGTAGTCAATGGCCGATGGCCGGTGGTCGGAAGTCAATGGCCGGTGGCCGGTGGTCGGAAGTCAATGGCCGGTGGCCGGTGGCCGAATTCAAAAGCGGACTTGTTTTCTCAAGGGCGGCCACACATGGGTGGATTGGAGGGTCCGATTTGGACTTATTCGCACAAGGGCGGCTACACATGGCTGTCTCTCATAAGAGAGGGCAGCCCTTTTGGCCTATAAAAGGAGGCCATTTCTACACACATTTCATAGTGTGAAGTTGATGCAACAAGGTGAGTGTGAGGTGGTGAGAGTGAAGCAAGGCGGGAGCTCCATTAAGGGTATAATCCCTTTGTAAACTACTTCTTGTTTTGAAGTACTAAAGCCATTGAGTGGCTGCTTTCCCGTGGACGTAGCCCACATTGGGTGAACCACGTATATCGTGTGTACTCTCTCTCTCTCTCTCTCTCTCTCTACTCTATAATCTCGTGTATATAAATCTGTCTCTCTCCATTAAGTAATCTACTCAATTATCTATTTAGCTACGTCTTATTTCCTAACAACTGGTATCAGAGCAAGGTTTGCTCGTAGCTAAATTATCTCAAGGAAAGGATTCCTTGAATTGAGTGGGAGTTATGGCGGAGGAAGGGAAGCTCAAGATTGAGAAGTTCAACGGCAAAAACTACCAACATTGGAAGATGCAGATTGAAGACTATCTCTACCAGAAGGACCTCTATTTGCCACTAGGCGGTCTTGCGAAGAAGCCCGCAACAATGGCAGACGAAGCATGGATTGTCCTTGATCGAAAGGCACTGGGAACAATCCGCTTAAGCTTGGCGTCAACGGTGGCCTTCAATGTTTCGGAGATGAAGACCACGGAGGACTTGATGAAGTCACTTGACGACTTCTACAAGAAACCATCGGCATCCAATAAGGTATTTCTTATGAAGCGCTTGTTCAATCTAAAGATGGCAGAGAATGGTTCAGTTGCAGAACACCTAAATGACTTTAACACAAACATAAGTCAACTTCGATCAGTGAAAATCAATTTCGATGACGAAGTGCGAGCTCTCCTTATACTATCATCTCTACCGGATAGTTGGGACAGCCTTGTGATGGCTGTAAGTAATTCTATCTCTGGCACAAATACTATTAAGTTTGATGATGTTGTGGGTGTTCTCCGAAGCGAGGAAATGCGAAGGAGAAGCACAGGAGAATCATCAAGTGCTGCGCTATCAGTGGAAACAAGAGGAAGGCTTAAGGAGAGGTTCAAAAACCAAAAGGGTCGTGATCGCTCAAGGCGGAGCAAGTCACGCACAAAGTCAGTTCTTGAATGTTGGAACTACGGCAAGAAGGGCCACGTCAAGAAGGATTGCTGGTCCAAGAAGAAGAAGGAGACAGAGTCTCAAGACAACAAGCCAACATCGGAGGCCAATGTGGCAGGTAAAGTAGAGCAAGATGCTCTAATTCTCTCATTAGACAATGTGTCTAATTCCTGGATAGTAGATTTCGGGGCTTCATTCCATGCGACACCACACAAGCAACATTTCCAAGACTACACCAAAGGTAATTTTGGGTATGTATACTTGGGAGATGATGAAGCTTGTGAGATTGTCGGCAAAGGTACAGTTTCTGTCAAAACTGCTAACGGAAATGAATGGAAGCTTAAAGATGTTAGGCATGTTCCTTCTCTTCGCAAAAATTTGATCTCTACAGGACAATTGGACGATGAAGGTCACAACATTGCATTCGGAAACAAACGGTGGAAGATCTCAAAGGGATCTTTGGTGGTTGCCAAGGGTGAAAAAGTCGGTACACTTTACTTGTGTACTGTTAGCACGCAACCTTCAGCTTGTGCAGCAACTACAGAAGTTGACAGTGCGGTGTGGCACTACCGACTTGGGCATATGAGTGCCAAAGGAATGCAAATCCTTCAAACAAAGAAGCTTCTACCAGGTTTGAAAGAAGTGGACTTAGAGTCTTGTACAGTGATAGCCAAAGCGCTATCCATCTTGCGAAGAACTTAGCCTTTCATTCAAGGACAAAGCACATTGAGGTGAGATATCACTTCATACGCACTCTTTTGGAAGAGGGACAACTAAAGCTAGGAAAGGTGCATACAAGTGAAAATCCTGCAGACATGTTTACAAAGGTGGTCAACAAGGAGAAGTTGAGCTTTTGCTCATCTTCAATCGGCATTCAAGGATAAGAAGCCAGAATGGAAAGCAGTCACAGGCTTGGTTTTGAGATCAGTGTCCAAGTCGGAGATTGTTAAGTATGGAGCCTGATTTACCCTTGTAATTTTCTGTGGTAAAAGCGCACATTTGTAAGGCCCCCATTATGAGGAGAAGCCATCGTGCGTGAAGGAAATCACTCACCGGAAACCAAAATTTTCACGGACAAGAATCAGGGGCAACTTTAAAGGCCTTGGGGGCGGAGGCCCCCGAGACTTTTTTTTTCGCCGGAATATTCTTTTTCGTTGGAATATTATGGCCGGACGGCGGCTGAAAAGTGGTCGGAAAACAACCGGTCGGTTGGCCGGTGGCCGGTAGTCAATGGCCGATGGCCGGTGGCCGGTGGTCGGAAGTCAATGGCTGGTGGCCGAATTCAAAAGCGGACTTGTCTTCTCAAGGGCGGCCACACATGGGCGGATTGGAGGGTCCGATTTGGACTTATTCGCACAAGGGCGGCTACACATGGCTGTCTCTCATAAGAGAGGGCAACCCTTTTGGCCTATAAAAGGAGGCCATTTCTACACACATTTCATAGTGTGAAGTTGATGCAACAAGGTGAGTGTGAGGTGGTGAGAGTGAAGCAAGGCGGGAGCTCCATTAAGGGTATAATCCCTTTGTAAACTACTTCTTGTTTTGAAGTACTAAAGCCATCGAGTGGCTGCTTTCCCGTGGACGTAGCCCACATTGGGTGAACCACGTATATCGTGTGTACTCTCTCTCTCTCTCTACTCTATAATCTCGTGTATATAAATCTGTCTCTCTCCATTAAGTAATCTACTCAATTATCTATTTAGCTACGTCTTATTTCCTAACAGTAATCACTCGTAGATCTTCACAATTCTAAGTGGAATCCTCTAAAGATGACACGTATTGCCATGAGCTCAAAGATAATGGCCATACCATTAACTACATTCAAATCCCGAAATTTCTTTTAAGCCCCTCTTAAATGCTAGCTTTACCCATTGGGCCCAAAAACTCGCGCCCCTTTCAGTATTTCTTTATTATTGCTCTTCGCAAATTTCGAAGTACAACTCTTGAGGGTCCAACTTCCTCTGAGTCTCTCCGTCCAAAAGCATTAGATCTGTCATCCACAAATTTGACAACAAGACCAAGTCTAGCAAGTGCAGATACAAACAAAAGGTTCTATTTTATCCCAGGTACATAAAGTGCATCGACAAGTGTGAAAGAGCTGCCATTTGCAACAGTCAGCACAATCTTTCCAACTCCCTTGATCGGATAAAAGGCATTGTTTGCACAAGTGATTGTATTCCCGTGAGGGACATCCTCAAGAGAGGTGAACAAGTCACGATGAAAGGTAGCACCACTTCAATGCAAACACAGCTAATGAAGCAATGCCTGAGAGGTATCCCTCCGCGGGGGTCTATGCACAAAATATACAATTTACACTTTTATACAATTTTCAATATACATCATAGTTGCGGAAGCATTTGCATAGAGGAGGAGTTATCAGCGCCGACCAAGCATGGAGTTTTAGCCATGAGCCGGATTGCATCCAGAGGTACCTAGAGACTAGTGCTACCCCTGAATGGGTGTTATGAATGAAAGCGTACTCAAGAAAAATATAACATTGTGGAGGGTGAATACATGTGTACATCGCGTGGCAGGAAGAGAGAGAGAGAGAGAGAGAGAGAGAGAGAGAGAGAGAGAGAGAGAGAGAGAGAGAATATAGTGGAGGGTGAAATAGAGTGCAAAGAGACATGAGAAGATGACAACAAAGAATCTTTAAATGTCTATCTAAATGGAATAGGCAACCATGTATTAATGCAATGACAAAATCTGGATATACCATAACATCAAAAAGTTTATGACAAAACAACTGGCAGAGCAGCGGACCTTGTGTAGGGATTGACCGGTCCACCCATCCACTTCCGCTCTGCTATGAACAAAGAGAATTTAACTTCGCCGGGAGCAAGCCAGAACACCTCCAACCTACTTGAGCCATACATAAGCTAAGGCCGCTTCGCCTCCTCCATGAACCCGAGCTCTGAAAGGATCCCAAGTACCAGTAGGTGGTAGGGTATCAACACCAACCATACTAGTTTAGGTGCCACGCCTCTTCGATGCCCAGCACCAGGTGTTTAGGCAAAGCCAAGGAAAAATCCCCGACGCGGTAGCCGTGTAGGTCATTCAACCCCCCCCCCCCCCCCCCCCCCGATACACTAACTGTGTAGATGAGCCTAACAAAAAGAAGAAGACCTAGGCAACACCCCCGATCCAGCAAAGCCCCAGGTCAGTGACCCTATAGTCTAAGGCTAAGCGATGTAGGTGATCCTAGTCTTGTAGCGACGCTGCCATGAGAAACATAACGCATGAATCCAATCACAATAGCACTTCCCAGATGCACAAACAACCTTTTCCAAGCATTTAGAGTATACAGGGTCTCTACCCTTACACGTCTTCCATAAACCATCCAAATCACTTCATGATCCAATCCGAAAACCATAAACCATAATCCAATCACATCACACGGGCGAGCATTCAACCCAACTTGGGTGAGGCACGACCAATCCTGCATAACCACTTTAGAACATAACATGGCTGCAAATTTTGGCAGCATAACCAAATCCAGAAAAACACCATGAGCCACACTGTCTTACACCATAGAATATCAACCATAATCCATAAGGGAATCTCAGCCCTTGACCATGAATCATAATCACACTCAACCAATTCCCATACTTAGAGTTTGACACATCCCCTGCAATCAATCGGAGTCTACACACATGTGACCCTTAAGATGTGATTATTTCATGCATGAAAAGAGTCCGACTAGCAACTAATCATGATATAAAAATCTGCAGTTCACCTCCCTAGCACATAGAGCTAGTTTTGACCTAGGAAGACGGAAAGCAATCACAACCATGCATCTGAAGCATCCACATCAATCCATGAGTTCCCATACATCATATGATAACATTCCATCACTATAAACATGATACAAAACAGCTCTGACCTTTAGGTCAATCATAA
The DNA here is from genome assembly GCF_014529385.1 of Adiantum capillus-veneris. Lineage (NCBI taxonomy): Eukaryota > Viridiplantae > Streptophyta > Polypodiopsida > Polypodiales > Pteridaceae > Adiantum > Adiantum capillus-veneris. Next base: position 30,062,970 of record NC_140953.1, on the reverse strand, counting down.
ACCATAACTTCACACATATGCAAAAAACAATTTTTTTGCATTTTTGGAAGTATGCAAAACATACAATTGAAAGTATTTGGCCTCAAACCAATGCATCAAGTTCAGATCCATAATATAGAATATCACTCTATCACGTCACTTCACCCATATGGTACTCACACAACAAATGGTAACCCCAAAAGAAAGCCGCTTTATTCATATCTGCCTATGTGGTTCGAGATGTTTAACCGTATACTCCCACATAAGTTTATGGCCATCTAATAATTGAAATCAACTCACCAAAACAAATCATAAAACATATCAAAATAGCTCAGTCAACTCACGACGTCATATGGTATTCCCCCCCTGGTAGCATCCCTACATGTGTAGGTAAAACCCGTTACAGAGCGATTAATAACTCGCATTTCCAAAGTGATAACGGAGATCTAAATTCATTTATCGTCAAGTTTTATCAATACTTTCAATTCGTTAAGTGGGTTTGCGTTTAGTGGGCAGCAAACTGTTTTTTGACCATATCTCTTAGCTCATGCGTGTTTTTCACATGACACCAAAGTGAGAAAATGTTCTAAATTATGTGTTTTATCTCTGGTATAAAGGGTTCGGGCTGACTCATAACAGTTTGTGATTTATGACCTAAGCAATGTTCCTACCATCTCTTTGACGTGAAACAAAAAGCGCTTTTTATGCATGCACATGACCATAAACGCATCATGTGCATAAATCAACGTGTTAAACATGATGAAATAATCATGGGGAAACTTCGTATGTACTCGGTTGATCCATACATGCACTCGTATGCGAAAAAACAATTACCGAGAGGGTGACTACTCAGAAAAATGAGAGAGAGAGAGAGAGAGAGAGAGAGAGAGAGAGAGAGAGAGAGAGATGTAGAGTGCGCAGGTGATGGAGAAGGTAGAAAAGAAAGACTACACACACATACCAACACACATCGAGACACACACACACACACAATCGTTACCCTGCAGCAACCATTCAACGTGCTGCTCTCACTCTTCTTCTCTTTGAACTATTATCCAAAGTATATTTACAACATAGTATAGTCAGTGTTCGGCCGCCCATAGCACAACGGACATATTCTTTAACATCATATTCTTTAACACTCCCCCTCAAGCTCAGAATGAGCTTGCATATGATGGATTCCCAATGCTTCACGAAAGTAGAAAAACTTCTCCTTTCCAAGAGCTTTTGTAAATATACCCACAACTTGATCATTTTTCTTCACATACACCAAATCAATCTCACCTGCCAAAACTTTTTCTCTGATGAAGTGATAATGTACTTCAATATGTTTAGTGCGAGCATGGTAAACTGGATTCTTTGCCAACATGATGCTGCTAATATTGTCACAATATATAATGACACTGTCAAGATAGTTAAAACCAAAGTCTACCATAAGTACTCTCAACCATGACTCTTCACATGCTGCCAAAGATGCTCCACGATATTCAGCTTCTGTACTTGATAATGCTACAATTAATTGCTTATTGCTACTCCAACTTATCATACCATTGCCAATGGAAAATGCATAACCACTTGTAGATCTTCTATCCATAAAATATCCTTCCCAATCTGCATCTGTGTAACCATAAAGACAAAGCTTCCCATTCTTTTCATAAAACATTCCATAACTGACAGTGGCTTTCACATATCTCATAATCCGTCTCACTGCATCAAGATGACTTTTACATGGCTTTTGCATGAATTGACTCACAACACCCACTTTAGAACTCAAATCTGGCCTTGTTATTGTCAAGTAAATAAGACTTCCAACCATCTTGCGATACATAGTGACATCCTCAATGTAATGTCCATCATCAATCAACTTCACATTTTGATCAAGAGGTGTATCAACCGGTTTGCACGCTGTCATTCCATACTTCTCAAGCATATCCAACGCGTATTGTCTTTGTATCATCCAAATTCTTGATAAAGTGTCGACAATTTCAATTCCCAAAAAAATCTCAACTCACCAAGGTCCTTCATGTTGAATTCTCTCAACAAACTCTTCTTGACATGCAAAATTTGATAATCATGACTTCCAGTGAGAATCAAGTCATCAACATAGATAACAATAACGACGATCTCTCCATCAACATGCTTCAAAAACAATGAGTGATCAGCAGTAGACTGTTTAAATCCAATCTTCTTCAAGAATCTGGTTATCTTTTCACACCAAGCTCTAGATGCTTGCTTCAAACCATACAATGCTTTCTTCAACTTACACACATAATATGGAAACTCTAGATGTTGGTAACCCTCTGGCTGTATCATATAAACTTATTCTTCCAAGTCACCCTTCAAGAATGCATTATCGACATCCATTTGCCGTAACTTCCAATTGAACATACTTGCCATTGCTATCACCAATCTGACTGTTGTCATCTTTGCAACTAGACTAAATGTCTCATCATAATCAAGACCTTTTGTTTGCGCATAACCTTTAGCAACAAGCCTCACTTTGTATCCTTCCACACTACCATCTAACTTGCACTTGACTTTGTATACCCATTTTGAACCAATTGCTTTCTTTCCACTTGGCAAGCAAACCAAATCCCAAGTGTCATTCTTCACAAGAGCATCCATCTCATCATCCATAGCTGACTCCCATTCTGATTTTCCAATTGCCTCTTGAAAACATGTAGGCTCTTTATGTTGCACACGTGAAACCATGTATGCATAATGTGTACGCATGTAACCGTTGTATGTCAATCTATCAACTGGATAACGCACCGTCTTTGATCTTCTCAACTGTGGTACACTCTTCTCTACAACTCTTGCATATGGGGGTACATATTTCTCAGTATACTTACTGCCAGGTGTCCTCAAATGTGGTAAACCATGCTCTTCATCGAGGCTTTCATCTCCAGAACTCTCCTCAATCACTTTCTTCTTTCCTTTCTCGTCTTGCTTCTTATCTTGCAAACGACCGCTCCATGGGTTGACACTTCCTGTACTCTCCTCTGCCATATGTGGTCCTGAAATAGTTCTTGTTGATGGTCCTGGCTTATCAACAACATGACGCACATTCTCTTGTTCTTCATACTCATCTTCTATCATCACTCGCTTTGGTTTATACCATGGTTCATGCTCACAAAATCTGACATCTCTATACTGACATAAACTTGTCTTGTTGTAGGATCATAGCACTTGTAACCTTTCTTTTCAACTGGATAGCCCAAGAATATATACTTCACTGCCTTTGGCTCCATCTTCTTTCTTGCTTCATTTGGCACATTAACATAGCAAACACATCCAAAAACTTTCATGTAGGAAACTGTTGGCTTTATCCCATAAAGTCTCTCATAAGGTGGAATTTCATGAATGGCAGCTATTGGTGTTCGATTCATAATGTGTACTACTATATGAACTGCTTCAGCCCAATATGTTAATGGCATATTTATCTCATTCATCATGGCTCTTGCAATCTCTGCTATGACTCTATTCTTTCGCTTAGCAACTCCATTTTGTTGTGGTGTGTATCTGCAAGTAATCTGTCTTCTTATGCCTTGTTCACGTAAGTAATCATCAAAATTGTGTGACATGTACTCTCCCCCTCCATCTGTACGTAGGCATTTAATTTGACAACCATTCTCTTTCTCAACCATAACTTTAAACTCCAAGAATACCTCAAATGCCTCTGACTTTGCCTTTAGAAAGTAAACCCATGTCATTCTGCTGTAATCATCTGTGAATGTGATAAAATATCGACAACCATTTGGCGTAGCATGATCACAAGGTCCCCAAATATCTGAATGAACAATTTCCAAAGGAGTTTGGCTAATTCTCCCCCTCTTTGGAAATGGCAAACGAGATTGCTTTCCAAATTGACAAGCTTCACAAACATGATCAAAATTCAATCTGTCAAACTTTGGTAATCCACGTACAATTTGATTTGATTGCATATGATTTAGTCTTCTAAAATTGACATGACCAATCCTCTTATGCCATAACTTTGCCCAATTATCTTGAGTGGCTGATTTGTTTGCATACATACCGCTTTGTAAACATGGATCTCCAGCGTCCAATGAGAATCAGCAACCTTTCTTTCTTCCACGCGCCAATATCTTGCCTGGCCTGCCTTTGTGAAACTCCTCTATGAAGCAGCCATAACGATTAAAACGGACTTGCAACCCTTGATCTGTCATTTGTCCAACTGATGCTAAATTCTTTGTGATTGAAGGCACATATAGAACATCTCTCAATGTGTTGTATGTCCCGTCTGTTTCTAGAAATGAAATTGAACTAACATGATTAATCCGATGCATAGTATCATCACCTGTAGCGACAAACTCATCCTCTTCTAACTTCTCTTTTCTGTCAAACGATTCACCATGATATGTCATGTGATTTATGGCACCACTATCTAAATACCAATCATCTGTATGATGTGGCTTCACCATGCTTCCAACAACATGCTCCATAGGAAATAAATGTCCACTTGATCTATTGTCATATATATTTTGATAATGAGAATTGTATCCATCAAAGTTTCCTCCATGTCTGCCATAACCTCGGCCTCTTCCACCACGATCACGATTTTGATTTAGCCTTGTGTAACATTCTCTTTCAAAGTGACCATAAATGCCACATCTGTTATAATATCCATCTCTTTGAGGATGTACAAATCGTCTACCTCCACGTCCACGAGGTCGGGCTCTCCCCCTGCCTCTTTGGTTGTAATCATTGTAACTTTGACTTTGTTGGTTTTGCCATTGACCTCTTCCAGCATTGTTTCCACGACCTTAGTTTCCTCTTCTACCTCTATTGTTTCCACGATCTCTAGAGAAAAAAACCTGATCTCTGGAATTGTTATTTGATGTAGAAGGACCTGACTTGCCTAACTTCACCTCTTCTTGCAAACAAAGGTGTAATAACTCTTCAAAATTAGGCATGTGTCCTTGAACAGATATAGATGTATCCAATGACTTGTATTCGGGTCCCAAACCATTCAATGTCACTGAAACTAAGTCATCATTTGGAACTTCAACATTAATGCTTGCAAGATCGTCCTGTATTTGCTTTATCTCTATCACATAATTTGATATGGATCTATTTCCTCGCCATACACAATGTAACCTTTGCTTCAAGTGAACTTTTCGTGGTTCTATATTGGAGCTGTTTATTCTTGCTAGTATCTCCCATGCTTCCTTTGGAGATTGAGCCTTCTTCACATGTGGTATAAAGAAGTCACTAATGCATAGTGAAATCCAATGCATCACTTTCTTTGAATTCTCGATCCACTTCTTGTAAACTTCTACTCCTGCTTGCCATGTTTTATGTGCTTCAACATTCTCTCTGTTTGGTTCCAAACCAACCTCGAGACACTCTTGTTCACCTGTAATGTAGTCCCATAAACCTTTGCCCATGATAAAGTTCTCCATCCTGTAAGACCATATGCTGTAGTTCTCTCTGGTCAGTTTCTCTCCAACAATCTGTGTGACTTGAGTTGAACTTTCTGCCATCTTCACTCTCTCAATTTCTTCCAAAGGATTTTGATAAAATTTCAGCAGAGTTCCGTTTGTATTTGGACAATATCTCAAGTGACAATCTCAACCAAAGTGCTCATAAACACTGACAGAAAATCTCTCACTGCCAAGGGAAAAATCCATTGACTCACTTTACCACAGACTGACTCAATACTACATATAAATACTCTAAAACAATGTCCACATGGACCTGTATGCAAATGCAATCCATACACTATCCTGTACCACATATCCATACATCCACCTTCTTTCCATAGTCGTAAACGACATAAGAGGTCTTTAGCGGGGCCAGTCGGGGGTTCGCTCCAGTACCTAATCCACCTTGCCAAGGTACCAAAGCTCCCAAGGCAAGGCTTCAAAAAACCTCACTCGACCCTCACAAAGGTTGCAATTTTCCAAAATACATTAACTGCATATCCATACATAACCACAAAGTACTCAATCTGACAATATAACCGCCTCAACTTCTTCCCACAACCTTTCTTACATAGGCGGCTGTCCATAACGGACCCACAACAACCAAACATAATCTTTGATAACACAATGTCATGATGAAAAAGCTATATGTCGCTCTCCAAAACCTGTGTAAATGCTGAATTCTTCACATGTAACCTGTAAATCTACTGCCGAGTGCAAAACTGGAAATCTTCTATTTCTTGTGTGAGCTGGCTGTTTGCTATAGAAAATTACAGGTTTTGGCAAATCTGAGTATTCCAATGCATCCGGAACGCCCAAAAACATAAAGATAGACTCCTGGATCACTGTATTCAGAGTTTGGGTAAAGGAGTTATGACCAAAAAACCTCTCTTTTTGGCTGTTTTCCAGAGCTGCGGAAATCTGTGTATTGACTGTAGCTCCTTAAACTGAGCTCTGATGCCACTTTGTAGAGTGTGCAGGTGATGGAGAAGGTAGAAAAGAAAGATTACATACACACACTAACACACATCGAAACACACACACACACAATCGTTACCCTGCAGAGCGACCATTCAACGTGCTGCTCTCACTCTTCTTCTCTTTGAACTATTATCCAAAGTATATTTGCAACATAGTATAGTCAGTGTCCGGCCGCCCATAGCACAATGGACATATTCTTTAACATCATATTCTTTAACGAGAGAACGAGAGAGAGAGAGAGAGAGAGAGAGAGAGAGAGAGAGAGAGAGAGAGAGAGAGAGAGAGAGAGAGAGAGAAGTGCTTATGAAGACGGTGATGAAGAGCTTGCACCACTCCGTATAATAGATACGTATAGCATTACGGTAGTAGACGCAACATACGGCATTGAAAACTGAGCACTAACCGGCAAGTTATAGATAAGTGCAATAGGTTGGAGTGTGCCTCAAGCAGAAAGATGGCATTACCTCTCAACCTGGAATAGCCCTTAGCTTTTGGAAAAAAGCTCCAGTCTTTCCTAAAAACAAGCCTTTGCTTTTGGTGGTCAACTCTCCCACTTACTATTCAATTTTTACAGCACAATTGACCATCCGTCTGGCCAACTAATGGAAACCATAGCTAAACTATGCCACATTGAAATGTTCGGACATAATTATGACTTTCTTGTACTTTATAAAAATATTTTTTGTAAAAATCCCGTCTGGCCCCGTTTTTACTCCGGGTGATCATTTTTAAATCCTACGAAGACTAAAATTAATATTTTTACATTTAGGTCATCATAAAAAGCACATTGCTTTTTAAAAACACCGAAAAGCACGAAAAGCTGAAAATAGTGTAAAAAAATAACGTGAAAAGCACTCAAAAAGCAATTTTTTACAAAATTAAACCATAGCTTCTCCGAAACACGTAGATTAAGGATTCGACTTTGCTTTTTGAGAAAAAAGCACCTAAAAGCATAAAAAGCTAAAAATAGCGGATTTTTCAAAATCGAACCAAACGTCCGTCTAACCTACTGGAACATGGAAACGACCTTGCTTTTTACTTTAAAACCTTTCAATACTGTCAATCAAGCATCTTAAGTCAAAATTTGGCAAAATAAATATTGAAAGCTATTTTTCTTATTTTTAAAAGAGACCCAAAAATTGTGGATCTTACAATGCCTTAGTCGATATGTAGGCCAAATGTGGCGCGGGATGTCGTCTTTTGGAATGCTATGATTGTGCGATATGCCCGACAAGGGCCGGGCCAAGAGCTTTGGGATTCATCCATGGAACACAGTTTTTGATGATGCTCCATGGGCTTCATCTCTGATCTTCTTAATTTGTCATCAACGAGCAGCCATGTGTGTTGATGGATTCGGATACGCAAAGGTTCTAAGGTTGTAAGCCTGAGCTCAACAAACATTGATGTCATATCCCCTGAGCGACTGCACCTATTGCGATAGACGGAGCTGAATTTCTATTGTTGTTGCCTTGTTCTAACCAAGAAAACAAAATCTTTTATGCATAGATTTTGTGTTGCCAAAGGCTTATATATAATTGCCTACAAGATCATCATAGTTGAGCCATGGACCGCTCCCTATCCATTGGTACCACCACCATCGCTAGGACGTTGTAGCAATTGAAGACCATGCTTCAAGTCTTTGGAGCCCAACGTGAACTCTGCATGTGATTGAGGACAGTCCTTTCCCACAAGCGGCTAGTCAAGCCATAGGGTGTGTTGAGCATGAAGTTACGATTGGAAATTTTCTTATTACTAGCAAGTGTCAGAGTCCCTGAGAGGCAAAAAGGGATTTTGAAAGACTTTTAGCAAAGAACAAAGCAACTAGGAATGCCATGTCAACAAGTGGCGTGCTCCAAGGGGATATGAATGCTCATTTTATTGACAACATGCAAAGGAATGGGCTTATTCATGTTATGGACTTGGTGAAGAGGCTATCCTCCTCCTACGACAAATGGAGCATACAGGCCTAATCATGAATGACATAACAAAATTATTTTAGTTATTCTTTCTACATGTAGTCATAGTGGTTCGCTAGAACGTGGTGAGCATTTTTTGCTTAAGATATTGTTACACAATTACATGGCTAAATTAGAGCATTTCAATTGTGTGATTGACTAAGAGCATGCCCTTCCAGCCAACTTCCATATCCTGGATAACATTGGTGGGAGCATGCCAAACAGTAGGTGATGTCAAAAGGACATGCCATGGTGTTGCTCATATGCCTAATATGAATGTGCAAAATGCTAATGGGTTCTGAAGGAATGCGGATATATCAAAGTGAACATAAGAGCAGGATTTGGCAAATATATTACCCATGGCTTACATTAGAATGCAGCTTGGAGTCAAATTCAGATCGTAGAAAATCGTATATTGTTGAGCCGAATATGCAAAGTTGTGATGGGTTTTGATATAATTCACGATATATCAAACTGAAGGCCTCAAGAGCTAATGTTGGCAAGTATGTTACCCAGGACTTACGTCAGTATGCTTAGCCAAATGAAGATAGTCAAAAAGTGAGTTGGTGTACTCTCCACACCTGGTTCTACTGGAGAATTTTTTGTAATGTACTTAGTCACCTTTCAAGGTCAAGCTTAGAATATAGAAGTTGAGGCTCAATGTACTTTGAGGAGCTGGGCAAACTCTAGAGTCTACACAACAATGGATGAACAACGAGAAAAAATGCAGATCAACCTCAGGACATAGACAAGCTTCAAGCTACAAGAAAAGTAATGGAAAATGCCAGTGTGATGTTATATGATGCCTGAGGAGCTTCCTGTCTTGAATGTTGTCTCTTGGAGTGCATTGATTGCGAGATATGTGCAACAAGAGCAAGGCCAGTAAGCTCTCGGCTATTTTCAATGGATGCAAAGCGAGGGCCTCTCTATAGATGCAATCACATAAGCGTTCATCTTGAAGGCATGTGGCTGTACACAAGATGCCGATATGGGCTTAAAAATTTACTATGATATTGGTAGTCAGGGATTGCAAAAAATTGTTCTACTTGGCAATGCATTATTGTTCGATACGTATGCCAAATAAGGTGCAGGATGTTGTCTTTTGGAACGCATTGATTGCAGGATATGCCCGACAAGGGGCCAAGAAGCTTTGGTATGTTTTCATTACGTGCTTGAGGAGACTACTATTCAGAAAGGCATTAACTAATTGCGAGATACACACAACAGGAACAGGGACAGAAAGCTATAGGCTGTTTTTAGCGGATGGAAAGTGAGGGCCTTTATGCAAATGAAATCACCCACGTGTGCATCTTGAAGGGATGTGGCTCTACGCAAGATGTTGACATGGGCTTAAAAATTCACAATGATATTGTTAGTCAAGCTGTTGCAAAAATTGTCGTGCTTGACCATGCCTTAGTCGATACGTATGCTAAATGTGGTGTACTTCAGAAAGCACAAAACGTGCTTGAGGAGCTTCCTATCGGGAATGCCATCTCTTGGAGTGTCAAAAAGATTTTGGATGTTTTCAACGGATCCAAAGCGAGGGCCTCTCTCCAGATGCAATCACATAAGCGTGCATCTTGAAGGCATGTGGTTGTACACAAGATTCCCATATGGGCTTGAAAATTCACTCTAAAATTGTTCCTCAGTGGCTGTTGCAAAAAAATATTGTGCTTGGCAATGCCTTGGTCGATATGTATGCCAAATGTGGTGCTCTTGTGTAAGATGTCGTATTTTGGAATGCACTGATTGCAGGATATGACCGACAAGGCTAGTGCCAGGAAGCTCTGGGTTGTTTTTGGCAAGTGTGAAGCGAGGGTGTTTCTCCAAACAATATCACCTACTTGTGCATCTTGAAGGCATGTGGCTCTACACAAGATGATCTTGAAAAGATATGTTGTGCTTGGAATTGCCTTGGTAGATATGTATGCTAGATGTAGTGCACTTCAAAAAGCACAAAAAATTGATTGAGTCCTCATCATGGTCTTCATGCATTTGAACTATAAGCAGGTGCTCAAAAGAAGGATTTGTACCAATTCAACAATGAGTTGTGTTGCTTCACATCAAAAAGTTGCATATTTAGGATCATACTGGTGAGTGTGTACGTTGGTTGATACATATGCCAACTGTGGTGCCAACAAATATCCATAGAGAGGCAAGAAATCCACTAACAACTCAAGGGAAGAAGCAATACTCGCAACACAAATCAAGCGTAGACATCAAGAGCATGATGAGGAGTGAAAAACATGGCTATGGCAAGGAAGCTCTAGGATGTTTTAACCAAATACAAAGGGAAAGCCTTTATTCTCTTCAAATGCATTCAAATGCATGTGAACGAATTGGATGCAAATTGAGGTTTCTCACTAAACGAAGTCTCTTGGAGTGGTCTTATGAGAGGGTAAAGGGCAGGCCAAGGAAGTTATGAACTATTTTTGTTGGGATGCAGCACGAGGGCAACTCCCCTACTGCAATCTTCTTTCTCAGTGTTCTCATTGCATGGATTGATTCTTAAAGTCTCTTTGGCTCATATGTATGCCAAATGTGGTTCTCTTTTATGAAAGCACAAAAAGTTGCTATTACAAGTGTTAATGACTGGCTCTTATGTAGTTGCTAGCATGCCAGAGAAGACACAAAAATTTGAATGCATGAGCATTAAGAATGGTGCTTGAAAGCAATCAGGGCATAGTTGTTGGACTAATGCAAGTGGAAGGGCTCAATGATTTGTTAATGAAGATCAAGTATTTGTAAGGCAAACAAATCTAGTTGCAGGATATTAGGTGTGTCTGCTTCGCTCATATCTCTTGGCTCTTCCATATTAAAGCTTTCGTGATGCAACGTCAACCTTCTTCTTGCCCACCCCGCCTCTAGTATGCACCTATGCACCTACGGTGCTCAAAACCAAAATGGTCCTCTACTAACGTCAAAGAGACCTCTTGGCTCTTTCATACCAAAGCTTGGTTGCACAGCTTCAGGATTTGCAGTGTCCACTCTGCCTCCACTATCATGTTTGTTTCGAGCACTGTGGTCATAGGGAAGCTTAAATGCAACATGCGTGCATGAAAGAAAGTCAATAGATCGCATCGTGAGTAAGCATTACCATTTCTTGAATTTTTGACACTAAGAATGCAGTTAATAAACGCACTAAAAATTGCACACTGCTGTGGAAATGGCACCTTCCCTCGTATTATGAAAATTGGGGAAGACCGTGAAAACTCCCCCATGCAAGGAGACTTGCATGTTTTCTTTCTTTCTAAAACATAAAAATGGAACAACAAACAATTAATAACATTGACATTGACATTAATAACAATTAATAACATTGACATCTTGTATGATTACGAACATTGAGCTTGATAAAACTCTAACCCTCCTTGTGGTTTTCTGCGAGGTAAACCTCTGAAAAACAAGGTCGATTTGCTCTAGATTATCTTGAGCAGATGCAATGTGAGGGTGTTTCGCCACATGCAGTGACATACGCTGCGCATTCAAAGCTTGTGCCACAATCAAAGCTATTGAGGGGGGGGGGGGGGGAGCTGATTCATGATGAGATTCTAAGGCAGGGGCTTTTGCAAAGCCATATCACGCTAGGTAGTGTGCTCATGGAAATGTAAATTTGAAACATCGTCTCTTGGAAAATGGGTTGATTGTAGGATGTCTGGTAGGGATGTGGCAAGGAAACATTGTGTTGCTTTCATTGGTGGATGGTAAGGGAAGAGCTCTCTTCAAATTAAAATCACCTATACTTGCTCCTTTCAAATTTGTTACCTCCGCAAAAAATCAACATGGGTGAGAGAATTCATGACGAGATCACCATTCAAGGTCTATTGGAGAAAGATGGCATGCAATGGTTCTTGATGGATAATAGTTGCAGATTCCACCCGAAGCTGCTTCAAATCATGCTACAATATTTATGTGAATGGTGTTTCACCATCGAGATGAAGATGGCATAATTGTATTGCCCATGAGACACATTGTAGATCAGTAAGCGAGGTGAGGGTTTTTATTCAGACAATGTGTCTCATGGGCATTACATTGTAGACCAGCAACTAAGTTCTGGGCTAGTTTAAGGGAACGTCTCTCTCAAACACTTCCTCCTATTCAGTTAGCTCCTTGAAAGTATGTGGCCATACAAAACGCCTTTAGACGAATGAGAAGACGAATGAGAATCCACAATGAGATTGGAAGATATATACCAATGGGAGAAAACAAGCATCACACCGGCAAAGCTATAGCCCAACATCATCGTGTTCATTTACGACAACCGACAAATAAATGTTGAAACAAAAGGGTGCGTAAAATACTATGAATTCTATACTCATTACTATTGACGCAATGAAATAAACGCACTGAAAATTGCACGCTATCGTGGGAATGGCACGTTCCCTCGTATTATAAAAATTAGGGAGGACTGTGCAAACTCCCCCATGTAAGGAGACTTGCATGCTTTTTTTTCAAACATAAAAAGGGAACAACATCTAAAAGTAAACATAAATCAAATCATCCATATCATCACTGAATATAAATTCTAACCCTTCTTATGTCTCTTTTGCGAGGTAGACGGCTCAAATTGGGACATCACGCCCTTAATGTACTAGAGATTGTACCAATCAAGAAATAACAAAACTTGCTTTGATGAAAGGTATCTAGCTCTCTCTCTCTCTCTCTCTCTCTCTCTCTCTCCATCCATTTTTCCTCCAATGATATATACTCTTGTTAAATCTTCAATGACACAATCACACTCACACAAATGACAAAAATTCACACAATAGAGAGAGAGCGAATTGAAGAATTAATACGGTCTAAAGACTAAGGATATTTTTTAGACATATTAAAATTGGGACATGAAGATCATGGCATTCTAAACATAGGACCATGTCAACTTAAGGTAGCAGGATTTGTGGAAAACAAAGCACAATCTCTCTCTCTCTCTCTCTCTCTCATACACACACACACACACACACACACACACACACACACACACAACTTTTCTCTTCTAGGTTCTTATCACTTCGTTTAGTATATAACAAGATTCAAATGTTTTATTTTCTCTTACCCTTGGACTCACTTCAATCCAATACAAATGCGGCTAACAAAGCATTCTAGTTATCTATTGAATTGTTAAATTTTTATTAAAAAATCACTTATGAGAAAACAATAACTGGCAATCGTCATTATCACCACGGCAAGCAACAATACTATTGTGGATGACAGACCCTCGCAACAGATATTCGATGGCAATTAGTTGTACAAACCGACAGGTATCTGACAACCAGCAATGACACCACTATGGTGCAACTTTTTTGTAAATACCGCCCTAGCCCCTCACCCCCAATCCCCACTTCCACCCACCAAAATACTCCAATAGCAACACCTGCTGTGGCTCAACAATGGTACATAGACAGTCTAGATGGATGGGCTGGCAACTCCTTTGTCCACAACTATGTGACAACAGCAGATGACAATGACGACATCATGTACCTAGCACCTTTTAGCCATTTATTATAACAGTAGAACATCTTGGATGCATGGCATCACAAGAGCGATAGCAACGATGGGTGCAGCAAGGACCACCACTGGGGGACACCGTCAATTCCAAGATGCCTCGAGCCGTCACGCCTGCAGCGGAATGCACCTCCATGCATCCCACTCCCCAGTTTTTCCTTATCTACCACCTCTCACCTGCCACAAAAACCAACATGAACAAAAGGGTGGCCCAAACTAGAGTCTTCCACCAATTACTAGCACTGTCAACCGCACATTCTCCATCCCGCAACTCCTCACCTACCAACCCACCCTTTGAGCAACCAAAAATTCACCAACCCACTATGCAACTAGCTGCTCCTTTTTTACTCTAGTTGTCGCAGGCTACCCACTCATGCCCATCACTTTCTTGTCATGCTAGATCACATTTGTGCAGATGACCCACCAAAAGCAATGGCTAGCAAGCAGTTCATGTAGAGTCTAGACTCACATATTTGCCATCAACCATACACCCATCCAACAACCATCAAGATATGACACACTGGCCACCTGAAACAAGCTCTCCCCCCCCCCCCCCCCCCCCCCCCTCTCTCTCTCTCTCTCTCTCTCTCTCTGTGGCCAGTTGTCCAACTGTTTCCTTTTCTCTCTCCCTGAGAGGTAGCTACACATGCACCCCCATATGTCCCAATGCTACTACCCACTCACCTAAAACATGCCTTTCCTCTTCTTCTTTTTTCCAACTAACCTAGTTCACGTCCCCCGTACAATATCATCTCCAACTGAACAAGTCCTTGAACCTTTTGAGTTGTATGGGTCCCAACAGCTATGTCTTGGTTGCTTTTGAGCTTCATCATGCACTTGCCATTTGGTATCGCTTCCTTTGCATACGAGCAGCCACATAAATGTTACTCATTAACGCCTATGATGCAATGCTACATTTATCTAATTCTATTGCATATTCATGTGCCACTCATTTTTGCCAAGCGTATCAGGACAAAGTTGAGGGCACTTGGAAGGTGGAATTATCTTGATTACTCTCATAGCCTTGTCAAGATACTTTGCCACTGTCACATTCTAAGTTGAAGAAGAGAAACAACACATACATAATAGTGATGGTAGACTTGATCGCAGAAGCGATTTTGACATGATGGTTAGATGATATCCAAGTAACAATGATCAATTCGAGAGAAGGTATGTAACATTTAATGGTCTAGTAACTTGTGTGTAGCGGAAATAGCATGAACATAGTGAGTATTTCATTAGAATAGCTTCCTAATGAGGATAACAAGAGTGCTTGGGTGGAGAGAGCAACAAAAAGCATAACACCTAGTTAGATAGCATGAACAATACTTCAAAGGAGAGAAAAATTAAGCAATTGACAACAGTTGAGGACCGGATTTGCATGGAGCCGGTCCCCCCTCCAAAAGGCTTTGTATTATGGTTTCTCCCATCAAGAGAGACATTTTACAATACAATTCTTTGTGTTCCTTCGATACTAGCTAGTGCAATGAAGATGGAAACTTCATGCACTAAGCAAAACACTTATCAAACACAACATCAATTCCCTCACGGTCTCATACCCAAGACCTCACACACCTTCGAGGATGGTGAGAGCTAGCGGGGTATGAGAGTAGATTGAGAGGAAGAAGGAGTATTCTATGAGAAAGATGTACATCTCCTCACATAATCACTCATATTAGCATAGCTTAGCTTAGTAATTAGCATGGTAGAGAAGATGAGCATGCATTGAAGCTTGGCTCTTGGTTGGATTTGCATCACAAAGCCAAGAGTTGTTGGTGTAGGCCTCCCTTCTCACAAGCTTGGAGTAGGTGGTAAGCTTTCCATTAAAGCTTGAGACGGAGAGAGAGGCTTCTTTTCTTCACACATGAGATTGTGTGAATGTGTGTGTGATAATGCCTTGCAAAAATCAGCCCCCTCTCTCTCTTGGTCGACTCCTCTTGCTATTTGCTCTTGCTAGCATCCTATTGGACCTCCCCATGCTTAGCCAATGGTAATTAAGCAGCATAAGTGATAGACTTTTGACATGTGTCCCCCTTTCCCCTTTTGTGAGAGCTTTAGGTAATTAATAAATGCAACTAAACTCTCATTGGACCCCCTTGCCTCCTGGCCAATAGGAATCAGGCAAGCCATTGGGTTTCTGAATTGGACCCCTTGGGAGACTGTCCAATAGTCTTCTAGAGAGCTTTCCCATTGGTTCTTTTATTAAGTGTTTTTAAATTAATTAAACTAGATTTACTCTAGCCTAATTCTCAATGGTCCACCTCCAAGGCCATCCAATAGGAATTGGATACACCTTGTGGGCATCTAGGCTAGGGAGCTGACATGTGTCCCTCATTCCCTTTGTGTAAAGGAAGCTTGTGTGTGTGTGTGTGTGTGTGTGTGTTTCTCTCTCATCCCCTACTTGCAAGGCTGCCCCCCTCCTATGTAGGGATTGCTAAAGACTTTTAGGACACACACAAAGCATCCAATTCCCCTAGTGTTTGACCTTTGGACACAACCTTTGAATTTTGGAACCTTAGCATTTTGGAAGAAGTCATAATGGGCTGAACCTTAGGGTCTTTTAAGCCCATTGTTGCACATGGCACTTTTACAGATGGCCCCCCGCTTTGGATCCCTATTTTGCCTCCTTTGGATCCCTAATGTGGCCGGTCTGCTAGCTTAACCAATATTCTAGCTTTTTCTCCCCTGGCACTTCCCCATATTAAATGATCAGTTTAACATGAGAAAATCATTTAGGAGAATTAGATATTGATTATTATGACATTACCTCTCTCTTGAAATCATAGTCATCCTCGACTATGGGGTAGAGAAGATAAAGCATATTCATTAGTCCTTTCCTTAGCGCATAGAGGATCCCTATGTTACCCTACGACCTCGTTCCAGAATGGATGACTAGTCCATTTGGTGCTTGAGAGCCTAAGCTGCCGCAAGTATGTCTGCACATTAGTCCTATCAGTCTTCCATAGTAGAGTGACAAGGTCTACTTGGTGTTTCGGGAGACGTGGTCTCCGCAAACTTGATCTAAGCATGCATACTACTTCATTTTTGTGCAGAATAAAGAAAAAGAGAGTCTTATAAGACAAAAAATTTGTTCATTCTAAACATTTGTACATTTGCTTACTCTAGGGAAGCATTGTAAGCATTGACAAGGTTTAGGTTATCCTTTAATTGTATGCCTTGTATCCATATAGCATCTTCAAAAGGATAATTCTTAAACTTAATAAGATATCGTTGGATAGTCTTACCGCCTCTTAGTACCTTGTCTTCATGTTGGAGAATGGACTCGGGCTGCAGCACCTCTTCTTGGTCCTCGATCTCCGGTGGGTCTTCAATAGTTGGTTCTTGAGGTGGCTCTCCTTTGTAAGGCTTTAGTAGGCTCACATGGAAAGAATTGTGTATGAGCCAATGGTTGGGCAACTTGAGTTGATAGGCCATCTCATTGATTGGCCTAAGAATCTGAAAGGGACCATAGTACCTTTTTGCTAACTTAGCATAGTACTTTTGGTGTCTCGTAGGATTCTTGCCCGTCGTGTGCCTTAATCGAGCCTTGGGAAATTTGAGTAAGATCCAATCATTTTCTTTAAAGGCTTGGGCTCTTCTGTGCTTGTCAGCAGCAGCCTTTTTCCTTTGTTGTGAGATAGAGATAACATCCTTAATCTTTTGGAAAGATTCTTGTAGGTCTCGGTTATACTCATCTGCAACGAAGATCTTCCCGTGTACCTTAAGTAGCAAGGGACTTTTTGATCTTCCCTCAAATACCTCAAAAGGTGTTTTTCTCGTGGAAGTATGTATAGTGTTATTGTAGGCATACTCCACTAAGGGTAAGTACTTCTCCCATTGGGATCTTAGATCTACTTCCATTACATAGGCTTTTAGTAGATCGAGAATTGTTAGGTTAGCTATTTCACTTTGGCCATCCGTTTGGCTCTGATAGGCCGAAGAGAAGTTTAGCCTTGTTCCTAAATTCTCAAAGAGACCCTTCCAAAAATTATTGGTCATTCTAGGGTCTCTATCCGACACTATGGACATTGGCAAGCCATGGTACTTGAAGAGTTGTGAAATGAAGAGGGTTGCCATTTGATGGGCTTTGATAGTCTTTTTAACATGTATAAAATGAGCTTGTTTACTGCACCTGTCTACTATCGTCCATATTCCCATGGATAGACTTACGCAATCCAAAGATAAAATCCATGGATATGCTCTCCCATGGTGAATTAGGGATTGGCAAAGGTTGAAGCAATCCAAATTGCTTCATGTTTGGTGGATACAGGTGCATACAGGCGTATGCACATCAAACCCTGTGGACACTCCATTTTAAAAAAAAAAACCATGTAGTTCAGCCTAAGATGAGTTGTAATCATGATGTGATTAGACCATGCCCTCTTTATTTCTCTGAGTCTACACCCTTGTAAGAGGCCGGATGGCCATGGGAAAGCCCCCTAACTTTTAAAGTCAAAACCCTTAGTTTTGAGAAAAGAAGTATCATTAGCTGGAGGAAGTAAAAACCGTAAACTGTGGAGGCTTCTTGTGACTACAACTTGTAATCTTCTTTTGTCATGAGCTGGTAATCAGAATTCTATTCCGAATAGCACATTGCATTCCTTGTCTCTTGTTCTACAATCTAAGTGTAATCATTTCCAATTCTGTTGTGGTTCGTGAGTATTGTTTGTGAGCTAAATGCATTGATTTGGGGGTTAAAATGGTTGTTTTTTGATGTTTTGACCATGGATAAGTGTTTCTATGCTTTAAGGAAGATCTTTTCTGTTTCAGTTTTTTGCATATTTTTTGTTATGGATCGTGATTTATGTACCTTCCCAGATGGTGACAGAACTTGGTAGGATTGAGACCATAAGTGTTGTGATACCTCTGCTTAAGTTTCATGGCATTCCGGATTCGTTTGGATAACGAAAAGGCGTGATGATGTTAAGTGGTGAGATTGGACTCATACTGATTGTTTGACTAGGAAGTGGTTGAATTGCTTTTGTCGTAGAACGAGTAGCCCTTGAGTTCACTTTGGTGAGATTGACACTCTCATTAAGTCTCTGTGCCCCATCCCGAGTCGCTTCCTTGCATATTGACATTATGTTAGTACAAAAGAGCTATGATGCAGAGGCAACCCGCTAACATTGGCGCCGCTACCGGGGAAACCGATGCTTAGGTGATGAGGGACTCAGTGTACAAAAAAACAAAAGATCTCCCTTCAAGCTTTTGATACCCATTCCGCTTACCCATAGACAATGAAGCAACTAGACGTAGGTTTAATGCTTGATAGAGACTGGAGTCTGAGACTAGCCAGTGCTATTCCTTAAGAGCAAAGAAAGCAGTGAGTGAAGTACAATATAGTATTTTGTTCTTTGATTTTTCACATGCTTGGAAAGGGTTGTTCCACCACACACATTGTTGTTATTTCCGTACTGTTAAGTTCAGTTATGTTTGCATATTCATTTTAGTTATAGGAGTAGGTTAGGAAACAAATTACACCATTTGTGGCCAAAAGAATCGAGGGAAAAACTGTCCAAAACCTTATTTTGGTGTTGAAGACCATAACTCGGAAACATTGAAGAAGTGATGGTTAGAGCTTCAAAACTGAACCAAACCCAATAAAACTTTCAAGAAGGGGATAAAAACACTTGTTGGAAAAGATTGTGCAAAAAACTGCCAATTTGCCTACCAAACATGGATCGCGATCCATGTACCTTTTTGGCAAAATGTGCTAAAATTATTTCCTTTGCTTAGAAGAGGCTCTCAGGCATCAGAACCTTGAGTTTGGTGAGAAAAAGAGGGCTAGAAGATCATAAAAGTCAAAAGATTGGGGTGAGCAGACCAAAACCTTGAAAAAAGAAAAAACAGGAAAAACTAAACTTTTATTTGCCCAAATCCAAAAAGGGATGAGAATTGGGACCAACAAGAAGCAAGGAATCAACAGAACCAAATCTCATGCCCAGGTGCTTCCCAACATGGATCGCGATCCATGTTCTAGGTAGACATCTGACATTAAGATTTGACAAGTGTACTCCTGATTACTAGTTGAACAACTTTTCCAAAAGGAGCCATAGACAAAAAGTGAAAAAAGCTGATCAAAATACTAGAAAAGGAGTGGTTTGCAAAAAACCGCAAAACAGACACAAAATCCTGCTTCTCACTTGGAAAAAACTGACCAAATCCAAAAAGACTTGGGGAATAGCATCATCATACCTTGTGTGATCAACTCACAAAGTGTCAATCCAAAATCTTGCCAAACATGGATCGTGATCCATGTACCTTTTTGGAAGTTTGAGCTGATAAAAGACAAGCAGGGAAGTGATAACAATTGGAGCACTTTATCCTAAAGGAACCTTATCAGAAAATCTCAAAAAGACGGTAGAAGGTGGCAAAAATCAGATCAAGGGGGAAACCACTGAAATAAACCCTAAAGCTGACTTTTGTCTGTCCAAAAAAGCTTTAAGGCATTCAAAAGCCATATAGTCAGCATCACTAGGCCAAGGACTAGCTGTGGGACGAAATTCAGTGTATTTTGACACAAAGGAACATGGATCGCGATCCATGTTTCCCTGACACAAATTGATACCAAACTAGTACCATAGCTAGAGGGCATCACAAAGAGTCTAGTGGTCCTTCCAGAGTTGAAATTGGATGCAAGAAACCATTCCAACAGCTCAGAACTGACAGAAGCTCAAGCAAAGTGACAAAATCAACTTAGCCTCCAATCCAGAGATTCATTTAAAAAAAAAAAGGTACTGGAAGACCTCTTAATCATGTTAAAATTGATGATAGCAACAAATGTTCAATTGGCTTCTCAACATGGATCACCATCCATGTACCTCTGAGTCAGAACAGAGACAAAAAATTACCATACAAGGAGCTAGTCCATAGCAACATGGTGCTTCTTTCAAAATTGAAATGGGAGCAAAATTGTTGAGGTTGTGTAGGGCATTGTGTGCTAAGTGATAGCGGGAAAAAGAGCAGTGCAATCGGGTGGCCTCTGTACTCGTGCACACTCCACAAACCACGCCTCATGCAAACAAGCAAAGAACAAAACAAAGGGGGCACCACCCTAAATTAAGAGGTTTAGGGACCTCACACATAGTGCACATAGGCAAGTGAGACTTCTGGCATTATGATGGCATCAAAACATATGGCAAAACACATAGAAACGAAGCTTAGGGACCTTATGTAGCATATATATACACAAGACATCAGCTTAACAATACAACGGCATCTGATCATACATAACAAGGATATAGAGAAGCAAGCCAAGGATGGCATAATCCTTTGTCAAAAACAATCAACCCAGCAAGTAGGTATGATCCTACTAGCAACACATCAATACCTTAGAGAATGATGGCGAGGATGGTGGCCATGGAGCATGAGAGAAGACTCTTTATTTAGGTTTTAGGGCTAGTAATGTAGCATACTAGAGGGAGAGAGAGAGAGAGAGGGAGAGAGAGTAGAGCTCCATCCATAGCTCCTCGTTGTGAGCAATGTCATCATAGCTTCATTGCTTGGTGAAGGGGGTGAAGTGTTGGTTTTGAGTGAGAGAAGGCCTCCTTATATAGGTTTCTGAGAGGGTTTAGGATTAGGGATAAACATGCTTAAATCCGATGATTGGGGTTACTTTTTGCTTAGGGTGGTCAACAGATTGAGGTCACCTGATATGTCACCATCAAGATATTCTCTAGAGTGATGTGAGAGGGGAGGGTAAATGCTGATTTTTCTGATTGTGACACATGGGGATAAGGCCTTGACCAGCATTTAAGAGCAGGTAGGTGGCTGTTGAAACTGGAGGTTCTGCACATGTCAGGGGGGGACCTGTTGGGTCCTCCTGAATATCAAATTCTCAAAAAATCCTCAACCATGGCTTCTTTTGACATGTGTTCTTTGAAAAAATCAGCATGTCTCTTTTCAACTCAAAAGTCTTTATCCCTGTTGACTCACCTTTACCATAAGATTTTCCCCTTTTCTCCTCCTGTAACTGCATTGTTGATGCCCAATCACTGCTTCTAGTAACAGTGAACTGTTACCTACCAAATACTTATGGTGCAGTAAAAAATATTTACCATGGGTAAAAAAAGTTACTGTAGGTAAAAAGTGATTTGTATTTACCATGTAGGTGAAAAATATTTACTGTAGGTAAAAAATATTTACTGTGGTAAAATAATATTTAATGTCGATAAAAAAGTGAAAACAGAGTATGCTGTGCTGTGAGTCCACACGAACTTCCTCGTGTAAATTTCACTAGAAATTCACACCTAGAATGGGCTATTCTGTAAGATATAGGTTGTAGGCATGCATAAGAGCTCGTTCCCACGTATCTTCTGTCCATGGCACTTTTTACTCTTTGGTGCTTGTGAAGTAGATTTTTCTTCTCTTTTGAGATCCCTTGGACTAGAGTATCCTCATCTCCCCAACAACTGACTGTGCCTTTATTGCATCTTCAGAAGGGGTCCTAAAAACCATGCATTATATAGCCCTCCCCCTTAAGCTAGAGGTATTTGATGCCTCTAGCTGTAGGTTGTGCTACAATAGGGTTCTCTTGAATACTTACCCACCTGGTACCAATTGAATTTGCCATGTTACTGCTTTCTTGGCTGATGCACCCTGTTTAGTCCTTTCTGATGAATAATTGTATCCATCCATGACTAACAACTGGTCTCCTAGACCCTTGAAAGCCATACCCCATCCATTGTCAATATCCGCTTTCACTGGTAGCATTCTCTTTTTTTCTTTTTTTCTTCTCTTTTTTTCCCTTTTTTTGTTTTTTTTGTTTGTTTTTGAAACGACTATGTACATGATTGTTACCTTAGTTGGAGCTCGAATATGATGAGCTCTCCTCTGAACCATCCTTAGCATTGATTTCACCAGCATATGGCTGTGAAAGACGACATTGGTAGGCCTTTAATCGCCAACCATTTACCGAGGTCTGATGTACCTTACCATCTAGGTCACCTAGTTGGTAACTACCATTTGAGAACCTCTGTATCACTACAAAAGGGCCTTCCCACTTAAGCAAGAACTTACCATCCTTCCTGCGATCAAAGCGATTGTCGTATCTGAGCACTAAAGAACCTTCCTTGATACCTCTCTTGACAAGGTTGCGATTGAACTTCTTTCGTTTCTTCTCTGCCTGGGCTGCATAGTACTTCACTGCTGACTCTCGATCTAGCCCTAACCTCTCCAAATCGATGATTCTTCCTTCCACCTGCTTCTCTTGACTATCCTCTTGATGTGCTTTTAGAACTCGGAGGCTCGCTAGCTCCACTTCTATAGGCAATAGTGCCTCTTGCCCGTAAACCAAGTGAAAAGGTGTATACCCCAAAGATGTTTTAAAGGATGTTCTGTAGGCCCAAAGTGCTGCATCTAGGTGTTTGTCCCATGCCTTAGGATGTAAATGCACTTGCTTAGTGATGATTTTACATATAAGACCATTTACCTTTTCCACAAGACCATTGCACTGAGGGTAGTATGGTGTAGAGTGCCTGCGCTTGATTTTTAACTTGCTCATCAATTGCCCGACTAAATCAGCTCGAAATCCCGGTCCCCTATCCGAGAGAATCTCCAAAGGTGTGCCAAAACGGCAACAAATGCATTCAAAAATGAAATCACTCACGTCCTTGGCTGTGATGCGCTTTGTGGGACGAGCTTCTGCCCATCTGGTCATGTACTCCACCGCCATAATGATGTATTCCTTCCCTGATTGAGTGCAAGGTAGTGGCCCTATTGCATCTATCTCCCATTTTTCAAATGGCCCATAGGTTTTGATTGGATGCCGATTTTCATGGGTAAG
The DNA here is from genome assembly GCF_014529385.1 of Adiantum capillus-veneris. Taxonomy (NCBI): domain Eukaryota; kingdom Viridiplantae; phylum Streptophyta; class Polypodiopsida; order Polypodiales; family Pteridaceae; genus Adiantum; species Adiantum capillus-veneris. Next base: position 30,039,325 of record NC_140953.1, on the reverse strand, counting down.
ACGCCTTGGTCCAGCTTTTTGGCAAACCTCACATGTGCGGCACCAATGTTGTACATCTCGATGGAGGCTTGGCCACGTGAACCCTGCTTGTAAAATCTTTCTGCTAGTAATCTCTTGTGCAAAGTGGCCACCACACACACCTTCATGACAACTAAACAAAATATCCTTTATCTCTTGGGATGCAGGAACTCTCCTTAAGACAGCATCTTTCCCTCTACAATACAAGTCCTCATTCACTAAGCTATAGCTGGTAGCCTTTTTTGCCAACCACCTACATTCACTTTTACTCATACCAGAGGGTGCTTCACAATGCTCAAGAAAGTAAAGTAAATCATGCAGCTCCTCCTTTCCCTGGTATAAAGGACTTTTCACAAGGATAGCACCTACTATGAGAGTTTGTAGTTCTTCACCTGCTAAGGCATCTGCTTCTCGATTTTGATCTCTAGGTACAAAGTGCACTCGAACTTCTTTAAAACCCTTCAACAAGGCCTTTGCTTCCCTCATCTTAACAGACAATTTGTCATTTTTACAGGCCCATACACCAACCATTTGCTTAACAATCAACATGGAGTCACCAAAAACATTTAGCTTTGTGATGCTCTGAGAAAGACAACATTGCAACCCTAAAACAAGGGCATGGTACTCTGCCTCATTGTTAGAATGAACCTCTTTTAGATGAAACCCTTTTGCAAAGATCTTCTCCTTCTCTGGACCTAATATTACTATGCCTGCTGATGCCTTGTCTTTGGTCCTCTTGTAAGCCCCATCAAAATACAGACTGTGTGCTCCCAGTAGAACTTCAGGCTCCGGGATAGGCGGTACCTTACTAGGTGCCTCTTTCTTGGCCTTCTCATAACACCTTTGTGTGAGGACATCTGCCAAACAAGCACGGGTGGAATCCTCTACTTGTAGTGTGTAGTCAAACTCTTGAAGCTGCACCACCCACTTTGCTATTCTTTGAGACAATTCCATGTGTTGTAGGGCATATGGAAAAACCTCCTCAGTTGTGATCACCACAAATTGTCTCAGAAGTAAGTAAGCCCGAAACTTCTCCACTGCAAACTTAAGAGCTAGCACCAATTGCTCAGTTGCGCTGAAACCCTTTTCAGCAGCTGTCATCACTCTACTAGAGAAGTAGACTGGTCTCATGAGAGATGTCTTTGGGTCTTTTTGCATCAAGACAGCTCCTAGAGCTTCTGGACCTACACTAGGATTTACATAGAATAATTCACCCCATATGGGTTGTAGGATGACAGGCAATGAGCTCAAAATGGTTTTAACTTCTTGAAAGCACCTTTCACCCTCCTCACTCCATGTCAATGTAGTGTGTTTAGTGAGTTGCTGCAAAGGATAGATTGCCTGAGAAAGGAGATGTATGAATCGTCCCATGTAGCGAACCTTTTGAATGAAGGAGACTAGTTGCTTCACGTTTGAAGGAGTAGGTAAAGCTAACAATGTCTTTACCTTTTCAGGGTCAGCCTCAATACCATCTTGAGACACAACATGGCCTAGTAGAGTGACCTTGCTCTCACCTATGTGGCACTTGTCTTTATTCAATTGCCCACCCAATTGGGCCAGACGGGTGAAACCTTCATCAACCTTGGACAGATGTACTTCCCTAGAGCTGTAAATGCAAAAATCATCAATGAAGACTCGTATGGACTTACCAAAGTAAGGTTGAAACACCAAGTTCATAAACCTCTGGAAAGTAGCTGGGGCATTAGTTAAACCAAAAGGCATAACTCTATAAGCAAAACACCCCCAAGGTGTTATGAAGGTAGTCTTTCTTTGGTCTTCATCTGCAATTCTGATTTGGAAGTAGCCTGAGTACCCATCACACACTGTGTACCTTTCATGACCAGCCACTTCATTTAGTATTTCATCTTGAAAAGGCAAAGGAAAATGGTCCCTTTTTGTGGCTGCGTTTAGAGGCTTGTAATCCACACATACCCTCCACTTCCCATTTTTCTTTGGTGCTACCATAACTGGAGACACCTACTCAGAATCTTCCACTGGGTAGATAAATCCTGCCTTGAGTAATCTTTTTACTTCTTTTAAGAGTGCATCTTGTTGCACTAGCCCTAATCTCCTTAGCCTTTGCACCACTGGTTTGGCACCTTCCTTTAATTGGATATGGTGTTGGGTTACCGTCACTCCTTTAATGTGCTCGTAATCAGTTATAAAGAGGCCAGCATGCTTCTTTAGTACCTGCAAATAGGGTTCTCTCTCTTCTTCTAGTAGGTCCTTAGCTAGCATCTCCTCTAAGCCTGTGGCTTCTTCCTTGTTTAGAGAGTCTTGACCACCTTCTCCTTCTGGGTTTCGCAGTATTATACCCATGACTTCCAAAGAGCTAGCATCCTCCTCAGATGACTCATCCTCAGATGAAGAGCAGCTACTTGTGCTCCATTCATCCATAGAAGTCTCCATCGCTAGGTCTTGTTGTCTACCCTGCTTCATGTCCTACACAATTTTTTGTTGCTTGCCACCTACCTTATAATTTGGTCGCAACTCAAGGGAACCTGTCTCCCAATCTTGCCTAGCTTTCATAGCCATAAGCCAAGGTCTTCCAAGGATTAGCGGATAGCCCTCCCCCTTAGTTGGGATCACATAAGCATCAATTGAGATTGCAACACCAAAAGCTGAAACCTTCACTCCATTAACCTTTCCCACACAAGCCACCCGTACATTATTTGCCATCTTAGCTTGTCAGGAAGTTTGCTCGTTTACTTCCAAACCCAACCTGTGCATTAATTTCTCTGTCATAACACAAATCTCGGCTCCACCATCTACGTACACATTGGAGACTCGCTGACTCTTAATCTCTGCATCAATGACTGGCACGATATCCTTCATGCCTCTTGCACTAATAGACCCAACTGACTTTGCCTTAGCCCTCCTGGTGCTGACCATCTTAGACCAGGTTCTACGCATCTTTGGGGAAAGGTGGAGGAGTTGCTGCCATGAAATCTTTGGTCCTTGCTTACTCACATCTGCTACCAGGTCGTAAGGTATGGATCCTACCCCAAGTGGAAAGTCTTCTACTCCTATGTGCCTCCTTGACCTACTCTTCCTTTTCTTGTCTCCTATCACTTGGGAGGAACCCTCATTCCCTTTACCCGGCTCTGAAGCTTCCATTTCATCAGTTCTTTGTCTCCTAACTCTCTTTATTGGCATGGCAACAGCTTCCTCCATTTTTTCTTTCCCTTTATCCTTACCATTGTCAAGACTTATGACAGAGACAGCCCTGTCCTCCCCTCCCGATGGTAGTGGAGGGATCTCTGCTGGTGCTTGTGGTGGTGGAGGAGGGGGTCTCAATATTTGGATTGGTGGAGCCACGTGTGCATTTTGTCCATTTAGTGGCCTAGCTCGAGGAGGAGTGACTTGCTAGCGAGGAGGCCGTCTTTGATTACCATTTCCTTGATAGCATCGTGGATGGGGTCAATAATACATGCCGTGACCCACCTCTCCACAGTTGTAGCAAATGTACTCACGTGCTTGCCTTTGTCCTTCTTGTCTATTTCGTTCATTTCCTGGCTGGGGAGACCTTACACCTTGAACCAGATTGATGGACAGGCTCTCTAGTTGATTGGTGATTTGTTGAAGTAATTCTTGTTGAGAGGACTCTTGGTCTGTTGCTCCTGTCCCTGCTACTACCCTTGCCATAGGTTGAGCTAGCGGTGGAGGCTCCATTTCCCCTTGTAGTTGAGCTTGGAAATTTTACTTCCTATCCTTCTCCCTTGCATAAGTCATAGCTTTATCAAAGGTATCTGGGAATTTACCTTTTACCTTTTCTCGAAGGATGGGGTAAAGCCCTGCCAAGAAACAGTCCTTCTTTAGGCATTCTGGTGCCCTTTCTCCTTCACCTAGTGATGCACACCATTTCTCCCACAGGTTGGAAAACTTTCCTTCATAGCTTCTATAGTCATTGGGTGATGTTTGGCGTAGCTCTAAGAGCTGTCTCCATATCTCCTCTGGAGGCTCATGGCGGCGAAATTCTTCGATGAAGGCCATCTTTAAGGACTCCCAGTCTCTTCTTTCTTCAGGTGCCAAAGTTTGATACCATAATTTTGCACCTTCCCTCAAGACCAAAGGAAAGGCCCTTAACTTAGTAGCTTCGTCATCCCTTCCCAATACCAGAAAGGCCATTTCCAAATTATCCAAAAAGTCTGGAGCAACCTCCCCAGGCTTACCATAAAAATTAGGGAAGGCCATAAGTGAGAGGGTAAACAATTACACAAACAGCTCCAATTTATTTTAAAATAGAGTATGGTAATTACAATTTGGAGCTTTAGCACAACTTAGCTCAAAATAGGATGAAGATCGACACATCAAAGGAATGGTAATAGTCTAGTAAAGGTAGAATGACAGGATGAGGAGAGCGCAAGATTTCCCCAAGTCTCTCGGCTCCAAACAATAGGGCTATTCTTTGCTGATAAAAGATTTTTCTATCAATACAAATATTCACACGGGTATGACGCACAAAATGGAAAGGAAACATGCGGGGATCATCATTCTCATTATTGGCATCCATACTTACACACAAGAGCCTAGCTTAGTTGCACCACCTTGGGACCAATGAGCCTGATCAGCCACAGACGGTCAGCACCTCGGATCACTTCGACTCTTCCTAATGCATCTGTGAAGACGTAAGGCATGATGGCAACACTTTGTACAATGCTGAGCCTTTTAGCAAGCAACAATTGGATGCTATTACCATAATCAGCATGACGAATGAAAGTGACACCATTAATGTGCAGCACATCATCAACTAAGATAGTTTCCTTAGATTGAGATAACTTCTTGAAAATTAGCAGCAAAGGTAGGGCAGGGAGGCTTTTCACCCTGTCTCCAAAGCACTTTGGACAATATCCAAAGTGATCTTCACGCGGACAGGAGGTTGGCTTGGGATTGATGGTGTCTGGATTCACAAAGTGCACTGGGAGCACTCGCAGACGGGCGGCAATCTTGTAGGCAAGCCTTCGCCTCTTTGCTTCAGGAGGATTTAGGGGTGAGAGTCGTGGTTGCAAGTTGGAGGTTGAAGTTGGTTACTCACTAGCCTTTTTCTTGCCTGTAGTGGTCATGTAATCCCTTATTAATGAGATTAAGCCAAATGTTACCTTACGCTTGAGCACGCGCTGCGGCCTTGGGCCACTTAGGTGTAGAGGCGATCTTCCTCCTCTTAGTCGGCTCCTCAGGAAAGAGAGGTCTGGTGATGCTTTCTCTTCCCTTAATGTGTGTCACAGTACCTTCGTGTATGTTGATGTAGAATATTTCAAGCTCGTGTGCGTTGTAAGTCAAAAACCATATAGTCAGCATCACTAGGCCAAGGACTAGCTGTGGGACGAAATTCAGTGTATTTTGACACAAAGGAACATGGATCGCGATCCATGTTTCCCTGACACAAATTGATACCAAACTAGTACCATAGCTAGAGGGCATCACAAAGAGTCCAGTGGTCCTTCCAGAGTTGAAATTGGATGCAAGAAACCATTCCAACAGCTCAGAACTGACAGAAGCTCAAGCAAAGTGACAAAATCAACTTAGCCTCCAATCCAGAGATTCATTTTAAAAAAAAATGGTACTGGAAGACCTCTTAATCATGTTAAAATTGATGATAGAAACAAATGTTCAATTGGCTTCTCAACATGGATCACCATCCATGTACCTCTGAGTCAGAACAGAGACAAAAACTTACCATACAAGGAGCTAGTCCATAGCAACATGGTGCTTCTTTCAAAATTGAAATGGGATCAAAATTGTTGAGGTTGTGTAGGGCATTGTGTGCTAAGTGATAGCGGGAAAAAGAGCAGTGCAATCGGGTGGCCTCTGTACTCGTGCACACTCCACAAACCACGCCTCATGCAAACAAGCAAAGAACAAAACAAAGGGGGCACCACCCTAAATTAAGAGGTTTAGGGACCTCACACATAGTGCACATAGGCAAGTGAGACTTCTGGCATTATGATGGCATCAAAACATATGGCAAAACACATAGAAACGAAGCTTAGGGACCTTATGTAGCATATATATACACAAGACATCAGCTTAACAATACAACGGCATCTGATCATACATAACAAGGATATAGAGAAGCAAGCCAAGGATGGCATAATCCTTTGTCAAAAACAATCAACCCAGCAAGTAGGTATGATCCTACTAGCAACACATCAATACCTTAGAGAATGATGGCGAGGATGGTGGCCATGGAGCATGAGAGAAGACTCCTTATTTAGGTTTTAGGGCTAGTAATGTAGCATACTAGAGGGAGAGAGAGAGAGAGAGGGAGAGAGAGTAGAGCTCCATCCATAGCTCCTCGTTGTGAGCAATGTCATCATAGCTTCATTGCTTGGTGAAGGGGGTGAAGTGTTGGTTTTGAGTGAGAGAAGGCCTCCTTATATAGGTTTCTGAGAGGGTTTAGGATTAGGGATAAACATGCTTAAATCCGATGATTGGGGTTACTTTTTGCTTAGGGTGGTCAACAGATTGAGGTCACCTGATATGTCACCATCAAGATATTCTCTAGAGTGATGTGAGAGGGGAGGGTAAATGCTGATTTTTCTGATTGTGACACATGGGGATAAGGCCTTGACCAGCATTTAAGAGCAGGTAGGTGGCTGTTGAAACTGGAGGTTCTGCACATGTCAGGGGGGGACCTGCTGGGTCCTCCTGAATATCAAATTCTCAAAAAATCCTCAACCATGGCTTCTTTTGACATGTGTTCTTTGAAAAAATCAGCATGTCTCTTTTCAACTCAAAAGTCTTTATCCCTGTTGACTCACCTTTACCATAAGATTTTCCCTTTTTCTCCTCCTGTAACTGCATTGTTGATGCCCAATCACTGCTTCTAGTAACAGTGAACTGTTACCTACCAAATACTTATGGTGCAGTAAAAAATATTTACCATGGGTAAAAAAAGTTACTGTAGGTAAAAAGTGATTTGTATTTACCATGTAGGTGAAAAATATTTACTGTAGGTAAAAAATATTTACTGTGGTAAAAAAATATTTACTGTCGATAAAAAAGTGAAAACGGAGTATGCTGTGCTGTGAGTCCACACGAACTTCCTCGTGTAAATTTCACTAGAAATTCACACCTAGAATGGGCTATTCTGTAAGATATAGGTTGTAGGCATGCATAAGAGCTCGTTCCCACGTATCTTCTGTCCATGGCACTTTTTACTCTTTGGTGCTTGTGAAGTAGATTTTTCTTCTCTTTTGAGATCCCTTGGACTAGAGTATCCTCATCTCCCCAACAACTGACTGTGCCTTCATTGCATCTTCAGAAGGGGTCCTAAAAACCATGCATCACTAAGTTTTGTCGAACAAAAGCAAGAACTAACAAGAACAGCTGTAAGATTACAGCTATCAAGGAAATTCTTGACAGGTTGCAGGTACTAGAAGATACTACCTAGCAAGCAAGATCAAACGGGAGATTCAAACTATTTAATGAGGTAACTCGGTTTGGAATTTTTTGTTACCAATTCTTCATGAATCTGCGATCAGGAAGATTGTACCAGAATAAGAACCCCAAACGGAAGAAAGTGTGAATCAAAGACCATTGCCGCCTTTGGAACCCATTTTAGAGGAGGTTTCTATGACATTTTGTCTGAGAGATCATACAACCTCATGACTGAAGATTCTAACAAGTCAAACCCTAAGGGAACATCTTTGATGGGTGCAGGTCCTTCTTAGCTACATTTGATGTGAAATTGTTGTATTTGAAGTTTCAATTTGAAAATGTGCTGAAAGCCAAAATCTATAAGGATGGAATGGACCGCTACTGTGTTAAGTTGGGAAAAAAGCTGAGTGAGTACAAAGACCTTGTAGATGTTGCTTATGACGGGGATAGATGTTTTCGACCGAGAGGGAATGATGTACCTAGTGGTTCATAACCCTTTTATTGTGGATAAATGGGGAATGACCGACACCAAGGACAAAGTAGATAATGAGCTGGCCGATGCACCACCCAAAATGGAGAAACAAAATGCGGTACCAATGAGACAGAGTGACTTAACACAGACAACACATATGTGGGGCTTTATAAGTTCAATAATGGAGAACAAACACTCTATTACAGATGTGACGAGCCCCGCATCAAAGAATTAACAGACCGGAAAAACTTGTATGTTTACACGTACACGGAGGGCAAAAGTATTCAGGTGGTCATAATGGACAAGTATGGCTGAAAGTACTCTCCAATGGATTGGAAAGAGTTAGAGACATATACATATTTTGGAGGACCACTCCACCAATACTACGTAAATCCGGAAGAGGTAAAAACCACGACTACTCACATCAGACGTGAAACTGTACTTGAGAGCCCCTTGAGAACCAGAGTGGAGGATTCTTATGGACATGAACGAGCTCCAAAAACAAAACCTTTAGGATCGACAGTGACTAGGGCTTCCATGAACACACATAGGGGCAATACTGTTCTTGAATTCACTTACACCACTGGAATCCCTCCGACTATTACACGAGATCGACTTGATGAACGTATAGCGGATATGATACCACTGTTAGTACCAAGAGGAGATTATGAACCAAGAGAAACCACCCTAGGAGGACCAGGACTTGTTAGAATGGTTGCAGAGGTCAGGCGTATATGACTATCTCAGGTGGCAAAATGCTTACCCAAAAAGTATAATGGATCTGGAGATCCGTATGCCCATGTTTCAATCTTCAAACAAGTATTGAGAGCGGAACATGTAACTGATTTCCACACTCAATATGAATGATTTGGGTTGACATTGGAAGGTACTGGCCTGACTTGATTCCAACCATTAAACAGCTTGGAATTCCCAAGTATTGAGCAACTTCTCCGCGAATACGTTGAGGAATTCTAAAAAAGAGGGATCAAGCATAACATTGTCTCTCAAATCTATGCATTTAGGCAAAAGAAAAAAGAGAAAGTAAAGGAAGCATCGTTTCGTTTCAAGCAATACATAGAAAGATGCCATGATCAAGAACTACCTCAGGATGAAAGACTATGAGTCCTCTTCATAGAGGGATTGCGAAATGACACGCTCAAAAAGGACTAGCACCTGAAAGCATGTGTAACCTTTGAGCAAGTCACGAAAGAGCCGTTGTATCTTGTAGATAACTGCAAAGCATATGGGGAGGTGATTGAAGACACAGATCAGGGGACTAGTAGCACCTAGTGAGTCCACAACAAAATTAGGAGGGCAAAACCCAACTGTGCCGGACGTTGATCGAATGATCAAGGAAGTGACCAGGAGGATAAACCAAGGAAACAGGACAAGCTCAAACACACGACAACCGCCCACCCAAAAATGCGATACTTGTGGAGGTGACCATCCAACCCAGTGGTGCAACCTTCAACGATGGCCAGGAGTAAACGCACAACGAATATTGAAATAGTGTGCTACAGAACAAAAATGGAAAAACCACGAAACTTATGAATGTTTCTATTAATCAGAACTATGTCAGAGAGAGACAATACAGACCACATAGGGAACAACAACTTCCACCCCCTCCAAGGTACCAAGTGGGGCCAACTAAAGCAATCTTGGGTTAGGAAAAAGATCATCCTGTGTTGGGACATCAACCTCCTTTACCCAGGAAAATAGGACTATGGTAAGGATTTCTCAACCCATAGAACCACCTTCTGATCAGAGTATGATCTAGGTAGTCTCATACCGAGAAGATTCAGACAATACTTATGAAAGGGAAACTGATAGGAATGCATATGCTCCAGAGGGACATAATCCATGGATAATTCCGAAAGAAATGCCCGAGCCCTCATACATAGCACAACCAACCAAAAATCATTACTTGGTCGATGAGAATATGCTCATGTTTATGGCAAATCAGGGCTACAAACCTAGAGGCTACCCTCCTAGAACAGGACAAACGATGGGAGCTCATCAAGCTTCTCCACAACCTGTAGGACCATGCTATGAATGTGGCGGTGATCACTGGGCTAGAGTTTGTCCAAACAAAGGAGAGCGGGTGAAATTTTTTGGAATCTATGACGGATGCACGAATGACAATCTTATTCCACACTGCCCAAAAAACCTCGGAAACAAAGAAAAAGCAACCATGAACAGAATAGGGATTGTGCCAAGCTCAAGTGGATTAGAAACAGAACCGAACATTTCGATAAACGCGGTCACTAGAGCTCAAGCACATGAGGTAGCAAGGAACGTCCCAGCCAGCCAAACAGAGATAGACAACTTGTCTGTCCGAACCCCTAGAAAATCTTGGAAGGCAAAACGAAACAAGATGAAATCCAAAAGAGAAAAGGAAAAAATGGCATTGGAAACCAATTGCTAAAAACAGAGGAACAACTTCAAAGGGAAAGAGACCTTACGGGCAACAAGGAGATAAAGAAATTGCCGAAACTGCCATTAGGAGGGTCAGTCTTAGTAGACAAGGTGTTCGAACCTTTGGACGCAATTCTGAAAGCTTACGAGGCAAGGCTAAAGCCTAACCAAACCCAAGAGGATAGGTGGTTAACGTACCCTCATCTAGGCTATGAGAAAGAGAGGCTAAAGATGTGCAAAGAGCTCATTCAAGCCGCTCAAGTGTTTATGGAACCATCAGTTCCTACGACGCCAAAAATCGAGGTACTCATACGAGAAAAGATTCACGAGTTAGAGGGGAGGGGAATTGAAGAGAATAACCTACCCAATCTTGTAAATAAAACACCGTTGGATACGAGGGTGGTAGCCAATACAATAGATGGAATGCATTCTCAAGTACCACTGCCAATTCCGGAGGTAGAAGAACAATGGCCTCAAGAGCTATGGGAACATATTAGGAATAGAAAAGATGGAAGTGCCACACTTGTGTCAGCTCCTATCCCAAAAATCCACCTGGAGCATGAGCTCTACCCAAATGAAATCCGATCATTGTATGGCGATGCAGGCACATCGATATCGGAAGACAGTTAACCATAGTCGTCGAAGACTTTACCTTCATTTATTGGTAACCCTAAAAATTGATCTGCGGTAAGGAAAGTTCCATCTCAATGGAAAGCCAATCCTAAGATGATGGATACTAAAACTCTTCATGAGCTGATGTCATCCCCTATCCGTTGTACACTGACTCTGTCAGAGTTACTGAATATTAGACCACATCTTTGGGACGAGGTCGCAAAAAATTTGAAAAAATAGGGCTGGTAATTCCTTCACCTGAGGCTTCTCGAAACACACTAAAGACACAACCCTCGAAGAAAACTAAACATGAGCTAGTGCCAGTAAACAAGGTAGGGGACTGTTGTGAAGGTGAAGAAGGAAATACTACCCTACCGGTAGAGTACAAGAACATAAAATCGGTAGTGATCTTGGATAGTGGAGCCGGAATTTCCATAGCCACCAAGCAATGTGGAAAAAATGGAGAAAACCTGCTCTAAGAAAAACTAGAATGAAACTTCAACTAGCGGATGGGTACTTGGAGAGACCTATTGGCATCTTGGAGCAGATTGTAGTAACCTCTTGTGGAATTGCATAAGAACACACCTTCGCTATTATGAATTTCAATGAGAGCAGCAATTTTGACATCATACTAGGCAGACCATTCATGCGTCAGCTCAAAATGGTGCAAGATTGGGGCTACGACTATATCTATCTCAGGAACAAGGATGTCACTACAAAAATTAGTGTCACAGATCATAGCTATAGAGACGTAGAAAGAACCCCAGGAGAAGACTTACATTCTGACTAGGAAGGAGGAATACCGGCTTGGCTCCAGGTGACCGAGTGCCGATGCATAGTGGACGAAATCTCTATAAGAGACCTTGTCCAAACGGATGAAGAAGAACATTTTCAAGACTTGACAAATAAGACGCTAGAGGATAACGCGGACGATTAGCTGTCTAGTAGCTCGAGTCAGAGCATCAAACGGAAGGATCAACGAGTGATCTACTATGATTTCCCAAATCAAAACCCTCGAAGAGAACGCAAGTATCGAGATAAATGCAGAAACAACCACAACAAGCACAACAAGGACTCAGTATCTCTATTAACTAACAAAACACAGTACTTGAGATTAGTCGAATCGACTGGCTGCCTCAAGGACAGGATATCAAAGCGATATATGAAACCTGACTCAACCAAAAAGCAGTACTTGAGATTAGTCGAAGCGACTGACTACCTCAAGGACAGGATATCAAAGAGATATATGAAACTTGACTCAACCAAAACATCATCAAAACAAAAACCAAAAAAAGAGAAAAATACCAAAAATTGTTTAAGTTGTCCAAGATGGAGCGCAAAGTCAAATACAATGATTTGAAACGAGCTTTGGAGGAAGTTTGGACAACAGAAATGGAAACTGACAAGGAATCATAAATTCGATGCACCTTCCCACTATGAGAAGTATACCATTCAGGATAGGAAAATAGTGGTGCAAAAACCCAAACGAGATTCCAAAGAACCAGGAATTTCATATGATGGGCCTGAAAACACGAAAAGAATCAACTTAGCAGAACCAGGTGAGGAGCCTAAACCGGCATATATTGCCACGGACCTTACTGAAGAGGAAGAGCAACTTCTAGTCGATACACTCAGGCAATATAAAGATGTCTTTGCATGGTCATACAAAGATCTAAAGGGGATAGATCCTGAGATATGTCAGCACACGATTCCCCTTAAGAGTGATGCCATACCATGCAGACAACGTCTTTACACGTATATTGAAACTTTTGCAAAGAAAATCAAGGAAGAAATAGACAAACTGAAGGACGCTGAGTTTATCTACGAGATTGAGCATACTAAGTGGGTGTCCCCGATTGTGGTGGTACCCAAAAAGAATGGCAAACTGCGTGTCTGTGTAAACCTCAAACAAGTAAATGCAGCCACCATCAGGGATAACTACCCACTACCAATAAACCGATCATGTTATTCAGAGGGTAGTAGGGAAAGAGGCCTATAGCTGCTTGGATGGGTTCTCAGGCTACAACCAGTTGACGATTAAAGCAAAAGATCAGCATATGACAACTTTTGCGACAGAGTGGGGTATATTTGCATACAGGGTAATGCCTTTCGGCTTGACCGATGCCCCGGCCACATTTCAATGACTAATGACTCACGCATTCAAAGAATATCGCATACAATTTCTAGAGATCTACATGGATGATCTTTGTGTTCATTCCCATCGATGAAGTGACCACATCACTCATCTGGGAAAAGTCTTCGAAAAATACATAATGTATCGTATTTGCTTAAACCCAGAAAAATGCGTCTTCATGGTAAGACAGGGTAGAATTTTGGGCCACATTGTGTCCAAAAATGGAATTTCAACTGATCAAGAAAAGGTGCAGACAATTGCTGCACTACCGAGACCAACGAAGATAAAAGAAGTTCAAGCATTTATGGGGCATTGCGGATACTACATGCGTTTCATATATATGTACGTTGTAATAGCTAAGCCATTGTACGCCCTCATAACTAAGTTCGAATGGACTGAGGAATGTGAGCAGGCTTTCCAAAAACTGAAGCAACATTTAATTTCAGCTCCAATTTTGCAAGCCCCTGACTGGAGAAAAATATTTCATGTCCATGTGGATGCATCAGCCTATGCCATCAGGTGCATATTAGCCCAGCCAAGAGAGAAGAAAATGGATTTTTCCATTTGCTACTCTAGCCGGCAACTAAACAATGTAGAGAGAAATTATACCACTACGGAAAGAGAAGGTCTGGGAATGATCTATGCTGTCAAGAAATTTAGACACTACCTACTAGCAAACAAGTTTGTCTTCTTCGTGGATCATCAAGCACTGCTGTATCTAGTAAAAAAACCTTGCAACATTGGAAAAATTCTTTGATGGTTTATACTGTTGCTTGAGTTTGACCTATCGGTGGTCGTAAAAAAGGGGACCATACACCAAAGAGCAGATCATCTTTCACAACTATTTCATGGGGAAGCACCTGAGGGTGTTGATGATGACCTTCCTGATTCATATCTGTTTAACATAGAAATGGTGCCGAGATGGAGCAAAGAGGTCATTCCTCTACTCACAATCGGCTCATTGCAGATAGAAAGACAACCATCAATTATCCATCAAACACAAAATCTCCAACTTTTACCAGGACGGCTGTACAAACACGAGAAGGATGGGATACTGAGACTATGTATACAGCCCAAAGATACCACCTACTACCTCAAACAAGCTCATATACAAAATACGGGATTTTACACTAGTGAAACACAAACAGACCAACGGTTACAAAGACTGGGCATCTATTGGCCAAACATGGAACACAGTATCCATAAATATGTAAAATCTGGTGATAGTTGCATAATACAGCCCCCAATGGAACATGCCACCATGTTTCGTGTAGTACAAGCACCTAAATGGATTGCTCACATAGTTGAGTACTTAAAAAATAAAACCTTTCCAGCCGAATGGGGCACAACAAGAATGAAAACTGTCGAAGAAGAGGCCAAACACTATCTGCTCATTGACAACCAACTGTATAGGCGGGGAAAGAACAAACAATTACGGTTGTGTGCTACAGAAAGCGAATATTATGTCATCCTAGATCAAGCACACTTAGGAAAACCCGGGGGACACTTCTCTGCTGATAAAATGGCAAAGCTCGTGCTACATCAGTCATATGGTGGCCAACCCTGTTCATGGATGCAGCAACATATGTCAAACAATGTGATGAATGTCAACGCACAAAACCACCCCAAAGGAGAGATGAAATGCCACTGAGGCCAATGATGGGTGTACATGCTTTTGCCAAATGGGGCATTGCCATCATTGGTCCCATGATACCTCCAGGATACAAGACTCATGCATAATACATCATCGTAGCAACAAACTACATGACAAAATGGGCGGAAGCAAAAGCAACCCAAAAAAATGATGCAAGGACTACAACTCAGTTCCTTTTCGAAAACATGTTTACGCGGTATGGACTACCAATCAAAATAGTGAGCGATAGAGGAACACACTTTGTGAGCGACGTCATTGAGAGCCTCCTTGATGAATTCATGGTGGTCCATCACAAGTTAGCACCCTATCATCCGCAAGCCAATGGACAGGCAGAGATAACCAACAAAATCCTATGCACAGTGCTCACCAAGATAATGAGTGACTCGAGAAATGATTGGGATCAAAAGTTACACACGGCCTTATGGGCTTACCACGTAGATTTTAAAACTTCCATTGGAATGACTCCCTTTAACCTGATATTCGGTATTAATGCGATACTACCATTGGAATTCCTAATCAAATCCCTCAAAGTGGCAACACAATTAGGATGGACGGGCCATGAGCTTTCGGAGAGACTAGACACCCTAGAACAATTAGATGAAACTAGACTTAAAGCGATAACTGGGATATATGCTCAGAAAAAGCAAATGAAAGCTTTCCATGATCAACACGTGATTGGTAAGGAGTTCAAAAAGGGGATTACGTTCTCATGTATACCCTAAAATAGCACTCCAAAAAACTCAAAAAGCGAGGAATGGGGCCTTTTGTAATCCATGATATATTGCAAAGTGGGGCCATCAAACTTGCAACATTCGCAGGAGAGGAGATGCCTAATTGGACGAGTGGTTGCAGGTTAAAGAAATATCTTCTTCCGCTGACACCAGAAGAACTCGCAACACTCCATGCAGCAGCTCAGCGCAAACGTTAAGCGCAGGACATTCGGGAACAAGCACAACAGGAAGTCAAACTCATATTAAAACGTAGGGAAGAAGCAAACTTCTAGAGGAAAGAACAATAGGACATGGCTATTAAGAATGCTCTGATAGCATCCATACAAACGACGGCTACATGGTTAGGAGGAATGGATCTACGCATTCAGTTACAACTTGCCAACGGCACCATCGAAAGAGTGTTAGTGGACATAGGGGCCAGAGCTAATGTATTAACTACTCCACTTTTAGAAAAATCACACAGGAACCTCTAATGCCCAACACTATGGGGTTCAAAATCGCAAAGAAAGGTACTATGGACAGTCTAGGCCAAA
Organism: Adiantum capillus-veneris; assembly: GCF_014529385.1. NCBI lineage: Eukaryota > Viridiplantae > Streptophyta > Polypodiopsida > Polypodiales > Pteridaceae > Adiantum > Adiantum capillus-veneris. The sequence continues at coordinate 30,023,376 of NC_140953.1, read as the reverse complement.
TAAATTTTCCAATCACCATTGATGGGATATTTTATCCACATCAATTTCATGTGGTCGAAGATCAACATCTTAACGAAGCAGTTATTCTGGGAGTGCCGTGGATGCGCTTTTATCAAGCCACACCAAACTGACAGGACAACAATTTACTCATCGAACATGAGGGCCAATCTTTAGCCACGCCATTCGTACAAATGGACCATGTATGGGAACCTCTACCATCCCCACATGCAGCAACTCAACGATCATCCACCACCATGGTCACAAAAATATGGGTTAAGAAATCAATCATAGAAACGAAGCTTAGGCAATTGTGGATACCTAAACGACAAACCAATACACGTAAACCTACATTGCCTACATAGAAATTAAACCACCACAAATTGCCCACCGCTATTGTCAAACGGGCTAACCCAATGGACCACTATCTTCGACATCCAAACACACTCAAATGGGTATAGCAACCAAAACAACCTAGCCTTCACGATGCCTCTTCTAGCGGGTCCATACCTAAGCAATTTCGATGGCAACCCAAAAAATGCCAAAAAGCAACCCCACCGGCAACATCAAAACTTTTGTAGGTCACAGTCAAACACAAAGCGCGTCTTCTCCAATTACTATTGTTCGGACCACGAAACTTCCAAGGAACCTTGCCACCAACAGCCACTAAACATATTGATCAACACCTATCTCTTGCACAACATTTTGTTTTCCCATGTATATCCTCCATCAACATCATAGAGCCACACTATACGACTATGCATAGACACGTGCTTTATTCTCAAGCACTCTGACACATGTTCGTTGCAGACGACTCACTCTAGGAAGGGGGGAAATGCGGCTGGATTATCATTTGTATATACCATTATTATCATCTTACTTCTTTTCTTTTCTTTTCGTTTCCTTTCCTTTTCTTTAAAAAACACAAGTTTTTAAGAGCTTGACAGACTCTTAGTTGGCATAATCATGAGCCATACCGTCACCACCTAATACCTATAATAAGAGTATGTATATAAGGGAGGCGACACTAATTTTGGCTAATTTTGGCCGACTAATAATCATTGTAAATAATTTTCTTTTACAAAAAAGCAAAAAATGACAAGTAATCAACAAAAAATTGATAAGTCGCGAGCCAGGAAGGTCAGAATCTACTTTTGAAAGCAAACGCCAAAACTTCAAAGCGAAGACTTCAAACATGGAAAATATGGGAAAATTCAACACAAGATGAATTTTGAGCCAACTTCTAAAGGATCAAAACTGCAGATCGAACGCCATTTGTAAACCGAGTGTCAGAATGACGAATGGTTCGAACCGCAGGTGATATGAACAACAAGATATGAGCAATGAAGGTAAGTATAAATGGGACATCCCGGCTAGACTGGGATCATATAGTCAAAAGGGGCAACAGAAGCTCATTCGCATTCACACACACACACACACACACACACACACACACACACACACACACACACACACACACACACACACACACACACACACACACACACACACACACACACAGAGAGAGAGAGAGAGAGAGAGAGAGAGAGAGAGAGAGAGAGAGAGAGAGAGAGAGAGAGAGAGAGAGAGAGAGAGAGAGAGAGAGAGAAATCCACAGGAGCATATGGTTTTCGGAGTTGCTTTTGCCCACTGCGACCACCTCGGTGGATCTCACTACACCAGATTTGACAACTATGATCATTAACCTTGCAAGAGCATGTGTGTGTGACCACCCATACTGCATCAACAGTACCAAAACAACAAATCGAAGCAGTACAAGGTCACAAAATCGGCAAACTAACAGGGCCAATGAGGAAGTCCAAAACCCATCAAAAACAAGAAAAACTTCATCAATAGACCCCAACTAGCTGACAGAATCAGCCAAGCTAAAACCAACAGAAAAAATTGCTGGAACATGGATCGCGATCCATGTTTCCCAAACCCTAAAATCATGGAAACTTCTACAGGAGCAACAATAGAGGGTCAGGAACAAACTCCTATGACTGGTTTTTAAAAAAGCATCCCAACATGGATCGCAATCCATGTTCCTTTTTGCAAAAATCATAATAAAAGTGGCTCACTAGTTGGACAATGTACAAATAGTCCTTGTGTTGCAAAATGATCACAAAAAGTGCTCTAAAGATCATCAAATCCACCTGGATTGCTACTTTCAGTTTAAAAATGGTCTTTTGGTCAATTTACTGCTAAAGTTATTTGGGAAACTTCACACTCTCCTCGAAGCCTATCAACAAGCAAATGTAACCTAAGAATGGTGATGGGATCAAATCTAAGCAAAAGTTTACTTAAAAAATGGTGAAACTTGCAGGATTCAGTTTGCCTTCTCAAAAGAATTCAATGTCTGGGAGAAACTACCAAGGAACCAAGAAAAGCTATGAACTACAGACCTAAATCATCAGAAATCAAAGCAAGGAGAGATCTCAGGCAAAAGATGACTCCAAAAGTGGTTGCCAGAAACAGATTTGGTCAAAACGGAAAAAATATGGCCATAAACTGAAAAATGGGGCAAACTATGGAAAAACATGTCCAAAGTTGAAAAAATTTCACCAGTGTACTAGGAAGAGGAAATCTATATTCCGAGCGAACAAAATCGAGCGACACATTTTTTCGAGCGAAGCTTGTCAAAAACTTGATACAAATACAGATATTTGCTTGCTTAATCTCTCTAGGCTAACAAAAAGTAGCTTGTCAAGGGCATGATGGTATGTTAAAACTCTAGCTCCTCCTTGCCCCTAGAATAGCTCTAGTTTCGTTGGTGTAGCACGATGCACAAACTCATGAGCACACAAAAAAACACAAAATACATGTGTTTGCTTCGCTTGCATGTTTCAAACCAATGCAATCCTATCAAGGAACACCTTGGTTATTTTTGAGCTTTAATCTCTCATGTTTTCCATCTTCAAATTTACAATGAAAAGATCTAGGTTGTGCTCCACTTTGCCTTGAAGGTGTCTACTGGTAGGTGCTACTGCATTGCTACCTCAACATCTCAACCTCCCATAGAAGAAGGCAAGTTTCTTCATCCACAACCTATGTCTGAAGGGTAGGCCCAGGAGGTCTAACAATCGCTTCATCAATATTCCAAGCATGAGTGTTGCTATTGTTGCAAAACCACAAAAATCCCTCCACAAGCCCTCTCTCTTGGTTTTGTGCCCATTGCTCGATATTTCCTCCTACCCCAAAATTAGGGTTTTGAAAACCCATTTTTAGCATTACTTGAGCTTGTATTTATAGATCTACCATGCAACATGCATTCTTACCAGGGAGAACATCGAAACATGTAATTTCTTGCCACGTTTTTTTCAACAAATTGCCCAGATTGTTCTAGGCAGATGCTATTTTGGCCATATCTTTAACTCAAGTCTATGGTTGTATATTTCAAGAGTTTCTTTTGGATCAATAAATATTGGAGGTGTTTTGCGTACACTCTTTTCACTTATTGAATCTCTATCATCTCTGTTCTTGAAATTTGCATTTCAAAAACTATCGATTGAGTTGTATCTACTAGTCTTTTACTAGAGGCAGTCTCAGATTGTGTGCTCATAAATTAGGTTGCAAGGTTTGTCATGATTGGTCTTGTGGATGTATGCATGTCCTTCAAGTAGGTATTGTAGTGCACACTTTGTAGCACTACCAAAGACGTATTTGCACATGTGGATTCATAAAGGCCTATGTTTGATTTGTCACATATTGAAACATGTAAACTTGCATGTTTTCCTCCTTCTCAAGTATCTTTTTCTTGGCTCCACCAAAGTAGAGATTGCATATTGCAATTCATTTTCCATTGCCTCATCTACCATTAATTCTCTAAATTTAGGCCTAAAAAAACCTTGATCAACCACAAATTTAGTAAGCATGTTCCATAACTCAAGCATGCTCCACAACTTTATTAAGCATGTTCCATGACCAACAAAAGGTGCAACTTGATGCTCGATGAACTCAACCTTCTAAAACTAGGAAAATTCATGATCTAGCGTGTAAAACATTTTGTTTACTTCATTGTAGTCGAGTTCAAGATTCACGTGCTCATCAAACAATGTTAGTGATCTCAATGAAAAATTGGAGTCTCTCAACTATCGATCATAAGCACCAATTTTTGCCCACGTGTAGGGCCATAGATGATAATATGCCGACCCATTTGTTGGCCTGAGCTTCTTGTAGAGAAAAGATGACATTGCTTCATACATAGAAAAATTATATTGTCAAAAGATGAGATTTATTCTTGAGAATGGTAAAATAGTAGTATAATATGTGACACCCCAATTGGAAGTAAATTTGGCCCGAAGTCTCTTTTTCAACAAGTCTTAGGTAATGTGAAAGAGAATGTGATCAAGACACCAAGATCTTTTTGTTCTTGCTCTTGTGTGACTATGGAACTCTTCCTTGACTAGCCCTTCGGTCATGTGCAACACTTGGTGTTCTACTTTTCTCTTGTGTGACTATGGAAGATTTTCTCTCTCCCTTGACTAGCCCTTCAGTCATGTGAAACACTTGGGATTTTATCTTGTGGTTGGGTGCTTCTATCTCTGATTGAGCTGCTGGCTTTTCACAGTTTACCCAAGACCCACCAAAGCTCCAAATCTTTCACCGCAGCAATCGCATACATTAGTTTTGGACCCCTCACAAATTGGCTACTTTTGCCTTCATTTCTCCCTCTCCTTCCTTCTCTATCATGCCCGAGACAGTGCACAAAATTGTCCCGTGGACTGTTTCATGCAATGTAATGTGCTGGAAAGCGTGCCTCGACTTAGCCTTGAACCGGTTGAGAAATCAAAACATCCGATAGAAAATAGAGTTAAATTGCAAAAGAAATCAAAACATCCGATAGAAGATAGAGTTAAATCCCCCCCCCCCCCCCCCCCCCCCTCTCTCTCACACACACACACACACACACACACACACACACACACACACACACACACACACACACACACACACACACACACACACACACACACACACACACACACACACACATGTGGGTTTCGCTCAATTTTACCATTTGCTCGATAAAGTTTGCTCGGTGTTTGGTAAGACTCTACTAGGAAAACCTATAGGAACAAATGTGCACAAGAACTATATCAGAATTCTTCCCAACATGGATCGCGATCCATGTACCTTTTTGCCCAATATAAGTAAAACCCATGCCATCTGATTCAGTATGATCAAGAAAGCCAAGCCATGGAGTTTCAAGCCATTTGAATCCCAAAATCCACTTCAAAAAGCCAAAATCTCTAAATCTGTACATGATTTCCAAAATTCAGCCCAAGTGTCAAACCATTGATCCAAATCCCAAAATTTTTGGACCAAGTCATAATCAAGATGAACCCTACCAGATGGTATCATCAGATTTCCAAAATATTGCCCAGCATGGATCGCGATCCATGTACCTTAACCCCTTAATTCAGAGAAAATTGCTCAGTAGCATCCCTTTATGCCCAGGAGCAACTTTCCAAGGTTAGAATTCCCAACATGGATCGCGATCCATGTTCCTTTTTGCCAAAATCCATCTGTTACATTACAGTCTTGTGCCTATAGTAATCCTAGGTGCACTGGTGAAATTTGGAGTAGTTTTGACAAAGTTAAGCTCACTTTTTCAATTTATGGTCAAGTTTACACTTTTCGACAATTTTGATCAATGGCTAAAACCTGATTTCACTTGCAAAAATTGGCAACAGGATGCCTCGAAGGAAAGCACAGAGGGAGTGGAATGTGGCACCCTATGAGATAACCGATATCTCATCAAATGAGAAAGCTCATCTCACTGAACAAGTACTTGAAGCAATTCCGGCAAACATCTTCATCGAAAGGTTTCAAGTAGCAGACAGAGACATTGTAAAGACCACCATGTTTCCACAGGAAATGTAGACTTTGTACCAGAAACCAGAAGTGCAAGCAAGGGTCAGGTGCCTACAGCTCGACAACTTCTTACGACTGCCTCCTTGGGGAACAGACTTCAGACGAGCTCACGAGCTAATAAGTTCAATTCGATACAATGGGGAAGCAACTCTGACAGACAAGGATGGGGCAGTCGTTAAGGTAAAAATTATTGCGGAAATTATCAATGAAGCCCTCCACCTGCTCTGCAGGGGACGCACAATCTATTGTAGAAAACGAAGGCAATAAACAATGGTAAATCCTTTTCAAAGCAACGAGGCCACAAGCTGACGTATCAGGACCTAATCTACTCAAAAAATGGAACTGCCATTGCATCTTATATCACAACATTTCAAGGTGCAGAAGCCGCCTAGATATACCGAACCTTTGTTGCATATGGTAGTGGTAATGGCGATGGGCTTGGTTGAAGGCAAGGTGGTCAGTTGCGACTTTGGAAACTACCTTCTTGACACGATTGTGGAAGCAAACTTGAAGGGCAGTCAAAGAAGTAAATCTTACATGAACGGGGGACCAATGATCACACGGATAGCCTATCAAGCACTGGGAATGATCAAGGATCTACCACCTGCCGAAGCGTAGATAGATCTAATCCACAGATCCAAAAGAGTTGCAAGACCAGTGGTAGGACCTTCTACAAGGCCGAATCCAGTAGTCAAACAGACAAGGCAAAGTGCACCTCTAAGGGATTCTGACAGCGAGAAAACTGAGTCAGATGCTCGGAGTAGCCAGGAAGAGGGGTCCCACCCAAGAGATACTCCTTCTGAGTACCAATCTTCGAAGGAGGAGCAGGATAGCCCATACACCCTGGGATATACCTGGTTGAAGAAAAAGGATGCACATTTGGTAGAAGCTATCCCCATTACTCATGCCAGGAGGACAATGAAAGAGGCTCAGGCATTGAGTGAAAAGCTCCACCAACAAAACAAAGATTAATATCAAACCCAAGAAACAGAAGCGGATGATGAGAAAGAAGACGATGAAGCTGAGAATGCTCCACTGATACACAGGCAAACAGGAGCTTTGGAAAGGATCAAGCAACAAAAGAGGAAGGAAGCTGAAGAAAAATGGAAAATTGCCAGCGCCATGCGGTAGCGCATTCACAATGAGCTCAAGCGAAAGATGGAGCATAGGCAGCAAGAAGAATCAAAGAAGCCACGTGTCGATGATCTAGAATCATCTGACGAATCTAGTAAGAATAAAAAAGAGGAAAGTCACTCGCAAGGAGAGGAACAACATGACACACAGGACCAACAAGGTCAAGACCTTGGTTCTCCCAAGGATGCTGAGACACTTTCAGAGACTTCAAAAAAAGAGAAAGGAGAAAGTGCAAGACGGTCGGAGCAAGGGGTCGAAGGAAAGCAGACAGAACAGCAAACGGATCAAAAAACAGAGTCACAAACAAAGCCTGCCACAACCTCTGATGCTTTAAAAGATGTGAAATAAAAGGAAAAGCAAGCTGAGGTGGCTGAGCAATCGGATCAGAGCCGAAAAGACCAGCATGGGCCAAGATCGCCACGCACACAAGTGACCATGAAAGAAGGAGCGGAGATAGTTAAGTCATTTGACATTGATGATCACTTAGAGCAGATCAAACTGCAGTTCCAATGTCAAGGGGCTCTTTACAACCTAAAGGATCTGGAGTTAGAAGACAACAAAAAAGAAGCATCTAGAGCAGCAGCAGAATCCTTGCAGTTAAAGCAAAAACTCGAAGCACTAAAGAACGCACAAGTCCAGGCACAATCGGAGTTGCACAGAGAACAATAGAATGCAACGTACTATTACAAAGAAGTGCAACAATTCAACGAGGAGAACTCCACATTGCAGATCAAACAGCAACGCCTCGAGGAGGAGCTAACCAGAGAAAAGGAACAAAATGAGAAGCTGCAAGGCTTGTATGCAGTGGTTAGCAGGTCTCTAACTCAGCTCTTGGCCATACAGGAGACACCCTCCTCTTCAATGATGACTGCAGGATCTACTTCCTTGAGCCAGGAAATCAAAGAGTTGAAAGAGGCCCTGAAACAAGAGAAATATGATAGACAGATCATGACGGCAGGTCATAGGGCCCTACAACAGGCCAAGGATGAGAAAATCAACGACTTAAAGAGGCAACTGGCTGAGGTAAGAGGGGAATTAGCAGCTTTGAAAGCCAATCAAACAAAGTATTAGCAGGATCCAGGGGAATTTGAGCAGGGAGAAGGATTCGAACAATCAGCGTTTGAAACTCATCAAACTGAGATGCCCACTATGAGCATTAGAAAAGGCACGCAGGAATCTGCAGTTCCAGTTACGACATCCACCTCAGAGTCAGCAAAAGATGAAATTCAGCACTAGATCGCACAAGTAAAGGATCCTTCACACAATGCGTATATGCAATATGAACTAAAAGTGCTGGAATTGCCTGCCCTCCTCATGATCACTCTAGATGAGGTAGCAAAAAATCATGGACACGAGATGATCGCACTACCATTGATGTGGCAAGAAGTTCGATTATGGCAGCAAAAGATGCTCTCGAACTTGAACCAAATAGCAGAGGGGACTACAGAGAGGTTTCGATTACGGTCCTTCAGATTCAAGCCATCCTCGACAATCAACCACTCTGGCAGAAAAAATGGTTCGATCAACGACCAATTGATGAAACATATTACAGGAACACCCCCCAGTATCTCAGGATCGACCCCACTTACTGTCTCATCAATAGACGACGATCTTGGGATAGATTTTATAGTTGGCAAAGCAAAAGACCGGCAGTACTGAACTACTCGGTAATCACCCGGTAATCACAAAACCGCTTAATAACAACCCCCCATCCGAGCATTACATGGTGCAAACTCTAAAAGGAGTAATCAATATGATAAAAGAGATCCCAAATCTTTCTTTTCAGATGCTTGTAAAGATTACCAAAATGCTCATCACGTGCATTACAACTTTCAGAGACACTGAAGCAGCAGAGCATCCCTGGCAAGTTTTTGTTGAGGGTACGCGGGGTATTTGTTGGAATGTGGAGACAGAAATCCCCAACGGAAATGTTATCATGGGATTATATGCAAGAGTCACGTTTCTGCCCTCTCATTACATGCAGAGCTTCGAGGAAGCTTTTATGACAGGTTTCTTTGAAGTGAAATCTTCCATATTCAATCCATTGATGAAAGATCTGCCAGCCCACCACATCGCCTACCAAAGTACCATCAGCAATAATCCCTTCAGAGGGATGGCAACCAAAGTCAAGATTGAAGCAATAGCTCAAAAATTCAAAATCTCACTGCAACGCTCGAAAGAAAACAGTAAAGTAAACTCACTCAGAGACAACTTGCACGAGGACGTGCAATGAATAGGAAGGGGGGAATGTTTGGTGGATACAGGCGCATACATGCATATGCACACGAAACCTTGTGGACACTCTATTTAAAAAAAAAAAAACCATGTAGTTCAACCTAAGATGAGTTGTAATCATGATGTGATTAGACCATACCCTCTTTATTTCTCTGAGTCTACACCCTTGTAAGAGGCCGGATGGACATGGGAAAGCCCCCTAACTTTTAAAGTCAAAACCCTTAGTTTTGAGAAAAGAAGCATCATTAGCTGGAGGAAATAAAAAACATGCACCATGGAGGCTTCTTGTGACTACAACTTGTAATCTTCTTTTCTCCTGAGCTGGTAATCAGAATTCTATTCCGAATAGCACATTGCGTTCCTTGTCTCTTGCTCTACAATCTAAGTGTAATCATTTCCAATCCTGCTGTGGTTTGCAACGTATTGTTTGTGAGCTAAATGCATTGATTTGGGGGTTAAAATGGTTGTTTTCTGATGTTTTGACCATGGATAAGTGTTTCTATGCTGAAGGAAGATCTTTCCAAGTACTTCTATTTCAGTTTTCTGCACATTTTTTGTGATGGATCGTGATTTATGTACCTTCCCAGATGGTGACAGAACTTGGTAGGATTGAGCCCATAAGTGTTGTGATACCTCTCCTTAAGTTTCATGGCATTCCAGATTCGTTTGGATACCGAAAAGGCGTGATGATGTTAAGTGGTGAGATTGGATGCATACTGATTGCCTGACTAGGAAGTGGTTGATTTGCTTTTGTCGTAGAACGAGTAGCCCTTGACTTCACTTTGGTGAGATTGACACTCTCATTAAGTCTCTGTGCCCCATCCCGAGTCGCTTCCTTGCATATTGACATTATGTTAGTACAAAAGAGCTATGTTGCAGACGTCCGTTGCGGCGACCCGCTACCACTTCCCTCTATGAAATTTTGTCTTTTGGCATACAACACATTTAGAAACATACTCTTGTATGTTTGCTTTCATGGTAGGCCAATAGAAATATGTTTCAATCCCCTTTAGGGTAAACTGAATCCCTCTATGCCCTGCATAAGGAGGAGCATGAGATTCATACATTACTTTCTCACGTAGTGAGCTAGTAACGCATAGTCTATTGCCGTAGAGAAGATAACCATCTTGTAGAGTAAATGGTTCCTCTTTCTTCCCTAGTGCAAGGGTTGAAACCACATCTCTAAAATTGGGATCTATATCATACTCATCTATCATAGAAGATAGATCATTGTGAGTTGCTATGGAAACCGCATTCATTCTCGGTCGTCTTGAGAGTGCATCGATTACTTGATTATGCTTGCCAGCAATGTGAGAAATATGAAAATGAAATTGCAAAAGAAAGTTTGCCCACCTCATTTGTTTGTCGAAGAGCTTGGTCTATGTCATGAAGTACTTAAGACTTTGGTGATCCGTTCGCAGAATGAAAGGAGTCCCCAATAAATAGTGCTGCCATGAGTCTAAGGCATGTAGAACTGCAAGGAGTTCCTTTTCATATATGCCTAGAGCTTGCTCAACAGGGTCGAGCCTTCAACTTTCATAGCCTATGGCGTGCCCTTTTTGAAGCAAAACAGCCCCAAGGCAATCACCACAAGCATCGCATTGGACCTCAAATGGCTTTGAGAGATCCCGTAGTGTAAGCACAGGTTGAGAGATAAGCTTTTCTTTAAGCTTTTCAAAAGCATTGTTCTCCTTGGAGACCATGTGTACCTAACGTTTTTCTTTGTTAGGTCATGTAATGGTCCTGCTATTAGTGAGAACTTCTCTATGAAGCGTCTATAGTATGCGCACATACCTATAAAGATTCTTAACTCATGAAGATTCCTTGGTTAGGCCATCCTTTTATTACCTCTAACTTTGATGGATCCATTTGAATGCCATCTTGAGAGATAATGTGACCTAAATACTGAATCTCTTGCAAGAAAAATTCACTTTCCTTTCAATTAACATAAAGTTTATTCTCTCTTAGAACTTGAAATATTACCTGGAGGTGTTTCTTGTGTTCGTCTAATGAATTAGAGTAGATGATGATATCATCAAAGAACACTCCAGTAAAGGTTCCATGAGGCATGAATAGCTTCTCCATCAAGCGGTTGAATGTGGCTGGTGCATTGGTCAAACCAAAAGGCATGACAATGTATTTGTAAAGACCAAACATAGTGCGAAATGCGGTCTTTACAATGTCTTGATCAATTATCCTTATTTGATGATAACCACTTTTTAGGTCAATCCTACTGAAGTAGGTGGACCCTTGTAGCTTATCAAATAGGTCCTCTACCCGTGGAACGGGAAACCTATTCTTGATAGTGATCCTATTCAGTGCTCTATAGTCGACACACATACGATATGTGACGTCTGTCTTTTGCACTAGTAGCACATGAGAACAAAATAGAGATGAGCTAGGCCTAGCCATGCCCTTCTCAACTAGCTCATGCACTTGCTGCATAATCTCCTCTTGTTGAGCTTGAGAAACTCTATAAGGAGGTTTGTTAGGCGGTGTACTTCCTGGAAGAAGTTCAATTGCATGGTCATCATTACCTCGTTTAGGAGGTAGCTCACAAGGGATGTTATCAATAAAGACATATTGAAACCCCTTGAGAAAATTGAATAACTCTAATTCCTTTTGATTGTGTATATTTTCTTTTGCTAAAACATTAGGTTCATTTTGAGAATCTTTAACAAAAATCATGTACACGGAAATAGAGCTCTTTATTGACTTGTTGAAAGCTTGTGTATGTACAATGGGTATAGTGTTACCCATTTCCTTAGCATCTATATATATATCTTTTTCCCTGAACTTAAAGGAGATTCTCCTTTTAGGGAATTTGACATTGGCAGCCATGCGATCAAACCATGTTGCCCCTAGGATTACATCCTCATGCTTGAGAGGAGAGATAAAGAAGTCCTCTTTGTCCACATAGCTTTGGACATGGAGCCTCAATTTCCCGATTAAGGGAGTGGAAGGTTCTTGCACCTTGAAAGCACCATATGCGGGTAGGACATCTCCCATCTCGTAGGCTTGTATGCCTAGCTTGGTGCCAACTCTATAGATATAAAATTGTGAGTAGAACCAGGGTCAAAGAGAATAAAAGCATCATGTTCTCTTACCTTTCCCCAAGCATGGCATAGAGGAGATCCTTTGTGATGAATTTCCTCCTCTTGGATTTCAACCAAGGTAGCTCTAGGAGGTTCATGGCAAGTGTTCTTTTGGAGACAAGCGCGGTATGCATGCCTTTGCTCGCTGCACTTGAAACAATGGTTATCCTTGCGATAATGCTCAAGCCCTTCAGGAGAGAGTTTATTTTTGCCTTTATAAACTCCCTTCTCTTTAGCTTTGTTGGAGTGGCCCTTAGGAGACTTTTGGACATTGTCCTTCCCCTTAGGCTCATTGGAACCCTTATTTTCCGTGGGCTTATAATTTCTTTTAGCTCCCATTTGGAAATTGATTCGAGAGGCCACCAGAGTATGGTGTATAACCGCTGATATGGTGCGTGGCCTTTGGGAGTTGACATACTCCACCATTTCTTCAGTTAAGTCCTCACAAAATTGTTGCTTTTTCTCTCCAAAATCCAACTTTTTGAAGACAGTGGCTTTGAGTTGTAGGTCCCAAAGCCTGTCTACATATTTGTGAATGGATTCATAGGGAGAGAGCTTCAAGCTTCGCCATTCGGTGAGTATTCTGTCTTTGGCATCACTGGCCAAAAACTGCTTCATAATGGAAGCTCTTAAAGCTTTCCAGGTTTGTGGAGCTTCACCATTGGCCTGTAGGCTAGACCACCATTGCCTGGCAGAATTTTGAAAGTGCATAGCTACATGCTGTAGCTTAGAGGACTCCATGAAGCCCTCATCTCCAAACGCCGCATCGAATTGTTGGTAAAGGCCAAGACTTTGTTTGCAGCACCAAAAGTGCCATCATAGGTAAGGAAAGAGATGCTCTTCCCTCCCTCTTTGAACTTCTTGAGCTTGGATGACCTCTTCCACGCGGCATAGGATTTCCTATGGCCTCTTCTTTTTGATGGTTCAAAGGTTGCACCATCACTTTCTTCAGAAGATAAAGAATTTGAGGAAGATGGCGAAGAGGGTGACCTCTTTCTCACCTTTTTCTTGCCTTGATCTTCGTTGTCTTCACCATCACTTTCATAAGAGGAAGAGGATGGAGAAGATGGAGAAGAGGATGTCCTCTTTCTCACCTTTTTCTTCTCTTGCTTTTTGTCATCCCTCTTTGAAGTATGGTGTGGAGAAGTACGCGATGGTCTTCTCCGTTTTGGAGGTGATGGAGAGCGTTTAGCCCGCTGTCTTTGTGGAGCCATCTCCGTCGAGGTGGCGGGAGACTCACTTCTTTCTCGTTCCTTCGTTGGAGGCTCTTGAGTTCTCCTTTGAGAACGAGATGCGTAATCAAGGAGCAAATTTCAGAGCCCTTCATAGGGATCCTCTTCTTCTTTCCGAATCAAACTAGGCCATACATACCCCTCTTGCAAGATCTTATGCAAGGTGATCTTTAGAGCAAAATGGCCGCCACATGCACCTTCATGATTCTCTTCCAACACTCTATAAAGCTCCTCCCGCCAAGGTACACGTCACAACACGAGATCAACCCCTTTCATGTATAAGACATCACCAATCAATTTGTACCTGGATGCTCTACGCACAAAGCCATACTTCTTAGACTTCTAAATGTCCTTTGGAATGATTCCTGTTAGCAAAAACTCCTCTTCTTGAGCCAAACTTTCCCGGCCATGATAAAGAGGTAAGTTGGTTCTCAACACAAATAGCTCCCCAATCATACTTTGAGTTGCTTCATGTGCCTCTCCATTTAGAGCACGTTCAATGTGTCTGATGCTCCATGCTTTGAACTTTTTTAACAGGCCTTTAATTCTGAAACACATTTCCTTCAATGAGGTGTTCTTGCTCTGCCACACACCCATCACTTGCTTCACAACTAACAAGGCATCAACTTTTATGCTCAACCTTCTAATCCCATGCTTCAAACAAATGTGTAATCCGGCTTCCAAAGTAGCATATTCAGCCTCATTGTTACTATGCGCATCCAACTTGAACCCTCTCTTGCATACTAGCTTCCCCTCTAGATCATAAAGTGCTATACCCCCTGAAGCCGCATCAGGGCTCTTTCTATATGAGCCATCAAAGAACAACACATGTGCATTGCTGATCTGTGGAACTTCTTCGACTACCTTTCTCACCACCTCTTCCTTAACAAGAAGGGGATTCTCCTTGTAAGTCAACAAATCAGCTAGGGTAGCCCTTGTACTGTCTTCCACTAGAAAAGAGAACTCAAACTCTTGCAGCTCAATTACCCATTTCTTGACCACATTTGACATGTTAGTGCCATTAATTAACTATGGAAAAAAGGCGTAGCTTGTCAAGAAAACAAAAGGTCGTAGTAGCAAGTAATGACGAAATCATGGAAAAGCAAATATTATGATGGCCATCACTAGCTTTACTTCCGAGAAATTTCTCTTTGCTACCAGCTTCACTCGGCTTGCACAATATACTGGCCTCATATAATAGTTGCCCTTCCCCTTTTGCAATAGCATGGCTCCAATGGAATCATCCCCTATTGATGGATTTACATAAAACACTTGCTCCCAATCAGGAGGCTGCATGGTTGACAACCCCCCATAGCACCTCTTTCACCTCTTGAAACACTTCTTCACACTTCTCATCCCATTGCAATGGATCATGCTTTGCCACTTGTTGTAATGGATAAAGGAGTTGTGAAGAGAAAGGAATAAACCGTGCCATGTACTTCACTTTGTGTATAAAGGTTGCCAATTGCTTTGTACTTGTAGGTGATGGAAGAAGAATAATAGACTTAACCTTGTCTAGATCAGCCTCATTGCCATTTTCTGACACCATATGGCCCAATAACTTCACCCTTGGCTGTGCTAGATGACATTTCCTTGGATTTAGTTGTCCTCCACATTCATCATATCGAGCCAATACCATTTGCAACTTCTCATGGTGTTCAACCCTATTGCTGTAGACACAGAAGTCGTCCATAAAAGCTTTAACACAACTACCTATGAATGGTGCCAATACCCAATTTGCTCTCTCTTGATAAAAGGATGGTCCATTTGTCAACCCAAATGGCAATACCGTATAACAATAACAAACCCACGGCGTAATGAAAGTTGTCTTTGTTTGGTCTTTAAGAGCAATCTTTAATTGAAAATAGCCTGAAAAACCATCACACACACTGTACCTCTCATAACCTGCCACCCACTGAATCCAAGATCTGATCTCGATGAATGGAAGAGGGTATGGGTTCTTCTTAGTGGCTGCATTTCAGGGTTTAAAATCTACACAAATCCTCCACTTCCCATCCTTCTTTGGGCTGACTACTACTGGACTCACCCATTCTGTGGTTTCCATTGGGACTATGAACCCTGCCTTCAATAACTTGTCCACTTCTTCCCTCGAGGCTTCCATTTGCTCTTGACCCATCCTTCTTAGCCTTTGCCACACTGGCTTAGCACCTTCTTTCAGCTCTATATGCATCTCTTCGCCCTCGAATACTCTGATCTCTTCATATGAAGTAATGAACAAATCAGGAAAACTAGCCAGCATGTGCAAATATATCTCCTTCTCCATAGCTGAGAGGTCTCCACTGATCATTTGTGTCATCAATTCCTGCTTCTTTGACAACTCAACCTTGGTTTGCATCAGCCCTTCAATCACTTCATAAGGCCCTTCACTTTCATCTTCGATCTCATTTGCAAATGCAACTAAACCAGACTCCTGGATTTCTTTGTCCATCAAAAGAAATGCAACATCAACATCCTCATCACTGCTGGTAGTACTATCACTGTCCTCATTGGTCACCGTGGAATAGTCTTCATCACTAGACTCATCCTCATCTTCATAAAGCTCCTCCAATCGTTTCCTTGTGTCCATATTATATAGCTTTTTGGAACCTGTCTTTCCATAGAGGCTAATCCTACCACGTCTCCAATCTTGAACAGCTCCCACTGCACGTAACCATGGTCTAGCCAGTATAATAGGATACGCTCCCAACCTCGCTGGCATCACATGAAAGTCAACCACTACCTTTGCATCATACGTCTCCACTTCTAAGCTCTTTACAACACCCAAACATTTTAATTTTTGATGGTTTGCTAATCTAATCCGAAAACCTGACACCCCAGTCCACTGTGAGACCCATCTTCTCAACGCATGAGTGTGTTATGACACATATTTGGACTGGGTTCTACAAGATGGCGAGTGAGTTTTTTCGAGCGATGAGAAAAACGAGCATCCCTCAATAAAGTTGTTTGTGAATTAGAGATATTTTTTTCAAAAGTGATAAGAGAAAATAGACATGATAAGTGTGCTTTTCATGTGGGAGGGGGTTGACCCTTGTTTTACAAACTAACAAGGGGTTCAAATGTCTAGGCAGGGGTTAACCATGCATAGTTGGTGTGACTCAGCCCAAATGGCTAGAGTTTGCCAAACTGCACCACTTAAATATTCTAAAATACATGACAACAATTGTGGATGTTGACAACGTTGATTACTACATAGGGAGCCAAGTTGAAGAGGCGCAGGTTTTGGCTTTGAAAACTAATGTGAAATCCTTCTTGCTCAAAACACCTTTAAATGTGATCCAATTTTATCAAAGAGCCAATTTTATTTAAAAATATAATAAAATTATTGCAACACAGCTTCGATGGTGTTGCCCTATGCTAGAATCGGTGAGAGAGATCACCTAGAGAAAAGCATAGCCTACTGGAGCCGATCAGAGGGATCACCTAGCCAAAAGCATAGCCTATTGGGCTGATTAGGGACGGAAATAGAAGTATTTATAAAGTATAAGGGAAGCCGGTGGTGCAAATTATAAGTGTCCTTTACATCTTTGTAATCGTAGATACATATTCCTAGTCGCTCAACACAAATCTTCTTGGATCCTTTCAAGATTCTTGGGTAAAGTTGATAACCACGAGCTGGATTAGACACCGGACTCGAGAGGTTACCCATTCTATCCTAGCCATGACTTCTTTGTGACTGTTGTGTGAGACCTTTAATATATAAAACAAAACCCCTGCCTATCCTCCCCAATCCCTTACCCTTGGAGGATCCATGGACCTCGAGGCACTCCCTATGCTTGACATTAGATGCCACCGTCGTGCATCAGCTCGTGAAGACAACCTCCCTCGCGAGTCGAGGCCTTCCCCTCCCTTGATCACATGGCCCTTCAGTCCTTTGTCAAACGCACCCTATCCCCCCAATAACTTCTACTGGAGAAGATTCTATAAAAAAACAAAAGCCTACATTTTATATCGTGAGCCTGCTGGAACCAGTCCGCACCGGCGCGGACTGGTTTCAACAGGTTTCAGAAGAGCTGAGACAACGTGAGAGGCCAGCGACCGGAATAGGCTTCAACAACATAACCTGATTGCAGTGGTTCCCATAGCATCATCACTCACCGACAGCCAGATGCTACAGTCCAACACACAGTCGCTAAATCGAGAGCTTTCATTAGATCGAACGTAGTCGCTCTGTTTGACTACGTTCAGAGGCGACTCTCTTGTGTCAAGGGAGGTACCGTAGAGAACGGATTTCTTCACAGAGCTGTAGAGACAGTGTATGGGAATGACACACCTTCACTGAAGGCCCTCTAAGACCGCTATTAGCCGGTCTATGCACACTCTACACAGACAGTGCTTTCCACCTCATAACTCGTGACTGCGACAGACTGCCCATTGTTTCTCTCAAAGCATCTGCAAAGCTCAGGCATTTAAACCACCCTCCATTTCTCTGTCGGTCCTGCAACGAGTACTCTCTCCTGAGAGTGGACATGCCACCAATCTCTCTCTTTCTCTCTCTCTCTCTCTCTCTCTCTCTCTCTCTCTCTCGGACAGAGTGGCGAGCTGGTCTCCAGCCATGGGAGGCAGGGAGTGAGAAAGGTGGAGAAGGGTGGGGTGGTGGAGCGAAGAGGTGACGAAGACGCATGCACAGGGGCATCGTAGCTCTCTCTCTCTCTCTCTCTCTCTCTCTCTCGCTCTCGTGTAGGAGGTGCTGACATGGCTTCTGTGGGTATTGTGAGCCAGCCAATTACGTAAACATGTCTACTTTTTCTAAATATGCACTAACCATCACCTGGCATCACGGTGCCAAATATCGTGAGGTCTTTAATGGCCCCGTATGCTATCTCTATTTTAAACAGAGCAGTGAGAACAACCCCAACAAGGGCACCAGTCCTCCCATTGGGGAAAAGTGTGAATGTCAGAAAATCTACAAGAATCCAAAACACCAAA
Organism: Adiantum capillus-veneris; assembly: GCF_014529385.1. NCBI lineage: Eukaryota > Viridiplantae > Streptophyta > Polypodiopsida > Polypodiales > Pteridaceae > Adiantum > Adiantum capillus-veneris. Next base: position 30,004,859 of record NC_140953.1, on the reverse strand, counting down.
AAGGAAAAGGAGCCGAGAACAACTACTTGGATATATGCAAGACCCATGTCAATGTGTCAAAAATTTGCAAGAATGGTATTTGAACGAATGTGTTCAATTAGAAAAATTTTAGAAGCAAGGCAAGGGGATGATTGCAAAAATGAAGGGCGTCATATGCACATGAGTCGATGGTTGGCATCCTCAAGTGCCAATTTCCTAAGCTACTTCAAAGGTACAGCTGAAGAGCATGTTTTGTCAAAACCAATCTTAACGTTAATAAGACAAGTGACTTGTTGTACATGCTATAATGATGCCGTAACGTAGGGCACTGATAAAAAGTAGCCAAATTTTTTCATTCAGAATATAATCAAGGACATCCGTAACAAGATCATTGCTAGGCATTCTTGGATAGAATATGTGACTTGCAATAGTGACTTATTTAAAGGTGTGGTGAGCTCTAGTACGTGTTGCGGTCCCTTGTGGTGTGGTAATGTAGATTGCAGTTACATCTTTAGGACCAAGCTTCTCGAATCCCAATGAAACTCAATGGAGGGGTCGATTGGTAAAACTTCTGCGACTTGGGATTTTGTTAGGGCCTCAATATGTAAGGAGTTTTGAGATTTTGAATTCCGTTGCTTTCTGGTAATTTTAGATATACGATCCTTTTCCATTGAGGTGCTAGTTGAATCCAGCATGACACGATTGTTTTATTCAATATACCTTGCACTCCCATCAATTTGTCAAGGGTGTTGTTTATATTTGCTCGGAAATCGGCTTCGCTCAATTTTTTTTGCTTGCTGATTGGAAAGCCTCATTTGGGCTCTGCCATCAACATAGCCTTGTCCCAAATTTTTTCTTTTATGCCACACATCTACGATTGGAAAAATGTCTGGTAGCTCATCCATCGCCAACACCTTTATTGAACCTCTCTCTGGCTCTTTCTCCATTGGGTTAATGATCCTCTTCCACTGTCGCTTTAGCTTAGGCACCATCTCTATAAGCTGCCCAAAAGTAACATCTGCCTTCCTGCTTGTCAGATCCTCCTTCAAGTCATAGCTTAATTGCCCATCCCCTAGTGGAAAATCCGAAACATGAAACTTGCGACGAACCCTTCTTTTCCTCTTGGCCTTGACATCTTCGCCTTCATGGATCTTTCCCTTCTTCTTACTAGGATCTGGGGCACTTTTTCCTTCCTTGTCCTCTGTGGTCCTCTTCCCAATAGGCATTACTAATGTATCCTCAAGCTTTGATTCCTTCTCCAAGGTGACTACACTTATCACTTTTGTCTTTCCCTTTTCCTCCTGGGTTAATCCACTGGTTCCTTCTTCTTCTTTAATTTCGATGCCATAATCATTTGACCTAGTTAGAACCTATCTTGGCAATGGATACATGTCTCCCCCCATCCTTGATGGCTTATCACATTGCGGGATGATGTGTCCCAACTCTCCACAATTATAACATGTGGGTGTCTGCCTCTAGAACCTACCATTGCTTTGTCCAACACCATTCCTAGGTCTTTCTTCACATCCTGGCTGATTTACAAACCTTCCTCGACCTCGAGTATTTCCCACTTGACCTAGCATGTTTAGGTTGAGATTCTTCATTAAATCTACCACTTACCTCATGTCTTGCCTTAGCTTGCACTGCTGTAGTGACCACTGCTGGCATAACCTGAGGAGTAACAGAAACCACTGGTTCATGATGAACCCCTGGCATGCAACCTTGTAAAGAGTCCATAGGCTGAAATTCAGACCTCATGGGCAAAGACTCCACCCCTAACTGGCTCATTTTCCTCAGCTTCCACTCTTTGTTCCTTGCTTCCTCTAGTGCATCTTCATATGTCCTAGGCTTCTTTAGCTCCACTCTCCAACGTATATTCTCCCAAAGACCAGCCAAGAACCTATCCTTCTTCATCATGTCACGCAGGGATACTTGTGGTGCTAAGGCCTTGCACATCCGCTCCCATGCCAATGAAAACTTACGTATGTACACATCTACTGTCTCACTTTCCTTCTGTACCAAACCTTGTACTTCTTGCCACACTTTGTCAGGATCTTCTATCTTCATAAACTCCACTTCCGATCCATGCCTTAGATTGTCCCAACTCAATCTTACAGGTGGATCAGCCACATGCAACTCCTCTTCAAATGCTTTGGACCAAACGCGTGCATCACTCTTCAAACAAATTTGGAGAAGACGTAACATCTGCGTCGGGTCATGAATCTGGTTGCTAATACAGACAACCTCCAACTTTTCCAAAAAGTCTTATACATCTTCATCACTTCTTCCATGAAACTCCGGATAAGAGAAAGCCATGGCTACCTAAGTTACGATGCTTCGAGAACCCCTTCGAACACACGCGCAAGAACCTAAAACTTTTTACAGACTCAATTCCCAGAAACTTCAATGGAGCTCAAATTTAGATAAGGACAAACACATGCACATCAAATGAGTTTTCATTGTTAATCATCGGAATGACAACAGGCAAAGGGCATTCCAGTATCTCTCTTAATCTTCTTGGCCCGAACATAAAGACTATGCACTGCTGGAAAAAAATCTTCCTGGACACATGAACATTTATCTGGATTCTTTGAGTTAAATAAAAAGGAGTGAATTGAGGGCCATCTTGATCAACCATTAAAGTCAACCATGCAGCTCTCAAGAAAGCACACCTGTCTTATCCTCTAAATTTGCCAAAATTTCAGTAGCATAACATCATAAATGGCTTAAAGACCAAAAAACTAGCCATCATAACTTGGAAAATTTTTGGCAGAGTTGAGCAGTAAGAACCCAAAATATAGACTGTATATGTATGCATAAATTGTCAACAATAGAACCCGAGCATCAAGTAGGAATCACTAGTACATAGCCTATGGCGAGGTCACGAAAAGGGTGCTCCAGTCACTTGTATCACCGAAAGGATCTCACATTTGAGAATCCCCTAGCTCAATAAAACCTCACGCTATCGACCCTCTCACGAAGGCTTATGCAAATCTCGTATAGGCAAGTCTTAGAAATGACTATCTTCCAGACCAAGTCTCAGAAATGGCTGGGACTGCCAAATAAAACCAAGTATGGCTCCACAAAGATGTTGGGGTATAGGCGCCTGTGCCTTGCCTGGCCGCCCAGAGTTTGGGCGCCCACTGACTTGTATACCTTATACATAGCATATGTATAGGGGACTGCTCACTCTTTGAGTCTCCCCACCCATATCTGTGTGCTCTTCTCCTTCCTCTTCTCTCCTGCACAGTTCCTTCAATTGGTATTAGAGCGACATGTGTGAGAGCGTAGATGGACGGCTTCGCGATGAACTCGTCGGCTATGGCGGAGAGGTCACAGATCTGAGCAAAGAAATAGAGGAGGCTTGTGGACAGCCATACAGAGGCTTGCAGGAGAGCTCTCATGAGCTTCCTAGTGCTCACAGATCAGTCCACAGTTCCTCTACAGATCAGCCCACTGTGTACAACATTTTCCCTCTTCTCGGCAAACTTTGCAACGGCTACATCGGCGACAGATTGGAGCTTGGAGCTTCCATAGACATGAAAGCATTGTGAGATTGATGCATTCAGCTCACGCATCGAGGTGGGAAGTGAGTTTGAGCCTTTCTATGAGCTCAAAGAAGCACATAAGAAAGTCGTTCAGTTTTTGACAGTTTGACAGCAGTCCACTGTTTTGCTCATAACTTGAGCTACAAAGCTCCGATTCCAAAACTTTTTGGTTCAAAACGGAGCTGGCTTCAAGATCTACGACTTTGTAGAATAAACTGTTTTCTAATTCGGAGTGCAAGTGGGTCTGAAATTAAAAAAACAGAGACTATTTTTCAAGACAGTTTTGGGCTCTGTTGTTTTCTTTGCTGCAGACAGCTTACCCGTGCACACTGTAGGTAGCAGGCACATATGTGGTGTTACAAGATCGGGTTTGACTCCCAAGTAGAGGTTGAGTCTAGTACTCCCACAGATTTTTCCATTTACAGTTCAGTGGTTTTTTTGCAGTGTTGTGGCTTGCATACATGGTCTTTGAGCGGGTAATGCTCTATGTATGCTTATGTGGTGAGCAGTAGATCTTGTGAGCAAGTGCAGAGGTTGGTTATGGATGACATGTATGCTCACATGTGGTACTCTTTGTGAGCATTTGTTGGTGTTATTTTGTGTTGATAGCCATTGTGCGTCGAAACTCTCGCGAAATTTTCCCAGGAGTTTTATGCGCATCATTTATGCGATCTAGGTAGAGATTGTGGGTTGCACTCAGCATTTGCGTGCGGTGTTCTCTGCAGGTGGGAGATTTGTGCGAGTGTATGCATCGATATCGCACAGTGTGGGCTTGGTGATTAGCTCACGGTTTGACAGTCGTACAATTATCTTGGCACACTCACATGAGTGAATGTTGTGATGTATGCTTGTGTGGCTACGAGCTAGGTAGCCGGATTTGAGCACTAATGGCTTGAGGTTTTTCAGCAGGTTTCAGCTACGGGTTTACAAGTTTACAGGCAGGTTTGAGGACTTATTTGGGTGCTGAATTTTCAGCCATTGTTTTCTCTTTGCAGGTGTCCATGTATGGCTCAGTTGTAGGCTGAACTGGGACACGCTTGTGACTTGTTTATGCAACTGTTTAAGAGCTGAATTTTGGGGCTGTTTTGGGGCTGATTTGCAGCCATATTTTACAGCCATACAGGAGCTTGGTTTACTCTACAGGAGCCTCGTACACTTGGCATTTGGGATTTGCATCATTGCCATTTGTGGAGCACAGTGTGGTTACACTACTGCGAGAGATTTTATGCGTGGATTCGCATGAGCATTGTAGGTCCTGGTGAGCTCTTTTTTTTGAGAGCATTTTCTCGTTGCAGGTTGCTTCTTTTGGATAAGTTGAGTGCATTTCATTGCTACTGTACCTAGAGTAGAGTTAAAGCTCTTGGTTATTTTTGACATTCACTTATAGTAGTCAATATGTGTGAGACTTTCGAGTCTAGGACAATGACTCATGAGAGACGGCGTTCTCGTTCATGTCGACACTTGAGATGTTGGCATTGTGGTCACACAGGGCACATTAGACAGCGATGATTTCATCGTATGAGACAGCACAGGAGACAAGCTAGTCTCAAGGATGCAATAGATGCTATAGGCTCCGTTGACTTGACAGTTTTGCAGGATCAGATACAGAGTCTAAGTACCCTAGTGACAGCGAGGTCACATTTGCTTCTTGTATTACTCCTGATTTTTTGACGTCTGAGGATAGTGCACTTCTTTTGCAGTGGGTGCTAGACAGGGACGCTACTTTTCATGTCACTCCGTATCGTGACTGGTTCAGTAGCTATTGTAGCAGAGTGCATGGTAGTGTGCGATTGACAGATGGGTCACTCCATGAGAGAGATATGCAGGTATTGCGTACATACTTGCAGTACGTGTGCGGTACGTCTGGTGGTGTATGGACTTACACGGGAGCAAGACAGCCGGATGCACACGATCACAGCCAGCTAGTGGGCATCGGTTGAGAGCGGTTTTCTCTCGCCTTTTGTAGTCTTTAGACTATGTTCTCTTGCTTAAAGGCACAATCGCCTTTAAGTGGGAGGTTGTTGGGGTATATGCGCCTGTGCCTTGCTCGGCCGCCCAGAGTCTGGGCGCCCACTGACTTCTATACCTTATACATAGCATAAGTGTATAGGGGGCTGCTCACTCTTTGAGTCTCCCCACCCATATCTGTGTGCTCTTCTCCTTACTCTTCTCTCCTGCACAGTTCCTTCAAAAGGCGTACAATGGCAGTTTCCATAAGTAACGTACAATACCAACAGACAATGTGCTCAAACAGGTGCCAAATGATGCATACCTACAGCAACTCGAAGTGACTCCCACTTGCCAGTGTATCACTCTACTCTAGCTACCTGTACCTGTGTGAATCACCTGTACCTATACTTGTCCCTATTACCTGTAACCTGAATCTCGAAGTTGAAGGTACTCGAAGAAGATCCTCCGTGGAGGCGCCAAAAGAATGTGAGCGGGATGAAAACACACAGAACACCTCTATAATGACCCGACACACACTCTTGGGATGATACACACACACACACACACACACACACACACACACACACACACACACACACACACACACACACACACACACACACACACACACACACACACACACACACACACACTATGGGGCACCACTCGGCTTACACAACCCACCTGGCCGAGACAAGGAACACATCGATGGAGAGAGAGGAGAGACACACACACACCCAAAAAACCCAGCTCAAAAGAGGAGAATTTTTTATGTTTAGATACAATTGAGCTTGGGACAACACCAATGGGGCAAATAGCTCACACAATATGGGTAAAGTATGCCAGATACAATCACAAATTGGAGTAGAAGCTTCGCTCATCATAGGAGAAACTTACACAGCCAAAAAAATAGAAAAACAGTGAGGAATTTGGCAAAATGGATAGGTCCATTGCGTTCGGAATGGCCAAAAACCCCAGTCTACAATGTCAAAGTGCTCAAATCCGACCTCGGATGAGTAGTTTATGGCCAAAACAGGCTCCAAAAACAGCAAAAACACAGTTGCAGCTATTCCTCCTCTTCTCTCCAAGTTTTTTTTGGTCTTCTCTCAGGTTTTTCAGTTCCCACACTTGGATTTTTTACTTGGGCACCTTTGGGCTTTTAGTTGATCTCAAACAGACCCCGAACAGGCCAAAAACTGGCCTTGCAGTGCATAGTTGTCACCCTGCTGCATCCATCCGCACACCTGGCACTCAAATTTTTCCAATAATGTATCCCACAACCACATGAAGTGGCCCCAAAATATGGTTCTCATGATGACCTTTTGCATAATTTTTCACAAAAAGACATCCATGTTGTGTCCGTACTTATCCACATGCAAATATTGACCCCATTCGACCTCCTGACGCCACTAGATGCCATCTGACGCACCTGCTTACCTCATGTCATTGGCCCTCCGATAGCTTCCTCAAGAAGTTTTACACGCTACCAACTCATCATTATTATAGAAAAAACACACTGATACTGGTGATAGTGAAAATCGATGCACTATGTACATGCTGTCCTACCTGTACACACGTGGACCTCACGTAACCACCTGGCTTTGGAAAATGGGCAATCCTTTATTTGATGCACCATGCATGTGTATATACATATGCGCAATGCCTTGCTCCAAAAAACTCCTAACAACGTATTCAAAAAGGAACTGAGCCGTAGTTCTTGGATCATTTTTTGGGGTTGCTTTTGCTTCTGCCCATTTTGTGATGTAGTCTGTTGCTACTATGATGTATTGTGCGTGTGTCCTGTATCCTGGAGGTGTGATGGAACCAATGAAGTCAATGCCCCTTTTGCCAAAGCACGTACTCCCATCATTGGCCTCAGTGGCGTTTCATCTCTCCTTTGGGGTGGTCTTGTGCATTGACATTCATCACATCCTTTGGCATATGTCTCTGCATCCATAAACAGGGTTGGCCACCATATGCCTAAGTGTAGCAAAATCCTTTCCGTTTTAACAACAGAGAAACGTCTCCCTTGCTGTCCTGAGTGTGCTTGATCTAAGATAATGTAATATTCGCTTTCCGTAGCACACAACCGTAGTTGTTTGTCCTTTCCCTGCCTATACAATTGGTTGGCAATGAGCAGATAGTGTTTTGCCTCTTCTTCTATAGTTTTCATTCTTGCTTTGTCCATTCCTCTGGTTTTTTAAGTACTCAACTATGTGAGCACTCCATTTAGGCATGTTCCACTGGGGGTTGTTTTGTACAACTATCAAAGGATTTTACATTGTGTACTACTCAAAACAGGGTGGCATGTTCCATTGGGGGTTGTTTTGTACAACTATCAAAGGATTTGACATTGTGTTCCATGTTTGGCCGGTAGACGCCCAGTCTCTGTAGCCGTTGGCCAGTCTGTGTTTCTCCATTGTGAAATCCTGTATTTTGTATATGAGCCTATTTGAGGTAGTAGGTGGTTTCTTCGGGCTGTACACATAGTCTCAATATCCCATCCTTACCGTGTTTGTACAACCGTCTTGCTAAAATCTAGAGATTTTGGTTTTGATGGATATTTGATGGTTGTCTTTCTATCTGCAATGAGCCAATTGTGAGTAGAGGAATGACCTCTTTGCTCCAGATCAGCATCATTTCAATGTTAAACAGACATGAATCAGGAAGGTTATCATCGACACCCTCAGGTGCTTTCCCATGAAATAGTCATGAAAGATGATCTGCTCTTGTGTGTGTGGTCCCCTTTTTTACGACTATCGTGAAGTCAAACTCAAGCAGTAGTATAAACGAGCGAATAACTCTTCCAGTGTTGCAAGGTTTGTTTACTAGATATAGCAGTGCTTGGTGATCCGAAGAAGAAAAACTTGTTTGCTAGAAGGTAGTTTTTAAATTTCTTGACAGCATAGATCATTCCCAAACCTTCTCTTTCCATAGCGGTATAATTTCTCTTTGTGTTGTTTAGTTGCCGACTAGAGTAGCAAATGGAAAAATCCATTTCTTCTCTCCTGGCTGGGATAATATGCACCCAATGGCATAGGCTGATGCATCCACATGGACATGAAAGATTTTGCTCGAGTCTAGGGCTTGCAAAATTGGAGCCGAAATTAATTGCTGCTTCAATTTTTGAAAAGCCTGCTCACATTCCTCCGTCCATTTGAACTTAGCAATGAGGGTGTAAAATGGCTTAGCTATTACAGCATACATATATAAGAAATGTCTGTAGTACCTACAATGCCCCATAAATGGTGGCACTTCTTTCATCTTCGTTGGTCTCGATAGTGCAACAATTATTTGTACTTTCTTTTGATCAATTGAAATTCCGTTTTTGGACACAATGTGGCCCAAAATTTTACCTTGTCTTACCATGAAGATGCATTTCCAGGTTTAAGATACGTTCTGTATTTTTCAAAGACTTTTCCCAGATGAATGATGTGGTCACTTCTTCGATGCGAATGAACACAAAGATCATCCATGTAGATCTCCAAAAATTGTCTGAGATATTCTTTGAAGGCGTGGCTCATTAGTCTTTGAAATGTAGCCGGGGCATTGGCCAAGTCGAAAGTCATTACCCTGTAGGCAAATACACCCCACTTTGTCGCAAAAGCTGTCTTATGCTGATCTTCCATTTTAATCGTCAATTGGTTGTAACCTGAGAACCCATCCAAGAAACTATAGGCCTCTTTCCCTACTACCTTCTCAATAACATGATTTGTTATTGGCAGTGGATAGTTATCCCTGACGGTGGCTGCATTTACCTGTTTGAGGTTAACACAGACATGCAGTTTGCCATTCTTTTTGGGTACCACCACAATCGGGGACACCCTATTGGTGTGTTCAATCTCGTACATAAACTCAGCATCCCTCAGTTTGTCTATCTCCTCCTTAATTTTGTTGGCAAAAGTTTCATTGTTCAATCTCGTACATAAACTCAGCATCCCTCAATTTGTCTATCTCCTCCTTAATTTTGTTGGCAAAAGTTTCATTGTATGTGTAAGGGTGTTGTCTGCGTGGTCTGGCATCACTCTTAAGGGGAATTGTGTGCTGACAGATCTCAGGATCTATCCCCTTTAGATTTTTGCATGACCATACAAAGACATCTTTGTATCATTTGAGCGTATCGACTAGAAGTTGCTCTCTTCGTTGTAAGGTTCGTGGCAATATATGCCGGTTTAGGTTCCTCACCTGGTTCTGCTAAGTTGATGCATTTGGCATTTTCAGGCCCATCATATGAAGTTCCTGGTTCCTTGGGATCTTGTTTGGGTTTTTGCACCACGATTTTCTTATCCTGAATGGTACACTTCTTATAGTGGGAAGGTGCATCAAATTTATCATCATTTGATTCCTCATTAGTTTCCATTTTTGTTGTCCAAACTTCCCTCAAGGCTCCCTTCAATTCATTGTGTTTGATTTTGCGCTCCATTTTGGACAACTTAATCAATTTTTTGGTATTGCTCTCTTTTCCTGATTTTTGTGTGTTTGCCTTCTTCGATTTTGTTTTGGTTGAGTCAGGTTTCATGTATCTCTTTGATATCCTATCCTTGAGGCAGTCAGTCACTTCTACTAACCTTAAGTACTACGTTTTTTTAGTTAACAGAGGTACTGAGTCCTCGTTGTGCTTGTCTGGGTTGTTTCTACGTTTATCTCGATATCTGTTGTCTTCGAGGATTTTAGTTTGGGAAATCATAGTAGATCACCCGTCGATCCTTCCATTTGATACTCTGATTCGAGCTAATAGACAACTAGTCATTTGCGTTATCCTCTAGCATCTTATCAGTCGAATCTTGGAAATCTTCTTCATCCGTTTTGTCAAGGTTTCTTACAAAGATTTCATCCACTATGCATTGGCACTCAGCAACCCCGTCTTTGTCAAAGACTTCCCACTCTGACTTCATAGGTAGACTGACACCCATCATCTGGAATGGATTGATGTCATATCCTTCCTCATCGCAGAATTTGGTGAGGGTCACCTCATTAACACAGACACAAGAGTGGCTAGTATTTGTTGCCATCCAAAAGGGTCGAACATCTCTTCTGGAACATTTATGCCTCGTCTTGAGCAGTCATATCAAGAGTGCAATTTTCCCTTTTTAGACTTCCACCTTTTGAAGCTTCTTTTGCCCACTGGTGAGCTTTGTTTTGTAGCCAAGCTAGTATTCCTCCTTCCTGGTCAGTTGTGGAGTGCAAGTCTTCTCCTGGGGTTCGTTGTACACCTCTATAGCTATGATCTATGACACTGATTTTTGTAGTGACATCCTTGTTCCTTAGATAGATATAGTCGTAACCCCAATCTTGCACCATTTGAAGCTGACTCATGAATGGTCTGCCCATTATGATGTCAAAATTGCTGCTCTCATGGAAATTCATAATAGCAAAAGTGTGTTCATATGCAATGCCCCAAGAGGTTACCACAATTTTCTCCAAGATGCCAATGGGTCTTTCCAGATACCCATCTACCAATTGAAGTTTCATTCTAGTCTTTCGGAGAGCAGGTTTTTTCCATTTTTTGCACGTTGCTTTGGTAGCTATGGCTATTCCAGCACCCCTATCCAATATTGCTATCAACTTGACCTCTTTGTACTCCACAGATAGGGTAGTATTTCCTTCTTCACCTTCAGAATAATCCCCTACCTTGTTCACTTGTACTGGCTCATGTTTAGTTTGTTCAAGGGTCAATTCCCCGCCCCTCTAACTCGTGAATCTTTTCTCGGATTAATACCTTAGTTTTTGGAGCCGTAGGAACTGATGGTCCCATAAGCGCTTGAGCGGCTTGGATGAGATCCTTGCACATCTTTACCCTCTCTTTCTCATAGCCCGGATGTGGGTACGCTAACCATCTATCCTCCTGTGTTTGATTAGGCTTTAGCCTGACCTCGTAAGCTTTTAAAATTGTGTCCAAAGGTTTGAACACCTTGTCTACTAAGACAGATCCTCTAGATGGTATAGCCGATGGTTTTTTATCTCGTTGTTTCCCTCAAGGTCTATTTCCCTTTGAAGTCGTTCCTCTATTTTAAGTAATTTGGTTTCCAATGCCGTTTTCTTCTTTTCTCTTTTGGCTTTCATCTTGTCTCATTTTGCCTTCCAAGATTTCCTAGGGGTTCGGACATACAAATATTCTATCTCTGTTTGGCTGGCTGGGATGTTCCTTGCTGCCTCATGTGCTTGAGCTCTAGTAACTGTGTTTATCGAAATGTTCGGTTCTGTTTCTAATCCACTTGAGCTTGGCACAATCCCCATTTTGTTCATGGTTGCTTTCCCTTTGTTGTCAGGGTTTTTTTGGACAGTGTGGAATGAGATGGTCGGTCGTGCATCCGTCACAAAATCCAAAAAGTTTCACTCGTTCTTCTTTGTTTGGACAAACTCTCACCCAATTATCACTGCCACATTCATAGCATGGTCTTACATGTGGTGGAGAAGCTTGTGGAGCCCCCATCGGTTGTCCTACTCTAGGAGGATAGCCCCTAGGTTTGTAGCCCTGCTTTGCCATAAACATGAGCATAATCTCATCGACCAAGTAATGGTTTTTAGTTGGCTGTGCTATGTATGAGGGCCTTGGACATCTCTTCAGGAATTATACATGGATTGTGTCCTTCTGGAGAATATGCATTCCCATCAAATCCCCTCTTGTAAAGTATTGTCCACATCTTCCCGATATGAGACTACTTGGACCATACTTTGATCAGAAGGTGGTTCTATGGGTTGAGAATTCCTTACTTTAGCCCGATTTTCCTGGGGTAAGTGTGGTTGATGTCCCAACACAGGTTGAGGTTTTTCCTGCCCTAAGATTGCGTTATTTGGCCCTACTTGGTACCTTGGAGGGGGTAGAAATTGTTGTCCTCCATGTGGTCCGTATTGTCTCTCTCTAACATAGTTCCGATTATAGAAACATTCATGAGTTTCATGGTTTGTCCATTTTTGTTCTGTAGCACACCACTTCAGTATTTGCTGTGCATTTACTCTTGGCCTTTGTTTGAAGGTTGCACCACTGATGGGATGATCTCCTCCACAAGTGTCACATTTTTGGGTGGGCGGTTGTCGTGTGTTTGGGTTCGTTTTGTTTCCTTGGTTTATCCTTCTGATCACTTCCTTGATCATTTGATCAACGTCCGGCACAATTGGGTTTTGCTCTCCTAGTTTTGTCGTGGACTCACTAGTGGTTGAAGAGGTGCTACTCGTTCCTTGATCTGTGTCTGCAGTCACCTCCCCATATGCCTTGCATTTATCTACCAAATACAATGCCTCTTTCGTGACTTGCTCAAAAGTTACATATGCCTTCAAGTGCAAGTCCTTTTTGAGCGTGTCATTTCACAATCCTTGTATGAAAAGGACTAATAGTCTTTCATCCTGAGGTAGTTCTCGAGCAGGGCATCTTTCTATGTACTGCTTGAAATGCAGCGATGCTTTCTTCACTTTCTCTTTCTCCTTTTGCCTAAACGCATAGATCCGGGAGACATTGTTATGCTTGATCCCCCTCTTTGAGAATTCCTTAGCGAATTCTCGGAGAAGTTGGTCAATACTTGGGAATTCCAAGCTGTTAAGTGGTTGGAACCAAGTCAAAGCAGTCCCTTGCAAAGTCAACCCAAATCCTTCGTATTGGGTATGGAAATTAGTTACCTATTCCGCCCTCAAAACTTGTTTGAAGATTGAAACATGGGCATATGGATCTCCGGATCCATTATAATTTTTGGGTACGCATTTTGCCAACTGAGATGGTCGCATACGTCTGGCCTCTGCAACCATTCTAACAACACCCGTTCTGCTTGGTGTGGCTTCTCTAGGTTCGTAATCTCCTCTTGATACTACCAGTGGTATCCTATCCGCTATACGTTTGTCAAGTCGATCCCGTGTAATAGCAGGGATTCTAGTGGTGTAAGTGATGTCAGGTACAATACTGCCCCTATGTGTGTTCATGGAAACCCTAGATGCCGTCGATCCTAAAGGTCCTATTTTTGGGACTTGTTCATGTCCATAAGAATCCTCCACCGTGGTTCTCAAGGGGCTCACAAGTACAGTCTCAAGTCTGGTGTGAGTAGTCGTGGTTTTTACCTCTTCCAGATTTACATCGTATTGGTGGAGTAGTCCTCCAAAATATGTATATCTCTCTAATTCCTTACGATCCATTGGAGAGTACTTTTGGACATACTTGTCTATTATGACCACCTGAATACTTCTCCCCCCCCCCTGTGTATGTTTTAAACATACGAGTTTTTTTGGTCCGTCAATTTCTTGATGCGGGGCTCGTCACATTTGTAATAGAGTGCTTATTCTCCATTATTGAACTTATAAAGCCCCACATACGTGTTGTCTGTGTTAAGGCGCTCTGTCTCATTGGTGCGTTTGAGTACCACATTTTGTTTCTCCATTTTGGGTGGTCCATCGGCCAGCTCATTATCTACCTTGTCCTTGGTGCCACTCATTCCCCATTTATCCACAATAAAAGGGTTATGAACCACCAAGTACATTATTCCCTCTCGGCCAAAATATCTATCCCCGTCATAATCAACATCTACAAGGTCTCTGAACTCGCTCGGCTTTTTTTCCAACTTAACAGAGTAGCGGTCCATTCCATCCTTATAGATTTTGGCCTTAAGCACATTTTCAAATTGAAACTTCAAATACAACAATTTTACATCAGATGCATGTTGAGAAGGACTTGCACCCATTGAAGCTATTCCCTTAGGGTTTGACTTGTTAGAATCTTCAATCATGAGGCTGTATGATCTCTCAGACGAAGTGTCAGAGAAACTCTCCTCTAAAATGGGTTCGAAAGGCGGTAGTGGTCTCTGATTCACACTTTCTTTCGTTGAGTGATTACTCCCTTGATCAAAGATGTTGGGATTCCTATTCTAGTACAATCTTCTTGATCGCAAATTCATGAAGAATTGGTAATAAAAAATCCAAACAGAGTTACCTTATTAAATAGTTTAAATCTCGTGTTTGATCTTGCTTGCTGGGTAGTATCCTCTAGTACCTGCAACCTGTCAAGAATTTGCTTGATAGCAGTGAGCTTATAATTGTTCTTGTTAGTTCTTGCTTTAAATCGACAAAATTTAGCTAGGTATTTCAGTAGCACACAATTCCTTACGCAACCTCAACAATTTAGGTCCAATTTCAATTTTGAAAGAACCACCAGGTTACTGTGGACTAGCTCTTTGTGTGGTAAAGTTTTGTTTTTGTTCTCACTCAGAGGTACATGGATCGCGATCCATTTTGGGAAGCCAAATGAACTTTTGTTGCTACCATCAGGTTTAACATGATTAAGAGGTCTTATGGTATCAAAATGTTTAGAAACGATTCTCTGGATTGGAGGCTAAGTTGATTCTGTCACTTTGCCCGAGCTTCTGTCAGTTCTGGGCTTGTGGGATGTTTTTTTGCATCAAAATTCTACACTGAAAGGACCACTAGACTCTCCGTGATGCCCTCTGGCTATGGTGCCAGTTTGGTGTCAAAATGTGTCATGGGAACATGGATCGCGATCCATGTTCCTTTGTGTCAAAATGCACTGAAACTTGTCCCACAACTAGTCCTTTGCCTAGTGATGTTGGCTATATGGTTTTTGAATGTTTTAAAGCTTTTTAGGCCAGACAAAAGTCAGTTTTATGGTTTGTTTCAGTGGTTTCCCCTCTTATCTGATTTTTGCCCCCTTTTGCCCTTTTTTTGGATTTTTCTGATAAGAGTCCTTTGGGAGAAAGTGTTTCAATTACTATCACCCTTCTGTTGCCCATTATCAACTCAAAATCCAAAAAGGTACATGGATCACGATCCATGTTTGGCAAGATTTCGAGCTGATAATTTGTGAGCTAGTCACACAAGGCATGGTGATGCTCTTCCTTAAATCTTTTTGGATTTGATCAATTTTCTTCAAGTGAAAAGAAAGATTTTGTGTCTGTTTTGCGGTTTTTTGCAAACAACTCCTTTTCTGGTATTTTGATCAAATTTTTTCACTTTTTGTCTATGACTCCTTTTGGAAAAGTTGTGCAACTAGTTATCAGGAGTACACTGGTCAAATCTTACTGTCAGATGTCTACCTGGAACATGGATCGCGATCCATGTTGGGAAACATCTGGACATGAAATTTGGTTCTGTTGTTCCCTGCTTCTAGTTGATCCCAATTCGCATCTCTTTTTGAATTTGGACAAGTAAAAGTTCAATTTTTCCCTGTTTTTCTCCCTTTTCCAAGGTTTTGCTCTGCTCACCCCAATCTTTTGATTTTTATGATCTTCTAGCACTCTATTTCTGACCAAACTTAAGGTTCTGATGCTTGGCATCCTGTTCTAAGCAAAGGAGATAGTTTTAGCACATTTTGCCAAAAAGGTACATTGATCTCAATCCATGTGGGACATGCAATTTGGAAATTTTTTTCACAGTCTTGTTCAGCAAGTGTTTTTATCCCCTTTTTGAAGGTTTTGCTGGGTTTGGTCCAGTTTTGAAGCTCTGACCATCACTTCTTTAACTTTTTAGAGTTATGGTCTTCAACACCAAAATAAGGTTTTTGACAATTTTTGGCCCCAAATGATGGTGTGATTTGTTTCCTAACCTACTATAAACAAAAATGAATATGCAAACATAAATGAACTTAACAATATAAAAATAACAGCTAAGTGTGTGGTGGAACAGTCCTTTCCAAGCATAGGAAAATCAAAGAATGAAATACTATCTTGTACTTCACTCACACCTTTCTTTGCCCTTAAGGAGTAGCACTGGCTTGTCTCGGACTCTAGTCTCTACCAAGCACTAAACCTACATCTAGCTGCTTCATTGTCTATGTGTAAGCGAAATGGGTATCAAAATATTTGAAGGGAGATTTTTTCGTACACTGAGTCACTCACTACCTAAGAATCGGTTTCCCTAGTAGCAGCGCCAATGTTAGTGGGTCGCCGCGATGGACGTTTGCAACATAGCTCTTTTGTCTTAACATAATGTCAATATGCAAGGAAGCGACTCGGGATGGGGCACGGAGACTTAATGAGAGTGTCAATATCACGAAAGTGAACTCAGAGGGCTAATCATTCTACGAAAAAAGAAAATCAACCACTTTCTAGTCAGACAATCAGTATGCGTCCAATCTCATCGCTTTCGGTCATCACGCCTTTTCGACATCCAAATGAATCCGGAATGCAATAAATCTTAAGGAGAGGTATCACAACACTTAAGGGCTTAATCACCATCTAGGAAGGTACATAAATCACGATTCATCACAAAATATGTGCAGAAAATGGAAATAGAAGTACTCGAAAAGGTCCTCCTTAAGCATAGAAACACTTATCCATGGTCAAAACATAAAAAAACAACCATTTCAACTTTCAAATCAATGCATTCAGCTCACAAACAATGCATTTTGAACCATAGCAGAATTGAAAATGATAACACTTAGATTGTAGAGAAAGAGACAAGGAATGCAATGTGCTATTCGGAAACGAATTCTGATTACCAGTCCAGGAGAAAAGAAAATTACAATTTGTAGGAGTAAGAGGCTCTCACCGTGCACGTTTCAAAACCTTCAAGCTAATGATAATTCTCTTCTCCAAAATAAGGGTTGACTTTAAAAGTTAAGGGAGCTTTCCCACGGCCATTCGGCCTCTTACAAGGGTGTAGACTCAGAGAGGTAGAGAGGGTATTGTCTAATTACATCACATTACAACTCATCAGAGACTAAACTACATGGATTTCTTTGAAAAATCGAGTGTTTACAGGGTTTGGTGTGCATATGTTTGTATCCACCAAACAAGGAGATCATGAGGCAAGTGCAAGAATTGATTAACAAAGGGATGGTGAGGCCTAGCTCCTCTCCCTTTTGTTCTCTAGTCCTTTTAGTGCAAAAGAAAGATGGTACATACCGTATGTGTGTGGACTATCGAGCACTAAAGCATATCACTGTCAAAAAAAAATTTCCACTTGATTGTGCTTACATGCAATGTGAGAATTATGAAAATTAGATTGCAAATGTTTTAGGCAAGACCTATAAGTCCCTTGCAACTTAAAGTACATGGGAAGATCTTCGCTGCCGATGAGTATAGCAGTGAGCTAAAAGAATCTTTTGAAAAGATTAAGGAGGCTATATCCATATCTCAACAAAGTCAAAAAGCTGCTGCTGACAAGCGCAGAAGGGTCTTAACGTTCAAAGAAAATGATTGGGTCTTACTTAAGTTTCCTAAGGCTTGTTTGAGGCAAACAATGGGCAAAAATCGTACGGGCCATCAAAAGTATTATGCTAAATTAGCAAAAAGATACTATGGTCCTTTTGAAATCTTGAATCCACTCAATGAAGTGGCTTATCAACTCAAAGAGCAAGGCTAATTAATGGAGCTTAAAGACCTTAGGGTTAGCTTCATTGGTTAGCCTTGCTCTTTGACATACCATCTCTCATTTGGGCCCCTTTACCATTGGCCCCATGTCGAGATAGATCTGTAAGAACATGTCTATATCCTAACCCTTGTTCTTGTTTTATTCTCCCACATTAAATGATCAGTTTAATATGAGAAAATCATTTGGGTTGGTTATATATTAGATTTTATGAAGTTACGTCTCTTTAAATCATAGTCGTCCTCGACTATGAGGTAGAAAGATAAATCCTTAGTCATTAGTCAATTTTGCTTAGCGGATCCCTTTTTACCCTATGACATCTTTCCAAGATGGATGACTAATCCAGTTGGTGCTTGCGAGACATAGCTGCCGCAAGCATGTCTGTTCTTTAGTCCATTTCATTCTCCCAAGTAGAGTGACACTGCTACAGGCGGAAGTCGAGGCTCCCTACAAAATACATAGAATAACATGCTACAGACCATAAATCAATAGATATCCATACCTGCACCATCATGTACGCGTAAACGCCATAGCAAATCTCACATGAGTCGAGAGACAAAGAGCGAGACAGAGTAAGCGAGCACGGGCAGGCGCACCTCCTAGAGCGGAGTGCTACGTTGGCACGGCGAGAGAGGAGAGGGGAGAGGGGAGAAGAAGTACACAGACACTGGGTGCAATCTCCCCCCATGCAAGAGTGACCATTTCCCTCTTGCACGTATTTAATTTATAGATTCTTGAATGGTCAAAGTGGTTACAAACTGGCCGGCCTATCATAAATGGCCAAAGCTCATAAAGAGCACCTGAATAATAAAATGTACAATATATGTTTCCAGTCGCATAGGCCTAGCTCGGTTTAGTATTTTCTACCTGTCACTGCAATAAATCATAAAATATCATTTCTATAACATACCTCTCCGTTGGAAAGCAACTGTCCTCAGTTGCGAAGATAAAAATCTGCAAACAATACTAGTCGAAAACAATGATTAGTATGTTGTGTCAAAAACATCACATAATAAAAGAAAAATTTATGAAACTAAACAACATTAGCTTATGCATGCCGTCATCCACATACTACCTATTCTAGTGTCCCATACCACTAGAATAAGCAATACATGTCATACCCTGATGAATCACGATATCATTGGTCACACTCATCAGTAATCTCATAACGTCAAGTATCATCACATAAACACTGTCGTAATAATCACCAGATACCAAATCCCAATCCAATTCCAATTCCACAATATAAGTCCAAATCCAAATCACTTTCATTATGTACTCGGGTAACAAAATCATACCAGTTGCAGTGGTGGCCAGCCACTGTAGCATGATTTTGTGATCGGTGTTGCCTCAACCGGCGAATCTACACTAATAAGACGTGCTGCCTAAATCGGCGAATCTGCACTAATGCTGCCTAAATCGAAGAATCTGCATTCGACATTGTTTAAGAAATCATGAATCTGCAATTTGTGGTTGTGCTATCTAAATCGGAAAATCTGCACCAAGATGAGTATCTACACACTGCCTAAATCGACGAATTTGTGTGTCTGTGACCAATGGACTAGGCTAGGCATACAAATATAACATTTATCACATGTATGAGACCAATTTGGAGCATGTTTGAGGAGGGGGGTACTTACAAACTGTTGTTCACTATCCAAAGCACCTTAGCTCACATGAGTAGCTGTATAGCTGAATAACAAATCCTCTTCAATATTCAGTGCAAGCACATGCCCTAACTTTAGAGATGGTTAATCACACCCGCTTTAAGAGAATGTATATATACAAAGGATGTTTTTTTTATTTTTTTTGAAATTGTCCAATGTTTTTATTTTCCTTATTGAAAAACTGCTTGAGTTGGTCTCCCTAAATATATGTATCAAGAAAAACAATTGATAAATAAATGGAGAGGGTAAGTATTATCGTAGTAGTATATCAAGCGAGTGCGTTATAGTATAATCAGAGGGGAGGTGGATCGTAATGATGAGATCTTAAGACAAATGATAGCAATAGGTATGTTTTGGAGCTGACTCGTTGAAGGGAATTAAAATACAATAGCAAACATTGAGAAATTATGTACCTAGGGGTGGTTCAAGGAAATGGCTAGGTGTCAAATTGTCGAATGCTAAACAAGTGCTTTAAAAGTGAAGGTTAGTAGCAAAAGCATCATTTGGTTAATGTCAATCAAGATTAAAATTTGGATTATATAACAAAATTTATAGACTAAACCAAAATACAAATGTTAAGCCACTTTCAATGCAATTATGATCAATATAAATTTCACAACTTTGTAGTGCGCATAAAGTTTAGATCCTACAACATTGTATAAGAGCAAGTTGTGAAGGAAGCATGCAAAAATTATTGACAAGAGCAGTATCAATTTTACAAAGTTTGCAAAAAAAATTAAAAGAGTCTTTAGGAACTCTTTGGAAGATTTGTTGAAGACTTCTATGTCACTAATGAATACATACAACTTACAAATTGACATGTCTATATTGTCGGTCCTGTCTTTTCCAGTCTGATTAGTGTCAGATAGTACCTCCTATGTCCACGAGTCTTTGTTCTTTCTATACAAATACGAACTTGACCTAGTTTATGCTTCTCGGACAAGAAGCAATTAATTTTTTTCATGAGTATTGAAAACAATTCTATCTTGGCACGATATGGGATACACACTTCAATGGAGCTTAGGAATACTCCCTTCACTTAGCACTACCACTCAAGAAAATCATTATGAGCACGTAACACCTCCACACACCTCCATCTCTCTCTTTAAGGTTGAGCTCATGCATAGTTTCTAAGCAGGTTTCAGAGGGTTTAGATTAATTCAATTCATGCTTAAACAGTATCGAAGAGGTATAGTAAAGAACTACAAGAGAAAGGTAGACATATGGATACTGAGAGATTATGCACATTGCTCGACATGTCAAAGCAAGACAAGAATCAAGTGTGTTATGTGCTAGAGAACTCATGGCTGAGATTTGAAAACATCAAACAGACTAAATGGCAACCACACAATAAAAAAATTAGGTCTCCAAAGAAATGTGAGTTTCAGGAACATGGGTTTCTTGGCATCAATGCTTATGCAAGTTTTGATCCAAGAGATGAAAAAATATTAACCTCTCAAAGCTCTCAGCCATTTGTAGATACGCTGATAACAGTGTCATTAGCGATCTGTAGATACCGCTGATAAGTGTCATTTTTGACTCATGTCACCCCAAGAAACCATCATAGAAGTCAAAAACCATAGTTTTTTTTGCCACCTGCTCTTTGTAGGCATTGGGCAACTAGTTCATTGTTGGGTTCTGTTACTCTTGAATCAATAAATCAAGAGCCCACCAAGAGAACTACAAATGACAACTCCCACTGGAGGATGATTTAAGAGGAAGAGCTTGTCATCCTCGAGTTATGGAAGACCAGCAATCACAAACTATTCATTCCCCCAATTCCACCAGGTGCATTAAAACTTTCTAACCCTTTCATAGGGGCCTCCTACATGCTGTAGTGGTCTACAAGCTACACAAAATCCTTCAAGCATACTTAGGGTGATTCCTAAAACATCTTAACTCCATAAGAGAATATGTTTCACTCCTAAGATCAAAACTCAATAAATAAAGATTCGACCAAATCTCTCAAAGGCACTCACCCTTCAACTAAGTGTAAAATATAACTATGCACAATTTGTGCACTCATTGAACGTATGATAAAAAAAAGTTGTCATATACTTACACATACCCGTGCTTAGATGCAATAAGCTGATTCTAAAAGAGAGATCCTTGAAAATTTTCCCTCATATCTCTTCGAAGAAGACAAAAAATGGACTTTAGAGCACATGGCTTTCATTAAAGCATGAAGGAAATTTTCCTTCTATGATTCTTGACTTGAACATTAAAAGAAACGTAAGTATTGACAACAATCAAGACATATCATTCAAAACTAGAGTTTGCAACACTACATCCCATCGTCTTTATACGTCTGGGTGTCTCAGATTTAGAGCTTGTGAGACATATGCCACAGACATTGCATGAGCCATGTACATAACCGCATGTTAAGCTTAAACATGTACAAAATATGTTGCCCATTAATGCATATCTTCACTAAAGTAGCGCCAAAGTTCTAAGAAACTATTGGGGGCATGTGTAACAAAAAGACAAGTTCTGAGGAACTATTAAGGACATGCTTAACAAAAATACTTTGCGTTTCAGTTTTGGCCTAGGATGCCTAAAAATAATGATACTATAAACCTTCCAGCCATGAAACTAAAATTTCATGTCGGTTTGGTCATAAAGATAAGGCGTGCATTAAGGAAGAAAGCCATAGAACTCCTGTCAATTGTCAGACAACGCACCCCTCTCTCTCTCTGCATGAGGGTGGTTTTGCGGCCCTCTCCTCCCCCCTCGTCTACTGCTTTGGATGCAGAGAGAGAGAAAGGAAACTAATCCTGGAGTCTGCCCGCCAGGAGGTTAGAGAGAGAGAGAGAGAGAGAGAGAGAGAGAGAGAGAGAGAGAGAGAGAGAGAGAGAGAGAGAGAGAGAGAGAGAGAGAGAGAGAGAGAGAGAGAGAGAGAGAGAGAGAGAGACCCTCGCCGATGATTTCCGTGGCTACAATTATCTTTCAACACACGCCCGGGGGTGTGGGACTGCAGGTGAGTCCGCGGTAAAGGTGATTAGTGTGGGTGTAAGGCATGTATGGAAACGAGGCGAGTTGAGTGCATGGTGACCTGCTCAGTGGCCTGCTCATGGATTAGAGCTACAGCCCAACATAAGTAGAAGTGAACGTGCCGAGGTCCATGGGTGTGGGAGTTGGCGTCCATGGGTGTGGGAGTTGGCTGGCCACTCGTCGTAGGACGGTGGGGGTACGTGTCATGCATACTGCAGACAGAGAGAGCCGCAGACCTGCCAGTAGTTGCATGCAAAGTCGAACGTGACGAGCGGTTGATTGCCATGCGGTGGTTGGGGAGAGTGGATGGCGGAGTGCATCACTAGGGTGGGGGTTG
The DNA here is from genome assembly GCF_014529385.1 of Adiantum capillus-veneris. NCBI lineage: Eukaryota > Viridiplantae > Streptophyta > Polypodiopsida > Polypodiales > Pteridaceae > Adiantum > Adiantum capillus-veneris. The sequence goes on along the minus strand of NC_140953.1, from coordinate 29,982,084 downwards.
TAAAGGAGAGAGAGTGAGTGACGACGACTTAGAGACAGATGAAGAGGGAGTTTGTTCTACTAGACAGCATGCACCCAATGAGAGGTAGGGGGATGCTCGGATGACTGGTGGAAAGAGAGAGAAGATTCCCTGTTGAATGGTTCCGGAAGGAGAGAGGTGCAATGGCGGCCATATGTTCTACGAGAGACAGAGAGAGATAGAAGGCTGCGTTTTTTAAAAAAAACAATTATTGGTGGTCGCTATTCGACCAAAGAGAGAGAGAGTTGCGTGATCGTAGTTTTGCATGCATCACAAATTGCTCCCAGCCATGCAGTCTTGGAGCCATTCCTTTTCATTCTGCTGCCACCATTATTTTGGTGATCTTCACTTGTTGTAAGAGTTTTATCGAGCACCTCTGCTTTTGGTGGCACTAGTCCTGGTTTGTGCTCCTAGCCATTATCGATGCTGCAGCCACAAGGTCAGCCCTCCAAGCTTGCAGTTACTGTGGCGTTGCTATCCTCAGACCAACGGCATTGTGGTACTATCACGTTGTAGGGTAACATGGTGGTGATCACTATTGACAGCGTGCCCTGTGACTCTTGCTGCCGAAAGATCTAAATACCGAGCGCGACCTCTTCCTGTCTAATATTCCCTCATCTTCTTCAATCTCGAAAGCCATATGTCATATATAGGTGAATCGAAATTGTTTTTTTCTTTTTTTCTTTTTGAAGCTAAGCTCCTTTCCCCTTTCCTTATCTCCGGAGGGTGCTTCCTATGAGGAGCACACTCTTCTCCTTCTTCTAAAACTCCACTTCTCCAGTTTCATCTCTTTCATAAAACTGCCCTTGTTATTCCTAAGATTTTAGTCAAGCCCATATTTGAGATTATTCTAAGTCACGTAGATTACGTAAGTTTCTCTCTTCTCTGTTATCCTTGTACACAGAGTTAGCTCTATATAATCTGTTATATGTTTGATTATAGAATTTACAAGTTCTACACAATTCAAACACGATGAAATATTATGGGATTGATAATAATTTATGCAAAATCTTAAAAAACGTTGAAAAAAAGAATAAAGGTCAATAGACGCAAGGATTATCTTTGATCATGATAATCTTGATAGTTATGATTGTTGCAACCCCAAGAATGTAGCCAAAGCTCTGATACCACTGCTATAGGCGGAAGTCTAGGCTCCCTGCAAAATACATAGAATAACATGCTACAGACCATAAATCAATAGATCTCCATACCTGCACCATCGTGTACGCGTAAACGCCATAGAAAATCTCACATGAGTCGAGAGACATAGAGCGAGACAGAGTAAGCGAGCACGGGCAGGCGCACCTCCTAGAGTGGAGTGCTACGCCGGCACGGCGAGAGAGAAGAGGGGAGAGGGGAGAAGAAGTACACAGACACTAGGTGCAATCTCCCCCCGTGCAAGAGTGACCATTTCCCTCTTGCACGTATTTAATTTATAGATTCTTGAATGGTCAAAGTGGTTACAAACTGGCCGGCCGGTCATAAATGGCCAAAGCTCATAAAGAGCACGTGAATAATAAAATGTACAATATATGTTTCCAGTTGCATAGGCCTAGCTCGGTTTAGTCTTTTCCACCTGTCACTGCAATAAATCATAAAATATCATTTCTATAACAGACACATTTAAAATCTAATAACTAACCAACCGAAATGATTTTCTCATATTAAACTGATCATTTAATGTGGGATGATAAAATGAGAACAAGGGTTAGGATATAGACATGTGCTTACAGATCTATCTCAACATAGGGCCAATGCTAAAGGGGACCAAATGAGAGATGGTCTATCAAAGATCAAGGCTAGCCAATGGAGCTTAAAGACCTTAGGGTTAGCTCCTTTGAAGACCTCCAATAGTTAGTGTTAAAAGTCCTTTGACCTTAGGTAAGCTATGGCTGTGCTTGAGGTGGGAACCCGGCCCAAGCTTGAGGTGCTTGTTGTGCTTGATGATTGAGATGCTTGAAGTGCTTGATGATTGAGATGCTTGAGGTGCTTGGCATGCTTGAGATGCTAGGGTTGTACTTGAGGTGGGAACCCAACCCAAGCTTGAGGGGCTTAAGGGCCAAGCTTGTTGTGAGAATTGGGGCCCAAGGTTGAGGGTCTTGAGGTGTCACAAAAGTCAATGCAAATCCCTACAAGGAGGGGGAGAGCCATGCAAGTAGGGGGGGTGGTTTCTTGACCACTCTGTCTCCCAAAGGGCACCCCTTGCTCAAGAGGCAAGTAGGACACATGCCAAGCCCCTAGCTAGGTTACCCTCAAGGAGTGTCCAAAGCGTATTGATTGGCCTCCCGAGGGGTCTAATGATAATTAAGTAGATTTAGTTAATTGGTTTTGCATTTATCAAGTCCTCTCTCTCAAAGGGGAAAGGGGGACACTTGTCCCAAGGTTACCTTGGTTGCTTGATATGCCCCTTGCATGTGATTGGCTAGTAGGCCTGGAGAGGTCCAATGATCTTCAAGCATGAGCTACAAGGGGGGGTCGACCAAAGCAAGCTAAGGGGTTGCTTGAGGGGTATACTCTCCCACACACACTCACACACACTCTCATGGTGTGAAGTGCAAAGTGCAAGAGCTCCATCCCCTTCTCCAAGCAAGGAGAGAAGTTGAGAGCCTACACCAACACTCTTGGCTATGGAATGCAAATCCAACCAAGAGCCATGCTTCAATGCTTAAGCTTTCCATATTCTCCATCTTCATAACTATGCTATTATGTATGCTAGCAAGAAGAGTGATGATAAGTGATGAACTAATTATTTCTTCTATGAAATGTTTCTTCTTCCTCTTCCCTACCCTCATTCCCTGCTAGCTCTCTCCACCTTCGAGGTGTTTGAGGCCTTGGGACTGAGGCTTGGGATAGTTAATGCTTTTTACAAAGTTCATGTTATGCTCGTGATGCATGAAGCTTTCCATCTTCATAGCATCACCTAGGTCACAAGGAACTCAAAGATTGTATTGTACCAAGTCTCTCTTGATGGGAGAAACTATAATACAAATTCCTATTGGAGGGGGGATCGGCTCCACATAAATCCGGTCCTCAAATGTTGTCATGTTCTCTAAACTCTCTCTCTTGCAAAAGTATTGTACATTCCAAGTTAACCAAATGCTATGTTTATGTTGCTACCATCAATTAAGTTCACCTTCTATGCTCACAAATTAATCTCACAAAAGTGCTTTATCTAATTTCCTAATTCCGCTACTCTCAAAGTTCATAGGCCACTTCGATTACATGCAAGAAGGAAACTGGAGCACTTCCATCATCATCTCATCACCCCATTTGACTAAAATGAAGTAGGAGATCCATGTATTTGGAGGATGAGTTTTTGTACCAAGAAATCACTCTCTAATAGTGATATCCCACCTTTCATCACCATATCCATACACTTACTAATGCTTTGATGATGAATGATGATATAAGAGAATAACATTGAATCATGATAACCTTAAGCATACTATGCTGATGGGTGAAGAGTTCAAACATCAAATTTCATAGTGAAGTTGTGACAACTTATAACAATCCAAATTACCACATGACCATCAATTGCTAAAGCACTTCAATCTCTAAAAGATGATCTATTGAACTGACCTTTGAGTTTTTGAACCTATCTTTTTATCCACACTTTGCACCTAAGTAGTGATCCAACTTAGCTCCCAGTCCCTTTGCTATGAAACATGGTATTGGAACATTTGGGAAGTGTTCCCATTGTTGCACGCACACAATACCCCTTGCAAGTTACTAGACTTAGCTTCATACCCTACTTGAGAGCTTGGCTTTTATCACATTCAAACTTCCTTTCCTCATATTTTCAGTCTCCAAAAGCTACTTCATGGATGCTCAATTGTCATCCTCCTCTTCATAATCCTCAAGAATTCAGATTCATTAATCAACTTATTATAACCTTTGATGATGATACTACTCGCTCTCTCTCTCTCTCTCTCTCTCTCTCTCTCTCTCTCTCTCTCTCTCTCTCTCTCTCTCTCTCTCTCTCTCTCTCTCTCTCTCTCTATGTATGTATATGTGTGTGTGTGTGTGTAGGAGATGGGAAAAACCTTTTATATTTATACCTATTTTGCTCTAGTTGGCTATATGCAAGCATGCTCTCTCTCTCTCTCTCTCTCTCTCTCTCTCTCTCTCTCTCTCTCTCTCTCTCTCTCTCTCTCTCTCTGAAACACACATGCACACACACACACTCTATGGAAGCTCGGAGAAGCCCTTCCTCCCTCATGTCTACTCTCTCTCTCTCTCTCTCTCTCTCACACACACACACACACACACACACACACACACACACACACACACACACACACACACACACACACACACACACACACACACACACACACACACACACACACACACACACACACACACACACACACACACACATTTTGAGTAACAAATCTTGACTTCAAGTTGTTAGATTGATCTCTAAGATCCCTTGGATTTTTTCCTAAAACATTAGAAATTCTCCTCATGGGTGTGTGTGTGCACGTGTTTATATATATATACATATATATAGATATATACACACACACACACACACACACACACACACATACATGTACATACATATATATATATATACATATATATATATATATACAGTAACTAGGTAGATAACGTTTAGACCTGTAGTTGTTTCCTGTAGAAGATAAAGGTGACAACGAATTGATAGATGTTGAGCTGGAACTTTTGTACAACTTTTGTACACTGCACATTGTGCACTCATTCATCCCCGCTTTTAATTCGTGAGAGAAGGTCGGTGATGTTATTCTTGTGGCTTGGCACATACTTGTAGGAAATGTTGAAACGACTAAGCTTGTAGGACCATCAAAAAATACGTGTATTTCCTACCTTACCAGCATTTTTCTCCTCTAGAAATTTACTAAAATGTTTAAGATCACTTATGAGGGTGAAGGGGGCCCCCATTAGGAATAATCAAAAGGTCAACACAGAATTCACTCGTGCTAGTAGCTCTCTTTGAATGGAGTGATATTTGACCTCAGGGTCTTTAAATCATCCTAACGCCCAAGGGCAGATAATAGGTCCATCATTGGTGTCTTCACACAAGTTTCCACTCCATGCTTCTTTAGAGGCATCTGAGTAAACTATCAAGGGTTTGTCTGAAGGGATTTGTAGGGGTGGCAAATGACTGCATACCTGCTTGATTTGCTTGACTGTCTTTGTCATTTTCTTGTTCCAAAAGAAATTCTAACTTCTTTCCAAATCCTTGAAACCAAGGAGGTCTTTAGCCAAATGTGGGTAACTGAGAGCTATCCATTGCAAACATCCCATAAATGATTGCATTTGCTTTTTTCAGTAAATATGTCAGAAAATCTTTTCAATTTATTAAGAACATGAGATTGCATCCTGATACATCCCAAGAATATCTCAACTCCCAAGAAAGACACCTGAGATTGAAAAAGCCCAATCTTTGTCAAACTTAATGCTAGGCCTGTCTTTTGCAATATGCTAATGAATAGATGCAGATGTTTGATATGACTAGTGATATCTTTAGAATATACTAAGATATCATCAATGTATAAAAGTAATAATTCTCGGCAATTCGTAAAAATCAACTCTATTCTTTCCTGGAATAGTGATGGATCCGGTTTCAGACCCATTGGAAGAACATTACATTCGAACATCCCTTGTGGTACTACAAAGCTCTCGTCTTATGCCTATCTGCAGGATGTATTTTGAATTGCCAAAAACCTCTTTTGAGATCAAATTTTTAAAAAACCCTGCAGTGTTTTATTTTTTGGAGTAATTCATCCTTAAAGAGGCAAAGGAAATCTCCTGGTCTCTAGCCAATCGTTATAGTTGATAACAAGCCTCTTCTTCCTCCTTTTTTGTTTTGAATGATTATTAACATAAAAGGCTTGGCATGCAAAAGCATTATTTGATGGGGAGATCAATCCATCCTGCAGTAGGTGACTAATTTCTTCATTACACTTTGTGTCCTCCAAGGACATGCCAGGGTGTGTTGCTTTTAACCTAGTAGTCGGGGGATTGCCTGGAAGGGAAACCCAATATTCTTCACGTTCCCAGAATGCCAACGGATTATCAATGGTTTGCTATGTCATTAATGTGTTGATTTATTCTAGTTGTCCCACATATTTAAGCTTTTCTGATGCAAACCAAATATTGAATCTTTCTTCCTTATGAGGATTAGGGAGGGTAGGAATCATCCCCCCAATAAGAAGAGTTCCTCTTGATTTGGTGAGAACTTCATAAGCTTGGTTTTGAATCTGAAATCATATAGAAAAATCAGATAGAACAGTAAATGGAGTTACATGTGAGACCAAATATGCCCCTAAAGTAAGATCAATATTTGGGTGTGGGTGTAGATAAAGAGTGAGTAGAAACTTGGCTTGCCTAGTTGCAATTTTGCATGAAACCACCTTTTGAATGTATCCTCTGGTATTATTGACACAGGACACAATTATTTCAGAGGGTAAATGCTGAATAAACTGTGGTGGTACTAAAGCCTAATTAATGTAAGACATTACTGAACCAGAGTCCCAAAGAGCATCAACATGAAATGACTGTGTCTGAGGAAATTAAATCCATACTTCTGAATAGAATACTGTGTTGAATTTAGAATCAAAATTAATGACATCAAAAGCATTCAAAGTGCGATCAGGTACCCATTGTTCCATGGGTTCATTGGCTACTTGTTGCTGATTAGCCAATGGATAAGTATGATCAACTTTGGATTTAATAGCAGCGAGTTGGGTTTCTACCACTTTCATGCACTGCAACAATTCTTCACAACACAAATGCACTTGTTGAATAGCTTCCATAATAGCCATATCATTCTTGATGCATACCTGAATGTATTCCGTAGCTTGGTCAAATGGTTGTTGTCTAGAAGTAGAAGCACCTTTAGCTGTAGCTGGTTTTGTAGATTGATCCGCTGTAGTCATTTGACTGTTAGGAGAAACTCCTTGAGACATGCTTTGCTTCCATTCTTGTTGCTTGACAATCTCTAAGGTTTGTTTGAACATGCTTCTAAACAGAGGTAATAGTTGGTAATTTTGTTGTTCTTTTCTTGATAAATTCATCTTTAGAGGTCATGACTCTTTCTTCCATGTTTCTGATCCATCAGTAGTAATGGTAGTTGATTCATCTTCAGTAGAAGATTCATACCTCTTTTGTCTAAGGAAAGCATAGGGTTTTCTTACCATATTGAACATATTCACAGAGCTATCATCAGAGAAAATTGGTTCTTCTGGGGGTGTAAATTTTGCAGAAGAGTCTTCAGTGGAAGAATCAGTATCATTAGAATCATACTGTCTAATGGGAAAGTCTTTTTTCTAAAGAACATTGCAATAAACTACCTCATACTCATATCTGTTCTTTAAAACAGCATTGTCCAATTTCCTTTTTCTCTTAGGGCAGTTTGGTGCAATATGACCAGGTTTATTGTAGATATAAAATTTTACCTGTTGTCGTTCTTCCTTGCTCAGCTTTCTCTTTCTTCTAACCACCTTGAAATGCTTGCCGTATTTGTTCCTTTGCTATTTGACTTTATAGTGGCACTCTTCATACTGTTTGCATCCAAATTGTCAGGCTTTGGTTTCTTTGGTGAAAAAACTGAAATTGAATCCCTTCACTTGCTTGATATCTCTTTTCACTCGAAGTAGATCAAATTCCAAATCCGTGACCTCATTAATGAATGAGTTGTTTGGGCAATAGAGATGTTTTCATCCAAATGTAGACCTGCAGCCTTAATTCTTTCCTTTATAAGATTTCCAAATGATTTTGAAAAAGAATTAACATAATATTGCTTGTACTCAGTCTCCCAGGGAACTGATACATGAACTCAGTCATGTGCTGTTGATATTTCTTTACCTGAGTCAGGACACAAAGCTTACTTCTGAAGAAGCCTTCCCTGTTGCGATCTTGAATCTCTGGTAGACCCTAAAAATTTCATCACAAAGGAAGCAAAGAACAATGAGATAACATTATCAAAATTTTCTCTGCCATCGGGTCCTCCCTACATAATATAGGTCTTACTCTCCATGCTGAGATCATCCCATCATGCTCTCAACATTCCTTGAAGTCCGACAACAATCATAGAAAGAGATTGGCGTTGAGTTAGGTCTTTGTACAAGATCCCATAATGTGCATAATTATAAAAAAATTCAAACACCTTCCATATTTCTTCCTAGGTAAGACCATCTATGTCCATTATGGTCATATCTCCAATTTTGCTTACCCCTTTCAAACTGGTAGACGATGATGCTGGGGATTCAACCTTCATTTTCCTAGATTTTTTAATGATAGGATTCTTTTTACTAATCTCATCATCAGTGCTGATGTTTGAGTCTTCGTCAGAGGATGCTGTTAGATTAGGAAAGATTTGTGGTAGGAAGACATCCCATTCATCCATTTCTTCATATTCAACACATGCATCATCTTTGAAAACAATCCAATCTCTATCTTTTGGCAAGATATTGCGGACCTCTTCTCCAAGTTGTTGTCTTTCTGACCAGGTTTGAACCTATGCATTTACCCCCCACAGGAGATAAGGATCAAAGACATCAACGATATCTTCATCAAGAAAGGGAGACATAAGTAGAGGAAAATGAGAGACACACTTGATGACTGGCTCATGCAGTACTGCGGAAAACATTCTAGGAAATGTTTTGTCGTGACTGCTGTCACCAAAAGTAGGGAGAGATTGCTGTAGCTTTGATTCAATAGAGGAAACTTGTTTGGCCAGTGACACTGGAACTGTGAGAGATGTTAATTTAGACAGTACCTGATATTGTAGCACAACTATTTCCTTGATGGCATTGGTGTGCCAATTTGATGGTTCTTCCAATGTTTGTAAGCGAGCATTAGGAGAAGGAAGGATGTAGGGATGACTGGTTGACAAGTCTTTGTTGTTAATGGCATCTTTTGTGAGACAGTCAATTCCATTTATAGAAAAATTAGTAGCTATTATGCGATTACATAATTTCCATCTGAATAGGCCCTCAAAATCCTTATAGGTTTAAGGGTGGATGCATATCTCCTTTGGGCGAGCTTTGGGCGAGCTTTGCTAGTAGAGGAGGAAGAACTAGTTGATGCTGGATTATACTGTGGGGGTGCCAAAACTGAAGCGAGTTCTTTCCTTGAATTTGATTTTGTTAAAATCTTGTATTGATCTGTTGAGCCTAATCTTTCGATCTTCATTGGCTCAGGATGTTGAACTTCATTCATAAGTGTTTTGGAGATATTCAATTGCCACTCATTAGGAAATTGAACTTCCTTCCATTCCACCATCTTTGGTAGAGTCCCCAAAGTTGTCTCATCAACTTTCATCACTATATTTTGCCCCTTAGAAGTCATGGTTCCTCAAATACCGAAAGTTATACACAGAAGGGACACAGGTATTTATGGTTCGGACAATCATGCGATAAGCTATTTGTAAGTGATACGCAGTGTTTTTCATATCTAATCCATTGGTTTTGATCAGGAAAGAGATCACTTCATTGGAATACTTATCAATAAGGATACATGGGAAGTTGGGAAAGCATTCAATATATATTGGTCCATTAGAAAGGCTTCCTTGCAGAATACTGATGGTTTGGTCATTTAGGTTTTTATGACTAGTGTCTAGCAAGGCTCCTATACAAGATACATTGAGTCCCTTGCGAAACAAAGAAATAATACCTACTGCTATGTAACCTATACAGAAAAACTGTTGATTCCTCTTTTAAGCCTTTTTCCAAAATTCGGCTAGCTCTTCAAACAAGTGGATTATGTGATCATCATTGTCACTGTCCTTGATTGTCAGTTTACCATGTGTCTCATGATACCGAGTATTTCCAGATAATGCAAACATTCTATTATGCTTGTATACTTGAGAAGTAGATACCTTGGGTAAACACTGCAGATCACTTACAAATAGCTTATTGCATGATTGTCCGGACCATAAATACATGTGTCCCTTCTGTGTATAATTTTGGGTATTTGAGAAACCAAGACTCATTCAAGGGGCAAAATACAGTGATGAAAGGTGACGAGACAACTTTGGGGACTCTACGAGAGATGGTGGAATGACAGGAATTTCAATTTCCTGATGAGTGGCAATTGAATATCTCTAAAACACTTATGAATGAAGTTCAATATCCTGAGCCAATGAAGATCAAAAGATTAGGCTCAATAGATCAATACAAGATTTTAACAAAATCAACTTCTAGGAAAGAACTCGCTTCAGTTTTGGCACCCCCACAGTATAATCCGGCATCAACTAGTTCTTCCTCCTCTACCAGCAAAGCTCGCCCAAAGGTGATATGAATCCACCCTTAAATCTATAAGGATTTTGAGGGCCTATTCAAATGTAAATTATGTAATTGCATAATAGCTACTAATTTTTCTATAAATGGAATTGACTGTCTCACAAAAGATGCCATTAACAACAAAGACTTGTCAACTAGTCAGCCCTACATCCTTCCTTCTCCTAATGCTCGCTTACAACCATTGGAAGTAGCATCAAATTGGCATACCAATGCCATCAAGGAATAAGCTGTGCAACAATATTAGGTACTGTCTAAATTAACAACTCTCACCACTCCAGTGTCACTGGCCAGACAAGTTTCCTCTATTGAATCAAAGCTACAACCGCAATCTCTCCTTACTTTTGGTGACAACAGTCACGATAAAACATTTTCTAGGATATTTTCAGCAGTACTGCATGATCCAATCATCGAGTCTCTCTCTAAGTCTCCTCAGCATATGTCTCCCTCTCTTGATGAAGATATCGTCGATGTCTTTGATCCTCATCTCCGGTGGAGGGTAAATGCATAGGTTCAAGCCTGGTCAGAAAGACAACAACTTCGAGAAGAGGTACGCAATATCTTGCCAAAAGATAGAGATTGGATTATTTTCAAAGATGATGCATGTGTTGAGTATGAAGAAATGGAACTGGATGAATTGTCTTCCTACCACAAATCTTCCCTAATCTAACAACATCCTCTGAAGAAGACTCAAACGGTAGCACTGATGATGAGATTAGGATCATGAATCTTGTCAGTAAAGAATTAGGCAAAATGAAGGTTAAATCCCTAGCATCATCGTCTACCAGTTTAAAAGGGGTAAGCAAAATTAGAGATATGACCATACTGGACATAGATGGTCTTACCCAGGAAGAAATATGGAAGGTGTTTGGATTTATTTATATTTCTGCACAATATGGGATCTTGTACAAAGACCTAACTCAATGCCAATATGTTTCTATGATTGTTGCTGGATTTCAAGCAAGGTTGAGAGCATGGTGGGATGATCTCAGCATGGAGAGTAAGACCTATATTATGTAGGGAGGGCCCGATGGCCGAGAAGATTTTGATAATGTTATCTCATTGTCATTTTCTACCCTTGTGATGCAATTTTTAGGGTCTACCAACAAGATTCAATATCGCAACAGGGAAGCCTCCTTCAGAAGCAAGCTTTGTGACCTTACTCATGTAAAGAAACATCAACAACACATGACTCAACTCATGTATCAGTTCCCTAGAGGATATTTCAAAATTGAGTACAAGCAATATTATGTCAATTCTTTTCCATAATCATTTGCAAATATTATAAAGGAAAGAATCAAGGCTTCAGGTCTACATTTGGATGAAAACATCTCTATTACCCAAATCAACTCATTCATTAATGAGGTAACCGATTTGGAATGTGCTTGACTGTGAGTGAAAAGAGATATCAAGCAAGTGAAGGGATTCAATTCTAGTTTTTGCACCAAAGAAACCAAAGCCCAACAATTTGGTTGCAAACAATATAAAAAGTGCCATTGTAAAGTCAAAGAGCAAAGGAACAAATACGGAAGGCGTTTCAAGGTGGTTAGAAGAAAGCAAAAGCTGAGAAAGAAAGAACGACAACATGTAAAACGTTATATCTGCAACAAACCTGGTCATATTGCACCAAACTGCCCTAAGAGAAAAAGGAAATTTGGCAATGCTGTTTTAAAGGATAGATATGAGTACGAGGTAGTTTATTGCAATGTTCTTTAGAAAAAAGACTTCCCCATTAGATAGTAACTCAGTATGATTCTGATGATACTGATTCTTCCACTGAAGACTCTTCTACATAGTTTACACCCCCAGAAGAATCAATTTTCTCTGATGACAACTCTGTAAAGATGTTCAATATGGTAAGAAAACCCTATGCTTTCCTTAGAAAAAAGAGGTATGAATCTTCTACTGAAGATGAATCAACTACCAGTACTATTGATGAATTAGAAACATGGAAGAAAGAGTCACGACCTCTCAAGATAAATTCATCAAGAAAAGAACAGCAGAACTACCAACCATTACGTCTGTTTAGAAGCATAGCTGAACAAACCTCAGAGATTGTCAAGCAACAAGAATGGAAACAAAGAATGTATCGAGGAGCTGCTCCTAACAATCAAACAATTACAACGGATCAACCTACCAAACTAGCTACAACTGAAGGTGCTTCTAGTTTTAGACAACAACCATTTGACCAAGCTGGCGAATACATTCAAGTATGTAGCAATAATGATATGGCTATTATGGAAGCTATACACAAGTACATTTGTGTTGTGAAGAATTGCTGCAATGCATGAAAGTAGTAGAAACCCAACTCGCTGCTATTGAATCCAAAGTTGATCATACTTATGCATTGGCTAATCATATTTCAGATATAGCAACTTTGCAACAAGTAGCCAATGAACCCATGGAGCAATGGGTACCTGATCGCACTTTGAATGCTTGTGATGTCATTTATTTTGATTCTAAATTCAATAGAGCATTCTATTCAGAAGTATGGATTAAAGTCCCTCGGACACAATCATTTCATATTAATGCTCTTTGGGACTCTCGTTCAGTAATGTCTTACATTAACCATGCTTTAGTACCACCACATTTTATTCAGCATTTACCCTCTAGAATAAATTGTCCTATGCCAATAATACCAGAGGACGTATTCAAAAGGTGGTTTCATGTAAAATTGAAATTGGGCAAGCCAAGTTTCAAATCACTCTTTATTTGCACCCACACCCAAATACTGATCTTACTTTGGGGGCAGATTTGGTCTCACAAATAACTCCATTTATTGTTCTACTTGATTTGTCTAGATGATTTCAGATTCAAAACTGGGCTTATGAAGTCCTCACCAAATCAAGAGGAACTTATTTTCTTGGGGGGATGATTCCCACTCTCCCTAATCCTCACAAGGAAGAAAAATTCTTAAAGGATGAGATAATCATTGCCATTGGTGGTAAATGGTTTGTTGAAAGAAGTTTCTCTTTGGAAATAACTTAGTGGCCAAGCAAGAATGGAGTCTCTTAAGAAAGCTCTAAGTATCTGTGTCTTAGCGGCACCTTGCCTGAGCGACTGCAACTAGTTCAACTTGAATGGCTCCAAAGAGTAAGCTTGAGCTCGTAAACTAGTTACTATAGAATTAAACAAATTCTTATAGAGCATTGAAGCCTTTAACAAGAATAGGTGATTATTGGCACAACTGACGGAGAATTTGAAAGATGAAAAGAAGAACAGACTTCTTGCGCATCAGTTGTAATAGAACGCTTTGCATAGATTACTCTGAATTAAAGTATCTTACTCTCTTTGGCAATAACTTAGTGGCCAAGCAAGAATGGAGTCTCTTAAGAAAGCTATAAGTGTCTGTGTCTTAGCGGCACCTTGCCTCAGCGACTGCAACTAGTTCAACTTGAATGGCTCCAAAGAGTAAGCTTGAGCTCGTAAACTAGTTACTATAGAATTAAACAAATTCTTATAGAGCATTGAAGCCTTTAACAAGAATAGGTGATTATTGGCACAACTGACGGAGAATTTGAAAGATGAAAAGAAGAACAGACTTCTTGCGCATCAGTTGTAATAGAACGCTTTGCATAGATTACTCTGAATTAAAGTAGCTTACACACAAGGCTGTGAATTAAAAAAGAGTATAGGGATAGCTCTATGAGAGAGTTAGGAAGATACAAAAAAGGCTTCTATTTTTTGACGCCCTACTACAAGCATTCGGTTTTTTTATATACAAGTTCCAAAGTGGGAATCTTTAGACACGTGGTGTTAGAGGGTACAGATATTGCTTACAACTTGAGTAAGTGGGAATCTTTAGACAAGTGGTGTTAAAGGGTACATATACTTTTTGATTCACTAACAACTTGAGTAAGTGGGAAGATAGTGGTTCGTGAGTGGGATACAACTGGATACCTTTTAATGAAATAAGGTACAGTAACTAGGCAGATAACTTTTACACCTGTAGTTGTTTCCTATAGAGGATAAAGGTGACAACAAATTGATAGATGTTGAGCTAGAACTTTTGTACAACTTTTGTACATTGCACATTGTGCACTCATTCACCCCCGCTTTTAATTCATGAGAGAAGGTCAACGATGTTATTCTTTTCGCCTGGCACATATTCATAGGAAATGTCAAAATGACTAAACTTGTAGGACCATCGGAAAATACGTGTATTTCCTACCTTACTAGCATTTTTCTCCTCTAGAAATTTGCTGAAATGTTCAAGATCACTTTTGAGGGTGAAGGGGACCCCCATTAGGAATAATCGGAAGGCCAAAAGAGAATTCACTCCTGCTAGTAGCTCTCTTTGAATCGAGTGATATTTAACCTCAGGGTCTTTAAATTGTCGTGACGCCCAAAGGCAGATAATAGGTCCATCATTGGTGTCTTTACACAAGATTCCACCCCATGCTTCTTCAGAGGCATCTGAGTAAACTATCAAGGGTTTATCTGAAGGGATTTGTAGGGGTGGCAAATGATGGCATACCTGCTTGATTTGCTTGACTGTCTTTGTCATTTTCTCGTTCCAAAAGAAATGCTGACTTCTTTCCAAATCCCTGAAACAAAGAGGTCTTTAACCAAATGTGGATAATGGAAAGCTATGCATTGCAAAAATCCCACAAATAATTGCATTTCCTTTTTTTCCAGTAAATATGTTAGGAAAGCTTTTCAATTTATTAAGAACATGAGATTGCATCCATATACATCCCGAGAATATCTCAACTCCCAAGAAAGACACCTGAGATTGACAAAGCGAAATCTTTTTCAAACTTAACACTAGGCCAGTCTTTTGCAATTTGCTAATGAATATATGCAGATGCTTGATATGACTAGTGATATCTTTAGAATATACTAAGATATCATCAATGTATAAAAGTAAGAATTCTCGGCAATCCAAAAAAATCAACTCTATTCTTTCCTGGCATAGTGTTGAAGCCAGTTTCAGACTCATTGAAAGAACATTCCATTTGAACATCCCTTGTGGTACTACAAAGCTCGCTTTATGCCTATTTGCAGGATGTATTTTGAATTGCCAAAAACCGCTTTTGAGATCAAATTTAGAAAAAATCCTGCAGTGTTTTATCCTTTGGAGTAATTCATCCTTAAGAGGCAAACGAAATCCCATGGGCTCTAGCCAATCATTGATAGGCTTATAGCTGATTACAAGCCTCTTCTTCCCCCTTTTTTTGTTTCGAATGATTATTAACATAAAAGGCCTGGCATGCAAAAGCATTATGTGATGGGGAGATCAATCCATCCTACCGTAGCTGACTAATTTCTTCATAACACAGTTTTGTGTCCTCCAAGGACATTCCGAGGTGTGTTTCTTTTAACCCAGTAGTCGGGGGATCGCCTAGAAGGGAAACCCAATATTCTTCACGGTCCCAAAATCCCAACGCATTATCATTGGTTTGCTGTGTCAGTAATGTGTTGATTTCTTCTAGCTGTCTAGCATATATAAGCTTTTCTGATGCAAACCAAATATTGAATCTTTCTTCCTTGTGATGATTAAGGAGAGTGGGAATCATCATAAATATATAGATATACACACACATACATATATATGTGTGTGTGTGTGTATATATATAAATATATATGTGTGTATATGTGTGTGTGTGTGTGTGTGTGTTGTTAGGTAAAGTCGGTGTGCCTCACCGTGCTTTGCCCGTGTGGTCGATTAGTGTCTGGCTGCCCACATTTATCTCCTTATTCTTTATACATACAAATAATAAGGAGCTCTTACACATTCTCACATGGTGCTCACACAATTAGATTTGGGAGATCCACCCACATCCTGTGTCCTCCTCTCTCTCCCTCTCTCCCCTTTGCACTCTCTCCGCAGGCGCACCACATCCGCGCACTCACAATTGGTATCAAAGCCATGGTGACCGCGGAGAGCACGACGGCTTTGAGTGCTTCGAGGCGATAGCTCGCTCTCTCTCGACGATGGAGAGATTAAGAAAGCTTGGAATCTTTGTGAAAATGCAATGGGAGCTTGTGAGCTCAATTGAGAGTGATTTATGCTCTTGTGGAAGCTCAGAAAGGAGGGTGGAAGATTGTGTGTAAGTGAAGGTGCTGCCCTCAAAATTGTGTGCACAATAGCACTGTTTTTAGATTCATTTTTCTCCTTGTAGAATGCAAATCCGAGAATTTTTTCTACGGGCCCATCCGTTTCGACGTGGTCTACAACTTTGCAGAAGAAATGTTTTGCAAATTCCTCACGGTTTTGCTGATATTCAACTCAAACTGATTGTATACAGAAATTGCAGGGTTTTTTTTTCGCATAGTGTGAGAGTTTGATGCACTTTTGGAAGCACGGCAGGTGCTCGAAGTTAGGTGCATCAATTCTGAGCTGAAGATGCAATTTGAGCTTGTGCAGAGCTTGTGGTTTGAGGGTTTTTGGTAGATTTGGGCAACGAAGTACGGAGGCGTTTACACACCACCAAAGCGGCCTCTTAAGAGACACGATTTTTGGAGCACACAAGTGGAGCTTCTTTCACTGGTTTTCACAGTATACTTTGGCAGTGATTTTGTGCTTGGCAGTGATCTTTCACTGGTCTTTGCAGATGGTTTGCATATGGTTATGGTGCATGGTTGATGCCCATTATATCTGCATTTTGGCGAGCACTTTCAAGTGCTGGTAAGCTCTCTTGAGAGCTTTGTTTTCGCATTGATCAAGTTTCCGGATTGCAACTCTTTTGGCACTTGTTTATACGCGGTCACTCCGTTGATGTATGTTGAGTGAGGATTGCCATTGTATGTGAAAATGTGTAGCCATTTTGGCATTTCTACTCATTGACATTGAGTAGTGTTATGGTTTATGGTAGAGATTGTACTTGAGTTTTTGCTCAGTTTTCAGGGGAAACTCTGCCGGATTTTTCCCAGATTCTTGCCATAGTTTGTGATCGAGTGTTTACTCTCACTTTGAGAGGTTTTGTCAGTTTGGACACAGTTTTGTGTTTTTGTATCCACTCTTGCAAGAGTGAGGAGTTAAATATCCTTCTTTGCTTGAGACAGTGGTTTGCTCTCGGGTGGGAGAGTCTTGTGATCTCAAGCATTGTTTGCCATAGTTTTGGCATGGAGACGCTTCAGGTTAGAGGCGGTTCTCATTCATGATTGCGACTGACATGTTGGAATTGCGGCCATAAGGGGCATATTAGGCGTCGTTGCTTCAGGCATATGAGGCAACGGAAGAGGCAGATGCATGATGCTACTATGCAGACACATGCTAGAGAGTATGCATGTGACGGGCATGCCACTTTTGAGTCTAGCTTGCCTTTAAATTACTTTGTGTCTTGGGATAGCACATTGTCTACGCATTTTCTACTAGACGAGCATGCAGTTTTTCACGTGACACCACATCGTGATTTGTTTTGCTCTTTCACTAGTGGGAGACTTGGTTGCGTGCAGTTTGCTGATGGTTTAGCATACGACATAGAGTGTGCTGGAGATGTATGTATGTCCTTGCCTAGCGGTGCATTGCTTACGCTACGAGATGTACATTATGTACCAAGACTCAATCAGAGTCTCATTTCAGTGCGTCAGTTGTTGCAGAGTAGTGGACATTGTGTACTGCTTGGAGAGCGGTCATTTCAGATGCATAGGGGATCACTGGTGATAGCCAGAGGTGCTATGAGTGGTTTGGTATACCCTTTGCATATTTCTGACACACGAGGCAATGTAGTCTCTGTGTATTTGCAGCCATATTTCCAACGAGAGACGAGGCGTGTCTCTTTTGCAGATGTGTTGCATGGAGAGCAGATTGTGCATTTGTTTTGTGCTGACGTTCACACAGACAGTGGTATCTCTGGGAATGCACAGCTTTGTCAGTCATCAGTTGAGGTGACATCGATTGAGCCAGAGACCGATGCATTGTTCTATGATGCGTCTGATACGTTTGAGGGCGACAGTGTCCTTGAGACAGTTGTGTGTGATTGCAGTGGTGGTGATTTTTTGGTTTTGCAATCATTCTCAGCGGACGTGCCTTTGCCAAATGATGCTAACATGTGATGCACAGTCAGGTGGTTCCTGATGAGGATGCATATGGCACTGAGGTTGCTGACAGGGATAGGTTGGCACACATAGTGCATGTTTCATCGGCTTTCAGGTCTCTCATGTCTAACCGTTTGGTTTCGAGTCCTGATCTTGCTTATGCGATTGGTGCATTTGCAGTGGGAGTTGTCAATCGTGTGATGACTGACATCCGCATTGTGCATTGTGGAGCCATGCGGGTTGTCACTCGATACCTGCATCATGAGTGTCATTGTAGCTCTAGCCCTAGTGGTATGCATGTTGCATCTACACTAGAGCATGTTTGGAGTGAGCCAATGGGCATAGGTTGAGAGTCGTTTTCTCTCACCTCTTGTATATACTAGTTGTAGGCTAGTCTTCTCGCCACTTATCGGCACACATCCTTTAGTGGAAGAATGTTAGGTAAAGTCGGTGTGCCTCACTGTGCTTTGCCCGTGTCCGTCGGTCAATGTCCGACTGCCCACATTTGTCTCCTTATTCTTTATACATACAAAGAATAAGGAGCTCTCACACATTCTTACATGGTGCTCACACAGTGACATTTGGGAGCTCCACCCACATCCTGTGTCCTGCTCTCTCTCTCCCTCACTACCCTTCGCACTCTCTGCGCACGCGCACCGCATCCGCGCACTCACATGTGTGTGTGTGTGTGTGTTTGTGTGTTTGCATATAAAATATAGGAGCAACCTTATATATTTATATATATTTTGCTCTAGTTAGCTATATGGGACCATGTTCTCTCTCTCTCTCTCTTTGTCTCTCTCTCTCTCTCTCTCTCTTTCTCAAGCACACATGCACACACATACACACATTTCTTTGGCTCTATGGGAGCTAGGAGAAGCCTTCCCTCTCTCTCCCCATCTCTCTCTCTCTCTCTCTCTTGAGTTCAACTTGTCAGCTTTATCTCTAAGATCCCTTTGGTTTTTTCCTAAAACACACACATCTCTCTCTCTCTCTCTCTCTCTCTCTCTCTCTCTCTCTGTGTGTGTGTGTGTGACATACTTTAGCTGCATCTAGAGCTTGTAGCCCATGGATGGCTCAACTTTGTCGTAATCAAGTAAGCCACTCTTTCTTCATAAAAGATACTCAATGTTTGAGTTTTGGTTAGTGTCATTGTCGTGTGTGTGTGCATACGTACACGCACACAATGTTTGAGTTTTGGTTAGTGTCATTGTCGTGTGTGTGCACATACGTACACGCACACAATGCAATAATAAAAAAATTGGGGGAGGAGGGACAACATCACAGGTGCCTAATGTTCAAAACTTTTCAGACACTTTAAGAAAGGGTGTAGAAGTGTTTTTTTATAGTTATTTTTAAAATTTTGAAATATAAACTTAATTTTTTTTTCAAATATCAATATTGGTCTCAAAAAAAGCCCATTAAAAAAATAAAACCAAATATATATTTAAAAATTAAATTTACATTCAATGACAAAATCTCTACCAAAATTGCTCTCGTTTCTCTTATTTGCACTTAAACCGGTACATTTACTTTTTTAAAGTAGAAAGTCGTTTGACTTTCCATTGCCAAAAGTCTTTTCATTCCTTGCAAAGTTACCATTCACTTTCTCATTTCAAATATTCTTAGTCTTCACCTTTTTATTCTACACTAGAAGTTTTATAAGATTTTCTTTGAAGTCAACCAATGTAACCAATGAATGACAAGTGGATGTCCTCTTCTTTCTTGAAAATTTGAAGCCTCATTATATATAGTATAGATATTGAAGGTGAGGATTTATTAAGTCCTAGTAAAGCTAAAAGAAAACAAGTGTGTGTGTGTGTGTGTGTTGGTTGGTTGGTTGGTTTTGTTGAGAGTTATGCAAAGAAGGTTTGAATGAGTGCCCACAACTACATGTCACTTAATTATGTTTTAATATAAAATTGTATGGTCCATTATATACACAAATATCACAAGTGATTTGTATGTTAAAAAGGGATTTCCCACTTAAAAGAACAAGGTGAAAGGTTTACATTCGCATTCTAAAAAAAAAAAAAGAAAAGGAAGCAAGCTAAAAACAATAAAATATATGGAATGATCGACAAACTAAAACAAAAGAGTATCTTTTTTTGTTTTTCCATACTCACAATTGTGAGTTGACGCAATCTATATTAACCCGATAAGAATACAACAGCTCTCAAGGATAACATGTGCCTTGAGGGGTCTAGGGTTCCATCAGAGACTTGTATACAGAATACCTACCAAATGACCTCTTGGGTGTTCTAACAGCTCAAAGTATGCATCCATTCATCTTTATTTGCTACCTCTCTTCTTGCTCCTACCATGTGAATGAGCTCTTTGCTTGATAGCACAATATCATGAAATAGAGATACCTCTAGTTTTCCCTCAAACAAAAAAGTATTTTAACGCTTTCATAAGAAAAGATAGACCATTTGAGCATAGAAATAATAAAATTTTTACATTTTTATTTGTCAGACTGACAAATTTGAGTGGAGATTTTCTATTAACTTTGCACAAATGTACAATGATCCTCAATCACAACTTGTGCCTTGAGGTGACAACCTTTCCAAAGAGGGGCTATTGACTACAAAAGATAGGAGAGTTACTAAGGTAGTTGCATTGGGGGGCTAGAGGGTAGCGAGCTCGAGCTAATTTGGACAGCTTTGATCCATACTTTAGAGATCATGTGTTTTTTGATAAAGATGAGCACTTTCATACTTTCTTGCACAATATCTGTGCTGCTAGCCATCGAGAGGATTTTTTTCCAAGCTGCGATGGTTCTTGGTCTTCCAAAGATGCCTAAAGTAGTATTAGTGGGCAATTTAGGTGAAAACGTGGGTAGGATTGGGGATTTGACTTAACAAAGCGATAGTATTAGTGGGACATTTGGGTGAAAATGCGGACAGGGTTGGGGATTTAACGTAACAAAGCAATACCTTTTGTGGGTTTAACTACAACTAAGAGTGATGGCTTGTGTTGCTTGTTTCCACTCACTAGACATCCTCCATTTTCCAATTGATGTTACCACTTCCTTGCTTTCTTGGATAACCTCATTAAACCCAATATTTGAGAGGTCATTTTTGAATATGTGCCAGTTCACAGTCCTCCATACCTATTTAAAGAACAAAAAGTGAAAAATTTGCATACAGACAGAAGAGTTTGGTTCTTGAGACTCTTCCCTTGTAAGATTGAATTGTCCTTGTGGAACAATTTAATCTTTTAGAACATGGAGGATTATGTTCTTGTAGAACATAATCCTCCATGTCTTCTAGATCCATTTGCAAATTTTACCAGCCATGCCGCTTATAATGGGGTAGTCTTTGAACAAGTCTGGAAGATCTTCACTTGTCCCATTGTAGCATGAGTACTTACTTGATTCAATTCCTTTGGTGAGATCCAATTCTCTCCCTATAAAAAAACACAAGCTCGCACGACCTACCTACGGACGGTCTCGCTCACTCTTACTGGGCCAATTCTATACACTTTCTCAAGCTTACTAATGAGCACACATAGACACACTCACACTATATCCTCTCATGTATCTATTTTCTCTTTCAAATGTCTGTATGTATCTTTGTATGCATGTAGGTCATAGGCTTGGACTCCAATTAGCAAGCATGCTTAAGTGGCTACTTTCAAGCTCCTCAAGTGAAGTCATAACTTGGACTTGAGTGTATGCAACACATTAAGCCAACTTAAGGTCCCTCACTAAGCAAGCTTTTTGTGAAGAGTACATCTTTTAAAATGATTTTGAATAATGCCCCAGGTGCCTCTGTCCACCAAAGCAAAATTGCCAATGTGTTAGGTATTCATCGAAGTAACATAGCTATTGCAAGTTCCTGGCTGGGGAGGAAAGATGAGGATGAAATGCTACCATTACGTGCTTGTGAGAGACAATGGCCTTAAGGCAACATTATCACAAATGAATGAAAAGACTTGGTGTATGCATTTTGGACATCAAAGACTAGAGTCTCACCTGACAAGAAAGACATATGCAAGAAGAGAATAGAAAAGAAAAGCGTTGTGAAACATCCGGTGCATGTTCTTGATGAATCTCAGGTAATCACAATTCCTTGCAATTACAATTTCTTTGGTACATCCTATGGAAACTATACAAATTCAGTGCTTTTATGCTTGGTGTATACAATACAAAGTTGCAACGATGATTCTATATTGTACCAAGCTAGTCCTATGCGATACCAAACCTGCTATTGTATTTTAGTATGGTATAGTGCATTACCAAATATGGTATTTTGTTACATAGAAATGATACTAGAGCCTTTCTTTACAGTACAAAGCCTTTTCCTACTATCAATTCCTTTTTCTATACTCTCAAACATTCAATGTGTAGTACTAGAGCCTCACTATATAGTACCAAGCCCTTTTTCAACAGTTTCAAAGGCTTGTGTAGTACCAAATTTGGTGATCTGTTGCATAGAAAGGCCAAAGCATCGATACAGTAGAAAAAAAAACCATTATGAGTACCAAAGCCTCACTGTACACTACCAAAGGCTTAACATAGAGTACCAAAACCTCACTGTACACTGCCAAAGCCTTTATGTTGAGTACCAAAGCCTTTCTGTAGAGGCCAAAGCTTTATTGTACAATACCAATTCCCTCTATAGAGTACTAAAAATCTCATTGTATAGGGCCGAAGCCTTTGTGTAGGGTACTAAAGCCTTTCTATAGAGTACCAAAACACTGCTGTATAGTACAAAATCCATTTATGTAGAGTACCAAATACTCATATAACGGTACCAAAGCCTGCATGTGAAATACCAAAGATTTATTGTATAGTACCAAAGCCTTTCTATAGAGTACCAAAGCCTTTCTGTAGGGTACTCAAGCATTACTTTACAACACCAAATCCATTTATCTAAATTACCAAATACTCACATAGCAATACCAAAGCTTGCATATGCAACACCAAAGTCTTATTATAGTACCAAAAACTTTTTCTATAGTATAAAATGCTAACATAACAATACCAAAGCCTTTCTATGTAGTACCAAATCCTTTCTGTAACATAGTAAAGCCTCACTGTCCAATACCAAAGCCTTCTTGTTGAGTACCAAAGCCTTTTTGTAGTAGAGAACCAAAGCCATTGTAGAGTACCAAGGCCTCTTTAAAGCAATAAAGCCTTTTTCTAGGGTACGAAAGCCTCAGTATAGAACCAAAGCCACAATGTAACTACCTAAGTCTTTGCATAGTACCAACTCCTTATTGTATAGTACCAAATCCTTACCGTATAGTACCAAAGCCTCTGCATTGTACCAAGGCCTCACCATATAGTACTATATTTAATTCTATTCCACCAATTCTGGTATTGTATCCTCTGCATGAGTGACATCCTAAGATCTTGTAGAAATTGACATTTTTGTTGTTTTGATGTCACATGTTGAGCTATACCAAAGATTCAAAAGAAATCATTTTACAATGAAGGTGTCTCTTAGATGATTTGAAGCATTAAAGCCATATTTTTTTTGGAAGCTCAAAGAACGATACACCTGTTTTTGTGTATACCATGTCCAAATGTTGTATTTCAAAGAATCTACAAATCATGCTTGTCAAAACAAAGGTGAGAATTATGTGTCAAAAGTATCATATGTCAAAATAAAAACTCATAAAGCTAAAGACAAATTTGCTTATGACTGTCGTTATCAACATACAACATATTCTAGTGTCCCATACCACCAGAATAGACATTATATGTCATACCCTGATGTATCAGGATATCATTGGTCACAGTTATCATTTGATAATCAAATATCATTAATTCCAAATCCAATTCAATAATAACTCTTGACATTATATGATCATAAACAAATCCAAACTCCAAATGACTTCCATGATATACTCGAGTAACAAACTTATACTAAGAAAAATGGTGGCCAACCACTGTAACATAACTTTGAAATTAGTGTTGTCTAAATCGGTGAATCGAAACCAATGAGTAGTGCTAACTAAATCGGAAAATATGCAATTGTGCTTCCTAAATGATGAATCTACACTTCATATTGTTTAAACTAGTGAATCTGTTGTTTGTTGGTGTGTTGCCTAAATCGGCAAATCTGCACTCGTGTTACTTAAATCAACGGATCTTCATAGATAACTAATGTTTCCCAAATTGAAGAATCTACACCAAGACGAACATTTACACACTACCTAAATCGGCAAATTTGTGTGCACACGACCAATGGACTAGGCAAAGCATAACCATACAAAACATTAACTACCTATTTGATACCAAAGTGGAGTATGTTTGAGTAGCAAAGTACTTACAAATTGTTGTTCACTATCCCAAAGCACATTAGCTCATGTGAGTAGTTGTGTAGCTCATGTAAATAGAAATTTCATTCATTTCAAGTACAAGCTACAATGTTAGAGATAATCGATTACACAACTCATATGACAATGTGTGTAAGTCTGATTGTATTTTGCCTTGTTGTAAAATTACTCGAGTGTAACTCCTTAGGTATATCTGTAAAGGAAGTAACTTACAAGAAAGTAAAAAAAGCGAGCATTATCAAACGAGTATATTAAACTAGGGGATTGTCATATAGGACGATGTTGTAAGAGGTGGTGAATAATGTAGAGGTCTTAATATAAAAAAAGATATAGAATAAAGACTAGATGGTGCATGAATGGTGCGTTATATATGGCATTTTGACCTATGGATAGAACTGACACATCAAAGAAAATTCAAATGCTGTTCGTAAGATGTATATAATTAAAAATCACCAAAAATTTTCATACCTTGAGGTTCTTATAGCTAGTAGGCAAGCTGATAAGGAAACCGTATAATTTAAATTTATGTATCACTACTTATTTTTGTGAATGGTATGGGTAGATTGTTTGAGAATGTTTGGAATGTTCTTGCACTAGAGAGTTAGTATGTACAAACAACTAAGGCTAAAAAACTGGGACATTTGATTGTGTAGCAAGGAGAGAATTCATCCTAGAATCTTATATAATGTTGCTAGCGTGGTGACTTTGTAAACAAAAAATGGGGAATTTCAAAGTCCGAGCAAACCTTTCCGAGCAATCATAAAAGCGAGCAAAACTCAACAAGTTACATATAGAACTTAAATCATAAAAGAAAACATTTAGCATCAAATTACATATTATCTATCTATCACTGTTCCTCCTCTTGCATTCCTCATGGAAACTTCAATCATCCACCCTTACATCAATTCCTTAATTATCCAAGGTTATGATCCCTTCCCTGAAGCATAACTAGTGGTCATAGGAGAGAGAGAGAGAGAGAGAGAGAGAGAGAGAGAGAGAGAGAGTGCATGCATGCATGCATATGCTTTGTTGTGGAGGATGTTTCTCAATACATATTATTATGGAAAGTGCTTGTAGGGAGAGAGGATTGTTTCAAAAAGAAACTGTTATCAAGAAATGCCTAATCTAGGGAAGCTATAAAAGAAGTAGAGTTGGTAGAGCTTATTGCGCAGGTTGGAGTCAATATGAGCAATGTGTGTTTGTAGTCATTGGTTCTAGATTATATCTTATTGAAACTAGAGATAAATGTTTTTCATGGGTGACTCCATATTTTCTAGCTCCCAAAAAGGATGTTTCAACTTACAATCATGACACTTGCGAAAAAAAGAGGAAAAGAAAAATTTCCTCCACATACTTGAAAAGGATAGTGTGAAAACATTTAATAAATTAATAAAGTTTCAAGACTTTTATAAATGTCATTGTTGAAAGGAACTTTGTATTTTTAAGAAAGGCTACATGTTGGTCACTTAGTTGTAGTCAAACCCCTTTTGAACATATGTAATAGCAGCCAAGAGGCATATTTGATATAGCCAAAATGGAATGTACTAGTGAATTTTCACAATGTTGGTTACATTTTTGAGCTCTCCTTGGCTTGTTCTTACAACATCTAAACTTTTCATCTTCTCTCTCTCTCTCTCTCTCTCTCTCTCTCTCACTCAGGCTTTGACTAATTTAGAAAAAAAATATCCTAGTGTAGGTGACTGCCTTATCATTCCATCTACAATACACGTAGTCAACGGCCCAGCCTGAAGATATGAAAGAGCACCACATATGCTATGATGCCACACAAAGGTTTTGATATATTGCAAAAGTGTACAATGAGTTGGGTGCAAAAGCATCCACAATAATTCAATCGAAAGACTCACCCTTGTTAGCATCTCTACCTTCTTGGCCAGAGGATAATGTACCATGCCCTGAGCGCTTCAACATCTTTCTCTCCCTTCTTTTGAGATCCTTACAAGATCGCGCTGCCGAGGATAGGCAATAGCTTGGCTCCACTCTTGTGGCTCCCTTTGACCTGTCTTTTGTCCTCATGTTAGAGCCTCTTCACTTCCAAGTGGAGTTGTCCCACCTACCCTGATATGCGATGCTCTATTTTGCAGAATGTGAACAAAGTGAAATCCCAGTGTGCACTAGCCTTAGCATCCCACAAGGTATCCACCTCCAAGGGGTGACTGGGTTGTTGTTTGCTACAACTTAAAACATTGTGCCACTTTGGAAAAGGAAAATATTAGGGTCCCTAGATTCATTAACAGATTTGGTTATGAAGGGGTTGGGCAAGGAAAGTCTAGAAACCGTTTGGAGAAACACTAGCTGAGGCGAGAGGGTCCTTAAGTTCAACCGTCATCATTTCACCAGCTATAAACAAAACCCTTATAAAGAACACTCTAAAGAGTTTGTGCCACTGTGGACTCTTTTAGAAAGTTTGAAATCCTCTCTCTTTCTTTAAGTTTTGAAAGTTCTCTCTCTCTCTCTCTAGACTCTCTCTATCTCTCTCTTGTTCGTGAGATGGCTTGGTTATCATGAGGGCAAACTTCAAACCTATAGTTGCTGGAGTGATCATGCAACTTTGCCAATATTTAGATGGGCAGGGGCATCCAAGGAGACCTCTCTCTCTCTCTCTCTCTCATCTGTTGACTCTACTAATAAGTGACCTTGCAAGCTGATTGATGTGTGCTCTGCCTTTGATCCGTGCAACAAAGATGAATAGCAAGCTAGCTAGGAGGAAAGTTTCTGAAGTGCATTAAAGGCCAATATTGAGGATCTACACCATATTTATAGCGAGAAGAAAAAAACTTGCGTACAACCACACACCTTTACACAACCTATTCTCTAAAAAAAAAACTCTCTAAAAGAGACACAAATTCTTTTAGGGAGTTTTTTTTTTGGAGAGAGAGATTGCTTCTTATGAGCCATACGAAGTCTAAAGAATCCGGCCACCGTGTAAAGATGTGTCTTCTTGTTCCATGTGTGCATTTTCCATGCAAATGCTTCCTATCGATCAAATATCGAATTCAACTGGGTGATTTTATGTGCGTGGTAGGCCTGCCTTAGCTCTATATTTGTTTCTTCGTGCCTTGTTGCAGATACTCCTTCATCTCAAAGCAGTCTGAAATGCCATGTTAGTAAAAAACAAAACATGTTTCAAGTGTCAGTGTAGTGTAAAGGATGACATCTGCATGCTAGCGCATTTGCAGTTATGGAGAGAGAGAGAGAGAGAGAGAGAGAGAGAGAGAGAGAGAGAGAGAGAGAGAGAGAGAGAGAGAGAGAGAGAGAGAGAGAGAGAGAGAGAGAGAGAGAGAGAGAGAGAGAGAGAGAGAGAATTCCCTACTAGCTCATTTGGGTACCCATTTTAGACCACAAAAATGGTTCTATAATTACAAGGAGCACTGATGGCGTAAGAACCAGCTTTCCTTGAAGTGTTGCAAATATTAATTGCAAGCTCGTCTCTCTGTAAAGCCATGTCCTTCAAATTGTTGAAACCCTTCTTGAGTGAAGCGGCGTAACCAATAGCCCACCCTTGACATCTGTGTGACGGGCTGTCGAAGATGAGATGATAATGAATGTTGAAGAGGCTCACGTGACATGCTCAAGATGGTGCTAAGGTTTGGGCAAAGAAGATCCGGCATGAAGGGGCTCAACAGGGCTGCATGTTGGAGCTGGATTAACAAAAGAGGCCATGGTAGGAAAGAAGCTGATCCGACATTGCATGAAGTTTGATGACGATACCTCAACTGAGTAACCAAGAACTAATGACAAACAAAGTGAAAGAAAAAAAGAGCATAGAATAGACAAACTTGACCTTCAGTCCATCTTGCCAATAGCTACAGGTTAGCTCTTGCTTCCCTCCATTCATGAGCCGTTGAGCTAGCGACTGTAGCCTTTAGTGTCCGTCCTCTCTCTCTCTCTCTCTCTCTCTCTCTCTCTCTCTCTCTAGACATACTACCTCTTCTAAAAAATAAAGTGCCTTCTTTTTAACATGGATGGGTTAGCAGAGGGCACGATACAAAGATAAGGCAATCATTGGCGGGCTAGAATATATAGTTCTGTATGGGCTAGAATATATAATTCTATGCGCATAACAACCACCCGAGGTTGAGCCTCTAGTAATCATTTATGGAGTTTACAAAAGGGAAAATTACCGAAATACCCCTCTAATTTGTGGAAATTCCCCATATACTCCTCAAATTTCAAAAATTCCCAAAATACCCTTGTATCTATTTTCGTTGGATTCTTCAAGATTTTCTAATCTTCATTCTTGTTTCACAATTGAGACCGGTTTTTGAGTGCTTAGCATGTAATTTGTCGCCAATTACCTCGCAAAAGAAAGCGAAATATGTCTAAAAATAATGAGGCAATTCATCTTCAAAGCCTACATAACGGACTCAAATTTTAGTTTTAGCATCGTGTATGGTAGACAATCACTCTTCTTATAAAAAGCTACAAATTTTTTTGTTTTTGGAGAAATTTACTCTCACAACCAGGGGTAATTTGGGAATTTTGGAAAATTTGAAGGGCATTTTGGGAATTTATGACAAATTATGGGGGTACTTTGGGAATTTTTGAAATTTGAGGGGTATTTTGGAATTTCCACAAATTACAGGGGTATTTTGGTAATTTTTCCTTTACAAAATTCTCTCTATGGGAGTGCGCATCCATCAAGTGCATGCTACATGGGTCTCTATTGAGAAGAGTAGGGGGTACCGGCTGGAGGTAATTCAAAAAAAAGGGAGAATCTTCGTTGATGCGCGGCGGAGGCTATGCAAGCAGAAGGGAAAAGATGAGGGGACAGAGGCGGGGGCGGGAGGGATGTTGAGCACGAGGCGGAGTCGGGGGGGAGGGGGGGGGGGGATATGTCGCACAAGCAGAAGGTTGTGAGGACGGCAGTGGCGAAATCATTTTCTTTAAAGAAAAGGGTGCTGACCTCTAGCAAATCAGCACCTTGGCCTTTGTGGTGTACGGTAGTGGAGACAAGTTCTTCCTTTGCTTCGTGCAAGATCGAGCCCTCCTTTTGAAGGTGGAAAGCATGTCACCCTTGGCAAGGGTGATATCACCCCTAGCCTTCCCAAAGAATCTAGGAAACTATAGAATATAAATAGAGTGGAGCCAGTAGAGTAGTATGACCCTTTATAAGAGATTGGAAGTGCGAGCGGAAAGGTTCTCACACTACCTTTGGGGTGGGATGCAGCAGCCCACCGACCATCCACAGTATTGCATCGGCTCCTCCTGTCACCGCTCGACCCTCTCGCCCTCTTTCGGTTGCCGCCCCTCCTCCTCTGGTTTCTGTTCATCAGCTTTTATTGGCTCCTCCTGTCACCGCTCGACCCTATCGCCTTCTTTCGGTTGCCGCCCCTCCTCCTCTGGTTGCTGTTTGTCAGATTTTACAATCAGCTCTACCGCGATTCTCTTTTTCTATTTTCTGCTTTGCAGTTCAACCCCTCTCTACAGGCATGTTCACCAGTGCACCCTGTTCCGTCACTACCCTCCTCACGAGCGCTCGGCCTTCTCCTTGCTCCCACCGGCCCTTAGAGCTCACATCTGTCCTTGAAGGGCTTAATCTGTAAGATGACTAATAACTCTTTGAAAGAGCGTGCGCCGCGCGTGCTTTTTCAGAGAGTTTTGTTTTTTAGAGAAAGAGAGCAGTAGGTGGAGAGCGATGGTAGACGAAGAGATGGTGCCGTGTCTCGGGAGGGGCGATCAGAACTTAGCTGGATAAACGGCTTCGCTAATGAACACATCAATTTGGTGTTTAGCACCTGCACAGTCAGCACCCAAGACACCCGGAAGAGGCAGGAATCGAGGTGGCAGAGAGAGTCCTTCTCACTCTCTCTCGACATGGCGGCCTAATTGCAAAGAATCGTGCTCCTTGGATTCTCCTCCTTAGAACCTACGCTTCATGGACGCTTCCTCGATTGCCCCTTTTGAAGAGCCTTCTTCTAGTGACTTTGACTTTAGTGCCCGCTTCTCACAGGTCGACCAACAAGATGCCTTATGGAGGGTTTTGGCGACGGAGCAGGAGATGTGCACAATCCGGCATTGCCTTTTTTTCTTTTGTGTCTACTTCCCATGAAAGCAAGTCGGGGTGCTAGGTGGAGTGGCTATGGGAGTAGATGATAAGGTTGATTTTGCGTTTGTGAAGGTTCTCGCTCTTTTGTCAGTGTAGTGTATCCTTGAGACTAAAAGAAAGGGAATCTTGGTTGATGATTGAATAAATCTGCGAGGCTTCCAGTAGAGAGAGAAACGTCTAGATGCCAAGAAAATCTCATGGCCCTCCTTTTCTCGACGGCTGTGCGCTCTATTTGGCTTGTTGACAATGACATGAAAAGATTTCTCACACAACATTACATATAAGGACATTGATGATGTCTTGCATACTTCTCTGAGAGCCACTAATGTTATGCGATCTTCTCAGTGCCCAACATTCATTCCATTGGCATGGGACAGGCGCAACTAATGTGAAATAAAAGAAATATTTCCTTCCCACCCACCGTGGTTCAAGGCCGGCATTGAGGACGAAGGACTATAAAATCTCAAAGAGAGAGAGAGAGAGAGAGAGAGAGAGAGAGAGAGAGAGAGAGAGGTTCCTCCATAACATGTGTGTTGGTGTTCACGTTTTGGTTTCGTTATCATAAGAGCTAAGTGGAAGAAAAAAAAAACGTGGCGGTTGAGGAGTAGAAAGCAAAGAGATATGAGGAAACACACACATCGAAGAAATTAGGTGTGGTCTCTCGGAGTGTAGAGACTTTTTTGAGTACTTGCAAACTTTCATGGAGATTCTCGAGGCTCAACATTTTGTCCATGCTCGACGTTTTGTTGTATACGTTTTTTTGTATCTAATGCAGTGTTAGGGAAAAATCAATTTCAGAAACATACAAAATTCCCTTCAGGATAGATTCAAAGAGGATTTTTTTGAAGTAATTTGTTAAATTTTTCAAGCGGATTTTTTCCTTCTCCTCTCACATCAACTGGTTATTTTGATTTTTTAACCGGCCCAAGGACACGTTGAGGCACACTATTCCCAAACACTGATCTGTTGAAAACAGATCGCTTATTGTCCCGATGATAGTGAAATTGTTTCTCTTTTTTTAGAGAGAGAGAGAGAGAGAGAGAGAGAGAGAGAGAGAGAGAGAGAGAGAGAGAGAGAGAGAGAGAGAGAGAGAGAGAGAGAGATCTAAGCATCTTCTCTCACTTAGTAGCGTTCTTCCTAGTGGGTGGACATAATCTTCCAGGTAGCAAGATTTCCATACCAACTTATCTTGAGCAGACACAAGCTCATGATCAAAACAGACTAAATTTTCCTGCTTTTGTTTTTTGGAAACTCCCTCTTGTTGAAACTGTCGTTCCAGATGTGAAGAGGCTCTTGTACTACCTTTTAGAGTAGGGCATAACTTTGATCTTCACAGACTGGAGTCAAATTTTTCTATTATAATTGCTGGCGCCATGAATATTCAACATGACCAAGGATGTATTACATATTTCAACAATGATGTGCTTGTCACTGTGTGGCAGATGCTATGACCTTCTGGCATTTGCCATATTTTTCCAAACAATGATTCAAAATGGAAAGGAACTGCATCTTCAGTCACTGTGAAAGAAGATGTTCAATATTTGATGCATGGAGCGAGATATACTATGGGCAATTTAGATTTCATCCTCATATTACAAAGGCCAAAGTGGAGTCCCCATAAGGAGGCCATAAAGTCAAACCTCTGTGAGCTTCTTGGCATAGATCCTTTAGTAGTTGATGTTAAGGCCAAAACCTATGAAAAGGTCAATCGCTTGGGAGAGAATCGTAGCATTGTTGCCCACACTGTTATGTTATTGATGAAGAAATAAGAAAACAGTATATAGTAATGATTTGTAGGCTTTAATTGCTACTCGTGTTTCTACCAATTAATTATTGATTAAGAAATGATTCACAGAGAGAGAGAGAGAGAGAGAGAGAGAGAGAGAGAGAGAGAGAGAGAGAGAGAGAGAGAGAGGAAAAAGAGGAAGAGGAAGAGACGTTTTAACGTCATAGGAACATTCCACAAGAAACTTCATATCACTATCGACAAGTCTTGAAGTGCTTGTCTAAAGGGAAGGTAAGGGAAGGAAAGAGCCTGAGAAAAACGTGCCTTACAAGAAAGAACTCCGAGAGATTTAATACACAATCACATGATATATGTGTTACTAAATTTGTGTCTTCTTTCACACATAGCACACTTGTGAAGATGCCTTGCACTTGCTGGTACTCAGGCTAATAGTAAAGTCGATCACTAGACTTGTATAATGGTGACTTAGCTTCAGAACATGTTCCATTTACTTCTAGAACTTTCCACATGAAGTATTTCTAAGTTTCCAAAAACTATGTTTTTGCTAGAAATGGTGTTGAAATTTATTGTTTGGTTTCAAAGAAATCTCTCTCTCTCTCTCTCTCTCTCTCTCTCTCTCTCTCTCTCTCTCTCTCTCTAATCACTTAATAACTTTGCTCGCTTTTGAGCTTGCTCGGATAAGTTCGCTCGATGTTTGGTAGAACTCACAAAAAACCAATAGTAGAAGAGGACTTACAGTGGTATTGTGGAACCGTGGCACAAATTATGCTTCTCATTTGAATGTAGTGATCAAACCAAGAATGATCTTTTTAGATGTACATAGTTAGAATCATTAGGAAATCAACAAATCTAGAGCTTCTTAGAATTGCAGCTCGTGAAAGTGGACAATTAAGTAGGTCGTATGAAAGTCTTGTGAGATATAGGAATCTTCTCTTAGAAATGCAAACCACTATCTAATAACTCAAGTAATGCAATGAGAGAACATTAATACTAGGTTAGTGACAAAAGCCAATTCTCACCACAAGCTTGGCCCTTAAGCCCCTCAAGCTTGGGCTCGGCTCTCACCTCAAGTACAACCTTGGCATCTCAAACATGACAAGCACCTCAAGCATCTCAATCATCAAGCACTTCAAGCATCTCAATCATCAGGCACAACAAGCACCTCAATCTTGGGCCACGTTCCCACCTCAAGCGCAACCCTAGCTTACCTAAGGTCAAAGGACTTTTAACATTAACTATTGGATGTCTTCAATTAATCTAACACTAAGGTATTTAAGCTCCATTGGTTAGCCTTGATCTTTGACATACCATCTCTCATTTGGGCCCCTTAACCATTGGCCTTGTGTTCAGATAGTTCTGTAAGGACATGTCTATATCCTAACCCTTGTTCTTGTTTTATTCTCCCACATTAAATGATCAGTTTAATATGATAAAATTATTTGGGTTGGTTAGATATTAGATTTTATGACATTGCAATCACCTTTATCTCTAAATTTTGTGAAATTTGATTAGGTTTGGTTCCGTTTACCAAGTTACAACTCTACTTCCCATCACACAAGGTCTACAAGCTTTTGCACTTTCTTGCCTCTCTTTCTCTCTCTCTCTCTCTCTCTCTCTCTCTCTCTCTCACACACACACACACACACACACACACACACACACACACACACACACACACACACGTGCGTGCGTGCGCACACTTAAAAGAGAGTGAAAGAGAGAGTGGAGCATCAATGAGAATGTTGGTTGGATGGTTGAAAATCATTGATGATTGGATTGCCTCACTCTGAATATCATGATCACCCAGCGACATTAGTAGATCAAGGTCCATATAATCTTGATTTTTTGGAATCTCAAACATAGAATTTTGAAAGGGTTTAGATGATGTCAAAATGAATCCCGAAAAGAGTGAGTGGGCGAGCGTAGCAATGGAGAGAGTTGTGAGCATTATGTTAGGATATGTTGATATGACTAAACAAAGTTTGAGTGTAGTAATGACTTGGAGTTGCATTTGTGTAAGTTCAAGATAAGATTGTAGTTAAATTACGAAAACACTCTTCTATTTTTGTTGATACAAAGTAATTAAGAGAGGAAGAATGTATCTTTTCTTTTTCAAAAAATAATAGGTAGATAAATAAGGCCATAGAGCATATCCATGCCATTAAAAAGGCCCCCTACAATGCACACACTTCCTATCTATAGATCCTAAAACAATAAGGCCATGCTACTAGCAAAAAAGTGTATCACCTCCAAGTTGTTTGCCAACCAATGAACATCGAATAATAACCAGATCAATGGAACAGTGTAGCAGCTTAAAGAAGCCAACAATTAGTTTATGTTACAAAAAAGGTTGTAAGGATAAACACATTGATGTGGATGGTTTTTCATTGGAGGGATTAGATGTCATCTCGTCCATTTTTCTATATGCGATGTTACTATTGATAGTTAGCTATAGTTTCCTTTTTTTTGGACTACGTAATGTCATAATAATCAATATCTAATTCTCCTAAATTATTTTCTCATATTAAACTGATCATTTAATGTGGGGAAGTGCCAGGGGAGAAAAGGCTATAATATTGGTTAAGCTAGCAGACCGGCCACAGTAGGGATCCTAAGGAGGGAAAATAGGGATCCAAAGGGGGGGCCATCTGCAAAAGAGCCATGTGCAACAATGGGCTAAAAAGACCCTAAGGTTCAGCCCATTAAGACTTCCAAAATGCTAAGGTTCCAAAATTCAAAGGTTGTGTCCAAAGGGTTAAAGCTTAGGGGGAATTGGATGCTTTGTGTGCTCTCCAAAGTCAACACATATCCCTACATGGGAGGGGGCGAGCCCTTCTTCTAGGGGATGAGAGAGAAAGCCACACACACACACACACACACAGACTCCCTTTACACAAAGGGAATGAGGGACACATGTCAGCTCCCTAGGCCAGATGCCCACAAGGTGTGCCCAGTTTCTATTGGATGACCCTTGAAGTGGAACAATGAGAATTAAGCTAGAGTAAATCTAGTTTAATTAATTTAAACAACATTTAATAAAAGAAACCAATGAGAATTAAGTCTCCTAGAAGACTATTGGGCAGTCTCACAAGGGGTCCAATGAGCATTCAAGAGCCCAATGGCTTGCCTGATTCCTATTGGCCAGGAGGCAAAGGGATCCAATGAGAGTTTAGTTTAATTATTTAATTACCTAAATCTCTCACAAAAGGGGAAAGGGGAACACATGTCAGAAGGCTATCACTTATGGTGCTTAATAGTCATTGGCTTGACTTGGGGAGAGCCAATGAGGGCTCAACAAGAGCAAATAGCAAGAGGGCTCGCCCAAGAGAGAGAGGGGGCTGAGTTTTGCCAGGCATTATCACACACACACTCACACAATCTCATGTGTGAAGAAAGCGAAGACTATCTCTTCCCAATCTTTAATGAAGAGCTCATCACCTACTCCAAGCTTGTGAGATAGAAGCCTATATCAACACACTCTTGGCATGTGGATGAAAATCCAACCAAGAGCCAAGCTTCAATGCATGCTCATCTCCTCTACCAAGCTAATTACTAAGCTAAGCTATGCTAATATGAGTGATTATGTGAGGAGATGTACATCTTTCTCGTAAGATACTCCTTCTTCCTCTCAATCTACTCTCATACTCTGCTAGCTCTCACCATCTTCGAAGGTGTGTGAGGTCTTGGGTCTGAGAACGGGGATAATTTAAGTTGTGTTTGCTAAGTGTTTTGCTTAGTGCATGAAGCTTTCATCTTCATTGCACTAGCTAGTCTTGAAGGAACACAAAGAATTGTATTGTACAATGTCTCTCTTGATGGGAGAAACCATAATACAAAGCCTTTTAGAGGGGGGACCGGCTCCATGCAAATCCGGTCCTCAACTGTTGTCATTAGCTTAATTTCTATCTCTTTTGAAAGTATTGTCGATGCTATCTAACTAGGTGTTATGCTTTTTTGTTGCTCTCTCCACCCAAGCACTCTTGTAATTCTCATTAGGAATCTATTCTAATGAAATGCCCACTATGTTCATGCTCATTTCTGCTACACACAAGTTATTAGGCCATTAAATGTTACATTGGTATCAGAGCACAATGTTTCTCTTTTCTTGCTCAAGAAGGTAGGTCCTCAAGCTAGCTACAAATGGTTGGTGTTATTAATTGCCTGTGAGTAAGTAGAATAGGGATTTTTCAGCCTTGCAGTGCGCCTGCCTTTGTGCAGTTAACGGGGCATCACCGTCGAGAGCTATGGTCTCAATAGTGGAGTCCTACGGGGCTTGCCTACAGCTTAACCACTATTAAGCTATTAGAAGCTTGACAGGAGCAGGTGCTGTTTTGGTGTTGAAAGACCCTCTCTTCTATTCCTTGCAATTAATGGTATTCGAGCCGCGGGTACAGTAGCTTGAGTGCTTTTTCTAAAGGGGTAAAGAGGAGTAGCAACTAGGGCTTGAAGTGCCAAAGTACACCTAAAAAGTTTACACCTAAAAGTTGTTAGAATGGCTGACAATAGTAAAGAGAGTGAAATTAATGTTGATAACTTTGTTTTTCTCATGAGCAAGCTACTAATGATGCTTCAATGCTTGTTAACTATCTTGTTTCTAGGCTTCAACAAGCCATGGGCAATCCATCTCTCCAAAGTGAAGTGCAACGGCAGCTCCATGCTCACGGGATTCTCCAAGCTCATCACCATGACGAGAGAACACCTAGGAAGCCTCCTTGTGAGACTACCAAAAGAGTTCTCTCTCCGATTCGGGAAGAAGAAGAGAATCCATATGAAGGGCTCAAGAATTTACTTCTTCATGATGCATCTCCTTCCCAAAGGAGAACTCAAGAGCCTCCACTGAAGGAACAAGAAAGAAGCGAGTCTCCCGCCACCTCGGCAGAGATGGCTCCACGAAGACGGCGGGCTAAACGCTCTCCATCACCACCAAAGCAGAGAAGACCATTGTATTCTTCTCCTCACCACAATTCAAAGAGGGATGATAAAAAGCAACAGAAGAAAAAGGCGAGAAAGAGGAAACCCTCTTTTCCATCTTCTTCATCCTTTTCCTCTTATGAAAGTGATGGTGAAGACAACAAAGATCAAGACAAGAAAAATGTGAGAAAGAGGTCACCCTCTTCTCCACCTTCTTCAAATTCTTCACCTTCTGAAGAAAGTGATGGTGCAACCTTTGAACCATCAAAAAGAAGAGGCCATAGGAAATCCTATGCCGCATGGAAGAGGTTGTCCAAGCTGAAGAAATTCAAAGAGGGAGGGAAGAGCATCTCTTTCCTTGCTTATGATGGCACCTTTGGTGCTACGGACAAAGTCTTGGCCTTTATCTAGCAATTCGATGCGGCGTTTGGAGATGAGGGCTTCACGGAGTCCTCTAAGCTACGCCATGTAGCTATACACTTTCAAAAGTCCGCCAGACAATGGTGGTCTAGCCTACGAGCCAACAGTGAAGCTCCACGAACATGGAAAGCTTTAAGAGCTTCCATTATGAAGAAATTTTTGGCCACCGATGCAAAAGACATAGTACTCACCGAATGGCGAAGCTTAAAGCTCTCTCCCAATGAATCCATCCACAAATATGTAGAAAAGTTTTGGGACCTACAACTCAAATCCACTGTCTTCAAAAAGTTGGATTTTGGAGAGCAAAAGCAACAATTTTGTGCGGGCTTAACCGAAGAAATGGCGGAGTATGTCAACTCCCAAAGGCCACGTACCATATCGGTGGTAATACACCATACTATGGTGGCCTCTCGAATCAATTTCCAAACGGGGGCTAAAAGAAATAATAAGCCCCCGGAAAACAAGGGTTCCAATGAGCCTAAGGGGAAGGACAATGTCCAAAAGTCTCCTAAGGGCAACTCCAACAAAGCTAAAGAGAAGGGAGTTTACAAAGGTAAGAATAACTCTCTCCTGAAGAGCTTGAGCATTATCATAAGGATAACCGGTGTTTCAAGTGCGGCGAACAAGGGCATGGGTACCGCGCTTGTCCCCAAAAGAACAACCGCCAAGATCCTCCTAGAGCTTCCTTGGTTGAAATCCAAGAGGAGGAGACTCACCAAACTCACCACAAAGGATCTCCTCTATGCCATGCTTGGGAAAAGGTAAGAGAACATGATGCTTTTATTCTCTTTGACCTTGGTTCTACTCACAATTTTATATCTATGGAGTTAGCCACCAAACTAGGCATACAATCCTACGAGATGGGAGATGTCCTACCCGCAGACAGTGCCTTCAAGGGGCAAGAAGCTTCAGTCACTCCCTTAATTGGGAAATTGAGGCTTCATGTCCAAGGCTATGTGGACAAAGAGGACTTCTTTATCTCTCCTCTCAAGCATGAGGATGTAATCCTAGGGGCACCATGGTTTGACCGCCTGGCTGCCGATGTTAAATTTCCTGAAAGGAGAATCTCCTTTAAGTTCAGGGAAAAAGACATGTATATAGATGCTAAGGAAATGGGTAATACTATCCCCATTGTACATACACCAGCTTTCAACAAGTCAATAAAGAGCTCTATTTTCGTGTACATGATTTTTGTTAAAGACTCTCAAAATGAACCTAATGCTTTAGCAAAAGAAAATAAAAGCAACCAAAAGGAATTAGAGTTATCCAATTTTCTCAAGGGGTTTCAAGATGTTTTTATTGACGACATCCCTTGTGAGCTAACTCCTAAACAAGGTAATGATGACCATGCAATTGAACTTCTTCCAGGAAGTTCACCGCCTAACAAACCTCCTTATAGGGTTTCTCAAGCTCAACAAGAGGAGATTATGCGGCAAGTGCATGATTTA
The DNA here is from genome assembly GCF_014529385.1 of Adiantum capillus-veneris. Lineage (NCBI taxonomy): Eukaryota > Viridiplantae > Streptophyta > Polypodiopsida > Polypodiales > Pteridaceae > Adiantum > Adiantum capillus-veneris. Next base: position 29,942,916 of record NC_140953.1, on the reverse strand, counting down.
GTTGAGAAGGGTATGGTTAGGCCAAGCTCATCTCCATTTTGCTCACCTTTGCTATTAGTGCAAAAGAAAGACGACACATATCGTATGTGTGTCGACTATAGAGCACTAAATAGGATCACTATCAAGAATAGGTTTCCCGTTCCACGGGTAGAAGACCTATTTGATAAGCTACAAGGATCGACCTACTTCAGTAGGATTGACCTAAAAAGTGGCTATCATCAAATAAGGATAGTTGATCAAGACATTGTAAAGACTGCATTTCGCACCACATTTGGTATTTACAAATACATTGTCATGCCTTTTGGCTTGACCAATGCACCAGCCACATTCAACCGCTTGATGGAGAAGCTGTTCAGGCCTCATCGAACCTTCACTGGAGTGTTCTTTGATGATATTATCATCTACTCTAATTCATTGGAGGAACACAAGCAACACCTCCAGGTAATATTTCAAGTTTTAAGAGAGAATAAACTTTATGTTAATCGAAAGAAAAGTGAATTTTTCTTGCAAGAGATTAAGTATTTAGGTCATATTATCTCTCAAGATGGCATCCAAATGGATCCATCTAAGTTAGAGGTAATAAAAGGATGGCCTAAACCAAGGAATCTTCATGAACTAAGAAGCTTTATAGGTATGTGTGCATACTATAGATGCTTCATAGAAAAGTTCTCACAAATTGCGGGACCATTACATGACCTAACAAAGAAAAGTGTTAGGTATACATGGTCTGCTAAGGAGAACAATGCTTTCGAAAAGCTTATCTCTCAACCTGTGCTTACACTACTGGATCTCTCAAAACCATTTGAGGTCCAATGTGATGCTTGTGGTGATTGCCTTGGAGCTGTTTTACTCCAAGAAGGGCATGCCATAGGCTATGAGAGTCGAAGGCTCGACCCTGTTGAGCAAGCTCTAGGCATATATGAAAAGGAACTCCTTGCAGTTCTACATGCCTTAGACTCATGGAATCACTATTTATTGGGGACTCCTTTCATTCTGCGAACGGATCACCAAAGTCTTAAGTACTTCATGACGCAGACCAAGCTCTCCGACAAACAAATGAGGTGGGAAAATTTCCTTTCGCAATTTCATTTTCATATTGCTCACATTGCTGGCAAGCATAATCAAGTAGCTGATGCACTCTCAAGACGGCCGAGAGTGAATGCGGTTTCCATAGCAACTCACAATGATCTATCTTCAATGATAGATGAGTACGCTATTGATCCCGATTTTAGAGATGTGATTTCAGCCCTTGCATTAGGGAAGAAAGAATAACCATTTACCTTACAAGATGGTTATCTTCTCTATGGCAATCGACTATGCGTTACTAACTCACTACGTGAGAAAGTAATGTATGAATCTCATGCTCCACCTTATTGGCATAGAGGGATTTAGTCTACCTTAAAGGGAATTGAAACATATTTCTATTGGCCTACCATGAAAGTGAACATACAAGAGTATGTTTCTAAATGTGTGGTATGCCAAAAGACAAAATTTGATAGAGGGAAGCAACTTGGATTGCTTCAACCCTTGCCAATCCCTAATTCACCATGGGAGAGCATATCCATGGATTTTATCTTTGGATTGCCTAAGTCTATCCATGGGAATACGGGAATATGGTTGATAGTATACAGGTTCAGTAAACAAGCTCATTTTATACCTGTCAAAAAAAATATCAAAGCCCATCAAATGGCAACCCTCTTCATTTCACAAATCTTCAAGTACCATGGCTTGCCAATGTCCATAGTGTCGGATAGAGATCCTAGAATGACCAGTAATTTCTGGAAGGGTCTCTTTGAGAATTTAGGGACAAGGCTAAACTTCTCTTCGGCCTATCATCCACAAACGGATGGCCAAAGTGAAATAGCTAACCTAACCATTCTCGATCTACTAAAAGCCTATGTAACAGAAGTAGATCAAAGATCCCAATGGGAGAAGTACTTACCCTTAGTGGAGTATGCTTACAATAACACTGTACATACTTCCACGGGAAAAGCACCTTTCGAGGTAATTGAGGGAAGATAAAAAAGTCCCTTGCTACTTAAGGTACATGGGAAGATCTTTGCTGCAGATGAGTATAGCCGAGACCTACAAGAATCTTTCCAAAAGATTAAGGATGCTATCTCTATCTCACAGGAAAGGCAAAAGGCTGCTGCTGACAAGCACAGAAGAGCCCAAGCCTTCAAAGAAAACGATTGGGTCTTGTTAAAGTTTCCCAAGGCTCGATTAAGGCACACGACGGGCAAGAATCCTACGGGCCACCAAAAGTACTATGCTAAACTAGCAAAAAGGTATTATGGTCCCTTTCAGATTCTTAGGCCTATCAACTCAAGTTGCCCAATCATTAGCTCATACACAATGCTTTCCATGTGAGCCTATTAAAGCCTTACAAAGGAGAGCCATCTCAAGAACCAACTATTGAAGACCAGCCGGAGATCGAGGACCAAGAGGAGGTGCTGCAGCCCGAGTCCATTCTCCGACATGAAGACAAGGTACTAAGAGGCGGTAAGACTATCCGACGATATCTTATTAAGTTTAAGAATTATCCTTTTGAAGATGCTAGATGGATGCAAGGCATACAATTAAAGGATAACCTAAACCTTGTCAATGATTACAATGCTTCCCAATGAGTAAGCAAATGTACAAAATGTTAAAAATGAACAAAGTTTTTGTCTTATAAGACTTTCTTTTTCTTTATTGTGCACAAAAATGAAGTAGTATGCATGCTTAGATCAAGTTTGCGGAGATGACGTCTCCCAAACACCAAGTAGTTCTTGTCACTCTATTATGGAAGACTAATAGGACTAATGTGCATACATGCTTGCGGAAGCCTAAGGCTCTCAAGCGCCAAATGGACTAGTCATCCATTGTGGAATGATGTCGTAGGGTAACATAGGGATCCTCTATCCGCTAAGAAAAGGACTCATGAATATGCTTTATCTTCTCTACACCATAGTCGAGGAAGACTATGATTTCAAGAGAGAGGTAATTTCATAATAATCAATATCTAATTCTCCTAAATCATTTTCTCATATTAAACTGATCATTTAATGTGGGGAAGTGCCAGGGGAGAAAATGCTAGAATATTGGTTAAGCTAGCAGACCGGCCACAATAGGGATCCTAAGGAGGGAAAATAGGGATCCAAAGGGGGGGCCATCTGCAAAAGAGCCATGTGCAACAATGGGCTAAAAAGACCCTAAGGTTCAGTCCATTAAGACTTCCAAAATGCTAAGGTTCCAAAATTCAAAGGTTGTGTCCAAAGGGTTAAAGCTTAGGGGGAATTGGATGCTTTGTGTGCTCTCCAAAGTCAACACATATCCCTACATGGGAGGGGGCGAGCCCTTCTTCTAGGGGATGAGAGAGAAAGCCACACACACACACACACACACAGACTCCCTTTACACAAAGGGAATGAGGGACACATGTCAGCTCCCTAGGCCAGATGCCCACAAGGTGTGCCCAGTTTCTATTGGATGACCCTTGAAGTGGACCAATGAGAATTAAGCTAGAGTAAATCTAGTTTAATTAATTTAAACAACATTTAATAAAAGAAACCAATGAGAATTAAGTCTCCTAGAAGACTATTAGGCAGTCTCACAAGGGGTCCAATGAGCATTCAGGAGCCCAATGGCTTGCCTGATTCCTATTGGCCAGGAGGCAAAGGGGTCCAATGAGAGTTTAGTTTAATTATTTAATTACCTAAAGCTCTCACAAAAGGGGAAAGGGGGGCACATGTCAGAAGACTATCACTTATGCTGCTTAATAGTCATTGGCTTGACTTGGGGAGAGCCAATGAGGGCTCAACAAGAGCAAATAGCAAGAGGGCTCGCTCTGAAGAGAGAGAGGGGGCTGATTTTTGCAAGGCATTATCACACACACACTCACACAATCTCATGTGTGAAGAAAGAGAAGACTATCTCTTCCCAAGCTTTAATGGAGAGCTCATCACCTACTCCAAGCTTGTGAGATAGAAGCCTACATCAACACACTCTTGGCATGTGGATGCAAATCCAACCAAGAGCCAAGCTTCAATGCATGCTCATCACCTACTCCAAGCTTGTGAGATAGAAGCCTACATCAACACACTCTTGGCATGTGGATGCAAATCCAACCAAGAGCCAAGCTTCAATGCATGCTCATCTCCTCTACCAAGCTAATTACTACGCTAAGCCATGCTAATATGAGTGATTATGTGAGGAGATGTACATCTTTCTCGTAAGATACTCTTTCTTCCTCTCAATCTACTCTCATATCCTGCTAGCTCTCACCATCTTCGAAGGTGTGTGAGGTCTTGGGTCTGAGAACGGGAATAATTCAAGTTGTGTTTGCTAAGTGTTTTGGTTAGTGCATGAAGCTTTCATCTTCATTGCACTAGCTAGTCTTGAAGGAACACAAAGAATTGTATTGTACAATATCTCTCTTGATGGGAGAAACCATAATACAAAGCCTTTTAGAGGGGGGACCGGCTCCATGCAAATCCGGTCCTCAACTGTTGTCATTAGCTTAATTTCTCTCTTTTGAAAGTATTGTCGATGCTATCTAACTAGGTGTTATGCTTTTTTGTTGCTCTCTCCACCCAAACACTCTTGTAATTCTCATTAGGAATCTATTCTAATGAAATGCCCACTATGTTCATGCTCATTTCCGCTACACACAAGTTATTAGGCCATTAAATGTTACATAAGTAGTCCTTAGTAAAGGGTTGGATTTTGGGTTTATCTCTGGACCACTGGATAAATCTTGCATATTAGTGCCACCTTGCAAGCTAATGATAATAAACAATTTTTTTGTTATTTCTTTTAAAACCTTATGAGAGGGAGTTAACATTTGTGTACCTCTGTCTTTAAGATACTTCAATGAGATTATTCAAGAAAATAGAGAAGTGATCATTTCTATTGAAAAGCACAAGAACACCGAACAGGGGAAGCAAGCAATCAAAGCCATAACTATTTTTGTGTTAGCTAGCTCATAAAACGTAATTATCTAAGTGATTCTTTGTTGTAAGGAACTGCGTAACTCTTAATCACATGTTATAATGCTTGAGGATAATTTGCTAATACTCCTTTTTGGGTCTGCGCACGCATTAAGCCGAATCTACCTAGATGCTGCTAAAGTCGCCATGGATGCGCTGCGTTGTCTCCACCCCCTCCGAACCCAACCTCCCCTCGCTTCCTCTTGCTCATCCCGCACTGCGCTGTCTCCACCCCCTCCACACCCAACCTCCCCTGGCTTCCTGGTGCTACGAGCAACTCGTGGCAAGACAGAGCTTTACTGTTACTCAGAGACAAAGAGAGGGAGAGAGGGAGAGACTCTGCCTCTGCGCTTCGTACCCCCCTTCGCCCTCACTCGAGGCCTTCCTCCAACACACACACACACACACACACACACACACACACACACACACAGAGAGAGAGAGAGAGAGAGAGAGAGAGAGAGAGAGAGAGAGAGAGAGAGAGAACCTCCTTCTCTCTCAGTGCCTCCACCCTTATGCACCATCTCCTGCATTCCGGGGCTTACTTGCAGACGAACCCTCACAACGATTGCGCACACAAAGATCTCTACGCGTCTCTGCGCTCCTACTCTGTTGACGCATGGCATATGTTCTCTCTCTGCCTTCCTCTCTCTCTCCTCCACGTGCCAAATTGCCTTCTTTCCTCCTCTCCTTTTCCCCTTAAGCTTTAGGAGGATCTTTCCAGATTCTTCCTAATTAACCTCCTTCCCAAAATTAGGCACGCCTGCTAGTGGGTTAGCATAACACATCCAATCACAATTGTGACTATGGCCAAACACTAAAAAATAAAAAAATGAAGTCACCAAAAGCACAACAAAATAGGGTGCTAAAATGATATTTTCATTTCCTTTTGTAGGAATCTAACAAGATGCTTTCACAAAGCAAAAGGTAATGCGATTTTTGAAGAGGGAGAGGGAGGGACTTGGGTTTGTGTGAGTGGCATGTGTGTATTAGTGTTCAGGAAAAATGTGTCCCAGCTTAATATGGTGCCATTTTCAATTTCAAAGATACCAGTTGATAGCAAGAGGAAAAGGAGAAATTCTGTCCCAAAATAGAGAAAAATACCGCGAAAACCCAAAAAAATTACCCGATTTTTAAAAATTTCTCTCGGTAAATCCAAGGAATTTTGCAAGTTTGGAAAAATGAATTTTCTCGAGCGTTCGTGTGTACGCATGACGACGAGCACTCAACAAATCGAGCGTATCGTCATCTATAGCGCTGACAGGTGCCAAAGTTTTTTAACATGCTTGATCAATGGGAATTTGTGCACATGCTCATGAGAAGTTGGAGGAAGATGAGAAGAAGAGTATTTTAACGTTGTGGGAAACTATCCCAAGAGACCTTAAAGATATATCCAATGAGGAGAGTTGAACTCAAGAGGGAATGACGCGTGTTTGGGGGGGGGGTGGGCCTCGTTTATAAGTGACACGGGGTGTCACTCGAGGGATCGACGGTGGGGAATGCGATCGGCAAGGCGGGAGGGCTTCAAGCCGTCGGATCCACGCAACAGGGGGGGCAGGGTTTTATATAAATGGACTCGCATGCATCACAAGCAAACGCGACAGGCGGGCTGTAAGGAGCGCGGGTGCCCAACGAGAGGTCGTGAAATCGAACCCGAGGCGGGGAGGCTAGGGCCGCATCTTTTTTGCCATGCAAAGATTGGGATCCATGGTGGATTTGGGCTGCAGCTAGGGTAGCAGCAATCCACTATTCTTTTTTTTTAGCAAGGCAATCCACTATTCTATGAAGGGCCTTCCACCATGGGGGACGTACTAGCTATAAAGCACTCTTGAAAGACTTTTAGTCTACCAAGAGTTTTACAAGGCCTTTTGAACAGGAGGAGCAAGCCTATAATACAACCTAAGAGCCTTTTGAAATGTTTCGAATAAGATAGGTTTGCCAAAGTCTCTCATCAAGGGAATCGACAAAGATCCCTTGGCTACCCTTAATCGACAAAGATCCCTTGGCTTGGTGCTGGAAAAGGTAAGGCCGAAAAAAAAAAAGAACTTCTTGCTTTCTATGCTGCTTGATATGTTGCGAGGGGATAATGGAATCTCTTGGGATTTGATCTAGTGAAATTGCGTACACTAAATCTAGAGACATGTTGTATTAGAAATATAGATAAAAGGCAAAAAGTTCGGGAAAATTACCAAAATATCCCTATGATTTTTGAAAATTTCCAAAGTAAACTTGTATCTATTTTGGTTCGATTGTTCCAGATTTTCTAGTCTTTGTTCCTTTTTGACAATTGAGATCCATTTTTGAGTGCCTAGTATGTAATTTATCACAAATTGCATCGCAAGACAGGGCAACTATGTCTAAAAATAATGCAGCAATTCATCCTCAGAACATATGGATGTAGGTTGTAGGGCACCGCAAGGAGGGCAACAAAACTGCATTAGGACGCGATGGGGGACCGATGACGTGGAGTGCACACGATTGTGAAGGACACGAGGAGGAGGGATGCACAGGACTGTCGTTTAGGGAAAGTTCCTTTTTCTTTGGAAAAGTGGTGAATGGAAGAGGGAATCTATCTAGATTCTAGTTATTGTAGGACGACCCAAAAGTAGGAGGGTTCAACGACCATCCAAAAGCCAAAATCGCATCATTTAGAGGGCTCCCCCATAGGCCCTTTAAGGAGCATGGACCCATTATTTTTTGGAGGGCCATTAAAAATGACATTCAGCTTCTCATACCCCCCATATCCCCAAAAGTGACTTGCTATAGACCTTTGCTTTTATTCTATTTCTAGCATCCCTACCCCTTTTACCTCTTATAGCCTATCCAAATGGTGCTTCTTTGGATGTAGGGGGTGGTTGAGACACCCCCTACCTAAATTGTAGCAGTCACTACAAGTTACCCCAAAGTTTGTGGAAGAGGGTGCCATAAAACTAGGGAAAGCTATAGGGAATACATTTTTGTTTTTGAAGGCTCTCTACAAACGCTTTTAGAGAGTGTATTGGGGAGCCCTCTTATTGACTACACCAGATAATCAGGGGTTACAATGGATGGTAATCGGCCTATTAGACGCAAACAATTGGCAAATGATTGATTGGAAGAGTGTTGACGCAAGTAGCGTGCTTGCTAGCGTAAGAAGGCATTCACCCTCATCACTATATCACACGGGTATGGTCAAATGGGATCAATGGTGGAGGAGGAAAAGGTGACGTGCGTCAATTATAGACCGTCAGATATGAGGTTTGCCCCGAATTTACTAATCGGTCCATATTTACAATATGACATACTCGAATCCCCTATATTTCAACGTACGCATGAGGACGTAGTGGTTAGTGCACATGGCTCGTGGTGGGGAGGTCGGGGGTTCAAGATATGGGGTGCGGATCGGCCTGAATCTACAAGTCTGTCCGTATTTACTTTTCTTCCCGAATTTACCAAACGCCTCGAATTTACCAAATGCGCATCTGACGGCCCAGATCACCTCAACCATCGATCCTATTTAAGCATGCCTGGGGGAGATAGTGTGGAGGGGCATCCACTTGAAGAGATGTTTGTAGGGAAGAAGCTATGTAAGCCTTTGAATCTTGACAAGAGGTTCATATATAATCTATACTAGTATAAAAGGGGGAGGGATTCCTGCCCCCCCCTTGACACATGGCGCTCTTAGGTGCATCCGGCAAGTCAGTGAGAGAGATTTTATCTGGGGGACGGAGAGGTGAAACGATAGGAGAACTTCAAAATTTATTTCATTTGCGCAGTTGGCCTTCAAAATTTATTTCGCACGCACGCCAAAGAGAGAACTTACATCTACAGCCTACATCCCATGAGAGAGAGAGAGAGAGAGAGAGAGAGAGAGAGAGAGAGAGAGAGAGAGAGAGAGAGAGAGAGAGAGAGAGAGAGAGAGAGAGAGAGAGAGAGAGAGAGAGAGAGAGAGAGATGCGCAGTTCTTCAAGCCTTGCGCGCGCCAGAGAGATCAGAACCACATCCAGAGAGAGAGAGAGAGAGAGAGAGAGAGAGAGAGAGAGAGAGAGAGAGAGAGAGAGAGAGAGAGAGAGAGAGAGAGAGAGAGAGAGAGAGAGAGAGAGAGAGAGAGAGAGAGAGAGAATCAGGACGCTGCGGGAGAGAAGAAGAAGAAAGAAGAGAGTTTTCACGCCGTAGAAAACTATCCCAAGAGGGAGAGATAGAGGCAGTAGCTGCAAGCTGAGGGTGCGAGAGAGAGAAAGAGAGCGTGTGCATAACGTGTGCAAGATGCGGCTCTTAAGCTCTGATAAGTTGGTATGTGGTTGGGCCTGCACATAAGCAGAGCTAGAAGGGGGGGGGGGGCAAACTGTCTGTTGCATAAGTCCCATGACATATAAAGAATACCTGATTGCAGGCCTGTCTAGGCATGGGAAAGAGGATTGCGAGCACGCCGCGGCCATGATGGTAGTGGCGAAAAGTTTGATGGGAAACATGAAATCCATGTGGGGGTGTTGAGCCAGGGCGGTGAGGTAGACGATGGTAGTACCGTGTGCAAGCGCAACATGCTTATGAAAGATGTTGGGGAGTGCGATGATGAACGAGGACACAAAGATGCAAGCCGCAACGATGCCGAGGTTGGTGAAGTAGTCGTAGAAAACGTAGAGCACGACATAGGACAGTAGTATGCCTTGGGCAGCACCAAGTACCATGGCTGTGGATTCAAGGAGCTAGACCACGACTCGCACGTCGTACTCTCGAGTTCAAAGGGAAGTCTATCAAGGCCTGCAAGAAGGGCCGAGATAGCTGTTGCGCACGTGCAACTGGGCCTACTATTGCGCGTTTGCAAGAATGGCAATGCTGCAAGAGGTCGTCAATGCAACGCGACCGCTTTTGTTGTCAATGTGATCAACGTCGTGATGCAACACGATCGCAGCAGATGATGTAACACGGCCATAGCAGGTGAAGCAACGCAGTAGCATCAACTGCTCTCTCTCTCTCTCTCTCTCTCTCTCTCTCTCTCTCTCTCTCTCTCTCTCTCTCTCTCTCTCTCTCTCTCTCTCGGCGAGTCGTGACTGCAGGTTGCGAGAGAGAAAGAGCGATCAAACACGGGGATCAGCCTGTATAGCCAGAGGTCGCAGTAGCCTCTCTCTCTCTCTCTCTCTCTCTCTCTCTCTCTCTCTCTCTCTCTCTCTCTCTCTCTCTCTCGATGCTCTGCTTTCCCAATCAGTGTTGACGTTGCTCCTCTGGAGGTTCTGGCAAGTTACAACAGAGGAAGAACGAGCGATGAGTCACCACGTCGAGTACTCGATTTGTTTTCCTGTTGCATGAATTTGAAAACAAATTTAGAGGCGAATTTGAAGGTTGGCTACAGTAAAACATTTTATTTTAGTTTTCCCATCTTCAAATTTAAAATTTAGAGGTAACTCATGCACATGCAGGTGGGATTACACTAAACCTAGGTTTTTTTAGAGCCCCTCATGTCTCTTGATTCTCCTATTACCTTTGAGGCAGGGAGCGAGCTGAGTCGCCACCAGTGCTCGAAATCTTTTAGAGACAAATTGGAAAAATTTGAAGGTTTTTATGCTACACATAGTAACATTTTTTTATATTTCATTGTAAATTTCCCAGCGACACTCTAAGCATCCAAGGGGATCAACAGTGCCACGGGTGTCGATGGCGTGCACATTCAACACCCATGCCTCATTATCATGTTGCCCAACTTCAATTGCATAGGGGCCACGAAGCCGTGTATTCGTCATGCGAGTTTTCGATCCAAGGTTTTCTCACCTTCAAACCTAAAATTTAGAGGTAAATCTCATGTAAGCGATAAATTGGTTAAATTTGAAGGTTTTTATGCTACATATAGTTGTTAAGTATGGTGCCTGATTTACCCTTGTAATTTTCTGTGGTAAAAGCGCACATTTGTAAGGCCCCCATTATGAAAAGAAGCCATCGTGCATGAAGAAAAATCACTCATCGGAAACCAAAATTATCACGGACAAGAATCAGGGGCAACTTTAGAGGCCTCGGGGGCGGAGGCCCCCGAGACTTTTTTTTCCGCTAGAATCTTATGGCCGGACGGCGGCCGAAAAGTGGTCGGAAAACAACCGGTCGGTTGGCAGGTGGTCGGTAGTCAATGGTCGATGGCCGGTGGTCGGAAGTCAATGGCCGGTGGTCGGTGGTCGAAAGTCAATGGCCGGTGGTCGGTGGCCGAATTCAAAAGCGGACTTGTCTTTTCAAGGGCGGCCACACATGGGCGGATTGGAGGGTCCGATTTGGACTTATTCGCACAAAGACGGCTACACATGGCTCTCTCTCATAAGAGAGGGCAGCCCTTTTGGCCTATAAAAGGAGGCCATTTCTACACACATTTCATAGTGTGAAGTTAATGCAACAAGGTGAGTGTGAGGTGGTGAGAGTGAAGCAAGGCGGGAGCTCTATCAAGGGTTTAATCCCTTTGTAAACTACTTCTTCTTTTGAAGTGCTAAAGCCATTGAGTGGCTGCTTTCCCTTGGACGTAGCCCACATTGGGTGAACCACGTATATCGTGTGTACTCTCTCTCTCTCTCTCTCTCTCTCTACTCTATAATCTCTTGTGTGTGAAATCTATCTCTCTCCATTAAGTAATCTACTCAAAAATCTATTTAGCTACGTCTTATTTCCTAACAACTGGTATCATAGCAAGGTTTGCTCGTAGCTAAATTATCTCAAGGAAAGGATTCCTTGAATTGAGTGGGAGTTATGGCGGAGGAAGGGAAGCTCAAGATTGAGAAGTTCAACGGCAAAAACTACCAACATTGAAAGATGCAGATTGAAGACTATCTCTACCAGAAGGACCTCTATTTGCCACTAGGCGGTCTTGCGAAGAAGCCCGCAACAATGGCAGATGAAGCATGGATTGTCCTTGATCGAAAGGCACTGGGAACAATCTAGTTAAGCTTGGCGTCAACGGTGGCCTTCAATGTTTCGGAGATGAAGACCACGGAGGACTTGATGAAGTCACTTGACGACTTCTACGAGAAACCATCGGCATCCAATAAGGTAGTTCTTATGAAGCGCTTGTTCAATCTAAAGATGGAAGAGAATGGTTCAGTTGTAGAACACCTAAATGACTTTAACACAAACATAAGTCAACTTCGATCAGTGAAAATCAATTTCGATGACGAAGTGCGAGCTCTCCTTATACTATCATCTCTACCGGATAGTTGGGACAGCCTTGTGATGGCTGTAAGTAATTCTATCTCTGGCACAAATACTCTTAAGTTTGATGATGTTGTGGGTGTTCTCCTAAGCGAGGAAATGCGAAGGAGAAGCACAGGATAATCATCAAGTGCTGCACTATCAGTGGAAACAAGAGGAAGGCCTAAGGAGAGGTTCAAAAACCAAAAGGGTCGTGATCGCTCAAGGCGGAGCAAGTCACGCACAAAGTCAGTTCTTGAATGTTGGAACTGCGGCAAGAAGGGCCACTTCAAGAAGGATTGCTGGTCCAAGAAGAAGAAGGAGACAGAGTCTCAAGACAACAAGCCAACATCGGAGGCCAATGTGGCAGGTAAATTAGAGCAAGATGCTCTAATTCTCTCATTATACAATGTGTCTAATTCTTGGATAGTAGATTCCGGGGCTTCATTACATGCGACACCACACAAGCAACATTTCCAAGACTACACCAAAGGTAATTTTGGGTATGTATACTTGGGAGATGATGAAGCTTGTGAGATTGTCGGCAAAGGTACAGTTTCTGTCAAAACTGCTAACGGAAATGAATGGAAGCTTAAAGATGTTAGGCATGTTCCTTCTCTTCGCAAAAATTTGATCTCTACAGGATAATTGGACGATGAAGGTCACAACATTGCATTCGAAAACAAACGGTGGAAGATCTCAAAGGGATCTTTGGTGGTTGCCAAGGGAGAAAAAGTCGGTACACTTTACTTGTGTACTGTTAGCACGCAACCTTCAGCTTGTGCAGCAACTACAAAAGTTGACAGTGCGGTGTGGCACTACCGACTTGGGCATATGAGTGCCAAAGGAATGCAAATCCTTCAAACAAAGAAGCTTCTACCAGGTTTGAAAGAAGTGGACTTAGAGTTCTGTGAAGATTGTGTTTATGGTAAACAAAAGAGGGTAAAATTTCAAAAATCAAGAAATGAAAGAAAAAATAAAAAACTTGAGTTGATTCATTCTGATGTTTGGGGTCCTGCAAGTACACCATCACTTGGTGGCTCATTGTACTATGTAACATTCATAGACGATGCGACTAGAAAAACATGGGTTTATGTCATGAAGAATAAATCCGATGTATTTTCCATATTTCAAAGGTGGAAAGCCTTTGTGGAGAATGAAACAAGTACCAAGGTTAAATGCCTCAGATCCGACAATGGAGGCAAATATTGCAGCCAAGCTTTTGAAAGATTTTGTGCTAGCAATGGCATTCGGAGGCAAAGGACAACCCCAAGGACACCTCAACAAAATGGGATTTCAGAAAGGACGAACAAGACAATCATGGAACGAGCACGAAGCATGCGGCTACATGCAGGCCTACCGCTTGAGCTTTGGGCGGAAGCTGTAAGTACGTCTGTGTACTTAATCAATCGGTCACCCTCAACGACATTGGATGGGGGAGTTCCAGAAGAGGCATAGACAAGTAAACCGGTGAATTATGCATTTCTCAAAGTGTTTGGGTGTGAGGTTTTCATGCACATAGAT